>NC_139553.1:31234222-31834222 GCF_965153285.1 Podarcis tiliguerta
GAAAATAAGACTAAGAAAGTAAAGAGGAACAACATTTGGAATGCCGGAAAACTTTGTTTGTGTCTGAAATAAAATACATTCTTCTTTAATAATTGAGAACCTGACTGAGGCTGAAGTGATTTTACCGGGGAGGACCTGGTTGGTGGCAGAGGATTAGTGGTGTACGGGTCAACAGTACGTGAGACAACTGGGGGCTCAGTACGAACTCCACACCGCCCAATCTCATTAATAAACTAAGACCACAAGATATTCAGATCAAACTTGGCCAAACGCCTACACAAGTTACTAGCCCCAGACCAGACTGGATTCGTCCCTGGTTGCAATATAACAGGCCCCATCAGTAAACTACTGAACGTCATTGAACACAGCACGGCAACTAAATGCCCAATGACAATTATGTCCCTCAATAT
The DNA here is from genome assembly GCF_965153285.1 of Podarcis tiliguerta. Lineage (NCBI taxonomy): Eukaryota > Metazoa > Chordata > Lepidosauria > Squamata > Lacertidae > Podarcis > Podarcis tiliguerta. The sequence goes on from NC_139553.1 coordinate 31,234,633, forward strand.
CCTCAGTGATTTGGATTGCTTAGAGCGGAAATACCTAAATATCCTCAGTGCTTTGGATTGCTTAGAGTGGAAATACCTATTAGCAGTACTAACATGAAATTTGCCCCCAATTTTTGACTGTGTTTATACTCAAACACACACACCCCACTGGAATGGGGGGGGGGGTTGACTTTTTATGCAAAACAAAAACCAACCGCTTAATCCACAAACCCCCTTTGTGGATTCAGCCAACAAGTGGTGGAAGAACAGAAGAGGATACTTCTTTGGGGCATTAAAAGCTAGAACATATTCAATAACTTGCTTCTGAGTTATATTTCTTCTGATGGGGTTTCCCAACCCCCTCACATTTAATGTAATTGCTTTTAAGCTAGCCATCCTGCTTATCTACAGTATAGGATGATTCCCTGCCAACCCATCAGAAGAAAATGCATCACTTCATATATAAACACCAAAACTTACTATGCCTACCTTAATGGATGAGGAACAGGAATTCATGGACAGTCCTATAAACATTGCAAGTTTTTGCACAGTTTCTGTATGCACATCCGGTATATGTATAAATCATCATCATCATCATCTTTATACCCCCCCCCCATTTGGTTGGCTTTCCCAAGGGACTCTGGGGGGCTTACAGCATATCTAAAAACATCCAGCATTAAAAATCTCCTGATACACAGCTCAGGAGATCGAGAGGGAGAAGGAAGAGAAGGCAGGAAGGGTAACCATGTGAGACCACTAACTCCTTGAAATACAAATGTCTTCCGGATAGATTGCCCATAAACTCCACCCTTGGTCCAACATGGTTACCGCTTCCATGCTTAGCTAATCTGTTCCTCCTTCCCTCTCTGAGTAAAATTTCTTTTCCCTGTTTTTCCATACAGATGTTTAACTTTAATATAATAGTATAAAATACACACTAATATAAGCATCATCAAAATACCAAATAGAAGTATAATCACAGGGTGCCAAGCCAATTTTAAATGTTGGCCATTGTAGGGCTCTATCCTGAAAATATGTCCCACCAATGGTACTATAAAAGATAGTTACTCCAGAGCTGGAAAAGAAGTATCCTGAGGGTCCTGGGATACTGGAGCAGGACCTAGCCCCCTGTCACACATCAAAAGTGGGGAAGAAATTCATAGCAGAGCAGCAAATACAGGTACTTGATTGGCCAGGGAATTCCCCGGATGTAAATCCCATTGAGAATTTGTGGGCTATATGCAAAAGTCACCTCTGTGCTGTAGGCTGTATGACTATGGAGAAACTCATTCAGGCACTGATTCAAGTGTGGTACAGGGATCCGAAAATCAACAGTAACTATCCGAAATGAGTAGACTCCATGCCAAACCATGTTCAAATGCTGCTTAAAAATAGCGGAGGTCATATCCATTACTAATGTACGTATATGTGAGTTTTGTACATGTCTATGTGAGTTTTGTATAATAAACTACTGTACTAAAGTCATTGTTTCAATTATTGAACCTGAAACAGGTCAAACCCCCCGTTAATTCAGAGGGTGCACAAAGTGAGTTCCTGCACTAAAACAGCATAAATAAATCAAGTTGACTTTCAGGTAACAATGTCTAGAATGGCCCCTGGGCCATTGCTTCTACCTTTATGATGTTCTACCGATTTTGACCTAGATTGAATATTATTCTTTCAAATCAGTATATATTAAATGTTTGGGGGGAATTGAAAGGAAACCCACATGCCGCCCACCTTAGAAGTCCACAGTTGGTTAAAAGATGAAGGCCTAGTTAAAAAGGAATTACTCATTTTGCTAAGCTCTCATAGTAACAGTTTCACCACATTTCAGAAACTCAGGAAGAAGGATGGGTGTGTGTGTCCTTCCTGACCCTCTGAAGATACTCAGCCTCATGTGCCTAACCCCAGCTGGAAGGCCTTAGGACTTCTCAGCAGAAGCTCCACCCTTCTGGAAGAAGACCCACAATGCCACCTACCTTGGAGGGCCACTGCATTCGGGGTGGCAAGCAACTTCAACTCCATACCAGCCGATGGGAAGAGCAGCTCTATAATGGAACAGGCCATGGTTGGGTATTGCCCCAGAAGTAGCGCATCAGGTGTCTTGGGATACATACCTGCAAATACAGTCCTGTGAAAACAAGGCCCTCCACACCACCTGAGACCTAGGAGCAAACAGCTAAATGCCAGATGGCCCAAGATACCCAAAATAAAAACCTATATGACTACATATAGGATAAAAAGGTAAAGTTAAAGGAACACCTGACAATTAGGTCCAGTCGTGACCGACTCTGGGGTTGCAGCGCTCATGTCACTTTATCGGCTGAGGAAGGCGGCGTACAGCTTCCGGGTCATGTGGTCAGCATGACTAAGCCGCTTCTGGAGAACCAGAGAGGCACACGGAAACGCTGTTTACCTTCCCGCCGGAGCGGTACCTATTTATCTAATTGCACTTGGTGCTTTCGAACTGCTAGGTTGGCAGGAGCAAGGACCAAGCAATGGGAGCTAACCTACAGCGCCACCCGTCCCACATATAGGATATTTTCTGTAATCTACAGCCCGCCCGCCCCCCATTAACTGAAATCTAATTCGGGGGGGGGGTTGACTTTTTATGCAAAAAAAGTGTTTTGCACTCAAACCCCCTTTGTGGATTAAGCCTGCTGAAACAAAGTCCTTCTCCCAAACTCTCTGGTAGGAATATAACTACATTTGGGTTCCAATGATGGATTAAGCCGACAAGTGGCGGAAGAATAGAAGAGGATACTTCTTTGGGGCATTACTACCAAAACATATTCAAGAACTTGCTTATGACTTATATTTCTTCTTTTGGACAGTGTTTTATGTGAAACTGGTGTCCCTCAGTGTGGGTGGCCAAGACAAAGAAATTGAAAGCTATAGCAGGGGGAAGGGAGGACATCATCACCCCATCAAAAGAAAACGCATCACTTCATATATAAGCACCAAGACTGACCATGCCTACCTTAATGGATGAGGAACAGGAATTCATGGACAGTCCTATCACCCCAGATGAAATAGATATGGTCCACAAAAACCTGAAGCCACACAAAGCTCCAGGCTCAGATGGCTTTACAGCAGAATGCTAAAGGAAATTCAAAGAACCCCTGATGCCCTCCCTACCTGCCTGCTCAATGATATCATAAAAGGGTAGGCCCTTCCCCAAATCCTACTCCAAAATAGTCTCCATCCCAAAACCACTGAAAGACAGCGTCAAAGTAGAATCAGACCGCCCAATCTCATTAATAAACCAAGACGACAAGATAGTCACATCAAACTTGGCCAAACGCCTAAACATTTTCCTACATAAGTTAGGAGCCCCAGACCAGACTGGCTTCATCCCTGGTCACAATATAACAGACCCCATCAGGAAACTACGGAACGTGATTGAACACAGCACGGCAACTAAACACTCACTGACAATAATGTCCCTAAACATCCTCAATGCTTTGGATTGCTTAGAGTGGAAATACCTATTAGCAGTACTAAGATGAAATTTGGCCCCAATTTCCTGCAAATCTTCAAACAAATATACTCCCAAGCCTCAGCAATATGGAGGATTAACAGTAGGGACTCGAATACCATAGCAATCCAAAAAGGCACAAAACAAGGATGCCCACTGTCTCCCTTCTTATTTATGGCTCTGGAACCCTTATCAATCCAAATCCGAACAGCCACGGACATCAAGAGAGTGGAAATAAAATGCAAAACATACAAATTAGGGCTCTTTGCAGATGACCTAATGGTCACAACACCAGACCCCATAAGCACAGCAACCTCCCTAACCAGAGAACTCAACACATTTGCAATGGTGTCGGGCCTACAGGTAAATTTTGCAAAGTCAGAAGCTATGTTCTTCAACACCCCTCCTCACACCCAAAAAGAATTCACTAATGTCGCCAAGATAAAACTTTGCCACACCAAGTTCAGATACCATGGGGTACAAATAACCAGAAACCTCAATAAATCATCCCTCCACAACTACAAGCCAATGTGGCAACAAATAAACAAAGACCTAAAAAGATAGAAGAACATGAATTTCACCCTCTCAGACAAAATAGTCTTGATCAATATGATCACCCACCCAAATCTAACCTACCTATTCCAAACAAAAAACCAAGAATAAGCCCCAAATACCTGCACCTCCCCTCCTCAGAGGGGAGGATGGGGAATCCCCAACATAGAAGCATATTACATTGCCAGCCAAGTATGCTGGATAATCCCATATTTACTAGAAGATGAAACAAAACAGTGGGTACACCTGAGAGGGACACAATTGAAAATACTTGCACCACAGCATACCCACTCCTCCCAAACTAAGGAAAATTCCCACAACACTTAACAGACACAACACTTAATGCCCGACCTGAAGAATTTCAACACAACACTTTATGCCCGACCTGAAGAATTTGGAGCAAATGATTCAGTAGAGAAAACACAGCCCAGAATAACTAAGGAGTTAGTACAAGAATACTTGGCTAGTTTAGATGTATTCAAGTCTCCAGGGCCAGATGAACTGCATCCAAGAGTATTAAAAGAACTGGCAGATGAGATCTCAGAACCACTGGCAATCATCTTTGAGAATTCCTGGAGAACAGGCGAAGTCCCAGCAGACTGGAGGAGGGCAAATGTTGTCCCTATTTTCAAAAAGGGGAAAAGAGAGGACCCAAATAATTACCGCCCAGTCAGTCTGACATCAATACCAGGGAAGATTCTGGAGCAGATCATCAAGCAAACAATCTGTGAGCACCTAGAAAGGAATGCTGTGATCACCAATAGTCAGCATGGATTTCTGAAAAATAAGTCATGTCAGACTAACCTGATCTCATTTTATGACAGAATTACAAGCCTGGTAGATGAAGGGAACGCAGTGGATGTAGCCTACCTTGATTTCAGCAAGGCATTTGACAAGGTGCCCCATGCTATTCTTGTAAAGAAGCTGGTAAAATGCGGTCTTGACTTTGCTACCACTCAGTGGATTTGTAACTGGCTGACTGACCGGACCCAAAGGGTGCTCATCAATGGTTCTTCTTCATCCTGGAGAAGAGTGACTAGTGGGGTGCCACAGGGTTCTGTCTTGGGCCCGGTCTTATTCAACATCTTTATCAACGACTTGGATGATGGACTCAAGGGCATCCTGATCAAATTTGCAGATGACACCAAACTGGGAGGGGTGGCTAACACCCCAGAGGACAGGATCACACTTCAAAATGACCTTGACAGATTAGAGAACTGGGCCAAAACAAACAAGATGAATTTTAACAGGGAGAAATGTAAAGTATTGCACTTGGGCAAAAAAAAATGAGAGGCACAAATACAAGATGGGTGACACCTGGCTTGAGAGCAGTACATGTGAAAAGGATCTAGGAGTCTTGGTTGACCACAAACTTGACATGAGCCAACAGTGTGACGCGGCAGCTAAAAAAGCCAATGCAATTCTGGGCTGCATCAATAGGAGTATAGCATCTAGATCAAGGGAAGTAATAGTGCCACTGTATTCTGCTCTGGTCAGACCTCACCTGGAGTACTGTGTCCAGTTCTGGGCACCACAGTTCAAGAAGGACACTGACAAACTGGAACGTGTCCAGAGGAGGGCAACCAAAATGGTCAAAGGCCTGGAAACGATGCCTTATGAGGAACGTCTAAGGGAGCTGGGCATGTTTAGCCTGGAGAAGAGGAGGTTAAGGGGTGATATGATAGCCATGTTCAAATATATGAAGGGATGTCACATGGAGGAGGGAGAAAGGTTGTTTTCTGCTGCTCCAGAGAAGCGGACATGGAGCAATGGATCCAAACTACAAGAAAGAAGATTCCACCTAAACATTAGGAAGAACTTCCTGACAGTAAGAGCTGTTCGACAGTGGAATTTGCTGCCAAGGAGTGTGGTGGAGTCTCCTTCTTTGGAGGTCTTTAAGCAGAGGCTTGACAACCATATGTCAGGAGTGCTCTGATGGTGTTTCCTGCTTGGCAGGGGGTTGGACTCGATGGCCCTTGTGGTCTCTTCCAACTCTATGATTCTATGATTCTATGATTCTATGATTCTATGAACAGGTACACACAGACCATGCTTAAAGCATGGAAAGCAGAAATAGGCAAACTGTCCCCAACCCTATCCCCACAAATTCCCCTGGCACACCACCCATTATTCCACCACGCAGCACAAAACTTCCAGATAAAAACCTAGCAAACCAAAGGCTTATATGTTCTAATAGACTTCTATAAAAATAACAAACCTTTGTTGACACAAGAAATTCCAGAGATACTAGAAGACACAAAAATGTCCTGGTTAACACATCACCAATTACATGCCAATTACAAAGGGACACGGTAAAGGGATGGTAACCGCAATATACAAAATACTACTCCAGAATCCCACAAACTCCCTAGGCACAATCCAAAAACAATGGGAGGATGACATAGACTACAAGATTAACCCCACTCAGTGGACTAGAATGTGGTCTAAACCCCCCTTTAAATCCAGATCAACAAAAAGAAAAGAACTCACTGTGAAACTCATCCACAGATGGTACCTAACACCAAGAAAACTAGCGCTAATACGCCTAGGAACCTCACCAAAATGCTGGAGAGAATGCACCTCCACAGGCACATACCTCCACATGTGGTGGGAGTGTCCCAAAATCCAATTATTCTGGACAATAGTCATACGAGAAATATGTAAAATAACCAAGCAAGTATTAGCAATCACCCTACTAAACATCTTCCAAGACAGCAATTCCCACTTACACCACGAAGAACTCATAAGCCACCTACTCTCAGAAGCCAGAAACATCATAACCAGACACTGGAGAGACCTGTCAGGAATAAGTATGGACCAATGGTACCAAATAGTATGGGAAACAGCCTTACTAGAAAAATTAACCAATAAACTGAAACACACACGAGGACAAATAGAAGAAGACGCCTTCACCCCGGTATGGCTCCCCTTTATCACGAAAATAGCCCAACAAGACAATGACAAAAACCTACCAAAAGAATACAAATCAATATGGCTAACCTGATCCAAAACACCCACCCACCCCACTCACAAATGAAAACAAAGACCACCACAGCCAACCACAAATGAACAGCCACACCCTAGGCCAACCCCAACCTCTCTCACCACCAAAGGAAGACAAGCGAACAGCAAAGAACCCGCACAAGCAACGCTGACACAAAACCCCACATATATTACGTAAAATAGAATCACCCGAACTCATATTTTCCCGCCTCCACCTCTTTCCCCCTATTCTTCCTAATGTCTCAACAAATGGGGGGAAAATGTGTTACGTGGGGGGGGGGATACGAGACAGAGACATTGCACATACCTTTGTAAATCAAGAAAATCTTTACATAAATACATTTTTAAAAAGCAAATGAAACTGACCTGTAGAAAATGTAACTTGAAAAAATAAACACTGCACATACTTTTTTAAACCAAGAAATTGTTAATAAAAAGACATTTTAAAATATTTGCAGTTTCACCACATTTCAGAAACTCAGGAAGAAGGATGGGCGTGTGTGTCCTCCCTGACCCTCTGAAGATACCCAGCCTCAGGTGTCCAAGCCCAGCTGGAAGGCCTGCCTGCCTTAGGACTTCTCAGCAGAAGCTCCACCTGCCTGGAAGAAGACCCACAATGCCACAATGCCACCTACCTGGGAGGGCCACTGCATTCTGGGTGGCGAAGAATGTCAACTCCATACCGGCCGATGGGAAGAGCAGCTTCATGATGGAACAGGCCATGGCTTGGGAGTTCCCCTCCATCTTCCAGAAGCACTGCATCAGGCGTCTTGGGATACATCCCTGCAAATACAGTCCTGTGAGAAGAACGCCAGGAAACGTTTGGCTAGCACAGAGCCTGTCCTCTAAAGGGAGAGGCAGAACCTAGGGTGCTCAGAGGCTTGGGGCACTTTGGCAAAGTAAAAGAGGAATATTGGAGAGCTCTAAGGTGGAATCTAGATACACATAAAAAAACCCACTAATAAAGAAGAGCGAGCCCCATCGAAAGGAGAATGGATAATGAAGATGATGGACTATGCGGAGATGGCAAGGCGGACCGGGAAAATCAGGCACCAAGAGTTTAACCAATTTACTAAAGAACGACATACTTCTAAAGAATATATTAAAGAACACTGTCAACATTTTAAAATGTTGGCTGGATTGACATAGCACTTGTAATTTAAAATAACAAAGGATAAAAATGAAGTGCAATAATTTGGATGAATGCAATTAGATGCAGTTTTAAAAGGAAGATAAATTTTGGAAGTCAAGGAAGGGGTGGAGGGAAGTCTGGGGGTTCAGGGAACACCATAAAGGTACTGATATGGACTGTGATGTAATGTAAGCATGTTTCTCTCTCTCTCTCTCTCTCTCTCTCTCTCTCTCTCTCTCTCTCTCTCTGTGTGTGTGTGTGTGTGTGTAAAAAAAATGTGTTTTTTCTTTTTGAAACTTTGAAAATAAAAAGTGAAAAAATGAAAAAGAAAATACCTTTTTAAAAGTTTTTTGAAAAATATATTGAATTTGCCATAAGCTCACCCTCGCCATCTAGTGTCACATTTGTCTAGTGCACTTAAAACATTGTATACGCATCTGTATAGCCAAGTCTTTAGTCTGTGGCTGTATTTTTGGCACCGTTTCCTCTCTTTCCACCAATCAAGGGTGGACCACATGCTTAACATGAGTCAACAGTGTGATGCAGCAGCAACAACAAAAAAGCTAACACTGTTCTAGGCTGCATCAACAGAAGTATAGTATCCAGATCAAGGGAAGGAATAGTTTCTTGCTATTCTGCCTTGGTCAGACCACACCTGCAATACTGTGCAATTCTGGCCAAGGGTGTTGACAAGCTGGAACCTGTGCCAAGGAGGGCAACCAAATTGATCAAGGGTCTAGAAACCAAGACTTAGGAGGAAGGGTTGAAGCAGCTGGGTATGTCTAGCCTGGAAAAGAGATTTAGAAGAGATATGATAGCCATCTTCAAATATCTGAAGGGCTGTCACATGGAAGATGGAGCAAGCTTGTTTTCTCCTGTGCTGCGGGGTAGGACTCAAACCAATGGCTTCAAGGTACATGAAAGGAGATTCAAACTAAACATCAGGAAGAATTTGGTGACAGAGCTGTTTAGACAGTGGGACAGCCAGCTTTGGGAGGTATGTGGGCTCCCCTTGCTTGGAGGTTTTTCAGTAGAGGTTGGGTGGCCGTCTGCCATGGATGCTTTAGTTGGGAACTCCTGCATTGCAGAGGGTTGGACTAGATGACCCTTCAGGTCCCTTCTAATTCTATGAAATCCCCATCCCCATCTGATGGTCTGTTGGTATTCAAAATCTGATTTTAACAGAACGAGTAACAGAAAGGGCTTATAGGAGGACCAGGGTGAATATGTCACTCTTCATATGTTTTGAACAACTCCCAGCAGGTCCAGTCAACATGATGGGCCTTGTGGGAGTTGCAATCTGAAACATCTAAAGGACACAAACTTGGTGAAAGCATATCTAAAAACATCCAGCATTAAAAATCTCCTGATACACGGCTCAGGAGATTGAGAGGGAGAAGAAAGAGAAGGCAGGAAGTGTAACCATGTCAGACCACTAACTCCTCAAAATACAAATGTCTTCCAGATAGATTGCCCATAAACTCCACCCCTTGGTCCAACATGGTTACCTCTTCCATGCTTAGCTAATCTGTTTCTCCTTCCCTCTCTGAGGAAAAAAACCTATACCTTTTCCCCATACAAATGTTTAACTTTAACATATAAAATACATACTAATATAAACAACATCAAAATACCAAAAACCAGTATAATCACAGGGTGCCAAGCCAAATTTAAAATGTTGGTCATGGTAGGGCTCTATCCTTAAAAGATGTCCCACCAATGGTGTGTGGTTCAATCCTGAATATCCTGAGTGACTCTTCTTAACTTGGCTTGTTTTACTACGGCAATATTAGTACTTTGCATTATGACACAAGTTTTTCCGCAATCTTCATGTACTTTCCCATTCCTTTTCTCCAAGCAGACTGAATCCCTCGCAAACACCCCATCGGATACCTGCAGCCACACAACTCAAACCCTGCCAGCACTGAACTTTTCAGTTACTTCAACCACTCCACATTTGCTGAGGGTGCATTTGCATTCCTCTCAGCCAGGAATGCCTCCTTCAGGAGGTACAATGACACCATTTGCAGCCACTGGAATCAGCCAGCAAGTGATCCACAAGAGCCAGATTCTGGGCTTGAAGAATCCCAAGCACATTTGTCTGGATTTTTCATTCTGGCCAAAATTATGCCAATAACCTTCAACTAAATTTGGCATCAATTGTGTCTTTACCTGGGGAGGTCTTGGGGGTCTTAACACGCAAGGCACCAAAGTCAGCCGTGGAAATCTTGCAACATGTCATAGATTCCATAGGTCCTCTCCAGTTGCACAGAAGATAGAAGGAGAGAGAGAAAAGACCTTGACTGGGGAAAGGATCAGATGTATTAACACTGTGCATCCAGTAATGAAGAGACCACCATCATTCACTTCCAGATAACCTGTAGAACATGAGTCCGCCCAGGCAGTTTCAGATGCCTTGACTGGTCTTCCAGAAACAACTTGCTGCCCTCAATCTGTTATTCTCTTCGAATGGCCTGAAAACAAAATTTGCAGGCCGGGGAGGGGTGGTGGTGAAAGCTACCCCACTTTATAATAACTATCGTATTGCTGTATTAAACAAGAAGAAATTTTGCATAAGAAGAAATTTTGTGGGGTTTGAGTGAGAGACTGGGCGGATTATTGTTTTTTTTTAAAAAAGCTCTGAACACTCAGATTCTTCATGCTAATTTACTGGTCAGGAGATTTCTTACTGAAATCGCACACTTCCAAAATTGCAACAGCTTGTGACAAATGTGGACTGATCTGTCGTTTGCTCAGGAAAAAGGGCAACAAAAAAACAACAACAACTTTGCATATGTGCAGCTTGTATGTATATTTTAGAATATAGTTTTTTAACAACATTTTTGGGGGGTGAAGGGGGGGGTATATGCCAAACTTATTGGAAGCTGTATGGCTGTACAAGCTGCATATGAATGGATTTTCTGTATCCCAGGCTTTTTATATGATTTTGCTACCTTAACATATTCTCAGTATGTTTGGCTCTTTTGTATATCAAAATTGATACTGCTGGGGGGGGGATTGCAGATGATTAAAGGACCAATTGACTGGAAGGGTTTCCCTTCCAAATGGTGGTGGTAGTGGTAAAAAAGAATTGTGGTACAAAAAAAAATAGTTAAAATATTTTTAAAAAGTTTATAGTGTGGATGTTCGCCTATGTGGGTGCCTTGTTCAATGGCCTGACACTGCTGCAACTGGCTCCGATCTCGCTCTTCACTATTCCCCTTCTTAATGAATAGCACCAGGTGGAAATTGACCATTCTTGTGAACCAGAATATCAGAAATGCACTGGCAAAAGTCCCAAGTTAAACCCAGGGATGAAGCGAAAACCTCAACCCCTCAAGTCAAGGTCTACAGTCAGTGCAAATATTTTGGTACTGCAATTGTACTATTGTTCTTTTTAAAATATAAAATTGCAGGTTTTCCCACAGTTTCTGTACGTACATCAGCTATATGTACACTTCTCCCTCTTTCTACAGCCACACAACTCAAACCCTGCTATTAAAGAACTACTGTCAAGACACTTCTGAAGTGGCCTGCAAGTATTTCACTGAACCGCCAGTGCCCACTTTTGGAACACTGGCCACCTCCGGGAAGTGTGCAATTCCAGAAAGGCCATCAACCCAGTGTGATCCAGCAGCAGCTCCTATGCAGCCGCCTGCTGTCACTTGGATCAGAGACAAGACAACATAGAAGAAAAGGTGTTTGCCACTGAGAACATTGGCTGGAACATGGTGGGTGGGTGTGGTTGTCTGTCTTCCCAGGCTCCTTATGCTCCCCATTTACTTCTCCTTGCCCTACAACTCTCCTCATAACAGGTTTCCAAACAAATAAACAACTTTTAACCAAGAGGAAGGAACCAGAATGATTGGCAACTCAAACTAGAGCAAACTAGATCAAAATCCTGGTTTTTTTAAACCACATCTTAAGCCAGCCTATGGGACCAGACAATTAATTTGGCTCAGGGTGCAGGTAGCCGAGTGGGACATATGACAGATGTAGATGAACACATCTAGGTCACACTGAGAAAACCTGACCACACAATGATAAGGAAATGGGACTGGCCAGCGAGGCAAAGATGGAGGAGAAATGGGAATGTTAACCCCCCCCCCCAATCTGGGGAAAACTGGTGGAGACAATAGCGGTGGGGAAGCTACAAGAATTATGGGAAAACACAGATAATGAAATACATTCCCATCTGGGTTGAATCCTGGCCATTGGGGCTCAATCCCCCCAATATTGAGGGGGCCCACATCCCCCGTCGGGTTGTTGTTATGGGGAAGCAAATGACAGCCACCATCAGCTGCAAGAAACACACGCCATAGGGAGCCGAGCGGGACATGCGACAGATGTGGAAGGACACATCTCGGTCATATCGAGAGATATAACTTCACAGAGAAGTGGGACTGGCAAGGGAAATGGCCCGCTAGTCGTGGATGAGGGAGAGGAATGGGAAACATTCAATGTATCCATTTGTATATCATTTGCATGCCGCAGGGCTTCATACAATGTTTCTAAACAAGTAAACAAAAAATAAATAAAAAGTTTTTTTCATGGTAACATTAGCATTGTATACAGAAACAATGGGTTCCTTTCATATCTTTATGTGTTGGCTTATTTAAATATTTGCACTTTCCCTCTCCTTTCCTTCTGAAAAGTTCAAAGCAGCTAATAGAAATCAAACCATGATTTAGCAATTTAGAATATTTGTTAGGAAAGCAGCAGCAGAGATAACCTCCCCTCCTCCTCTTCTCTTTACTTATTTGCTTCCATTTTAAGGGGGGAAGAGAAGCATGCATGTGTGAAAAGCAATGTTGTCCAATGAAATTTGATATTGTGTCACACCAGGCCCACAGATTTTTGGAGAAAAATTCAATGGTGCATTACCGGGCTATCAGCCCGTGTGTAGTTCAGATTCTGCAGTTTGATTGCCCCCAAATGGCAGAAAATGCAGAGTGCTCTGTGTCAGAGCTGGCCCACACCTCCTTGCAGGCATGTCTTAAACTTTAAGACCATGGGGCTCCAACCATTTGTGCCATATGAGCACTGAAGTTTTCAGTTACTTCAACCACTCCACATTTGCTGAGGGTGCATTTGCATTCCTCTCAGCCTGGAACGCCTCCTTCAGGAGGTACAATGACACCATTTGCAGCCACTGGAATCAGCCAGCAAGTGATCCACAAGAGCCACACTCTGGGCTTGAAAAATCCCAAGCACATTTATCTGGATTTTTCATTCTCTCTGCAAGAGGAGAGAAGTGAAAGGCAGTGCTACATCTGGCTCAGTCATTAGGGAGGTGCATTCAGGGATTAAACAACAAAAAAGAGGAGGGAATGCTAACAGCCAGAAAGGGTGCTCTGCTTGGAAAGCAGCAAAGAGCCGGCTGTCCGTCCCATCCTGCTTCTGCTGCTGGTTTTGGTTTTGCTGGAGAAATATCAAATACTATTATATACAACCCTTTATCCCCCTGCTTCTCTCCCCCCCCCCCCTCCAGCCTTCCCTTCAGAAATGCAGTGGCAAAGGTCTAAACTAAAACCCCAGGAAGAAGTGAAAACATCCACCCCACAGGCCATGTGTTGTTAACTAAGTTTTACAGTCAGTGGAAATATTTGCTACTTCAATGGTACTATTTTCCTAATATAGAATCACAGGGTTTTGCACAGTTTCTGGCCTTTTCTACACCAAGATTGATTTATTCCTCCTTTATTATATTTATTCCGCTCAGCATAACTGGTTTCCAAATAAATAAACAACTTTTAACCAACAGGAAGGAACCAGAATGATTGGCAACTCAAACTAGAGCAAACTAGAGCAAAATCCTGTTTTTTTAAACCACATCTTAAGCCAGCCTATGGGACCAAACAATTAATTTGGCTCAGGGTGCAGGTAGCCAAGTGGGACATACGACAGATGTAGATGAACACATCTACACGAACATATTACAGGGTTTTGCACAGTTTCTGGGCTTTTCTACACCAAGATTGATTTATCCCTCCTTTATTATATTTATTCCTCTCACCATAACAGGTTTCCAAGCAAATAAACAACTTTTAACCAACAGGAAGGAACCAGAATGATTGGCAACTCTAACTAGAGCAAACTAGAGCAAAATTCTCAGGTTTTTTTAAACCACATCTTAAGGCAGCCTATGGGATCAAACAATTAATTTGGCTCAGGGAACAGGCAGCCGAGTGGGACATACGACATATGTGGATGAACACATCTTGGTCACATTGAGAAACTTGACCACACAGTGCCAAGGAAATGGGACTGGCCAGTGAGGCAAAGATGGAGGAGAAATTGGAATGTTAATTACCCCCCCCAAAATATATATATATATATATATATATATATATATATATATATATATATGGGGCAAACTGGTGGAGATGATAGCGGCTGGGAAGCTATGTTGAAAATCTTATTTTTCATAAGCCCCCGATTTCCCCCCAGCTTTGGCTTTCTGTAAATTTAAATACCCAAAGTGTATTTCTACATATATAGCAGGAGACCAAAACACTGGAAAGAAAATCCAGTCTAGAAGAGACTAGTAAATTAATTGTGATGACTATGTTGGATTTCTATTTATTTTGTTGAGTCAGAGTACTACAATCAAGTGTTAGCATATAACTGAGGACGCTTCTAGATTCCCTGTTCTGTTTTCTGTGAAGCTCATTGTGTTTAACACAATGTGATAATTCAGGTAAAAACTGTTAACCTTATTGTTTTTTTCTGGTGCTGTCAGAGTGTATGCTTTTGCACATTTGAAGTGCAGTCTGAAAGCAAAGTATGTATATAATAAATTACCCTCCCCTATCCAAATCTGGGGTAAACAGGTGGAGACGATAGCGGTGGGGAAGCTACAGGAATTATTGTTGGGTTGTTGCTATGGGGAAGCAAATGACAGCCACAATCAGCTGTAAGAGACGCATGCTATAGGTAGCAGAGTGGGACATGTGACAGATGTGGAAGTACACATCTGAGTCACATCGAGAGATATAACTTCACAGAGAGGTGGGACTGGCAAGGGAAATGGCCCGCTAGCAATGGATGAGGTAGAAGAATGGGAAGTTCAGATGTGTAGTTCAGATTCTGCAGTTTGATTGCACCCAAACGGCAGAACATTCAGAGTGCTCCTTGCAACATATAAAATGTTATTAGAGGGGGAAATTAATAAATTAAGAGGAAAGGACTTTCACATCCATATATATTTGACAGGCTGGCTCCAATACTTCCAACTGAATGAAAGACAAGGAAATTAGGGTTTGCTGGAGAAATATTAAAACTAAAGGGAACTCTAATCCAGCCTAAAGGAAAATATCTATCTAAAATGTATAATCTCCTCCACAATTCACACCCTGCCATCAAAGAACTTTTGCCTCACTTAAAACACTCAACCTTTTCTGAGGATGCACACCTCAGAACACATAGGGACAGAGAAAGCTAAGACATTCTGCAGTTTGATTGCTCCCAAACGGCAGAACATTCAGAGTGCTCCTTGCAGGCGTGTCTTAAACTTTAATACCATGGGGCTCCAACCATTTGTGCCATATGACCAAGTAAGGCATCTTTCCAACTGCAGCAGCCCCATTTCCTTTGTAAAAGATGGAAAAAACACAGTTCCATGAAACAACAAGTAATGTAGTGTGAAAGAAACATTGAGGCGGGGGAGGGGTGGACAGAAGCCCTAACAGAATAATCAGGAAAACCAAAACAATAATCCACACTTCTAAATACAGCCTATGGCGCAAAACCATTCAATGTATAATCTCCTCCACAATTCACATCCTGCCATCAAAGAACTTTTGTCTCACTTAAAACGCTCAACCTTTTCTGAGGATGTGAGGCATCTGATCAAAGATCTGTATTTTAAAATAAGCTTAAAAATATATTTGTAGATGCTTGCTCCAAATGCTTGCTCCAGGCCAGGCAGAATCCAGCTGGCTGAGAGTCTTTTTGTTTATTCTCCTGAACAAGGGCCCCTCATTGATTTGTTGCAGTACCTCAAAGTTGTAAAAAGGAGCAAAAGCTGGGAACAGAAGGTCATACAAATTACAGAATACAATCCAAGCTGCAAAAACACTAATTAGAGTTGGTAAATAGTGCCTCCCATCAAAACATGGTTTAAGGTATCCTGAGAAGGTTAAAAGGCAAAGAGCTAAAAGCAACAACAGCTGCTGCCTGGTGAGGAAGAGAAACTGCTCTGAGGTTGTTTTTGGTCATTTTAGAAACTTGATTTTTAATAAGTTCTTCCCTTCTAAAAATCAATCTATATATATGTACTGACTTTAATGTAACTATACAAAAGAATGTAGAAAGTAAGAGATGTTAGATTCTTATGTTAGATTCTTATTTCATTGATGGTGTGTGAGAAGGTGAACCCAAGACCTCTGTTTATATGACAAAATTTGAAACCATGAGCCATCTGTTTTAGCCATTTGCCCCTGTTGCCAAGGGCAGAAGAGCAAAGAGCAGAAGAGCAAAGGGCATAGGGTGATCTGATATTTAAGACGCCTTGTCAAGGCAAATGTAAGATATTGATAGAAGGAAATATAGCTCTTTGTCTCCCATAAAAGGTAATAGGAAATGGGTGTATCTTTTATGATTGGTTCTAGCAAACAGCCAATAGGAATTTCAACCAGGCTGATTGGACAGAGGCAGCCAAAGGAGGAGTAAGGAGGCTGGGCTGAGGGAATATAAGTGCTGGCCACCAGGGCTGGGGTGGTGCAGAGCTTTTGGTAAATATACCACTGTGCCAATCATTTATTTGTCTGACAAATAAATTATTATTTTAATTTCTCTATTGCTGCGTTGAATATTTCATTCCAGCTAAGCGTTAACCACAAGCAGGGTGCTACAGATGCACACCTCAGAACACAAAGGGACAGAGGAAGCTAAAAGGACAGGGCGCACAACAAGCCAGTGACTTCTGTCTTGCAGGTAAATTTGCATCAAACCTTTTCTTCTCAGAATTATTTAATCAGAAATCTCTTTTAACTTTTTTTTTTTTAAATTGAGGGAGGATTTAATTATTATTTTTTAATTAATGTTGGGTTGGGGGGGGGAATAAACAGCACAGAAAGATTTCATTTTCTTCTTTGTCTTCTCCCGGAGATCACGATTTAAATCTGTTTGGAATACATTGGATTCTTGTGGCCAAGCAAGATGCAGAAGAGACTGGCAGCAGGTTCTATGAGGGAGGTCAGTAACTAATTATAAATAAACTCAATCTGTCCCTGCTGAAGGAGTCTTGCCCCCCTCCCCCCTCTGAGCACCTGACAGTCGTTAAAATAATGAAGGATATACAATAATGAAGCCTTAATTAAAATTTTAATGAGAGACCTGCTGTCTTGAACAATATCCATATTTATATTTTTTAAAGCTGCAAGATAGAATTCTGTAAAGACTGCTTCTGAGAAATGGGATCGTGAGAGCTGGCATACATAATTGCCATACAGGAGGTGCTGCTGGCTTGGTGGTGGTTGTTTTTTTAACTTGGCTGCCCAGCCAATCTTTGTGATACTGCAAGCCTTTCCCAGGCTTTGCCTTGCCATGGAGAAGAATGGTTTGGAATGCCAACCAATATGCAAATTATACCTTGTGGCACAAAGGTAGCCATTGCTTAGAAATATCTTCACGTTGCTCTGTGTGGCTTACATTTTGTGTGAGTCACTTGTAAGTCCTCCAGGCTTCACACTTGATCAATTCTGTACTGCCCTTACAAATGTTGATTTCTAGTGCTTTTTTGGTCTCAGAAATCACGGGGTGACTTTTTTTCATCAAGGGACTATAATATTAGATGTTTAGAAAGTGCAAAAAGAAAGTGTTTGCAACTGTGATTGTAGTATTCATCTTTTTAAAATATAAACATTACAAGTTTTAGCACGCTTACTGTATGCACAGCAGCTATATGTAATAAATCATCATCTTTATCTAAAAGCACCCAGCATTAAAGATCTCCTGATACACGGCTCAGGAGATAGAGAGGGAGAAGGAAGAGAAGGCAGGAATAGTAACCATGTCAGACCACTAACTCCTCGAAATACAAATGTCTTCCGGATAGATTGCCCATAAACTCCACCCCTTGGTCCAACATGGTTCCCTCTTTCATGCTTTGCTAATCTGTTCCTCCTTCCCTCTCTGAGGAAAAAAAACCTATACCTTTTTCCCATACAAATGTTTAACTTTAACATTTAAAATACACACTAATATAAGCAACATCAAAATACCAAAAACCAGTATAATCACAGGGTCCCAAGCCAAATTTAAAATGTTGGTCATGGTAGGGCTCTATCCTGAAAAGATTTCCCAACAATGGTGTGTGGTTCAATCCTGAATATCCTGAGTGACTCTTCTTAGCTTGGCTTGTTTTACTAAGGCAATATTGGTACTTTGCATTATGACACATTCCAAGTTTTTTGCAATCTTCATGTACTTTCTCATTCCTTTTCTACAAGCAGACTGAATCCCTCGCAAACACCCCATCAGATACCTGCAGCCACACAACTCAAACCCTGCCAGCACTGAACTTTTCAGTTACTTCAACCACTCCACATTTGCTGAGGGTGCATTTGCATTCCTAACAGCCAGAGAGGGCGCTCTGCTTGGAAAGCAGCAAAGCTATATGTACTCATTACTCCTTTTCTGCACCAAGATCAAATCCATTTTCAAAAAGCCTTTAGATTGGCTTCCCATTAAGTAACCCATTAAGGGATTGAGATTAAGATGTTGCTTGTCCAAAGATACACCCTTATGCCGCTTGGCCCCTTCAACAGCACAGTTTAGGAGTTCAGCTGCCTCTTCCCAATGGATGACTTTGTGGACTCACTAAAGTTTCTGGTGTGAATGTGGCTGTTCACCTGCGTTTGTGTCTTATTCAATGGCTCTGATTTCACTCTTCAGTATTCCCCTTATTTAGGAAAAGCACCAGGTTAGAAGTGACCATTCTAGTGAAACTGCATCGCAAAAAGGGCATTGGCAAATGTCCTTTTCAGCACTTTTCTGCACAAAAATCGATTCCCTTGCAAACATGCAATCAGTATAGCTACACTATTCACACCCTTCCTCTCAGCCAGGAATGCCTCCTTCAGGAGGTACAATGACACCATTTTCAGCCACTGGAATCAGCCAGCAAGGGATCCACAAGAGCCAGACTCTGGGCTTGAAGAATCCCAAGCACATTTATCTGGATTTTTCATTCTCTCTGCAAGAGGAGAGAAGTGAAGGGCACTGCTACATCTGGCTCAGTCATTAGGGAGGTGCATTCAGGGATTAATTAACAAAAAAGAGGAGGGAATCCTAAAAGCCATAAAGGGTGCTCTGCTTGGAAAGCAGCAAAGAACTGGCTGCTCCATCCCTTCCTCCTCCTCCATCTTCTTCTTCTGCTGCTAAAGGAGGCCTGGAACAAGGCGGGCGAGTTCTCGTCTTCGTCATGGCTGCCATGGCGCCACATTCACCCCATCCTCCCTGCCCTGCTGGTCCACGTGGCCATTTGCAGAGGGGTAGTTTCCGCAGCCCACGCCATCCCATTCCCCTTCCTCTATGCTAGGTAAATAGAATTACAGGTTTCCCACAGTTTCTGTACAGACATCTGCTACATGAATGCTTCAGCCCTCTTCTACAGCAAGATGGATTCCCTTGCAAACACGCCATCAAGTGCTACAGGCATACAACGCAAACCCTGTGATTCAAGAGCTTTTCAATTACTTAAACAGCTCCACATTTGCCACAGCGGCAGCAACACTGTTAACCGGAATGTGCTGCACATCTGTGGTTTTCTGCTTCCCACCACCTTCTTTTACTCCCACTTTCCCCCTCCATATGCTAAAACTTTCCTCTTGATTGCTACTATAGTACTATCTTTACTTTTAAAATAAAAAATTGCAGGTTTCTCCACAGTTTCTGTACATACATCAGAAATATGTTTGCTTCAGCCCTATCCTACACCAAAATGGATTCCGTTCCAAACATGCCTTCAGGTGGTACAGCCACACAATTCACACCCTGCCCTTAATGAACTTTTCAGTTACTGCACACACTCCAAATTTGCGGAGGATGCACCTGTTTTACTCGCAGCTGGGAATACCAAAACCCCTCAAGACAAGTGTCCTTTCTCCATTTCTACACCAAGATTCAATCCCTTGCCAACACCTTACCAGAAGATGCAGCCACACAACTCAGACCTTATATAAACCATGGATAAAATATATATTGGTGCATTTCACCAATCGAAGCCTTTGGCGTTAAGAAAAACATGAAGGGAAATTGGGCAAAGTATAAAATGTAATTAGAGGGAGAAATTAATAAATAAAGAGGAATGGACTTTGAAACCCATATATATTTGACAGACTGGCTCCAATGGTTGACAATTCAGACTGAAATGACTACTTGAAAGAGCTCTATGAGACGGCCAAAAATACCGCTTCTTCCACAGCCTGCCCCTCCTGGCTGTGCCATGTTTATGTATGCCACAATGGTTGCAAGGACACTTATGGATCAGAAATGGAAGCAGCAGGAACTTCCAACACTGGAAGACCGGCAGGTTAAGATGATGGAGTTCGAAGACATAATCCGGACCGAGATGACTACTT
Organism: Podarcis tiliguerta; assembly: GCF_965153285.1. Taxonomy (NCBI): domain Eukaryota; kingdom Metazoa; phylum Chordata; class Lepidosauria; order Squamata; family Lacertidae; genus Podarcis; species Podarcis tiliguerta. The sequence goes on from NC_139553.1 coordinate 31,255,367, forward strand.
GAAAGAGCTCTATGAGACAGCCAACAAATACCACTTCTTCCACAGCCTGGCCCTCCTGGCTGTGCCATGTTTATGTATGCCACAATGGCTGCAAGGACACTTCTAGATCAGAAATGGAAGCAGCAGGAACTTCCAACACTGGAAGACCGGCAGGTCAAGATGATGGAGTTCGAAGACATAATCTGGACTCAGCGTGACAAACTGTTTCAAAAGGACTGGAACAAATTTATATTTTATATGAAAGAAAATTGTAAACATTTGAAAACGTTTGTAGGCTTGAATTGAAATGTTTTGCAATGTAACTATAAGGAACTGATTTACTGATAATAAGGTGAAATATTATAATTTGACAAAGGGTAAATAAGTCCTTATAGAAATGCGAAGAATATGGAAAGTTATGTGGAAATCAGAAAGAGGGAGGGCAGGAGGTCGATGCTCTTACACAGTAATATATTAAGTCATACAATTATGTAACAAAAGGTGAATATGGTTTAATGGAAAACTCAATAAAAATTACTTAAAAAAAAAAAAGAGAAAATATATTAGGACTGGCTTTTCTTTTAATAAGTTAATAAATGAACTACTTCATTGGCACAGCATCCAAATGAGGTGTAGTGGTTGTATAGTTCTTGATACGTTTTGTTTCATAGTTATATTTGGGTTGCTGCTTTTTTTAAAAAAAATGGTTAGCTTTTTGTATCATAAAGTTCACAAAACTGATTCCTAGTATACAACTGAAAGCAGAAATGGGGCACTGTTTTCCTTTTGCTTTGCTGCAGATATGCATGTTTTTTTACCATAGCTCGCAGAATGGCATCATGGCACCTTTTTACTATGTATGTGAATTATTTTTTAAAAAATGTTACTCGTTGACATTTTGTCTGGTCAATATATTTCAGCTTCATGTTTTGTTACACGTGTAATATTTTTTCTATTTTTTAAAAAGTGCCAGAACTCATGAGCACTTCCCTTGTTCTCTAATGGTGCCCACCTGAGAGGTGCTGGATCTGTTCAAGCAACTGCCGCAACAACTGCAACAAACGAGGGTTGTTTACAAGACAGGGAATATAGAATGCAAAATGGTTGGCAATTCAGACTGCCTGCTCTGGTCCAGTCCTGTACTGACAGTACCTTCCCAGAGTATGATATTGTGATGTTTCCTACATCTCAGCCTTTCAAACAGTGGCTTGAGTGGGTGGCACCAGTCGCAGATAAAGTGCCTTTGCCAGTGCAAGTGGGAGTTGGCCCCCTTCACACCTTTTGGACTTGGGAGCTTTCAGTGTGTTAAAAAGTCATTGTCCACCTAGACATAGGAGGCGATAGCAGTGGGGCAGCTACAAGAATTCTTGGAAAACAGAGATGATTTAAATCCATTCCCATCTGGGTTCAATCCTGGCCGAAGAACTGAGTCAGTCTTGGTCGCCCTGATGGATGACCTTTGCAGACAGGTGCCTATGAAAAACTAAGGGTTATGAGAATCGGAGGCAGTGTATCTTTACTTACTTGCTTCCATTTTAAGGGGGGAAGAGAAGCATGCATGTGTGAAAAACAATGTTGTCCAATGAAATTTGATATTGTGTCACACCAGGCCCACAGATTTTTCAAGAAAAATTCAATGGTGCATACCGGGCTATCAGCCCATAGGTAGTTCAGATTCTGCAGTTTGATTGCACCCAAAAGACAGAAGATGCAGACTGCTCTGTGTCAGAGCTGGCCCACACCTCCTTGCAGGCATGTCTTAAGATTTAAGAGCATGGGCCTCAAACCATTTGTGCCATATAACCAAGTAAGACATCTTTCCAACTGCAGCAGCCCCATTTCCTTTGTAAAAGATGGAAAAAACACAGTTCCATGGAACAACAGATAATGTAGTGTGAAAGAAACATTGGGGGGGGGGGACAGAAGCCCTAACAGAATAATCAGGAACACCAAAACAATAATCACCACATCTAAATACAGCCTATGGCGCAAAACCATTCAATTGCACCCAAATGGCAGAACATTCAGAGTGCTCCTTGCAGGCGTGTCTTAAACTTTAATACCAGGGGGCTCCAACCATTTGTGCCATATAACCAAGTAAGGCATCTTTCCAACTGCAGCAGCCCCATTTCCTTTGTAAAAGATGGAAAAAACACAGTTCCATGAAACAACAGATAATGTAGTGTGAAAGAAACATTGGGGGGGGGGGAGAGACAGAAGCCCTAACAGAATAATCAGGAACACCAAAACAATAATCACCACATCTAAATACAGCCTATGGTGCAAAACCATTCAATTCTTCATTCCCCGGCTATTTGCAGAATCTACTGATCCCAGCAGAGCTAAATCTCTGCTGATGACTTGTTGCCTCAGTTGGTCAGAATCACGGACTGCAGGTACAAGGCAGACCTCCTGGCCACCCAGGGCTTTAGCCCCCTCAGTATTTCTAGACAGGGTGCTCAGTTCCCCCAATATTGGGGGGTCCGGAATCCCCCACTGCCGGGCTGTTGCTATGGGGCTGCAAATGATGGTCACCAGCAGCCGCGGGAAGCCCAGGGCCCTGTTAGCAGCACGGGACATGCAACAAATATAAATGGCTGCGCCTGGTAGATGAGGTGAAGATGGATGAGAGCGAAGGGGAAACATTTGATTATATCTATTTGCATACTGCAGGGCATCATAACAGGTTTCCAAACAAATAAACAATTTTTAACCAAGAGGAAGGAATGATAGTCAACTAGAGCAAAATCTTTAGTTTTTTCATCACATCTTAAGGCAGCCTATGGGACAAAACAATAAATTTGGTGCAGGGCACAAGTAGCCGAGTGGGACACATTTCAGTCACATTGAGGAATTTGACAAGGAAATGGGACTGGCTAGCAAGGCAAAATGGAGGAGAAATTGGAATGTTAATACCCCTCCCCCCATTTGGGACAAACTGGTGGAGGTGATAGTGATGGGGCAGCTACAAGAATTTTGGGGAAAATGAGTTTGCAAAACAACTAAGAGAACAAAGTAAAATATTTAGGACAAGCAAATGACTGGAGAACCAGTGATGGAAGTTTTTTGTTAAGAGAAAGAAAGACAAACATTGAAAGCAACAACATGCACAACTGGTTATAAAGTTAGGAATTGTGTTATATGATGTGTGGATACTTTTGTATATATTTATAATGCTGTATTGTTTCTCTTCGAATGAGAGGGGGTGTTAGGAAAACATTCTTTAAGAAACAGATAAAAGTTCCTGGAAGCTTTAAAAAGGATTCCAGAATTTTCTTTAGTGCGTAGGAGTGGAACTCTTTGGTGTCCACTGGAGGTCCAAACAAAGATAGGTTGCAGGCTGCAATGTCCGTACAAGGAAAGCACACTCACACCCAACACACACATACAAAGTATCAGCACACACGCTGACAACAAGGTTGGAAGTTAGACAATGTGTGCAGCTGATACTGTGAGTTTTGCTGTGTCAGGATTGTAAATTACTAGACTGAGATTATACTGTGCTGGAGATACAGAGAAGGAATTTAAATTTGCAGTATCGCATTTAACTTGCCTTAAAAGGTGGAGAGAGAAATCTAGTATTTGCACTTACAAGAAAAGAAAAGATAACAAAAGGAGGGCGAGGGAAAGAGCAAACCCTATCAAGTGAAAATTGTGTACGTCCTGCAACTTTGTATAACAATAGCTTAAAAACGAATAAGTGGTTTATTCATGAAGAAAGGAAAAAATCATTTTTTTCCTTTACCTTCTGGTAGGAAACCATTTTAATATTCTGTGTGTAAAAAGTCTCTGTATTACATTGTAATTTGTTTTTGTTTTGTTTTTTGTAATTAAGACAAGAACCTTGTGCACCCTCAGAAAAAAGAACAAAAAAGAATTTAATCAGTAGTGGATCCGGGTGCGCGTGAGTGGCAGGGGCTCCTGAGACCTCTAGTCGTCTTTCGAATGGACAATGTTGAAACAGAGCTTTATCAAAAATGAATGCTGGTCTCTGTGATCCCTATCGATAGTTGTTATGATTTCTTCATTCCGTGGGGCTTGACTATAAAGTTATTTTTCACATCCCCCCCCCCAAAAAAAAAAGAAAAAGAAAAACATTTGGATTTTCATTCGATCTGCAAAAGGAGAGAAGAAAGATGCAGTGCTTCATCAGGCACAATCATTAGAGAGGTTCATTCAGGGATTAATTAACAAAAAAGAAGAGGGGATTCTAACAGAAAAAAGGCTGCATCATACTATTGTTTGACTCGTGTTTCACAACCCTTTCGTGTGCCTGTCCCTCTCTGAAAAGCTTAGTACAAAAAATTGAAAAGCTTAGTACTAAAAAACAAAAAAATTATACTGTGGGTGTTCACCTGTGTTGGTGCCTTATTCAATGGCCTGACACTGCTGCAACTGGCTCTGATTTCACTCTTCACTATTCCCCGTCTTAATGAAAAGCACCAGGTGGAAATTGACCATTCTTGTGAACCAGAATCTCAGAAATGCACTGGCAAAAGTCCCAAGTTAAACCCAGGGTTGAAGCGCAACCTCAACCCCTCAAGTCAAGTTCAGAACCGATGGCCCAGCTGAGAGGAATGGAGCTTTTGTCTGGCCAAGCCGTCGAGTGGGTGCCGGGTCGTCCCCAGGAAGGATTCCTATGTCAGGAAAAGTATCCCCGTGTGGGTAACTCCATTGTTGGAGCCCCACAGACTAGACAGCAGGAGTATGACTACAAGGGACCACCGCGATGACCAAGGGAGGTTCGGGCAGAGGACGTCATGTAATTAGAAATTCATTATATAAGATCTGGGTGAGACATAGAAGGCTGTTAGAACAGAAAACCCCATGGTGGGTCTCACCGTTAGAAGTAATATCGGTTAAAAAGCAAAATATGATCAGAAGAATGGTGACATACCAGGCACTCCTAAAAGAGGAACAGGGCCAATTAAAACTAAGACCATACGAAAAGGTTACCCAATACTGCACCACATGGTTGCAATATCACCAAATTGCCCAAATATTCAATCAGGATAAAGAAATAGGATTTGAAAAAGAAGAATGAAATTACAAAAAGTATTATTACAAAACTCAAAAAAGAATATATCCAAAATGTAAAATTTATTATTAGAATTGAAGTTAAAGGATGAAAAAGTAAAACAAGTTATGACTAACTGGGCGTGTGATATAGGATACGTAATTCGGCTGGACCAATGGGAGATATCATGGAAATGGGATATTAAGTTTACGGCATGTTATACAATCAGAAAAAATTTCATGAAAATGGTGTACCAATGGTACTTAACTCCGGTAAAATTGGCTAAAATTTACAAATTAAAATCAAATACCTGCTGGAGATGCAAAAAAGAAATTGGAACAATGTTTCACATGTGGTGGGAATGCCGACCTATTAAACAATTCCGGAATGAAATTTATGAAGAAATCAAAAAGATGTTTAAAATATCTTTCAGTCAAAAACCGGAGGCATTTCTTTTAGATATAATCACAAACAATATTCCCGACAATCAAAGGAAAGTATTCCTTTATGCAACGACAGCTGCCAGGATGCTTAGAGCAAAAAACTGGAAAGGGAGAAAAATTCCATCAATGAAAGAATGTCAAATTAAATTTTGTGAATATATAAATCTGGGAAGACACACAGCATTCATAAGGGGACAATCTGACCAGAAATTATTAAAAGAATGGGGATGTGCTAAACAGTATATGAAAAAACACTGTTCTGGAGTAAGCTTATCGGTATGTAATGGATGATGCTTTACAGGGTTAAAGTACAAAGATGGAAGTAATCTACATTAGACAAAGCAATACAGTAAGAGTAAAAATTTTGAGATCTTAGAACAAAGGAAGGAAGTCAATATGTGTCTATGTATGTATTGATTAGATTAGAATGATGATATGGTTTTATTTGTAGATGTATGCTTTTTTGTCTTGCTTTTTTACTTTGTTTTTCTTTCTTTTTTGTATGTTTTGTTTTTCTTTCTTGTTTATACAGTATTATTTTGGATTTAATATTTGTAATTTTTGTTACAAAAGCATAGGTCTCTCATGAGACTGCTTGTTGAGATTGCAGTTCTTCAAGGGTTAATGCTATTGTGCCTTACTTGTAATGCTATTTAAAGATATATTTATTTTGAAAGTTGTACTATGCTGCACTCTAAAGAAAACAACTTTAAATGTGAAACTGTAAAATTATGTATTCATCTCATGGTATAAGTTATTTAGTAGGTTTAGCTACAGTATATGAAATATTAACTTAATCAACTAAAATGCTGACATGGGTTTATTTAAATTCTGTTAGTACTCTTTCTATAAGGGTACTTTCAATACTTTTTTTAAAGGTTTTGATCTGAAAAATGCTAGTTTATACAATGATTTCGCATTGAAAATAAAATAATGTTTTTTTAAAAAAATTAAAAAAAAAGAATTATTGGAAAACAGAGATAATAAAATGCATTCCCCTCTGGGTTGAATCCTGGCCATGGGGGTTCAATCCATCCAATATTGAGGGGGCCAACATCCCCCTTTGGGTTACTGTTATGGGGATGCAAATGACAGCCACCATCAGCTGCAAGAGACACACCCCATAGGCAGCCGAGCGGGACATGCGACAGATGTGGAAGGACACATCTCGGTCACATGGAGAGATATAACTTCACAGAGAAGTGGGACTGGCAAGGGAAATGGTCCGCTAGTCGTGGATGAGGGAGAGGAATGGGAAACATTCAATGTATCCATCTGTAGATCATTTGCATGCTGCAGAGCTTCAAACAATGTTTCTAAACCAATAAACAAAACATAAATAAAAAGTTTTGTTCATGGTAACATTAGCATTGTACACAGAAACAATGGGTTTCTTTCATCTCTTGAAGTATTGGTTTATTTAAGGGAGTTGTACCTTGAGCTTCTTTGGAGGTTCTAGCAGGGGAGTGCAGCTATCGTATACCCTTGACCGAAAAAGGGTACACTCCTTCTATCTGGGATGGCCGTCCTCTTCCACCGAGCGCGCAGCTTCGGGAGGGACGCACATGGAGCGGTGAGGGAGGAAGGGGACACCCGCCTAGCCAGCCAGATCAGCCGAATCAACCCTGGCGATCAATGGGGTGACAGATGTCGCAGGCAGATTGCCCTCACATCTTTCCCTCGACTCCCCCTCCGCGTTGGCGAGGCAGTGGGAAGGACGGAGCTCGGCGCCACTGCCGCAACCAGTGGCCGTAGCTGTGGCAGCAGCAGCAGCAGCTCGGTCGTGGGAGAGTTTCATTCAGCGCGTGGAGGGAGCCCCGTGCGCAACAGCTTAGCGGGCTGCACTGCTCCCGCACCTGCTCAGCGGTTTGCTGCCTCGTCTCCCCTTTCCGCGGGAGCTGAGACTTCCATATCCTTCATTGAGAAGAAAGAAGCCAGCAAAGCAGGATTAATACAGGATTGTTTCTGGTGCTCTTCTTATACAAAGGCTGCCTTCCAGGATGGGGGAAGAAGGAAGACATAAACACCCAGCTTATTTAATGAGCTGTGAAATGAAGCGCTGCTACTGCTGCTGCTGCTAACCTCCCAATTCCTAGATTCATCTGCTATTCATTGTGCTTAATATACATGTTTCTGCACTGTGCATTTAGAAGATCCCAGAAAGGAATTCAAAACAGCTGCCGGGGAAAGACCACCAAACATGCCTACAGAAACACTACAGACAGGTAGCATGGTGAAACCTGTCAGCCAAGCCATCACTTTCACTTCAGCCGTTCCACTCCGCATTCTAAACAAAGGTAGTTGTGCTTTCCCTCTCCTTTCCTTCTGAAAAGCTCAAAGCAGCTAACAAAAAATCAAACCATGATTTAGCAATTTAGAATATTTGTTAGGAAAGCAGCAGCAGAGATAACCTCCCCTCCTCCTATTATCTTTATTTATTTGCTTCCATTTTAAGGGGGGAAGAGAAGCATGCATGTGTGAAAAGCAAAGTTGTCCAATGAAATTTGATATTGTATCACATCAAGAAAAATTCAATGGTGCATAGCGGGCTATCAGCCCGTGTGTAGTTCAGATTCTGCAGCTTGATTGCCCCCCAATGGCAGAACATTCAGAGTGCTCCTTGCAGGCGTGTCTTAAACTTTAATACCATGGGGCTCCAACCATTTGTGCCATATGACCAAGTAAGGCATCTTTCCAACTGCGGCAGCCCCATTTCCGTTGTAAAAGATGGAAAAAACACAGTTCCATGAAACAACAGGTAATGTAGTGTGAAAGAAACATTGGAAAAAGTAAGAGAAGCCCTAATAGAATAATCAGGAAAACCAAAGCAATAATCACCACATCTAAATACAGCCTATAGCACAAAACAGAAGATGCAGCTACACAACTCAGGTCTTACATAAACCATGGATGAAATATAAATATCTCCTGGAACCTACAACTGCTTAGTGCATTTCACACATTGAAGCCTTTGCCGTTAAGAAGAAAAACATGAAGGGAATTTGGGCAACATATAAAATGTTATTAGAGGGGGAAATTAATACATTAAGAGGAAAGGACTTTGAAATCCGTATATATTTGACAGGCTGGCTCCAATACTTCCAATTGAATGAAAGACAAGGAAAATAGGGTTTGCTGGAGAAATATGAAAACTAAAGGGACATCTCATCCAGCCTAAAGGAAAATATCTATCTAAAATGTATAATCTCCTCCACAATTCACACCCTGCCATCAAAGAACTTTTGTCTCACTTAAAACGCTCAACCTTTTCTCAGGATGCACACCTCAGAACATAAAGGGACAGCGGAAGCTAAAAGGACAGGCCAGTGACTTCTGTCTTGCAAGTAATTTTTTCGGATGACCCAGACTTTTTCTCAAAAGGGGGGGGGGGAGAGGAAGAAAGATGGAAGAGAAAATGGAATGTTAATACCCCCCTCCAAATCTGGAGCAAACTGGTTGAGACGATAGCAGTGGGGAAGCTATGTAGAAAATCTTATTTTTTATAAGCCCCCAATTTTTCCCCAGCATAACTAATTTTTATTTGGCTTTGGCTTTCTGTAAATTTAATTACCCAAAGTGTATTTCTACATATGTGATGCCTATGCTGGATTTCTATTTCTTTTGTTGAGTCAGAGTACTACAATCAAGTGTTAGCATATAACTTAGGATGCTTCTGGATTCCATGTTCTGTTTTTTGTGAAGCTCATTTTGTTTAACACAATGTGACAAATCAGGTAAAAACTGTTAACCTTTTTTTTCTGGTGCTGTCAGAGTGTATGCTTTTGCACATTTGAAGTGCAGTCTGAAAGCAAATTATGTGTATAATAAATTACCCTCCCCCCTCCAAATCTGGGGCAAACTGGTGGAGACAATAGCGGTGGGGAAGCTACAAGAATTATTGGAAAACACAGATAATAAAATGCATTCCCCTCTGGGTTGAATCCTGGCCATGGGGGCTCAATCCTCCCAATCTTGAGGGGGCCAACATCCCCTGTTGGGTTTTTGTTACGGGGAAGCTACAAGAATTTTGGGGAAAAGGAGTTTGCAAAACCCAGGGGTGAAGCGCAACCTCAACCCCTCAAGTCAAGTTCAGAGCCGATGGCCCAGCCGAGGGGAATGGAGCTTTCACCTGGCCAAGCAATCGAGTGGGTGCTGGGTCGTACCCAGGAAGGATTCCTATGTTGGGAAAAGTATCCCCGAGTGGGTCACTCCATTGTTGCAGCCCCACAGACTAGACGGGAGGAGTATGACTACAAGGGACCACCGCAATGACCAAGGGAGGTTCGGGCAGAGGACGACTATCAAGAGCTGGAGCGCCCACCCCAGGAAAGTCGCCGACCAACGATGCATCGACTCCCTAGTGCAGGTTGGGTTTACTTCCCAGAAAGGTCTTGGGAGCCCCGCGGGCCAGTTTGGTGGTACAAGAGGAGGGGTACGGGCAGCATCCCAGACGCTCTTACGAAGGGCAGGAACCTCACCGTTTTACAGTCAGAGGCTGCTATCTAAAGAAGTATCTCCCATTTCTTGGAAGGCCACTTCAACTTCATCTGGCACTCGGTCGCTTTCTTCACTGTCTTCCAAATGCTTCTGGGCAAGTTCTATGGGCTCGCTGACATCCCTGAGGTCTATAGACTATGCTGCCAACCACAGGGCAGACAATTTCCGCAAGCTGAACAAGGAGAGGGAATTCCACTACTCTGTCATCCGGTCCAAGCTGAATCACATGGTTTCCATGCTGCCTAGGAGGGGCAATGTGGCAGAAAACTACATAGGCTGCCACCCAGTGAGGTGCAACTTAAAGCCTAGGAAGCGGATCAGCACAAGCCTCATAAACCTCAGAGACTTTGCACTGTATTCATCATGACTGCTTCTGAGAAATGGGATCGGGAGAGCTGGCACACATAATTGCCATACAGGAGGTGCTGCGGGCTTGGTGGTGATTGTTTTTTTAACTTGGCTGCCCAGCCATTTTTGTGATACTGCAAGCCTTTCTCAGGCTTTGCTGTGCCATTGAAAAGAATGGTTTGGAATGCCAATCAATATGCACATTATACCTTGCGGCACAAAGGTAGCCATCACATAGAAACACCTTCACGTTGCTCTTTGTGGCTTACATTTTGTGTGCATCACTTGTAAGTGCTCCAGCCTTCACACTTGGCCAATTCTGTACTGCCCTTACAAATGTTGGTTTCTAGTGCTTTTTTAGTCTAAGAAATCATGGGGTGACTTGGTTTTACCAAGGGACGATAATATTAGCTGTTTAGTTTGTTTAAAAAACCGCTAGTGCCTCTCTTTTTTTGTCCCAATATAGGAACATAGAAAAATATTTTCATTGTATGACCCTGTAGCTGATGGCCTGATAACAAATGCCTAACAAAAGACAAAGACAATGTGCAGTGACTTGTAACTTTTCCAACAGCTATTGCCATATCTTAGGGCTCCTTTTTAATGTGTTTTTAGTGAAATCCCTGAGGTTTGTGGTGTGGATGTGGCTCTTCACCTATGTAGGTGCCTTGTTCAATGGGCTGACAAGGCTGAAACTGGCTCTCATTTCTCTATTCACTATTCCCCTTATGAAAATCACCGGATTGAAATTGACCATTCTTGTGAACGAAATTCCACCCAAAATTGGGATCTTTTTTTAAAAAATCATCATCAACATCAACATCTTTATACCCCACCCATTCGGCTGGCTTTCCCAAGGGACTCTGGGGGGCTTACAGCATATCTAAAAACATCCACCATTAAAGATCTCCTGATTCACGGCTCAGGAGATCAAGAGGGAGAAGGAAGAGAAGGCAGGAAGGGTAACCGTGTCAGACCACTAACTCCTCGAAATACAAATGTCTTCCGGATAGATTGCCCATAAACTCCACCCCTTGGTCCAACACGGTTACCTCTTCCATGCTTAGCTAATCTGTTCCTCCTTCCCTCTCTGAGTAAAAAACCTATACCTTTTCCCCATACAAATGTTTAACTTTAAGATATAAAATATACACTAATATAAGCAACATCAAAATACCAAAAAAAACAGTATTATCACAGGGTGCCAAGCCAAATTTAAAATGTTGGTCATGGTAGGATTCTATGCTGAAAAGATGTCCCACCAATGGTGTGTGGTTCAATCCTGAATATCCTGAGGGACTCTTCTTAGTTTGTACTTTGCATTATGACACATTCCAAGTTTTTCCACAATCTTCATGTACTTTCTCATTCCTTTTCTCCAAGCCGACTGAATCCCTCGCAAACACCCCATCAACATGTATAATCTCCGCCACAATTCACACCCTGCCATCAAAGAACTTTTGTCTCACTTAAAGCGCTCAACCTTTACAGAGGATGCACACCTCAGAACACAGAGGGACAGAGGAAGCTAAAAGGACAGGCCGCACAACAAGCCAGTGACTTCTGTCTTGCAGGTAAATTTTCGGATGACCCAGACCTTTTCTCAAAAGGGGGCTGGAAGAGGAAGAACCGCTGGAATATTGAGATGAAGAGGAGGAGAAAGAAGAGGAGTACGACAAGATTGTTAACCACAGAATGCTTTCCATTATTGAAGTTACAAGAGATGCATTCTGTCAAAATGAAAAGCTGAGTTGAGAAAAAAAAGTTTATAGTTTGGGTGTTCAACTATGTTGGTGCCTTGTTCAATCTTGCTGCAGAAAAGAGGGGAAAGGATACCCTGCTAGATATATAGATATACGGATTAATCAGATATATATATAAAATATTATATATAATATTTGGAGGGACGGGGTGGTGGTTGTGGGGCTCCTATTGATGCGAGAGTAGCACGGATTTTATCTAGTTGTAGAAAATAAGTGAAAAGAACATGCAGATCATGGAAAAAGTGGAGTGATTGAATTAGTTGAAAAGTTCATTAAGGGTGGGTGTGAGCTGTGTGGCGGTACCACCTGATGGCATGTTTGAAAGAGAATCCGTTTTGGTGTAGGAAGCGACTGAAGTGTACATATTACTGATGTATGTACAGAAACTGGGAACTCCTGCAATTATATTTCCCTAGCATAGAGGAAGGGGGGGTGATGGTGGAGGACTGTGGAAATCAGCCCTCTGCAAATGGCCACATGGACCGGCAGAGCGTGGAGGACAGGGGGAATCTGGCGACATGGCAGCTGCCACCTGATGAATCCCAGAACTCGGCCCATTTTCCTCCAAAGGAATGTCCAAGGAATGGTTTGTCTTGTCTCTCCTTGGCAAAGTGTAATCCCTCATTCTGCTGCACCTCGGTTTGGGGGTGGTTCGCTCCCACCCTCTCCTGGTCACTGACAGGCGGAAGAAGGCAATGCAAGCAACCACACTCTCAACACTGGCTCCTAACACCACGCTCGCCTACTTGCCAGTAACGGAGGTCAGAGCCAAAGTTCTCTATCGGTAGCCCTTTGCATTTCTCCATGGTATCCTTCAGAAATTTTGATGAAGGCTGAAAAAGGTTGGAAATTAAAGCCCTGTGAGTGTATTGCTGAAAAACTGACAGGATGGTTGCAATACCATCAAGTCAATGATGTCTTTAAAGAGGATAAAAAAAATAGGATTTGAGGATAAAAAATTGAAATTTCAAAGAGATATTTTAGAGAGTAAATCCAAGCTATTATCAAAAAGGTACAATCTCTTACTAGAATGGAACACAAAAGATAATTTCATAGAAGAGGCTATGATAAAATGGGCTATTGATTTAGGACATGACATAGAATATGATGTATGGGCCAAACTCTGGAATGAGAGCATAAAATTCACTGCTTGTTCTGCCTTAAAAGAAAATGTTAAGAAGATGGTTTATCGTTGGTATCTCACTCTCACCAAATTGGCAAAAATGTATAGAACAAGTAGTAAAACCTGCTGGAAGTGCAAGGAAAAAGACGGCGACTTCTATCATATGTGGTGGTCTTGCAATAAAATAAAAGAATTTTGGAATGAGGTTTACAATGAGTTTAAAAAGATGTTTAAGTACAGTTTTCCCAAAAAGCCGGAAGAATTTTTGCTAGGTTTGGTGGGAGAAGGGATTAAAGAGATAAATCAAAGATTATATTTATATGCAACAACTGCAGCCAGAGTTTTGATAGCTCAAAAGTGGAAGCAACAGGAGATGACGACAATAAGAGAATGGCAGATAAAGTTGGTTGAGTATGCTGAGATGGCTAAATTGACACACACAATTCGCAATCTGGAGGTGACAAAGCACCAGAAAGAATGGAGTAAATTTATGGTTTATGTAAGTGAGAATTGTACAAATACGAAAACGTTGGAAGGATTGAAATAAATCTCATGTCATGGTATAATTTATAATTAAAGAATTTGTAAACTATACAATAGAATAGGAAAACTGGTGGAAGGGAAGGACGGAAGCTAATGGATCTATGAAACACAAAGTAGGATACATGTAACAAGATGTGATGTTTTGGTGGGGGGGGTAGGTCGGTGATTGTAAATTTCAATAAAAATCATTAATAAAAAAAATGAAATAAAATAAAAGCTGCAGAGTGGGCATCCGAACTACACGGCTCAGGAGATCGAGAGGGAGAAGAAAGAGAAGGCAGGAAGGGTAACCATGTCAGACCACTAACTCCTCGAAATACAAATGTCTTCCGGATATATTGCCCATAAACTCCACCCTTGGTCCAACACGGTTACCTCTTCCATGCTTAGCTAATCTGTTCCTCCTTCCCTCTCTGAGGAAAAAAACCTATACCTTTTCCCCATACAAATGTTTAACTTTAACATAGAAAATGCACACTAATATAAGCAGCATCAAAATTCCCAAAACCAGTATAATCACAGGGTGCCAAGCCAAATTTAAAATGTTGGTCATGGTAGGGCTCTATCCTGAAAATATGTCCCACCAATGGTGTGTGGTTCAATCCTGAATATTCTGAGTGACTCTTCTTAGCTCAGCTTGTTTTACTACGGCAATATTAGTACTTTGCATTATGACACATTCCAAGTTTTTCCACAATCTTCATGTGGTTTCTCATTCCTTTTCTCCAAGCAGACTGAATCCCTCGCAAACACCCCATCGGATACCTGCAGCCACACAACTCAAACCCTGCCAGCACTGAACTTTTCAGTTACTTCAACCACTCCACATTTGCTGAGGGTGCATTTGCATTCCTCTCAGCCAGGAATGCCTCCTTCAGGAGGTACAATGACACCATTTGCAGCCACTGGACGGAATCCAAGCAGACGGAATCCCTCACAATTATTATTATTATTATTATTAAAGCTCTGAACACTCAGATTCTTCATGCTAATTTACTAGTCAGGAGATTTCTTACTCAAACCGCACACTTCCAACATTGCAGCAGCTTGTGACAAATGTGGACTGATCTGTCGTTTGCTCAGAAATAAGGGCAACAAAAAAACAACAACTTTGCATATATGCAGCTTGTTTAACAACATTTTTGGGGGGTGAAGTGGGGGGGTATATGGGAACCTATAATATAATCTGTTAATTGCATTGTATTTACATACAGCAAAGGGAAGCCTAGTGCAATTAGATATATTTTAATTTAGGTAATCTATGTAATAGGCTTGTGTTAGAAAATGGGTATGGATTTTGAATTTGATGTTTGTTTGCAAATGACTGTCACCATCAGCCGTGGGAAGCCCAGGGCCCTGTTAGCAGCAAGGGACATGCGACAAATATGAATGGCCACGACTGGCAGGAGAGGCGAAGATGGAGGAGATGGAAGGGGAAACATTTGATTTTATCTATTTGCATACTGCAGGGCATCATAACAGGTTTCCAAACAAATAAACAATTTTTAAAGAAGACAGAACCAGAATGATTGGCAACTAAAGCAAAATCTTTAGTTTTATCATCACATCTTAAGCCAGCCTATGGGACAAAACAATAAATCTAGTGTAGAGCACAGACAGCCGAGTGGAACGTATGACAGATGTGGATGAACACATCTATGTCACATTGAGGAATTTGACCGCAAAGAGCCAAGAAAATGGGACTGGCTAGCGAGGCAAAATGGAGGAGAAATTGGAATGCTAATTACCCCCCCCCCCCAATTTGGGACAAACTGGTGAAGGTGATAGCGATGGGGCAGCTACAAGAATTCTTGGGGGAAAGGAGTTTGGAAAACAACTAAGGAAACAGTTCAAAGTAAAATATTTAGGACCAGCAAACAACTATCTTGGTCTAGAGAACCAGTGATGGAAGTTTTTGGTTAAGTGAAAGAAAGACAATAATTGAAAGCAACAACATGCACAACTGGTGATAAAGTGGGGAATTGTGTTGCATGATGTGTGAATACTTTTGTATATGTTTACAATACTGTATTGTTTCTGTTCTAATGAGAGGGGGTGTTTGGAAAAGGTTCTTTAAGAAAAAGATAAAAGTTCCTGGAAGCTTTAAAAAGTGTTCCAGAATTCTCTTTAGTGCCTAGGAGTGGCACTCTAGGATTGATTGCTGTCCCCTGGAGATGCAAATAAAGAGAGGAAGTCGCAGGCTGCAATGTCCATACAAGGAAAGCACACTCACTCCAAACACACACACAAAAAAACACAAACTCTCAGCACACACGCTGACAAGAAGGTTGGAAGTAAGACAATGTGTGCTGCTGATACTGTGAGTTTTGCTGGTCAGGATTGTTAAATACTGGACTGAGATTATACTGTGCTGGAGATATAAAGAAGGAATTTAAATTTGCAGTGTCGCATTTAACTTGCCTTAAAAGGTGGAGGGAGAAATCTAGTTTTTGCACTTAGCAAAAAATGAAAAGATAAGAAATGGGGGGCGGTGAAAAGAGGAAACCCAATCGAGGGAAAATTGTGCATGTCCTGCAACTTTGTATAACAATAGCTTAAAAACTTGTAAGTGGCTTATCAATAAAAAAAGGAAAAAAGAGTATCTTTTCTTTACCTTCTGGTAAGAAACCATTCTAATATTCTGTGTGTAAAAAGTCTCTATCATATTGTAATTTGTATTTTTTTTATTAATTAAGACAACAACCTCATGCACTCTCCCAAAAAAGAACAAGAAAGAATTTAAACAGCTTTTTCCTGCCGCTCTCATTCACCGTGTTGAGTGTTGTGAGTGTGGTGGCTTGCATTGCCTTGGTCCGCCTCTCAGGGACCATCCAGTAGAGGGTGGGACAAGCCATTCCTTGGACCTCCGCCAGGACTTAGGAGGAGTCACCCCACCACCAGTACTCTTCCAGTAGGGGAGAGTAGTGGATCCGGGTGCGCGTGAGTGGCAGGGGCTCCTGAGACCTCTAGTCGTCTTTCGAATAGACAATGTTGAAACAGAGCTTTATCAAATATGAATGCTGCTCTGTATGATCCCTATCGATAGTTGTTGTCATTTCTTCATTTAGTGGGGCTTGAAAATAAAGATATTTTTCACATCCAAAAAAACAAAGAAAAGGAAGAACATTTATTTGGATTTTCATTCTGTCTGCAAAAGGAGAGAAGAAAGATGCAGTGCTTCATCAGGCGCAATCATTAGAGAGGTTCATTCAGGGATTAATTAACAAAAAAGAAGAGGGGATCCTAACAGCCAAAGAGTCTGCATCATATTACTGTTTGACTCGTGTTTCACAAGCCTTTCGCGCGCCTGTCCCTCTCTGAAAAGCTTAGTATAAAAAAAGAAAAGGGATGGATTTGGTGGGTCCCTTGCAGAAAACCAGTACTGGGAAGCAATATGTTTCTGTTATAATTGATTATGTTTCTAGGTATATTTGGGCTACTATCCTGCCCAACCCTGCTGTAGATCACCGAATGAAAGCTTTCGGCCTAATATCTAATGACATCCCCAAAGACAAGAAAAATCTATTCCTTTACACAACAGCAGCTGCCAGAATATCCCAACACTATTAGAATGGCAAAACAAACTCGGCAAGTTTGTAGAAACGGCAAAATTGACGGCAATTATTAGAGGCCACTCAAATCAGAGAATAATTAGAGAGTGGGATGGAGTGAAGGAATACATGAAAAAATATGGTTCCGGAATTGAAATATTAATAGAGAATGTGTAAAACATGCAGGGGTAAGCAAGAAAATAATAATAAAATCAATTGAATAATTATTAAATTATTAACAACACAACAAGATGGAAGAAGTAAAATACTGAGATCACACATGGGTGAAGGGGAGTGGGGGTATTTGGGAACCAATAATATCATTTATAATATAATTTGTTAATTTTGTTGTATTTACATACAACAAATGGAAGCCTAGAGTATCTAGATATATTTTAATTTAGGTAATCTATATAATAGGCTTAAATTATAAAACGAATATGGATTTTGAATTTGATGTTTGTAAAAAAAAATTGGTTTTGAAAAAAGAAAAACAAACCATTTGAATCCACTGGAATCAGCCAGCAAGTGATCCACAAGAGCCAGATTCTGGACTTGAAGAAACCCAAGCACATTTATCTTCATTTTTCATTCTGGCCAAAATTATGCCAGTAACCTTAAATTAAATTTGGCATCAATTGTGTCTTTATTTGGGGACCTTAACACGCAAAGCACCAAAGTCACCCGTGGAAATCTTGCAACATGTCATAGATTCCATAGGTCCACTCCAGTTGTACAGAAGATAGAAGGAGAGAGAAAAGACCTTGACTGGGGAAAGGATCAGAAAATATTTGCTGCTGCAAAAGTAGCATTTCTGTTTTTAAAATATATACCTGGGGCTTTTTTGCAAAGAGAAGCATTTTCTGCGTGCACACAGTTGAGAATCAACCAGGCTGCCAAGCAACGGGCAGTATCTTGAGGTTGTTTGCTTGCTTCTCCCGCCTTAAGGAAGGAAATCTTGCCCTTCTGCAAATCCCTGCTGGTTTCTCCTCCTTCATGGCCATGAAAGGAATCAGCCCCACTCATATCAGTCAGGATCTGCTAGGAAGCAAGCTGCGTGCTGCCTCTCTGATCAGAGCCTCACCATCACCCAGGGAACAAACAACAGAACGAAGCCCCTCGGCCAGTGACTCCTGCTGCACAGGCCTTCAATAAAATGCCATGAGTCTTGCCAAAACAAGAAAACCAGAGCCCGGCTCAGGAGGAGCCCAAGAACCTCCTTTACGACATGAATGACTGCTACTCCAAGCTGCGCGAGCTGATGCCGAGGATCCCACAAGGCCCCAAAGTCAGCCAAGTGGAAATCTTGCAGCACGTTATCGACTATATCTTTGACCTGCAGATCGTGCTAGAGGAGCAGGCGAAGAAGGGGCAAGATCCGCCCACAGCTGAGACTTCCCTACTCTGTTTAAAAGCTGCAGAGCGGGCATCCGAACTTTGCTCAAAAGAGGAGAGGAATCTCTGCCACTACCCTCTTAAAACAGACTGCAAGTGTGGGATCCTGGCACTTGGTTCTCTCCAGTGAGACAGGAGATAGAAGAAGAGAGAGAATAAAGGCCTTGACTGGGGAAAGGATCAGATGTTTTAGCCCTGTGCATCTAGTAATGAAGAGACCACCATCATTCTCTTCCAGATAAACTGTAGAACATGGGTTTGGCCAGGCAGTTTCTGATGCCTTGACTGGTCTTCCAGAAACAACTTGCTGCCCTCAATCTGTTATTCTCTTCCAACGGCCTGAAAACAAAATTTGCAGGCTGGGGAGGGGGGGCGGTGAAAGTAAGCCCACTTTTCAATAACTATCGTATGGCTGTATTAAGCAAGAAGAAACTTTGCAGAAGAAGAAATTTTGTGGCGGATTATTATTATTATGATTAAAGCTCTGAACACTCAGATTCTTCATGCTAGTTTACTGGTCAGGAGATTTCTTACTGAAATCACACACTTCCAACAATGCAGCAACTTGTGACAAATGTGGACTGATCTGTCATTTGCTCAGAAAAAAGGGCAACAACAACAAAAAACCCCAATTTACATATATGCAGCTTGTATGTATATTTTGGATTATAGTTTTTTAACATCATTTATTTGGGGTGAAATGGACTTTCAAGAACATGAAAACTGAGGTGTCTTAGGGCTGTTTTGCCTCATGGTTTTTGTTGCTGAACTCTAATAGAGAGAACACATGCATCTTATTTGGCAGGAAGGTTGATTTCTTCATCCATGAATTGTACTTCCTTTGGTGTGTGTTTTTTAAAAAAAACTTTTCATAAAGGCTTTTTGCATAATAAATCTTAAGCTGGTGTTTCTTTAAAAAAACCAAATACATATATATACATATATATATATACAGATATATATATAAACACACACACACATATATGTGTGTGAACGGCAGTACTTCACTTTTCTGCACAAAAATTGATTCCCTTGCAAACATGCAATCAGGTGGTATAGCCACACTGTTCACACCCTTCCTCTCAGGCAGGAATGCCTCCTTCAGGAGGTATAATGACACCATTTTTAGCCACTGGAATCAGCCAGCAAGGGATCCGCAAGAGCTAGACTCTGGGCTTGAAGAATCCCAAGCACATTTATCTGGATTTTTCATTCTCTCTGCAAGAGAAGAGAAGTGAAAGGCAGTGCTACATCTGGCTCAGTCATTAGGGAGGTGCATTCAGGGATTAATTAACAAAAAAGAGGAGGGAATCCTAACAACCAGAAAGGGTGCTCTGCTTGGAAAGCAGCAAAGAGATGGCTGCTCTGTCCCTTCCTCCTCCTCCTCCTCCTTCTTCTGCTGCTCCTGCTAGTGGAGGCCTTTAACAATGCGGGCTGTGTTCTCGGCTTCGTCATGGCTGCCATGGGGCCACATTCACTCCGTCCTCCCTGCTCTGCTGGTCCACGTGGCCATTTGCAGAGGGGTGGTTTCCGCAGACCCCCCACCATCCCACCCCCCTTCCTCTATGCTAGGTAAATAGAATTACAGGATTTCCCACAGTTTCTGTACAGACACCAGCTACATGAACGCTTCAGCCTTCTTCTATAGCAAGATGGATTCACGCCATCAAGTGCTACAGGCATACAACGCAAACCTTGTGATTCAAGAACTTTTCCATTACTTAAACAACTCCACATTTGCCACAGCGGCAGCAACACTGTCAACTTGAATGTGCTGGACATCTGTGGTTTTCTGCCTCCCCCCCCCCCACCTTCTCTTACTCCCACTTTCTTTTCTTTTACTCCCACTTTCCTCCTCCATATGCTAAAGCTTTCCTCTTCATTCCTGCTGCTATATTACTATCTTTCCTTTTAAAATAGAAAAATTGCAGGTTTCTCCATAGTTTCTGTACGTACATCAGCTATATGTACACTTCTCCCTCTTTCTACAGCCACACAACTCAAACCCTGCAATTAAAGAACTCCTGTCAAGACACTTCTGAAGTGGCCTGCAAGTATTTCACTGAACTGCCAGTGCCCACTTCTGGAACAATGGCCACCTCCGGAAAGTGTGCAATTCCATAAAAACACAGATAATTAAATGCATTCCCCTCTGGGTTGAATCCTGGCCATGGGGGCTCAATCCCCCCAATATTGAGGGGGCCCACATCCCCCATCAGGTTGTTGTTATGGGGATGCAAATGACAGCCTCCATCAGCTGCAAGAGACACACGCCATAGGGAGCCGAGCAGGACATGCGACAGATGTGGAAGGACACATCTCGGTCACATGGAGAGATATAACTTCACAGAGAAGTGGGACTGGCAAGGGAAATGGCCCGCTAGTCATGGATGAGGGAGAGGAATGGGAAACATTCAATGTATCCATCTGTAGATCATTTGCATGCTGCAGGGCTTCATACAATGTTTCTAAACAAATAAACAAAGCATAAATGAAAGTTTTGTTCATGGTAACATTAGCATTGTATACAGAAACAACGGGTTCCGTTCATATCTTTATGTATTGGTTCATTTAAATTGGTTGTACTTTCCCTCTCCTTTCCTTCTGAAAAGCTCAAAGCAGCTAACAAAAAATCAAACCATGACTTAGCAATTGAGAATATTTGTTAGGAAACAGCAGCAGAGATAACCTCCCCTCCTCCCCTTATCTTTACTTATTTGCTTCCGTTTTAAGGGGGGAAGAGAAGCATGCATGTGTGAAAAGCAATGTTGTCCAATGAAATTTGATATTGTGTCACACCAGGCCCACAGATTTTTCAAGAAAAATTCAATGGTGCATTACCTGGCTATCAGCCTGAGTGTAGTTCAGATTCTGCAGTTTGATTGCCCCCAAATGGCAGAAAATGCAGAGTGCTCTGTGTCAGAGCTGGCCCACACCTCCTTGCAGGCATGTCTTAAACTTTAATACCAAATATCAAAACAAAAGGGAACTCTAATCCAGTCTAAAGGAAAATATCTATCTAACATGTATAATCTCCGCCACAATTCACACCCTGCCATCAAATAACTTTTGTCTCACTTAAAGCGCTCAACCTTTTCTGAGGATGCACACCTCAGAACACATAGAGCCAGAGAAAGCTAAAACATTCTGCAGCTTGATTGTCCCCAAATGGCAGAACCTTCAGAGTGCTCCTTGCAGGAGTATTTTAAACTTTAATACCATGGGGCTCCAACCATTTGTGCCATATGACCAAGTAAGGCATCTTTCCAACTGCAGCAGCCCCATTTCCTTTGTAAAAGTTGGAAAAAACACAGTTCCATGGAACAACAAGTAATGTCGTGTGAAAGCAACATTGGAAAAAATAACAGAAGCCCTAACAGAATAATCAGCAACACCAAAGCAATAATCACCACATCTAAATACAGCCTATGGTGCAAAACCATTCAATTCTTTATGTCCCTGCTATTTGCAGAATCTAATGATCCCAGCAGAGCTAAATCTCTGCTGAGGGCTTGTTGCCTCAGTTGGTCGGAATCACGGACTGCAGGTACAAGGCAGGGCACACTGAGCAGACCTCCTGGCCACCCAGGGCTTTAGCCCCCTCAGTATTTCTAGACAGGGTGCTCAGTTCCCCCAATATTGAGGGGCCCGACATCCCCCACTGCTGGGCTCTTGCTATGGGGCCGCACATAACTGTCACCAGCACCTGCGGGAAGCCCAGGGCCCTGTTAGCAGCGAGGGACATGCAACAAATATGAATGGCCACGCCTGGCAGGTGAGGCGAAGATGGGTGAGACAGAAGGGGAAACATTTGCTTTTATCTTTTTGCATACTGCAGGACCTGATAACAGGTTTCCAAACAGATAAACAATTTTTAACCAGGAGGAAGAACTAGAATGATTGGCAACTAGAGCAAAATTTTTAGTTTTATCATCACGTCCACATTTGACCACATAGAGCCAAGGAAATGGGACTGGCTAGCAAGGCAAAATGGAGCAGAAATTGGATTGTTAAAACCTCCCACCCCATTTGGGACAAACTGGTGGAGGCGATAGCGATGGGCAGCTACAAGAATTCTTGGGGGAAACGAATTTGCAGAACTATTAAGGAAACAGTTCAAAGTAAAATATTTAGGACCAGCAAACAACTATCTTGGTCTGGAGAACCAGTGATGGAAGTTTTTTGTTAAGTGAAAGAGACACAATAATTGAGTTGCTTGAATGGAACAACAAGCACAACTGGTTATAAAGCTGGGAATTGTGTTGCATGATGTGTGGATACTTTTATATATGTTTATAATACTGTATTTCTGGTCAAATGAGGAGGGGCTGTTAGGAAAACATTCTTTAAGAAACAGATGAAAGTTCCTGGAAGCTTTTAAAAGGGTTCCAGAATTTTCTTTACAGCATAGGAATGGCACCCTAGGATTGATTGGTGTCCATTGGAGGTGCAAATAAAGGGAGGAAGTTGCAGACTGCAATGTCCGTACAAGGAAAACACACACACAAACGGACACACACTGTCTTTGCAGATTATGGTGGGGCCTTCGCAGATGCCTCCAGAGGTTGCCTCTCCTGCAGAGGATGATTTGCTGGGGCCCCGGGCACCTTCTTCCAGAAGGAAACGTCATCTGAGGAGGTGATCCAGGAGGAGGGCAAAGAAGAGCAGGGATGGTGATTCTACTGTACTTCATTGTCAGGTAAATCGTCCCAGAGCTCTGATGCAATTCAGATGTCACCTTGGACCTCTACAGGGGTCAGAGTGAGGCCATCCCAGGCCTTTCAGCTCCACCTAAGATAGAGAGGCGATCGCCATGATGGAATGTTAGAATCCAGGTTGCCAAGATCCCCACAACTCGTTGGGATTGTAGGGACGCAGACATGTGGACTGCTGAAATGGCTCCACATTTCAAATGGAAATTCCCTGAGCGATAGAAAATGAAGTAGGTATACAGGAAGCTGGCTTGGCAGCAGCTTTGTTGGGACTTCATTAGCGGTTCTTGCCAGCATCAGCCCTGTAAATATATGCATCTTTGTGTTAGGTGCTCTGGGTATCATTCGGCCACTGCTTGCTGTATTAGACAGGCACCCCTTTTTGTGGTGGAGAAGGGGGCTCAAAGCAGCAAGCCAAAAATGCCCCCTGTCCAAGCAGGGCTGGGGCTGATAAGCTACAATTCAATACCTCTTGCCCATACTCTCATTAGATTATCTCCCTTGTAAGCCTGGCTGGAAGCTTATACAGATTGGTCAGCTGTTTTGTACTTGTGGGAAGGGTTTCCCAATATTTTAGGACTCCCGTGGCTGTCCAGCCCATGGCCTGGAATACAGCAAATCTAAAGTCAGTTAGAGAGCTACCTGGGGTAGCCAGAAAGCAGATTGGAAGAAGCTTGCATTGAGGTGTATGGCTGGACCCCTTCGATTCTCCTTTCATTCTCAACTTGCATTTATCCCCATTGGGGATTGTCCCTAAGAAAGCCCCATGTGATTTCTGTCTGATCCATTATTTATTGCATCCCAAAGACCCCCGTGAATGACGCCATCCCATCAGAACTTTATTCCCTGAAATACACATCCCTGGATCAGACGGTTAAGCTTATCAAAAAGAGACTGGAAGAGGGGCCTTGTGGGCAAAAGGCGTTACTGAATCAGCTTTTAGGTTATTGCCAGTTCACCCTCAAGATTTTAAGTGGTTGGGCTTTCATTTGGATGGCGCTTATTATATTTGAGTCCTTTAGCACTATCCTTCATTGGGCTTTGCGAGTTAAGTCTGGTTCACTGGGGTGACCCATTATCTTGATTATTCTCCTGGCTGGATCATGTGACACCAGCAACTGCGTAGTCTTAGTGGACACCTTTTATTCCCTCGCTGAGGAGCTGGGTGTCGCATTGGCAGAGGGTCCTTTTAACGTATTTAGGGATCCAGGTGGATATCGTTGCTCAAACATGCCACTTGCCTATGGAGAAGCTGTCTGCCTTGAAGAAAGTTATTTTGTAATACTTCCTCTGAAGCAAGTGATGCTTCATCAGATCCGATCTTGCTGGGTCATTTAATTAATCTTCCATACATAGTGGTTGCCCCAGGCCCCCCCTTCCGTTCCCGCTTGGATATCCAGATGGGGAATGCTTTGGGAGGAGTTCCTTCCTTTGGTGCAGTCGAGTGTGACCTGTGTAGGTCCTCCCACAGCGCTGGTGGTGCAGCTGGGCAAAAATGATTTGCTGTCTTCCTCCAGCATAACCTTACATTCCTGCATGCAAGAGGACTTGGGTGAGTTGATGGCAGCTCTCCCTGGACTCCAAATATTTTAAAGCATTGGTTCAAGGTGGTCTGGGGTGTGTGTGTTGGAGAACCTGTTCCCTCCAATGCGCAAAGGTATTCCGTTAAAGGTATCCAGGGATTCACCATGCTTTTGTTGACCCCTTTCAAGGGAGCATTTGGGGTGAGCTTGAGTCCGATCCTGGTTCATTGCTCCCCCACGATGTTTACCTGTACTGACGATATGGTGGGGCCCAGTCGTCAGTGCTGCCCTGCTGAGGTCAGGTGCAGCTAGTCGGGAACCAATGCCTAGACACCACCGAGCAGGCCAGAAAGTGCATTAATAAGGCAGCAGTAAAAAAGGTCCTTGCTTTAGGTGGTTCCGTGATTTTGCACCCTGTGATTAGCTTCAAGGCTGCTGCCCTCTTTAGGGCTGATGGGGTGCACCTTTCCCTTCAGGAAAAAACACCTGGTTGGCTGCTGTTGCGTTGGGTTTGAAGGAAGGGTTGAAATTGTGAGTGGTTTGGGCGGCGAGATTCAGTGCTTGATTGGCAGTTAGGCATTGGTTTAGGAATTGGTTGGTGGAGAGGTATGGATTGGCTGTGCCTGCCCCTTCAAAATACTAAAAAAGTTTAAAAAAAAATCTAGAATGAGGTATACGAGGAGCTGAAAAAATGGTTTAAGATTTTGTTTACAAAAAAAAAGCCAGAGGCTTTTCTGTTAGGCCTAATATCTTATGACATCCCCAAACACAAGAAAAATGTATTCCTTTATGAAACAGCAGCTGCCAGAATATTGATTGCAAAATACTGGAAGGGGGAGAAAATCCCATCACTATTACAAACTTGGCGAGTTTGTAGAAATGGCAAAATTGACAGCAATTATTAGAGGCCACTCAAATCAGAGAATAATTAGAGAGAGGGATGGAGTGAAGGAATACATGAAAAAATATGGTAAAGACATAAGCACAGGGCAGGGCAGCCATCTCTCTCTCTTTCTCCACATGCATCGAAGAAGCAACATTTGCTTAGCCAAAGATGCCCTCTTGACTTCCAGCCAAGACAAAAGGACTGTCTTCTTATGGAATAGTTTCCAAGTAGATGTTACTTTTCTAAGCTAAGTCTGCCTTCTGGGATCCGATTGTAAACAGAATGTTTTATACTTTTATAGAAGACTGTGTCGTGTCTTATCTTTTATGAGGGAAAAAGGGAGAAATACCAGAACAGTTATTATAGAGGCTTTAGTGAGCCTGAGCAAATGCATCCGCTGCAAGTTTTAAAAAGGGGAATGTTACTCTGCTAAATTGTGGAACTTGTTAACACAAGTTGAAAAAGGATATAATCAGACAATATATCCTCTCTTGCATCCCTGAACATTCCCACAAAAATAAGTACTGGAAGCTAAAACCCCTTGGTGCATTTTGCCCCTCAAAGCCTTTAGCATTAAGAAGAGAAACATGAAGGGAAATTGGGCAAGATATAAAATGTTATTAGAGGGCAAATTAATAAATTGAGATGAAAAGACTTTGAAATCCATAAATATTTGATAGACTGGCTCCAATACTTCCAACTGAGTGAAAGACAAGAAAAATAGGGTTTCCTGGAGAAATAACAAAATGACTGGGAGGGGCTGTGGAGGGAAGACATAAGCATGTTATAAGGGGGTGGTCCAAGATACCCCAGGGTGAAGTGCAAACCTCAACCCAACAAGTCATGTGTCCTTAACTAAGTTTTACACTCAGAGGCTGCTATCTAAAGAAGTATCTCCCATTTCTAGGAAGGCCACTTCAACTTCATTTAGCGCTCAGTTGCTTTCTTTACTGTCTTCCCACTGCTCCCGGGCAAGCTCTATGGGCTCACAGACATCCCTGAGGTCCATAGACTATGCTGCCAACCACAGGGCAGACGATTTCCGCAAGCTGAACAAGGAGTGGGAATTCCACTACTCTGTCATCCGGTCCAAGCTGAATCACATGGTTCAACTTAAAGCCTAGGCAGCGGATCAGCAAGAGCCTCATAAACCTCAGAGACTTTGCACTGTATTCATCATGACTGCTTCTGAGAAATGGGATCATGAGAGCTGTCACACCTTACTGCCATACAGGGGGTGCTTCTGGCTTGGTGGTGGTTGTTTTTTTTTTTTACTTGGCTGCCCAGCCATTTTTGTGATACTGCAAGCCTTCTCAGGCTTTGCCGTGCCATGGAGAAGAATGGTTTGGAATGCCAATCAATATGCACATTATACCTTGCAGCACAAAGGCAGCCATCGCATGGAAACACCTTCACGTTGCTCTTTGTGGCTTACATTTTGTGTGCGTCACTTGTAAGTGCTCCAGCCTTCACACTTGCCAATTCTGTACTGCCCTTACAAATGTTGCTTTCTACTGCTTTTTTGGTCTAAGAAATCATGGGCTAACTTGGTTTCATCAAGGGACAATAATATTAGCCATTTAGAAAGTGCAAAAAGAAAGTGTTTGCAACTGTGATTGTAGTATTCATCTTTTTAAAATATAAACTTTGCAATTTTTTCACAGTTTCTGTATGGACATCAGCTATATGTATAAATAAATCATCATCAACATCTTTATACCCCACCCATTGGCATGGGTTTCCCAAGGGACTCTGGGGGCGCTTACAGCATATCTAAAAACATCCAGCATTAAAAATCTCCTGATACACGGCTCAGGAGATCGAGAGGGAGAAGGAAGTGAAGGCAGGAAGGGTAACCATGTCAGACCACTAACTCCTCGAAATACAAATGTCTTCCGGATAGATTGCCCATAAACTCCACCCCTTGGTCCAACATGGTTACCTCTTCCATGCTTAGCTAATCTGTTCCTCCTTCCCTCTCTGAGGAAAAAAACCTATACCTTTTCCCCATACAAATGTTTAACTTTAACATAGAAAATGCACACTAATATAAGCAGCATCAAAATTCCCAAAACCAGTATAATCACAGGGTGTCAAGCCAAATTTAAAATGTTGGTCATGGTAGGGCTCTATCCTGAAAATATGTCCCACCAATGGTGTGTGGTTCAATCCTGAATATTCTGAGTGACTCTTCTTAGCTTAGCTTGTTTTACTACGGCAATATTAGTACTTTGCATTATGACACATTCCAAGTTTTTCCACAATCTTCATGTGGTTTCTCATTCCTTTTCTCCAAGCAGACTGAATCCCTCGCAAACACCCCATCGGATACCTGCAGCCACACAACACAAACCCTGCCAGCACTGAACTTTTCAGTTACTTCAACCACTCCACATTTGCTGAGGGTGCATTTGCATTCCTCTCAGCCAGGAATGCCTCCTTCAGGAGGTACAATGACACCATTTGCAGCCACTGGAATCAGCCAGCAAGTGATCCACAAGAGCCAGACTCTGGACTTGAAAAATCCCAAGCACATTTATCTGGATTTTTCATTCTCTCTGCAAGAGGAGAGAAGCGAATGACAGTGCTACATCTGGCACAGTCATTAAGGAGGTGCATTCAGGGATTAAACAACAAAAAAGAACCACTGAAATATTGAGATGAAGAATAGGAAGATGAAGAGGAATATGACAAGATTGGTAACCCCAGAATGCTTTCCATTATTGAAGTTACAAGAGATGCATTCTGACAAAATGAAAAGCTGAGTAAAGAAAAAAAAGTTGTAGTGTGGGTGTTCACCTATGTTGGTGCCTTGTTCAATCTTGTTGCAGAAAAGAGGGGAGAGGATACCCTGCTAGATATATAGACTTTCGGATTAATCATATATATATATATATACATTATATATATATAATGTATATATATATCTGATGCGAGAGTAGCATGGATTTCATCTAGTTGTAGAAAATGAGTGAAAAGAACATGCAAATTGTGGAAAAAGTGGAGTGGTTGAAGTAGCTGAAAAGTTCATTAAGGGCGGGTGTGAGCTGTGTGGCGGTACCACCTGATGGCATGTTTGAAAGAGAATCCGTTTTGGTGTGCAAAGGACTGAAGCGTACCTATTGCTGATGTACGTACAGAAACTGGGAACTCCTGCAATTTTATTTCCTGGCATAGAGGAAGGGGGTGTGTGATGGTCGGGGACTGTGGAAATCACCCCTCTGCAAATTGCCTCGTGGACCGGCAGAGCACGGAGGAGAGGGGCAATCTGGCGGCATGGCAGCTGCCACCTGATGAATCCCAGAACTTGGCCCATTTTTCTCCAAACCTCCATTAGCAGCAGCAGCAGCAGCAGTGGGAAGGGATGGAGCAGCCAGCTATTTGCTGCTTTCTAAGCAGAGCACCCTCCTCGTTTTTGTTAATTAATCCCTGAATGAACCTCTCTAATGACAGGGCAAGATGAAGTACTGCCTCTCCCTTCTTTCCTTTTGCAGAGAGAATGAAAATCCAAATAAATGCTTTTGGAATAAGCATATCGGTTTGTAATGAATAATGCTTTACAGGGTTAAAGAAAAAGAAAAAAGCTATTAAAAAGTACTAATATGGAAGTAATCTACATTAGACACAACAATACAGTAAGAGTAAAAATTTTGAGGTCCGAGAACAAAGGAAGGAAGTCAATATGTGTATAGATATGTATTGATTAGAATAGAATGATTATGTGGTTTTATTTGTAGATGTATGCTTTTTGTCTTGTTTTTTACTTTGTTTTTCTTTCTTTTGTGTATGTTTTGTTTTTCTTTCTTGTTTGTACAGTATTATTTTGGATTTATTGTTTGTAATTTTTGTTATGAATTTGCACTGAAAATAAAATAATAGGAAAACCTCTATCTAAAATGTATAATCTCCTCCACAATTCACACCCTGCCATCAAATAACTTCTGTCTCAATTAAAACGCTCAACCATTTCTGAGGATGCACACCTCAGAACACAAAGGAACAGCGGAAGCTAAGACAAATAGATTTTTTTTGTCTTTGGGGATGTCACTAGATATTAGGCCAAAAGATTTCATGAGGTGATGTACAGCAGGGTTGGGCAGGATAATAGCCCAAATACCTAGAAACATAATCAATTTCTTTTTATTTGAAAACAAAACAAAAATAAAAATCAAAGGTCTGGTCAGTGTGCCCTGCCTTGTACCTGCAGTCAGTGATTCTGACCAACTGAGGCACCAAGTCCTCAGCAGAGAATTAGCTCTGCTGGGATCAGTAGATTCTGCAAACAGCAGGGGCATGTAGAATTGAATGGTTTTGCACCGTAGGTTGTATTTAGATGTGGTGATTATTGTTTTAGTGTTCCTCATTATTCTGTTAGGGCTTCTGTCCCCCCCCCCCCCATGTTTCTTTCACACTACATTACCTGTTGTACCATGGAACTGTGTTTTTTCCATCTTTTACAAATGAAACGGGGCTGCTGCAGTTGGAAAGACTTTTTAAAGCTTCCAGGAACATTTATCTGTTTCTTAAAGAATGTTTTCCTAACACCCCCTCTCATTCGAACAGAAACAATACAGTAAACAGGGCTGCTGCGGTTGGAAAGATGCCTTACTTGGTCCTATGAAACAAATGGTTGGAGCCCCATGGTACTAAAGTTTAAGATACGCCTGCAAGGAGCACTCTGAATGTTCTGCCATTTGGGGCAATCAAGCTGCAGAATGTTTTAGCTTTTTCTCTGTGTTAAGGGGTTTTGGAAACGTTCATGTAGCTGATGTCTGTACAGAATCATTAACGCTTCCAAAACCCCTCGACACAAGTGTCCTTTCTCCTTTTCTGCACCCAGATACAATCCCTTGCCAACACCTTACCAGAAGATGCAGCCACACAACACAGACCTTATATAAACCATGGATAAAATATAAATATCTCCTGGAACCTACAACCCCTTGGTGCATTTCACACATTGAAGCCTTTGGCGTTATGAAGAAATAGATGGAGGGAAATTGGGCAACATATAAAATGTTATTAGGGGCGGAAAATAATAAATTAAGAACTTTGAAATCCATATATATTTGACGGACTGGCTCCAATACTTCCAACTGAATGAAAGACAAGGAA
Organism: Podarcis tiliguerta; assembly: GCF_965153285.1. Lineage (NCBI taxonomy): Eukaryota > Metazoa > Chordata > Lepidosauria > Squamata > Lacertidae > Podarcis > Podarcis tiliguerta. Next base: position 31,286,262 of record NC_139553.1, read on the forward strand.
AATAGGGTTTGCTGGAGAAATATCAAAACTAAAGGGAACTCTAATCCAGCCGAAAGGAAAATATCTATCTAAAATGTATAATCTCCTCCACAATTCACACCCTGCCATCAAAGAACTTTTGCCTCACTTAAAACGCTCAACCTTTTCTGAGGATGCACACCTCAGAACACATAGGGACAGAGAAAGCTAAAAGATTCTGCAGTTTGATTGCTCCCAAATGGGAGAACATTCAGAGTGCTCCTTGCAGGTGTGTCTTAAACTTTAATACCAGGGGGCTCCAACCATTTGTGCCATATGACCAAGTAAGGCATCTTTCCAACTGCAGCAGACCCATTTCCTTTGTACAAGATGGTGTGGAAACTGTTCCATTTCAGAACAGGTATGGAAGTTTGAAAGAAACATTTTGGGGGGGGGCAAAAGCCCTAACAGAATAATCAGGAACACCAAAGCAGTAATCACCACATCTAAATACAGTCTATGGCACAAAACCATCAAATTCTTCATGCTCCTGCTATTTACAGAATCTCCTGATCCCAGCAGAGCGAAATCTGTGCTGAGGACTTGGTGCCTTAGTTGGTCAGAATCACTGACTGCAGGTACAAGTCAGGGCACACTGACCAGACCTCCTGGCCACCCAGGGCTTCAGCCCCCTCAGTATTTCTAGACAGGGTGCTCAGTTCCCCCAATATTGAGGGGCTCAGCATCCCCCACAGCCAGGCTGTTGCTATGGGGCCACAAATGACTGTAGAAGTATCAAATAGAAATATCCTGTAGAAATATCAAAATGACTGGGAAAGGCTGTGGAGGGAAGACATAAGATTCACTGCATGTTATAAGGGGGCGGTGAAGAAGGAGGGAAGGGAAGGAAACGCTGTCCTGTTCTCAGATTGGGGACAGCCTCCCCCCTCCTTCTTCCCAACCTGTGGAAGGACCAGACTCAAATTCCTCACCTCTTGACCCCTCAGCAAATGTCCAAGTTACAACCCCAGGGTGAAGTGCAAACCTCAACCACACAAGTCATGTGCCCTTAGCTAAGTTTTACATTCAGAGGGTGCTATCTAAAGTGGCCTTTCTAGGAAGGCCACTTCAACTTCATCTAGCGCTCGGTCACTTTCTTCACTATCTTCCCGCTGCTCCTGGGCAAGCTCTACGGGCTCACTGACATCCCTGAGGTCCATAGACTATGCTGCCAACCACAGGGCAGACTATTTGCGCAAGCTGAACAAGGAGAGGGAATTCCACTACTCTGTCATCCGGTCCAAGCTGAATCACATGGTTTCTATTCTGTCTAGCAGGGGCAATGTGGCAGAAAACTACATAGGCTGCCACCCAGTGAGGTGCAACTTAAAGCCTAGGAAGCGGATCACCTCATAAACCTCAGAGACTTTGCACTGCATTCATCATATGACTGCTTCTGAGAAATGGGATCGTGAGAGCTGGCACACACAATTGGCATACAGGGGTTGCTGCTGGCTTGGTGGTCGTGGTTTTTTTAACTTGGCCGTGCCATGGAGAAGAATGGTTTGGAATGCCAACCAATATGCACATTATACCTTGTGGCACAAAGGTAGCCATCGCATGGAAACACCTTCACGTTGCTCTTTGTGGCTTACATTTTGTGTGCATCACTTGTAAGTGCTCCAGCCTTGACACTTGGCCAATTCTGTACTGCCCTTACAAATGTTGATTTCTAGTGATTTTTTTTTTTTTTTTTTTTTTTTGTGATACTGCAAGCCTTTCTCAGGCTTTGCTGTGCCATTGAGAAGAATGGTTTGGAATGCCAATCAATATGCACATTATATATTGTGGCACAAAGGTAGCCATCACATAGAAACACCTTCACGTTGCTCATTGTGGCTTACATTTTGTGTGCATCACTTGTAAGTGCTCCAGCCTTGACACTTGGCCAATTCTGTACTAAATGTTGCTTTCTAGTGCTCTTTTGGTCTAAGAAATCATGGGCTAACTTGGTTTTACCAAGGGACAATAATATTAGCTGTTTAGTTTGTTTAAAAAACCCGCTAGTGTCTCTCTCTTTTTTGTCCCAATATAGGAACATAGAAAAATATTTTTTTCTATGCAGCTGATGGCCTGATAACAGATGGCTAACAAAAGACAATGACAAAGACAATGTGCAGTGATTTGTAACTTTTCCAACAGCTATTGCCATATCTTAGGGCTCCTTTTTAATGTGTTTTGAGTGAAATCCCTGAAGTTTGTGGTTTGGGTGTGGCTCTTCACCTATGTAGATGCCTTGTTCAATGGGCTGGCAAGGCTGAAACCGGCTCTCATTTCTCTATTCACTATTCCACTTGGTTATGAAAAGCACTGGATTGAAATTGACCATTCTTGTGAACTAAATTCCACCCCACATTGAGGGTGATCATTTTTTAAAAAATATTGAGTTGATGGCACAGTGAATGCCATCAACCCAGTGTGATCCAGGAGTAGCTCCTATACAACCGTCCACTGTCACTTAGATCAGTGACTAGGCACCATGCAAAAAGAAAGGGTTTGCAACTGTGATTGTAGTATTCATCTTTTTAAAATATAAACATTGCAAGTTTTTGCACAGTTTCTGTATGCACATCAGCTATATGTAATAAATAAATCACCATCTTTATACCCCTCCCATTTGGCTGGCTTTCCCAAGGGACTCTGGGGGGCTTACAGCATATCTAAAAGCATCCAGCATTAAAAATCTCCTGATTCATGGCTCAGGAGATCGAGAGGGAGAAGGAAGAGAAGGCAGGAAGGGTAACCATGTCAGACCACTAACTCCTCGAAATACAAATGTCTTCCGGATACATTGCCCATAAACTCCACCCTTGGTCCAACACGGTTACCTCTTCCTAGCTTAGCTAATCTGTTCCTCCTTCCCTCTCTGAGTAAAACAAAAATTCACCACTTTTCCATACAAAAGTTTAATTTAAATATAATGGCATAAAATACATATTAATATAAGCAACATCAAAATACCAAATAGAAGTATAATCACAAGGTGCCAAACCAATTTTAAAAGTGGTCATGGTAGGGCTCCATCCTGAAAATATGTCCCACCAATGGTACTATGAAAGAGTTACTCCAGAGCTGGAAAAGTAGTATCCTGACAGTACTGGGATACTGGAGCAGGACCTAGCCCCCTGTCACACATCAAAAGTGGGGAAGAAATTCATAACAGAGCAGCAAATACAGGTACTTGATTGGCCAGGGAATTCCCCGGATGTGTCTCAATCCCATTGAGAATTTGGGGGCTATATGCAAAAGTCTCCTCTGTGCTGTAAACTGTATGACTATGGAGAAACTCATTCAGGCGCTGATTCAAGTGTGGTACAGGGATCCGAAAATCAACAGTAACCATTCAAAATGAGTAGACTCCATGCCAAACTGTGTTCAAATGCTGCTTAAAAATAGCAGAGGTCATATCCATTAATAATGTACATGTCTGTGAGTTTTGTACATCTCTGTGTGAGTTTTGTACAATAAAGTATTGTGTGAAACTCATTGTTTCAATTAATTTGTACAGCGCATTGTTATGTGTTTAGTAAGACATGGACACACACTAGAACTGTTCACATTACTGAACCAAAAACAGGTCAAACCCCCCTTAATTCAGAGGGCGCACAATGTGAGTTCCTGCATTAAAACAGCAGTGTTTGCTGTGATAACCAGATAAATAAATCAAGTTGACTTTCAGGTAATACTATATAGTATGGCCCCTGGGCCATTGCTTCTACATTTATGATGGTCTACCGATTCTGACCTAGATTGAATATTTTTCTTTCAAATCAGTATATAATAAATGTTTGGGGGAAATTGAAAGGAAACCCACATCCCGCCCACTTTAGTAGTCCACAGTTGGTTAAAAAACGAAGGCCTAGTTAAAAAGGAATTACTCATTTTGCTAAGCTCTCATATTAACAGTTTCACCACATTTCAGAAACTCAGGAAGAAGGATGGGTGTGTGTGTCCTTCCTGACCCTCTGAAGATACTCAGCCTCGTGTGCCTAACCCCAGCTGGAAGGCCTTACGACTTCTCAGCAGAAGCTCCACCCTCCTGGAAGAAGACCCACAATGCCACCTACCTTGGAGGGCCACTGCATTCTGGGTGGCAAGGAACTTCAACTCCATACCGGCTGATGGGAAGAGCAGCTCCATGATCGACCAGGGCATGGCTCGGTATTGCCCCTCCATCTTCCAGAAGTACTTCCACACCAGCTGTGACCTAGGACCAAACAGCTAAATGCCAGATGGCCCAAGAAACCCCAAATAAAAACCTATATGACTACATAGAGGATATTTTCTGCAATCTACCCCCCCCCCCACTCTTTAACAGAAATCTAATTCTAACCCCCTACTCCCCCACCCACCACACTCTAGGACAGCACAACTACATTGGTTAGATAGACAATACAAGGTGAGAGACACAGGGCAACCCAGAGGGGTTGGCAAGGAATCACCCTATACTGTAGATAAGCAAGATAGCTTAAAAGCAATTACATTATGTCTGTATGGCATAAATTAGGAAACCTCATCAAAGGAAAACACATCACTTCATATATAAACACCAGGACTGAGCATGCCTACCTTAACTTATGAGGAACAGGAATTCATAGACAGTCCTATCACCCAAGAGTAAATAGATATGGTCCTCAAAAACCTGAAGCCACACAAAGCCCCAGGCCCAGATGGCTTTACAGAAGAATTCTATAGGAAATTCAAAGAACCCCTGATGCCCTACATGACCTGCCTATTCAAAGGTATCATAAAAGGGGGGCCCATCCCCAAAACATGGACCTACTTCAACCTCGTCAAAGGAAAACACACCACTTCATATATAAACACCAGGACTGACCATGCCTACTTTAACGGATGAGGAACAGGAATTCATAGGCAGTCCTATCACCCAAGAGGAAATAGATATGGTCCTCAATAACCTCAAGCCATACAAAGCTCCAGGCCCAGGTGGCTTTACAAAAGAATTCTATAGGAAATTCAAAGAACCCCTGATGTCCTACATGACCTGCCTATTCAATGATATCATAAAAGGGGGGCCCATCCCGGAAACATGAACCTTCTCCAAAATAGTCTCCATCCCAAAACCACTGAAAGACAGCCTCAAAGTAGAATCACACCGCCCAGTCTCATTAATAAACCAAGACGACAATATATTCACATCAAACTTGGCCAACCGCCTAAAAATTTTCCTACACAAAAAAATTCCCCAGACCAGACTGGCTTTCTCCCTGGTTGCAATATAACAGATCCCATCAGGAAACTACTGAACACAGCGCGGCAACTAAATGCCCACTGACAATTATGCCCCTAAACACCCACAATGCTTTGGATTGCTTAGAGTGGAAATACCTATTAGCAGTACTAACGTGAAATTTGGCCCCAACTTCCTGCAAATCCTCAATCAAATAAACTCCCAAGCCCCAGCAATATGGAGGACTAACAATAGGGACTCTAATACCATAGCAATCCAAAAAGGCACAAAACAAGGATTCCCACTGTCTCTCTTCTTATTCATCCTGGCTCTGGACCCTTTAGCAATCTGAATCCGAGCAGCCACAGACATCAAGGGAGTGGAAATAAAAGGCAAAACCTACAAATTAGGACTCTTTGCAGATGACAGCACCAGACCCCATAAACACAGCAACCTCCTTAATCAGAGAACTCAACACATTTGCAATGTTTTTGGGCCTACAGGTAAATTTTGCATAGTTGGTAGCTATGTGCTTCCCATACCCAAAAAGAACTCGCTAACGTCACCAAGATAAAACTTTGCCACAGCAAGTTCAGATACCATAGGGTGCAAAGAACCTGAAACCTCAATAAAGTATACCTCCACAACTACAACCCCTTGTTGGCAGCAAATTAACGAAGACCTAAAGAGATGGAACAACATCAACTTCACTCTCTCAGACAAAATAGGTAAAGGGTAAAGGGATCCCTGATCATTAGGTCCAGTCGTGACCGACTCTGGGGTTGCAGTGTTCATCTCGCTTTACTGGCCGAGGGAGCCAGCGTACAGCTTCCAGGTCATGTGGCCAGCATGACTAAGCCGCTTCTGGCAAACCAGAGCAGCACATGGAGACGCCATTTACCTTCCCGTCGGAGTAGTACCTATTTATCTACTTGTACTTTGACGTGCTTTCAAACTGCTAGGTTGGCAGGAGTAGGGACTGAGCAATGGGAGCTCACCCTGTCGTGGGGATTCAAACCGCCCACCTTCTGATTGGCAAGTCCTAGGCTCTGTGGTTTGACCCACAGCGCCACCCACGTCCTCTCAGACAAAATAACCATGATCAAAATGATCACCCTCCCAAAACTAACCTACCTATTTCAAACAAAAAAACAAGAATAAGCCCCAAATACCTGCACCTCCTCTCCACAGAGGGAGGATGGGGAATCCCCAACATACATTGCCAGACAAGTATGCTACATAATCCCATATATACTAGAAGATGAAACAAAACAGTGGATACACCTGGAGAGAGACACAATTGAAAATACCTGCACCACAGCATACCCAATTCCAAACAAACTACACACAGACCATGCTTAAAGCATGGAAAGCAGAAATAGGCAAAGTGTCCCCAACCCCATCCCCACAAATTCCCCTGCCACACCACCCATTATTCCATCACACAGCACAAAACCTCCAGATAAAAACCTGTCAAACAAAAGGCTTATATCGCCTAACCGACCGCTATAAAAATGGCAAACCCTTGCCAACACAAGAAATACAAGACAAACTAGAAGACGCCCAAATGCCCTGGTTAACACACTACCAACTACATGCCCTCTTAAACAATCCAGTAGTAAAATCAGCAGCAACCAGGCCCCTGACAACCTTCAAAAACCATCCCCAAAAACCTCCTATGACATTAACCCCACTCAGTGGACCAGAACATGGTCTAAACCCTGCTTTCAATCCATATCAAAGAAAAGGAAAGCACTCAATCTGAAACATACCTACAGGTGGTACCTAACACCAAGGAAATTAGCGCTAATAAGCCCAGGTAATTTACCAAAATGCTGGAGAGGGTCACATACCTCCACATGTGGTGGGAATGCCCCCAAATCCAACTCTTCTGAACAAAAATCATATGAGAAATATGTAAAATAACTAAGCAAGTATTAGAAATCACCCCAGAACTGGCCCTACTAAACATCTTTCAAGACAACAATGCCCACTCAAATCACGAAGAACTCATAACCCACCTATTCTCAGCAGCCAGAAACATCATAACCTGGTGAGACCTGTCAGGAATAAGTATGGACCAATGGTACCAAATAGTATGGGAAACTACCTTATTAAAAAAATTAACCAATAAACTGAAACTGACACAGGGACAAATAGAAGATGCTCCCCTTTATCACATACATAGCCCAACAAGACAATGACAAAAATTCACCAACAGAATACAAATCAATATGGCTAACCTGATCCAAAACACACACACACCCCACTCAAACATGAAAACAAAGACCAACACAGCCAGCCACAAATGAACAGCCACACCCTAGGCCAACCCCAACCTCTCTCACCACCAAAGGAAGACAAGCGAACAGCAAAGAACCTGCACAAGCAACGCTGACACAAAACCCCACATATATTACGTAAAATAGAATCACCCGAACTCATATTTTCCCTCCTCCACCTCTTTCCCCCTATTCTTCCTAATGTCTCAGCAAATGGGGAAAAAATGTGTTACGTGGGGGGGGGGAATACGAGACAGAGACATTGCACATACCTTTGTAAATCAAGAAAATCTTTACTAAAAATACATTTTTTAAAAAAAATGAAACTGACCTGTAGAAAACGTAACTTGAAAAAAGAAACATTGCACATACTTTTTTAAACCAAGAAATCGTTAATAAAAAAGACATTAAAAAATATTTGGTAGGAGAAGAAGTATTTAAAAATATTGACAGTTTCGCCACATTTCAGAAACTCAGGAAGAAGGATGGGCGTGTGTGTACTTCCTGACCCTCTGAAGATACCCAGCCTCAGGTGCCCAACCCCAGCTAGAAGGCCAGCCTGCCTTAGGACTTCACAGCAGAAGCTCCACCTGCCTGGAAGAAGACCCACAATGCCACCTACCTGGGAGGACCACTGCATTCTGGGTGGCGAAGAATGTCAACTCCATACCGGCCGATGGGAAGAGCAGCTTCATGATGGAACAGGCCATGGCTTGGGAGTTCCCCTCCATCTTCCAGAAGCACTGCATCAGGCGTCTTGGGATACATCCCTGCAAATACAGTCCTGTGAGAAGAACGCCAGGAAATGTTTGGCTGGCACAGAGCCTGTCCTCTAAAGGGAGAGGCAGAACCTAGGGTGCTCAGAGGCTTGGGGCGCTTTGGCAAAGTAAAAGAGGAATATTGGACAGCTCTAAGATGGAATCTAAAAGGTAAAGGTACCCCTGCCCATACGGGCCAGTCGTGTCCGACTCTGGGGTTGCGCCCCCATCTCGCTTAAGAGCCCGGGGGCCAGCGCTGTCCGAAGACACTTCCGGGTCACGGGGCCAGCATGACAAGCTGCATCTGGTGAGCCAGCGCAGCACACGGAAATGCCGTTTACCTTCCCGCTAGTAAGCAGTCCCTATTTATCTACTTGCATCTGGGGGTGCTTTCGAACTGCTAGGTTGGCAGTTGCTGGTACCGAGCAACGGGAGCGCACCCCGCCACGGGGATTCGAACTGCCAACCCGACGATCGGCAAGTCCTAGGTGCTGAGGTTTTACCCACAACACCACCCGCGTCCCGTAGGTGGAATCTAGATACACATAAAAACCCCACTAGTAAAACACATATTTTAAAAATACCAGAGGCCTTTTTATTAAGTTTGGTAGGAGAAGAATTACTGAAAGATAAGAAAGTACTGTTTATGTATGCGATGACAACGGCAAGAATACTACTTACCCAGGGATGGAAAGAAGAAAGAGCCCCATCGAAAGGAGAATGGATAATGAAGATGCTGGAATATGTGGAGATGGCAAGGCGGACCGGGAAAATCAGGCACCAAGAGTTTAACCAATTTACTAAAGAATGACATACCTCTAAAGAATATATTAAAGAACACTGTCAACATTTTAAAATGTTGGCTGGATTGACATAGCACTTGTAATTTAAAATAACAAAGGATAAAAATGAAGCACAATAATTTGGAAAAATGCAATTAGATGCAGTTTAAAAAGGAAGATAAATTTTGGAAGCCAAGGGAGGGGTGGAGGGAAGTCCGGGGGAATCCCATAAAGGTACTGATATGGACTATGGTGTTATGTAAGCGTGTGTGTGTGTGTGTGTGTGTGTGTGTGTAAAAAATTGTGATTTTTCTTTTTGAAACATTGAAAATAAAAAAAAATAAAAATACTTTTTTAAAGTGTTTTGAAAAATATATTGAATTTGCCATGAGCTCAACCTTGCCATCTACTGTCTAGCTGGAACCTGTGCCAAGGTGGGCAACCAAGATGATCAAGAGTCTAGAAACCAAGACTTATGAGGAACGGTTGAAGCAGCTGGGTATGTCTAGCCTGGAAAAGAGACTTGAAAGAGGTATGATAACCATCTTCAAATATCTCAATGGCTGTCACATGGAAGATGGAACGAGCTTGTTTTCTCCTGTTCTGCGGGGTAGGACTCAAACCAATGGCTTCAAGGTACATGAAAGGAGATTCAAATCTGAAACACTTGGAAGACACAAACTTGGTGAAAGCTGCTGCACAGTGAGGCCTCTGCTCAAAAGAGGATCCCTTCTCTGTCAGAGCCAAGGTGTATCTTGTCCAGCACCCTGCTTCCATCAAGGACTAACCTGATCCCCCTGGATGTTCTTAAGTGGCTCCCCAGCAGTTGGTATTCAGAGGTAGACTGCTCCTTCAACAGGAAGTTCTATTTGGCTATTCAAGCCACTGACCACTGATAGACTCAGCCAAACCCAAGTTCTAGAGAAGGCTTCACCAACCTGGTGTAGCCCAAAACATCTCGGGGGGGGGGGGTGGCACTATGTTGGCAAAGGTCCAACACAGGGTGTATGTGAAAAAAATGGCACTATTGCACTTTGAATGGAAAAAATCTAGGAGAATAATGGGAAATGTTTTCAAATAGCACCTTTAACCCAATAGAGCAAAACGCTTGCTTTGCCACCAGGTACATAAGGGAATGCAAGGAGGACATTTTCGTAAGATCAGCCGTATCAATGGAACAACTTCCCTAGGAGGAAAATATGCAGCTTTCAGAACTTTGAAGTTTAGAGGAAAAGCAAGTTAGAGGCAATGGAACCAGAGGTTCTAAAATCCTGCAAGACTGGCAGAAAGTGGATAGGAAAAGTGTTTTTCTCCTTCTCATAACACCAGAACTCGTGCAGGAACCAGTGCAGGAAGATTCAGAGCAGATAGGAAGAGTCTACTGGATCTGGCCACTGGCCCCTCTACTCCATCATCCTGTTCACAGTGGCCACCCGGGTGCTCCTTAAAGGAAACCCACAAACAGGACAGGAGCACAAGAGCAACTCTCCCCCCCCTGCGGTTTGCAGCAGCTGGGATTGAGAAGCACTCCTGTCCTGCCCATGCAAGCAGTGCTGACAGGCAGGGAGGCTTCTTCCCTGTGCATTAGCTCTGCCCATCCACAGAGCAGCCCTGTGTCTTTGGCTGACATCTTGGTGGTCACGGTGGGAACAGGATGCTCAACTAGATGGTCCCCCTTTGGCCTGGTGCAGAAGGCTCCTCTGACATTCCTATACACTGCTGGTGAAGACAAGTTGCACGTGTTGCCTCAGAATATGGTCACTCCAACCCTGCAAGGGAGGGAGAAATATAATGCCAGATGAAAACTCAAACCATCTTAGTCAGGTCAACAGAAAAGTCCAGGCAGGAGAGTTCCCACTTCCCAGTTCAGCCATGGAGAGCCCAGCAGCAGCCAAATATTGAGAGCCATGCCACCCAGGAGCACATGCCAGCTTTCTTCCTGGGCACATTTGACAAGGCAGTACATCCCACTGAGCACTGCAGGACTCAATTCCAAGTAAGCATACGGAGGATATGGACAGCATAGCTGCACTGCAGAAAGTCTCTCTCCAGGGTCAGGCAGGCTGCTGCACTTCAAGGACTAAGGAGAACTAAGATGCTGGTGAAAGGAAGCCCTTAAGATTTCTAGAGACTTGCGCCCCCTAGTGACAAAAGTTCCTGCTCCTCTGCAGCTGCTCTGGGTCAGCAGTTGGGCTCTAGAAAAAAACATTTCTAGGAAAACCAAGAACACAACAAAGAGGACTGTGCTGTACCAAATCTGACCACAGGTGCATCCAGAGTTCTGTACTGACTGTGAGGAGCCCATCATCATATCAGACAAGGGGACATTCCCAACCCTACCCAAAGAGGCCAAGGATTATCCTGTGGAACTTCTGCCTGCACCTCACCTTCCCCACAGAAGCTAAAGGCACCAAGGAGGAAGGGATTCGACGTGGGGTGCTCAAGCCAAAAAATGGGGGGTTAGTTGGGGGGAAACCAAGACGCAGCGGCTTAGCGTCCTTTTTTTGCGCTGGAGTGCGTGCGGCCAACACAACCCACCGCGCCAGGCGCTGCCCTCGCCACCAACGTGCCCAGGGCGCGAAGGGTTCCTCGCGTCAACTCAGCCAGGCCACCAGAGCGCTTCGCCCCTGCCTGCCCTTGCCAGGAGAAGCTTGGTCGGCAGGCAAATCCCGCTCCCCCACGCTGGCCTGGGACGCGCGGCGGCTAGTCCAAGCCGGGTCCTGGCGGCACTCAGGGCGGGACGGGGTTCCCTGCGCGGGGGCGCCTAGCTCCCGCCCCCTAAAAATCGCGCGCTTCGGACTACCGTCTCCCTGGCCCATGTCCATACACACGTGCTCTCCGCATCTTCAGACCCGACTCTTTTCCCAGCCCTGCCTGGAAATACTGCGGGTAGAGTAACCCTGGGCTCACCCCCCCACCCACACACACACCGGACACATCCCCAAAGCCACAGCCAAGGCTGGGGTGAAGAGCCAGAGGAGAGTTTGGGGTCTCTAAAGTTGCGCGGGACTCCGGAGTTCGGAGGCGAAGCGAGGCGGCTCCCCAACCCCCCTTATCCCCCGCCAGACCCCTACCTACCCCAGGACTCTCCGCCGTCCCGCAGCACTTGGAAAGGGCAGGGATGCGCTCCGCCCGGATGCTGAGCGGAGCCGCGGCCAGGAGCGCACCCTTCGCCAAGGAGGAGGAGGAGGTGCAGCAGCGAGCGCGCTCCAAGCACCCATTGCCACCCTCCCTCCCGCAGCGCCCGGCAGATGGAAGTAGAGAAGACGCCGAGGACGCCCCAGCTGATAGAAACAGAGATCCGCAGCCCCGCCCCCTGGCCAGTTTAAACTCCAGCGAGTTAAAGGGACTCTGCTTCCCCATTTCACCCCCACGGGGACCACACACCCTCCAATAAAGTAAACCCCCTATATCTTGCGAATACACGTGTATTCAAGCTTATAGCCTGGTTCCCCAAGGAAATCCAAAAGTCCCCATGGCCGCCAACTTTTCAGCCTCCTCCAGACCCTGCCTTGAGGGTTGGCTCCCTAACAGTCTCCATTGTTTCCCTTTCTGTCCCCGGACTTGTCACCTGCAGATTGCTTTCTAGCCCTGCGTTTCCCTTAAAGGCACAGGCACACCTGGCAGGCTGAAAGACAGGAGGTTAGCGAAGGCTGACTTAAGCATGCAGGTGGGAGCCACAGGCACAGGAAGATACAGGAGCTTTGGCAAAAATCTATAATCTGATTTCCAAAGAACATCCAGCATTTAGGGTGGCGATTCTAGGAAAGACCAGCTGTCCATCTGAGTCTTAAAACCAGCAGTCACACAAACAAGAATTAAGCCAGCAAAACTTTTCTGTTTCTTATTCACCTCTCTGCCCCCAATCTCAGCTAAATAGGAGGTGACACTACACAGGTAGGAGAAGGTGGCACTCTGCACATTCTCGTATTCATTGGGACTTTGGGACTCTGGCTGAAATTACTTTTCAGCACACACTTACTTGGGAATAAGTAATTGTGATTTTAGAAAAACTACAGTGTTTAGAGGAGTGGCTGGTTTAGAAGATTTGGCTGCCACTGAGTGCTACAATGACAGAGTTCCTGGTTTCTTTTAATTGTTGCATTGGTGACCAGCTCAAAGTGAAGAAGCCTCCAAGCCTTGACAGAAACATGCTAGGAAAACCAATGAACTTTGGACACATTACCCACGTTAGAACAAGAGAGGGCAAATTCAGGAACAAATGAATTCCAAAGGAGGCTACAACAACAATAATCCTTCAACTGCAAAGGTGTCAGATGTTTGAATGAGAGAATGAAATGCCAGTTTGGGGATGTGATACTTTGAAAGCAGCTGGCTGTAAGGAGGAAAACGGCCCGATTTTATTTTATACATTGTTATATTTAGACTATTAATGTGCTAGTAAGGCTGTGAAATGCTAAATTTAATGCCACCTCTTGTTTCTGTGGAAGCCTGTTCATGTTGGAGATTGAATCTTGACATAACCATTTAGCTATAGCATCATGACCACAATTTGTTGTCTAAAAGCAGCATTGAAGACGGTAGCTACATTTTAATGAACAACTCCACTAAAGATGCCTCAGGTTTTGGAGTGCTGCTGGGGGATTAGAGAGACTAGATTACACTGCTTTAAATTAAGAAATTAAGTGATTCACAAACTTTGGCTCCCATAAAATAAAAACCTTCCAGTCAGAATCTTGAATTAAAAATCAAAAACACAAAACAATAGTAATTGTGAAGCACCAACACTTTCTGAACAAGGGTAAAGGTAAAGGGACCCCTGACCATTAGTCGTGGCCGACTGTGGGGTTGCGGCGCTCATCTCGCTGTATTGGCCAAGGGAGCTGACTATCCACTATCTACTTGCACTTTGATGTGCTTTCGAACTACTAGGTTGGCAGCAGCAGGGACCGAGCAATGGGAGCTCACCCCCTCATCGTGGGGATTAGAACCGCCGACCTTCTGATCGGCAAGTCCTAGGCTCTGTGGTTTAACCCACAGAGCCACCTGTGTCCCGTCTGAACCAAGGAAGAGCACTTAAATTCTAAGAATTAACAAAACTGCAATGTTTAAAGTGTCCACTGTTTCTTTGCAAAAGTGGAGGATAGGGAGAGAATCAGAACAGGTAAGGGCCACACTACTTTTCACTCTTTTAATTAATCTGAAGAAGCACAAACTTGAGGAATATCCACTTTATGAAATCATGCTTGCCTACTGAACTGTTGAGAGCTGATCTAAGACATTTTGCTGAGGGAAAAGGAGCGGCCAGTTTCTTCTAGCACACAAGGCAGAAAGCAACAAAGCGCATGGGTAGGCAAACTAAGGCCCGGGGGCCGGATCCGGCCCAATCGCCTTCTAAATCCGGCCTGCGGACAGTCTGGGAATCTGTGTGTTTTCACATGAGTAGAATGTGTCCTTTTATTAAAAATGCATCTCCGGGTTATTTGTGGGGCATAGGAATTCCTTCCCCACAAAAAATATTGTCCGGCCCCACACAAGGTCTGAGGGACAGTGCTCTCCTGCTCCTTGTCCATAAAACATCTAATAATAATAAATTAAAATCATGAACAACCAGTTGCCCCTCTCAGGGCATCTAAAATCAGCTCCCTGAGGCAGCCCTCCTATTCTGATGATCAGGAACCTGCAGGTAACACTCCTGAGCACCTCTATGCTAATAAAACACTCCTCCCCTTCCACTTCCGCCGCACAGCTGTTTAAAGCACCACTTTCCCCTGAAAAGTAGCAGCCTTCCTATTCCTTTTCTTGCAGCATCCCATGCTCCCATTTCTAGGAAGGCCACTTCAACTTCATCTAGCGCTCGGTCGCTTTCTTCACTGTCTTCCCAGTGCCCCTGGGCAAGCTCTATGGGCTCGCTGTCATCCCTGAGGTCCATAGACTATGCTGCTAACCACAGGGCAGACTATTTCCGCAAGCTGAACAAGGAGAGGGAATTCCACTACTCTGCCATCCGGTCCAAGCTGAATCACATGGTTTCCAGGCTGTCTAAGAGGGGCAATGCGGCAGAAAACTACATAGGCTGCCACCCAGTGAGGTGCAACTTAAAGCCTAGGAAGCGGATCAGCACGAGCCTCATAAACCTCAGAGACTTTGCACTGTATTCATCATGACTGCTTTTGAGAAATGGGATCGGGAGAGCTGGCACACATAATTGCCATACAGGAGGTGCTGCGGGCTTGGTGGTGGTTGTTTTTCTAACTTGGCTGCCCAGCCATCTTTGTGATACTGCAAGCCTTTCTCAGGCTTTGCCGTGCCATGGAGAAGAATGGTTTGGAATGCCAATCAATATGCACATTATACCTTGCGGCACAAAGGTAGCCATCACATAGAAACACCTTCACGTTGCTCTTTCTGGCTTACATTTTGTGTGCGTCACTTGTAAGTGCTCCAGCCTTCACACTTGGTCTATTTTGTACTGTCCTTACAAATGTTGCTTTCTAGTGCTTTTTTGATCTAAGAAATCACGGGCTAACCTGATTTTATCAAGGGACAATAATATTAGCTGTTTAGAAAGTGCAAAAGAAAGTGTTTGCAACTGTGATTGTAGTAATCATCTTTCTAAAATATAAACATTGCAAGTTTTTGCACAGTTTCTGTATGCACATCAGCTATATTCATAAATAAATCATCATCATCATCTTTATCACCACCCATTGGGCTGGCTTTCCCAAGGGACTCTGGGGGGCTTACAGCATATCTAAAAACATCCAGCATTAAAAATCTCCCGATAAAAGGCTCAGGAAATCGAGAGGGAGAAGGGAGAGAAGGCAGGAAGGGTAACCATGTCAGACCACTAACTCCTCGAAATACAAATGTCTTCCGGATAGATTGCCCATAAACTCCACCCCTTGGTCCAACACGGTTACCTCTTCCATGCTTAGGTAATCTGTTCCTCCTTTCCTCTCTGAGGAAAAAAATCTATACCTTTTTCCCATACAAATGCTTAACTTTAACATATAAAATACATACTAATATAAGCAACATCAAAATACCAAAAACCAGTATAATCACAGGGTGCCAAGCCAATTTTAAAATGTTGGTCATGGTAGGGCTCTATCCTTAAAAGATGTCCCACCAAACGTGTGTGGTTCAATCCTGAATATCCTGAGTGACTCTTCTTAGCTTGTCTTGTTTTACTACGGCAATATTGGTACTTTGCATTATGATACATTCCAAGTTTTTCCGCAATCTTCATGTGCTTTCTCATTCCTTTTCTCCAAGAAGACTGAATCCCTCGCAAACACCCCATCGGATACCTGCAGCCACACAACTCAAACCCTGCCAGCACTGAACTTTTCAGTTACTTCAACCACTCCACATTTGCTGAGGGTGCATTTGCATGCCTCTCAGCCAGGAATGCCTCCTTCAGGAGGTACAATGACACCATTTGCAGCCCCTGGAATCAGCCAGCAAGTGATCCACAAGAGCCAGATTCTGGACTTGAAGAATCCCAAGCACATTTATCTGGATTTTTCATTCTCTCTGCAAGAGGAGAGAAGTGAAAGGTAGTGCTACATCTGGCGCAGTCATTAGGGAGGTGCATTCAGGGATTAAACAACAAAAAAGAGGAAGGGATCCTAACAGTCAGAAAGGGTGCTCTGCTTGAAAAGCAGCAAAGAGATGGCTGCTCCGTCCCGTTATGCTTCTGCTGCTATTTTCCTAATATAGAATTACAGGGTTTTGCACAGTTTCTGGGCTTTTCTACACCAAGATTGAATTATTCCTCCTTTATTATATTTATTCCTCTCACCATAACAGGTTTCCAATCAAATAAACAACTTTTAACCAAGAGGAAGCAACCAGAATGATTGGCAACTCAAACTAGAGCAAACTAGAGCAAAATCCTCAGTTTTGGAAAGCAGCAAAGAACTGGCTGCTCCGTCCAGTCCTGCTTCTGCTGCTGGTTTTGGGTTTAATGGAGAAATATCAAAACTAAAGGGAAATCACATCCAGCCTAAAGGAAAATATCTATCTAGAATGTATAATCTCCTCCACAATTCACACCCTACCATCAGATAACTTCTGTCTCACTTAAAACGCTCAACCTTTTCTGAGGAAGCACACCTCAGAACACATAGGGACAGGGAAAGATAAGACATTCTCAGCTTGATTGCCCCCAAATGGCAGAACATTCAGAGTGCTCCTTGCAGGCGTGTCTTAAGCTTTAAGACCATGGGCCTCCAACCATTTGTGCCATATGACCAAGTAAGGCATCGTCCAACTGCAGCAGCCCCATTTCCTTTGTAAAAGATGAAAAAAACACAGTTCCATGGCAAAACAAGTAATGTAGTGTGAAAGAAACATTTGGGGGGGGGGGACAAAAGCCCTAAAAGAATAATCAGGTACACAAAAACAATAATCAATCCATCAAAATACAGAACGTTAGGAAAACGTTCTTTAAGAAACAGATAAAAGTTCCTGGGAAACTTTAAAAAGGGTTACAGAATTTTCTTTAGTGCGTAGGAGTGACACTCTAGGATTGATTGGTGTCCACTAGAGGTGCAAATAAAGGAAGGAGGTTGCAGACTCCAAGTCCATACAAGGAAAGCACACTCACACCCAACACACCCAACACACACACACACAAAAACACAAACTCTCAGTTCACACACTGACAACAAGGTTGGAAGTAAGACAATGTGTGCTCCTGATACTGTGAGTTTTGCTGTGTCAGGATTGTTAAGTACTGGACTGAGATTATACTGTGCTGGAGATATAAAGAAGGAATTTAAATTTGCAATGTCACATTTAACTTGCCTTAAAAGGTGGAGAGAGAAATCTAGTATTTGCACTTAGCAAAAAAAGAAAAGATAAGAAAAGGGGGGGCGGGGGAAAGAGCAAACCTATTGAGGGAAAATTGTGCATGAACCTGCAACTTTGTATAACAATTGCTTAAAAAACGAATAAGTGGTTTATTAATAAAGAAAGGAAAAAAGAATATTTTTTCTTTACCTTCTGGTAGGAAACCATTCTAAACTTCTGTGTGTAAAAAGTCTCTGTATTATATTGTCATTTGAATTTTTTGTAATTAAGACAACAACCTTGTGCATCAACCAATTTAGCAATTTAGAATATTTGTTAGAAAAGCAGCAGCAGAGATAACCTCCCCTCCTCCCTTTATCTTGACTTATTCACTTCCATTTTCAAGGGGGGGAAGAGAAGCATGCATGTGTGAAAACCAATGTTGTCCAATGAAATTTGATATTATGTCACACCAGGCCCACAGATTTTTCAAGAAAAATTCAATGGTGAATAGCAGGCTATCAGCCCGTGTGTAGTTCAGATTCTGCAGTTTGATTGCACCCAAATGGCAGAACATTCAGAGTGCTCCTTGCAGGCGTGTCTTAAACTTTAATACCATGGGGCTTCAACCATTTGTGTCATATGACCAAGTAAGGCATCTTTCCAACTGCAGCAGCCCCATTTCCTTTGTAAAAGATGGAAAAAACACAGTTTCATGGAACAACAAGTTCTTTGTAAAAGATTTTGGGCTACTATCCTGCCCAACCCTGCTGTAGATCACCTCATGAAATCTTTCGGCTTAATATCTAATGGCATTCCCAAAGATAAGAAAGATCTATTCTTTTACACAACAGCAGCTGCCAGAATATCCTATCACTATCAGAATGGCAAAAAAACTCAGCGAGTTTGTAGAAATGGCAAAATTTACAGCAATTATTAGAGGCCACTCAAATCAGAGAATAATTAAAAAGTGGGATGGAGTGAAGGAAAACATGAAAAAATATGGTTCAGGAATTGAAATATTAATAGAGAATGTGTAAAACGTGCAGGGTAAGCAAGAAAATAATAATAGAAGCAATTGAATAATTATTAAATTATAACAACACAACAAGATGGAAGAAGTAAAATACTGAGATCACACATGGGTGAAGGGGAGTGGGGGGTATATGGAAACCTATAATATCATTTATAATATAATTTGTTAATTGTGTTGTATATACATAGAGCAAAGCAAGCCTAGAGCAATTAGGTATATTATAATATAGGTAATCTATGTAATAGGCTTGTGTTAGAAAATGAGTATGGATTTTGAATTTGATGGTGGTAATATTTTTTGGTTTTGAAATAAAAATTTAAAAAAGGGAAAAGAAACCATTTGCAGCCCCTGGAATCAGCCAGCAAGGCATCCACAAGAGACAGATTCTGGACTTGAAGAATCCCAAGCACATTTATCTGGATTTTTCATTCTCTCTGCAAGAGAAGAGAAGTGAAAGGCAGTGCTACATCTGATGCAGTCATTAGGGAGGTGCATTCAGGGATTAATTAACAAAAAAGAGGAGGGGATCCTAACAGCCAGAAAGGGTGCTCTGCTTGGAAAGCAGCAAAGAGCTGGCTGCTCCGTCCCTTCCTCCTCCTCCTCCTCCATCTTCTTCTGCTGCTAATGGAGGCCTGGAACAAGGCGAGCCGAGTTCTCGTCTTCGTCATGGCTGCCATGGCACCACATTCACCCCGTCCTCCCTGCCCTGCTGGTCCACATGGCCATTTGCAGAGGGGTGGTTTCCGCAGCCCCCCACCATCCCACCCCTCTTCCTCTATGCTAGGTAAATAGAATTACAGGATTTCCCACAGTTTCTGCTTTCCTCTTCATAGCTGCTGCTCAAGTACTATCTTTCCTTTTCAAATAAAAAATTGCAGGTTTCTCCTCAGTTTCTTTACATACATCAGCAATATGTATGCTTCAGCCCTCTTCTATAGCAAGATCGATTCCCTTGCAAACACACCATCAGGTGGTACAGCCACACAGCTCACACCCTGCTGTTAATAAACTTTTCAGTTACTGCACACACTCCAAATTTGCGGAGGATGAACCTGTGTTATTCGCAGCCAGGTATCCCCAAACCCCTCAACCCAAGTCTCCCTTCTCCTTTTCTGCACCCAGATTCAATCCCTTGCCAACACTTTACCAGAAGATGCAGCCACACAACTCAGACCTTAGATAAACCATGGATGAAATATAAAATATCTCCTGGAACCTACAACCCCTTGGTGCATTTAAACCATCGAAGCCTTTGGCGTTAAGAAAAAAAACATGAAGGGAAATTGGGCAACAGATAAAATGTTATTAGAGGGGAAAGTTAATACATTAAGAGGAAAGGACTTTCACATCCATATATATTTGACAGGCTGGCTCCAATACTTCCAACTGAATGAAAGACAAGGAAAATAGGGTTTGCTGCAGAAATATCAAAACTAAAGGGAACTCTAATCCTGCCTAAAGGAAAATATCTATCTGAAATGTATAATCTCCTCCTCAATTCACACACTGCCATCAAAGAACTTTTGTGTCACTTAAAGCGCTCAACCTTTTCTGAGGATGCACATCTCAGAACACAGAGACAGAAAAAGCTAAGACATTCTGCAGTTTGATTGCCCCCCAATGGCAGAACATTCAGAGTGCTCCTTGCAGGCATGTCTTAAACTTTAATACCATGGGGCTTCAACCATTTGTGCCATATAACCAAGTAAGGCATCTTTCCAACTGCAGCAGCCCCATTTCCGTTGTAAAAGATGGAAAAAACAAAGTTCCATGGTACAACCAGTAATGTAGTGTGAAAGAAACATTGGAAAAAATAACAGAAGCCCTAACAGAATAATCAGGAAAACCAAAGCAATAATCACCACATCTAGATACAGTCTGTGGCACAAAACCATTAAAACCGGTACTGGGAAGCAATATATTTGTGTTATAATTGATTATGTTTCTAGGTATTTGGGCTATTATCCTGCCCAACCCTGCTGTAGATCACCTCATGAAATCTTTCGAACTAATATCTAATGACGTCCCCAAAGACAAGAAAAATCTATTCTTTACACCACAGCAGCTGCCAGAATATCCCATCACTATTAGAATGGCAAAACAAACTCGGCAAGGCCACTCAAATCAGAGAATAATTAGAAAGTGGGATAGTGTGAAGAAAAACATGAAAAAATATGGTCCCGGAATTGAAATATTAATAGAAAATGTGTAAAACGTGCAGGGTAAGCAAGAAAATAATAATGGAAGCAATTGAATAATTATTAAATTATAACAACACAACAAGAAGGAAGAAGTAAAATATTGAAATCACACATGGGTGAAGGGGAGTGGGGGGTATATGGGAACCTATACTATCATTTATAATATAATTTGTTAATCGCGCTTGTGTTAGAAAACAAATATGGATTTTGAATTTGATGTTTGTAATATTTTTTTATTTTGAAATGAAAATTAGAAAAAGAAAAAGGAACCATTTCCAGGCACTGGAAGCAGCCAGCAAGTGATCCATAGCAGCCCTTGCACCTTTTCTGCAGGGCTTGCGCATCTGCATTGTCTGCAAGAGGTCAAAAGAGCACAGCGAACACGAACTGATTAATCTGGACCAGGCTTCACAGTGGTTGAAGCAAATAGTCCAATTTCTGGTGCAAGAGAGACGAGTGATTATGGAATTGAAACTGGCTGAAGAAGAAAGAGCCAGGCATATCCGGTGGAGCTAGAGGAGGAGGAGAACAAGATCCTGGGCGCTTTTGAGCAGATGCGCAACTTCCTGGAGGAGCTGCAGCGCTTTTGGCTGACTGAGCTGGAGGATCTGAAGAAGAGGATGAAGAAGAAAAAGGAAATAAATATCATCAAGCTCTCGGAGGATATCACCGGTCTCAGTGTGAGATGCACAGAAATGGAGAAGAATTGCCAACAGGGCATCGGGACTACGGTGACCAGGTTTCAGGAGTTGAAAGAAGGCAGACACTGCTGGGACTCTCTCCAGGCATGGAAGAGAGACTCATAATTTACACTCAGAAAAATTCATTTCGGTAGGATACCATGGAGAAATGCAAAAGGCTACCGATTCAGGCACTGAACAAAGTGAGTGTCACTCCGGAGCCAGGAACAAAACACCCTTTTCTTTTTATAACCTGAAGAGTTTGAGAAGAAGAAGAAGGGGAAGGCAGGACACGCTGGACAACCCTGGGAGATTCGACAGCATGCTCTACGTGCTGGGCCATGCAAAATTCACCTCAGGAAGATATAGGTGGGAGGTGGTGGTGGAAGAGGAGAAGGAGGAAATGGAATGGGCCACCTGGGCCGTAGGGGTTGCAAAAGAGTCTGTCAGGCGCAAAGGCTTTGTCAGCATGCTTCCTTCTGAGGGGATCTGGGCCATTGGGAAGGCAAAGGATGAGTCAGCCTCATCTGATCCCTTCTGGGCTTCAACCCACCCTGAGCGGACCCCTTTGAGCTTGACTTATGAGCCCAGGAAGATCCGGGTGTCCCTAGACTATGATGAGGGTCGTGTGGAATTCTGTGATGCCCACACTAATGGCTTGATCTTCAATTTCCAACAAGCCTCATTCTCTGGGGAGAAGGTCCAGCCCTTTTTTCAGTGTTTGGAGAGAGTTGGTCTGAAGTGTTGATTCCTGGGGACGATTCTCACCGCTCCCAGCTCTGCCACCCCCACCCTGAAAGGAGGTGGCAGCCTAGCATTTTCTCCACAGAGTTATTATTCCCCTAGGGGGAAGAAGTTGCAGTCTGGTAAAGGCGGCAAGCTGGGGGGAGGGTCAGAGCACAATGGTTGATGTTATTTTGAATCCTAAACTGCAGCCATGGAAGAGTTTGTTCTTCGAAAAATTTAAAAAAAACCCTAAAAAAAAGAAAAAGAGGAAGAGGGGCAAACAACCAGGTGTACAATGGCAATTGAATAATATTGTATAAAAATGATACTATAAGAGCATTTAGTTAGAAGACTCTGAAATTGAGGTAAAATAATGTAAACAGAATTAGTAAATACTTAAAGAACCAGAAGGGGAAGTTGAGGGGAGTCTTTGGGTGGGGGGAGAACTGGATTTTATTTTATCCTTTTCTCTTCTTATGTTTAAGATGATTGTGCTGATTTTAACATTGTATAACTGTAAAACCCAATTTAAAAAATTTAAAAAGGAAGAGGTAGAGGAGGAATACTACCGCTCAACTTTATGATCAGTGAAAATATTTGCTACTGCAAAGGTAGCATTTCTGTTTTTAAAATATAAACATGGGGCTTTTTTTTCAAAGAGAAGCATTTTTTGCGTGCACACAGTTGAGAATCAACCAGGCTGGCAAACAAGGGGCAGTATCTCGAGGTTGTTTGCTTGCTTCTCCCGCCTTAAGGAAGGAAATCTTGCCCTTCTGCAAATCCCTGCTGGTTTCTCCTCCTTCATGGCCATGAAAGGAATCAGCCCCCTTCAGATCAGTCAGGAGCTGCTAGGAAGCAAGCTGTGTGCTTCCTCTCTGCTCAGAGCCTCACCATCACCCAGGGAACGAATATTTGACAGGCTGGCTCCAATACTTCCAACTGAATGAAAGACAAGAAAAAAGGGAAAACTAAAGGAAAATCTAACCTAGGCTAAAGGAAAATATCTATCTAAGATGTATAATCTCCTCCACAATTCACTCCCTGCCATCAAAACTTTTGTCTCACTTAAAGTGCTCAACCTCTTCTGAGATGCACACCTCAGAACACAGAGACAGGCCACATAGGAAGCCAGTGACTTCTGTCTTACAGGTAGATTTTTTCGGATGACCCAGACCTTTTCTCAAAAGGCGGGGGGGGGGAACCACTGGAATATTGAGATGAAGAGGAGGGGGAAGATGAAGAGGAATATGACAGGGTTGGTAACCACAGAATGCTTTCCATTATTGAAGTTATAAGAGATGCATTCTGACAGAATGAAAAGCCATATAAATGTGGTCAGGTAGGGGCCCCAAGATCTCCTGCTATGCTTTTGCAAAGCTTTTTGCAGATAAAGTCTGATTGGAAGTGATCCAAAACATGAAGCAAGAAATGGCTCACCATCGGCACGAGTACCAAGACCTGCTGAATGTAAAGATGGCTCTTGATATTGAGATTGCCACTTACAGGAAACTGCTGGAGGGAGAAGAGAGCAGAATCACAATGCCCATTCCAACTTTTGCATCCCTGAACCTGAGAGAAACAAACCTTGAGTCGATCCCAATAGACACCCACTCCAAGAGAACACTTCTTATGAAGACTGTTGAAACTAGAGATGGACAAGTTATCAATGACACTTCTCACCATGATGAACTGGAGTGAAGAGAAGAAGAGCACATCTTCCTTGTGCCAAAATGATCCATTAGCAATTTAGAATATTTGTTAGGAAAGCAGCAGCAGAGATAACCTCCTCTCCTCCCCTTATCTTGACTTATTTGCTTCCATTTAAAGGGGGGAAGTGAAGCATGCATGTGTGAAAAGCAATGTTGTCCAATGAAATTTGACATTGTGTCACACCAGGCCCACAGATTTTTGAAGAAAAATTCAATGGTGCATAAGCCCATGTGTAGTTCAGATTCTGCAGTTTTATTGACCCCCCCAATGGCAGAACATTCAGAGTGCTCCTTGCAGGCGTGCCTTAAACTTTAATACCATGGGGCTCCAA
Organism: Podarcis tiliguerta; assembly: GCF_965153285.1. Classification (NCBI taxonomy): domain Eukaryota; kingdom Metazoa; phylum Chordata; class Lepidosauria; order Squamata; family Lacertidae; genus Podarcis; species Podarcis tiliguerta. Next base: position 31,310,737 of record NC_139553.1, read on the forward strand.
CCATTTGTGCCATATGACCAAGTAAGGCATCTTTCCAACTCCAGCAACCCCATTTCCTTTGTAAAAGATGGAAAAAACACAGTTCCATCACACAAGTAGTAATGGAGTGTGAAAGAAACATTGGGGGGGGGGGACAGAAGCCCTAACAGAATAATCAGGAACACCAAAACAATAATCACCACATCTAAATACAACCTACGGCGCAAAACCATTCAATTCTACATGCCCCTGCTATTTGCAGAATCTCCTGATCCCAGCAGAGCTAAATCTCTGCTGATGACTTGTTGCCTCAGTTGGTCGGAATCACGGACTGCAGGTACAAGGCAGGGCACACTGAGCAGACCTCCTGGCCACCCAGGGCTTTAGCCCCCTCTGTATTTCTAGACAGGGTGCTCCATTCCCCCAATATTGAGAGGCCCGGCATCCCCCACTGCCGGGCTGTTGCTATGGGGCTGCAAATGACTGTCACCAGCAGCTGTGGGAAGCCCAGGGCCTGTTAGCAGCAAGGGACATGCGGCAAATGTGAATGGCAGGTGAGGCGAAGATGGATGAGAGGGAAGGGAATATATTGGATTTTATCTATTTGCATACTGCTGGGCATCATAACAGGTTTCCAAACAAAAACTTTTAACCAAGGGGAAATAACCAGAATGACAGGCAACTAGAGCAATATCTTTTGTTTTATCATCACATCTTAAGCCAGCCTATGGGACAAAACAATAAATTTGGTGCAGGGCACAAGTAGCCGAGTGGGACGTATGGCAGATGTGGATGAACACATTTAGGTGACACTGAGGAATTTGACCACAAAGAGCCAAGGAAATAGGACTGGCTAGCGAGCCAAAATGGAGGAGAAATTGGAATGTTAATACCCCCCCTCCATTTGATAGGGCAGCTACAATAATTCTTGGGGATAAGGAGTTTGCAGAACAATTAAGGAGACAGTTCCAAAGTATAATATTTAGGACCAGCAAACAACTATCTTGGTCTAGAGAACCAGTGATGGAAGTTTTTTGTTAAGTGAAAGAGACACAATAATTGAGTTCCTTGAATGGAACAACAAGCACAACTAGTTTTAAAGCTGGGAATTGTGTTGCATGATGTGTGAATCCTTTTGTATATGGAATTATTAGAGGCCACTCAAATCAGAGAATAGTTAGAGAGTGGGATGGAGTGAAGGAATACATGAAAAAATATGGTAACGACAAAAGCACAGGGCAGGGCAGCCATCTCTCTCTCTTTCTCCACATGCATCGAAGAAGCAACATTTGCTTAGCCAAAGATGCCCTCTTGACAAAAGGACTGTCTTCTTATGGAATAGTTTCCAAGTAGATGTTACTTTTCTAAGCCTGCCCTCTCGGATCCGATTGTAAACAGAATGTAAGAGTAAACCTATTATACTTTTATAGAAGACTGTGATGTGTGAATCCTTTTGTATATGGAATTATTAGAGGCCACTCAAATCAGAGAATAGTTATCTTTTATGAGGGGGGAAATGGGGGAAATACCAGAACAGTTATTATAGAGGCTTTAGTGAGCCTGAGCACATGCATCCGCTGCAAGTATTAAAAAGGGGAAATGTTACTCTGCTAAATTGTGGAACTTGTTAACACAAGTTGGAAAAGGAAATAATCAGACAATATATCCTCTGGAAGCTAAAACCCCTTGGTGCATCTTGCCCATCAAAGCCTTTGCTGTTAAGAAGGAAAACGTGAAGGGAAATTGGGCAACATATAAAATGTTATTAGAGGGCAAAATAATAAATTGAGATCAAAAGACTTTGAAATCCATAAATATTTGACAGACTGGCTCCAATACTTCCAACTGAATGAAAGACAAGAAAAATGAGGTTTCCTGGAGAAATATCAAAATGACTGGGAAAGGCTGTGGAGGAAAGACATAAGATTCACCTCATGTTATAAGGGGGCAGTGAAGGAGGGAAGAGAAGGAAGCGCTGTCCTGTTCTCAGATTGGGGACAGCCTCCTACCTTCTTCTCCCAGCCTGTGGAAGGACCAGACTCAAATTCCTCACCTCTTGACCCCTCAGCAAATGTCCAAGCTACAACCCCAGAGTGAAGTGCAAACCTCAACCCCACAAGTCATGTGTCCTTAACTAAGTTTTACATTCAGAGGGTGCTCCCATTTCTAGGAAGGCCACTTCAACTTCATCTAGCGCTCGGTCGCTTTCTTCACTGTCTTCCCAGTGCTCCTGGGCAAGCTCTACGGGCTCGCTGACATCCCTGAGGTCCATAGACTATGCTGCCAACCACAGAGCAGACTATGTCCACAAGCTGAACAAGGAGAGGGAATTCCACGACTTTGTCATCTGTTCCAAATTGAAACGCATGATTTCCATACTGCCTAGGAGGGGCAATGTGGAAGAAAATACATAGGCTGCCACCCAGTGAGGTGCAACTTAAAGCCTAGGAAGCGGATCAGCACGTGTCTCATAAACCTCAGAGACTTTGCACAGTATTCATCACATGACTGCTTCTGAGAAATGGGATCGTGAGAGCTGGCACACATAACTGCCATACAGGGGGTGCTTCTGGCTTGGTGGTGGTTGTTTTTTTAATTTGGCTGCCCAGCCATCTTTGTGATACTGCAAGCCTTTCTCAGGCTTTGCCGTGCCATGGAGAAGAATGGTTTGGAATGCCAATATGCACATTATACCTTGCGGCACAAAGGTAGCCATCGCATGGAAACACCTTCACGTTGCTCTTTATGGCTTACATTTTGTGTGCGTCACTTGTAAGTGCTCCAGCCTTCACACTTGGTCAATTTTGTACTGTCCTTACAAATGTTCCTTTCTTGTGCTTTTTTGATCAAATAAATCACGGGCTAACTTGGTTTCATCAAGGGACAATAATATTAGCAGTTTAGAAAGTGCAAAAAGAAAGTGTTTGCAACTGTGATTGTAATGATCGTCTTTCTAAAATATAAACATTGGACGTTTTTGCACAGCTTCTGTATGCACATCAGCTATATTTATAAATAAATAATCATCATCATCTTTATACCCCACCCATTTAGCTGGCTTTCCCAAGGGACTCTGGGGGGCTTACAGCATATCTAAAAACATCCAGCATTAAAAATCTCCTGATACATGGCTCAGGAGATCGAGAGGGAGAAGGAAGAGAAGGCAGGAAGGGTAACCATGTCAGACCACTAACTCCTCGAAATACAAATGTCTTCCGGATAGATTGCCCATAAACTCCACCCCTTGGTCCAACATGGTTACCTCTTCCATGCTTAGCTAATCTGTTCCTCCTTCCCTCTCTGAGGAAAAAAACCTATACCTTTTGCCCATACAAATGTTTAACTTTAACATATAAAATACACACTAATATAAGCAACATCAAAATACCAAAAATCAGTATAATCACAGGGTGCCAAGCCAATTTTAAAATGTTGGTCATGGTAGGGCTCTATCCTGAAAAGATGTCCCACCAATGGTGTGTGATTCAATCCTGAATATCCTGAGAAACTCTTCTTAGCTTGGCTTGTTTTACTACGGCAATATTAGTACTTTGCATTATGACACATTCCAAGTTTTTCCACAATCTTCATGTACTTTCCCATTCCTTTTCTCCAAGCGGACTGAATCCCTCGCAAACACCCCATCGGATACCTGCAGCCACACAACACAAACCCTGCCAGCACTGAACTTTTCAGTTACTTCAACCACTCCACATTTGCTGAGGGTGCATTTGCATTCCTCTCAGCCAGGAATGCCTCCTTCAGGAGGTACAATGACACCATTTGCAGCCACTGGAATCAGCCAGCAAGTGATCCACAAGAGCCAGACTCTGGACTTGAAAAATCCCAAGCACATTTATCTGGCTTTTTCATTCTGGCCAAAATTATGTCAATAACCGTAAACTAAATTTGGCATCAATTGTGTATTTATTTGGGGAGGTCTTGGGGACCTTAACACGCAAGGCACCAAAGTCAGCCGTGGAAATCTTGCAACACGTCACAGATTCCATAGGTCCTCTCCAGTTGTACAGAAGATAGAAGGAGAGAGAGAGAAAAGACCTTGACTGGGGAAAGGGTCAGAAAATATTTGCTGCTGCAAAGGTAACATTTCTGTTTTTTAAATATATACATGGGGCTTTTTTTTGCAAAGAGAAGCATTTTCTGCGTGCACACAATAGAGAATCAACCAGGCTGGCAAGCAAGGGGCAGTATCTCGAGGTTGTTTGCTTGCTTCTTCCACCTTAAGGAAGGAAATCTTGCACTTCTGCAAATCCCTGCTGGTTTCTCCTCCTTCATGGCCATGAAAGGAATCAGCCCCATCAGATCAGTCAGGATAAGCTAGGAAGCAAGCTGTGTGCTGCCTCTCTCATCAGAGCCTCACCATCACCCAGGGAACAAACAACAGAACGAAGCCCCTCGGCCAGTGACTCCAGCTACAAACGCCTTCAATAAAATGCCATGAGTCTTGCCAAAACAAGAAAACCAGAGCCCGGCTCAGGAGGAGCCCAAGAACCTCCTTTACGACATGAATGACTGCTACTCCAAGCTGCGCGAGCTGGTGCCGAGGATCCCGCAAGGCCCCAAAGTCAGCCAAGTGGAAATCTTGCAGCACGTTATCAACTATATCTTTGACCTGCAGATCATGCTAGACGAGCAGGCGAAGAAGGGGCAAGATCCGCCCACAGCTGAGACTTCCCTACTCTCTTTAAAAGCTGCAGAGCGGGCATCCGAACTTTGCTCAAAAGAGGAGAGGAATCTCTGCCACTAACCTCTTAAAACAGCCTGCAAGTGTGGGATCCTGGCACTTGGTTCTCTCCAGTGAGACAGAAGATAGAAGAAGAGACAGAATAAAGACCTGAACAGGGGAAAGGATCAGATGTTTTAACCCCGTGAATCCAGTAATGGAGAGACCTCCACCATTCTCTTCCAGATAAACTGTAGAACATGGGTCTGGCCAGCCAGTTTTGATGCCTTGACTGGTCTTCCAGAAACAACTTTCTACCCTCAATCTGTTATTCTCTTCCAACGGCCTGAAAACAAAATTTGCAGGCCAGGGAGGGGGGGCGGTGAAAGTAAGCCCACTTTTTAATAACTATCGTATGGCTGTATTAAACAAGAAGAAACTTTGCAGAAGAAGAAATTTTGTGGCGTTTGTGTGTCAGACTGGGCGGATTATTGTTATTATTATTATTATTATTAAAGCTCTGAACACTCAGATTCTTCATGCTAGTTTACTGGTCAGGAGATTTCTTACTGAAATCACACACTTCCAACATTGAATCAGCTTGTGACAAATGTGGACTAGTCTGTCATTTGCTCAGAAAAAAGGGCAACAACAACAAAAAACAACTTTGCATATATGCAGCTTTTATGTATATTTTGGATTATAGTTTTTTAACATAATTTTGGGGGGGTGAAGGGGACTTTCAAGAACATGAAAACTGAGGTGTCTTAGGGCTGTTTTGCCTCATGGTTTTTGTTGCTGAACTCTAATAGGGAGAACACATGCATCTTATTTGGCAGGAAGGTTGATTTCTTCATCCATGAATTGTACTTCCTTTGGTGTGTGTTTTTTTAAAAAAACTTTTCATAAAAGCTTTTTGCATAATAAATCTTCAGCTGCTGTTTCTTTAAAATAACCAAATACACACACACACACACATACACACACACACAAATTGCAATTTCTGCTGCTGTTTCTCAACATACATCAGCAGAGTTTATGCTTCAAGAGGAGAGAAGTGAACGGCAGTGCTTCATCAGGCACAGTCATTAGGAAGGTTCATTTAGGGATTAATTAACAAAAAGGAGGAGGGGGTCCTAACAGCCAGAGAGGCCGCTCTGCTTGGAAAGCAGCAAAGCTGTATGTACTCATCACTCCTTTTCTGCACCAAGATCAGACCCCTTTTTTCAAAAGCCCTTAGACTGGCTACCCATTAAGGGGTTACTTAGATTAAGATGTTGCTTGTCCAAAGATACACGCTTATGCTGCTTGGCCCCTTCAACAGCACAGTTTAGGAGTTCAACTGCCTCTTCCCAATGGATGACTTTGTGGACTCACTAAAGTTTCTGGTGTGGATGTGGCTGTTCACCTGCATTTGTGTCTTATTCAAAGGCTCTGATTTCACTCTTCAGTATTCCCCTTATTTATGAAAAGCACGAGGTTATAAGTGACCATTCTAGTGAAACTGCATCTCAAAAAGGCACTGGCAAATGCCTTCCGTGGCCGCCTCCCCACTGACGCCCTACTCCGCCTCGCCCGACTCCTACTCGTCCCCCGCCTCCATCTCCTCTTACCCATCGCCAGGGTCCTCCTGGGACGTCCCCCCCCCCCGGTGACATCCTATGCCTCTCCCGTGACTTCATACGCCTCCCCCATGACGTCGCCCTTCCCCTCCTTCCCCTCGCCCTTAGTGGCCACCAGCTACGCTTCCATGGCCTCCTCCACTTTCCAGAGCCAGGCGGTGGCTACCCCGTTCCCATCCCCGGGGGCCTCGGCAGCCCCTCGCAAGTGACTTCTGCACTTTCTGACATGGCCTCCACTTTCTCGCCCAGGACAATCGAGATCTGCTGAGATGAGAAAACCACCAAGACTTTCGCGACGCCCACCCACCCCGTCTAAGGAGGGTGGGGTGCAAATAACGAATCTTCCTCCGGCACTTGGTGGAGGAGCAGTGGACTCCCTCGCAAGCCAGCCCGGCCCCCCAGCTTTCCAGCAGCCGGGGGGTGGGCTGGGGTTGGGACTTATCTTTCAACTTCAACTGCCTGAAGACACAAGCTCCCGGACACCGGAGTTCCTCTCCACTTCTGTTCTGCATGGACGAGACAGGTCTTTTTTCTTCCGCGATGATTTCTCCCCAGCCCGCATTTCATTCCTTAGGGGGGAGCAATGGGACTTTGGGGGGGAAATCCATGCATAGACAAAGTAATATTGTATTATGTGCCATGGCTTTCCTTTCCTTCTGGGTTCTTGATGTGAACAACCTCTTTGCATATTCATATTGCATTCTTTGGAGTACGAAGGGCCATCTCTCTCGCGTGAGCTCTTTCTTTTTTGTATAAATGGTAATTTTTTGCTCTTTTCCTGACGACAAAGCTGTACTGGGTTTTACAATTTGGTTTGGGGCTGTGGGGGTGGGGTGGGGGAGGAATAAAACAAACAAACAAAAGCAGCACTTAACTATGTATTTGAGCATGTCAACAGAGTGTGATGTTCTTTGTAAATATCACCTAGAGGATGAAACACTCTCGCGTGGCGAAAAGTTTTCGTTTGGTTTGATTTGTTGTTTTTCCTTTTGAGAACAAAAAAACAAAACACATCCCAAGTCGTGGTGCCTTGTTGTGAAGGCCTGCTGAAGTCATGCAACTCTGCGATTGGATGCTTTGCATCTAGTCTTGAGGTGAAAAAAGGGAAAGTGGGGGGGAAGGGACTCTGAGGCTCGAAAACACACAAACACATACACACACAGGAAAAAGGGGAAAGGAGCCGGGAGACAGAATGTAAGCAAAAAAGCAAAACAAAATCCCGAACTTCTCAAAAATTCTATTTTTGTTACAGAAGTGTAAAATTTATAAATATATTCAGCAGTTGGAAAGTTGCAGTTACCTACTGAGTAGACGGCAATTTTTTGTATGTTATGAACATGCAGTTCATTATTTTTGTGCTTTTATTTTTGACTTTGTACTTGTGTTTGTTTAAAAAAAGGTGACTGTTTGCCTTATAAACACAATAAACACTGGCAAATGTCCTTTTCAGCACTTTTCTGCACAAAAATTGATTCCCTTGCAAACATGCAATCAGGTGGTATAGCCACACAGTTCACACCCTTCCTCTCAGCCAGTAACGCCTCCTTCAGGAGGTACAATGACACTATTTGCAGCCCCTGGAATCAGCCAGCAAGGGATCCACAAGGGCCAGATTCTGGACTTGAAGAATTCCAAGCACATTTATCTGGATTTTTCATTCTCTCTGCAAGAGGAGAGAAGTGAAAGGCAGTGCTACATCTGATGCAGTCATTAGGGAGGTGCATTCGGGGATTAATTAACAAAAAAGAGGAGGGGGTCCTAACAGCCAGAAAGGGTGCTCTGCTTGGAAAGCAGCTAAGAGATGGCTGCTCCATCCCTTCCTTCTTCTGCTGCTGCTGCTAGAGGAGGCCTGGAACAAGGCGGGCAGAGTTCTCGGCTTCGTCACGGCTGCCATGAGGCCACATTCACCGCGTCCTCCCTGCCCTGCTGGTCCACATGGCCATTTGCAGAGGGGTGGTTTCCGCAGACCCCCACAATCCCACCCCCTTCCTCTATGCTAGGTAAATAGAATTACAGGATTTCCCACAGTTTCTGTACAGATATCAGCTACATGAACGCTTCAGCCCTCTTCTATAGCAAGATGGATTCCCTTGCAAACACGCCATCAGGTGGTACAGCCACACAGTTCACACCCTGCCCTAAATGAACTTTTCAGTTACTGCACACACTCCAAATTTGTGGAGGATGCACCTGTGTTATTCGCAGCCAGGTATCCCCAAACCCCTCAACCCAAGTCTCCCTTCTCCTTTTCTGCACCCAGATTCAATCCCTTGCCAACACCTTACCAGAAGATGCAGCCACACAACACAGACCGTATATAAACCATGAATTGAATATAAATATCTCCTGGAACCTACAACCCCTTGGTGCATTTCACACATCGAAGCTTTTGGCGTTAAGAAGAAAAACATGAAGGGAAATTCGGCAACATATAAAACGTTATTAGAGGAAGAAATTAATAAATTAAGAACTTTGAAATCCATATATATTTGACAGGCTGGCTCCAATACTTCCAACTGAATGACAAGGAAAAAAGGGTTTGCTGGAGAAATATCAAAACTAAAGGGAAATCTAATGCCGTCCTGTTCTCAGATTGGGGACAGCCTCCCACCTCCTTCTCCCCAACCTGTGTAAGGACCAGACTCAAATTCCTCACCTCTTGGCCCTCAGCAAAAGTCCAAGCTACAACCCCAGAGTGAAGTGCAAACCTCAACCCCACAAGTCATGTGTCCTTAACTAAGTTTTACACTCAGAGGGTGCTATCTAAAGAAGTATCTCCCATTTCTAGGAAGGCCACTTCAACTTCATTCAGCGCTTGGTCGCTATCTTCACTGTCTTCCCAGTGCTCCTGGGCAAGCTCTACGGGCTCACTGACATTCCTGAGGTCCATAGACTATGCTGCCAACCACAGAGCAGACTATGTCCACAAGCTGAACAAGGAGAGGGAATTCCACAACTTTGTCATCTGGTCCAAGTTGAATCACATGGTTTCCTTGCTGTCTAGGAGGGGCAATGTGGAAGAAAATACATAGGCTGCCGCCCAGTGAGGTACAACTTAAAGCCTGGGAAGTGATGATGATGATGAATCCTTTATTGCATTAGCAAACTGCCATAGCAAAATAAGACAATACAAAAAAAGAAAAAAGACAAACTAGAGACAAGCAACCCAGCAAAATTCAGGTGTTTTGGCTGGCGTAGTGACATTTAAGTTACCCGAAGTGGAACAGCACAAGCCTCATAAACCTCAGAGACTTTGCACTGTATTCATCAAATGACTGCTTCTGAGAAATGGGATCGTGAGAGCTGGCACACATAACTGCCCATACAGGGGGTGCTGCTGGCTTGGTGGTGGTTGTTTTTTTAACTTGGCTGCCCAGCCATCTTTGTGATACTGCAAGCCTTTCTCAGGCTTTGCCGTGCCATGGAGAAGAATGGTTTGGAATGCCAATATGCACATTATACCTTGTGACGCAAAGGTAGCCATCACATGGAAACACCTTCACGTTGCTCTTTGTGGCTTATATTTTGTGTGTGTCACTTGTAAGTGCTCCAGCCTTCACACTTGGTCAATTTTCTACTGTCCTTACAAATGTTGCTTTCTGGTGCTTTTTTGGTCAAATAAATCATGGGCTAACTTGGTCTCATCAAGGGACAATAATATTAGCAGTTTAGAAAGTGCAAAAAGAAAGTGTTTGCAACTGTGATTGTAGTGATCGTCTTTCTAAAATATAAACATTGCAAGTTTATGCACAGTTTCTATATGCACATCAGCTATATGTAATAAATAAATCATCATCAACATCATCATCTTTATACCCCACCCATTTGGCTGGCTTTCCCAAGGGTCTCTGGGGGGCTTACAGCATATCTAAAAACATCCAGCATTAAAAATCTCCTGATACACGGCTCAGGAGATAGAGAGGGAGAAGGAAGAGAAGGCAGGAAGATTAACCATGTCAGACCACTAACTCCTCGAAATACAAATGTCTTCCGGATAGATTGCCCATAAACTCCACCCTTCGTCCAACACGGTTACCTCTTTCATGCTTTCCTAATCTGTTCCTCCTTCCCTCTCTGAGGAAAAAAACCTATACCTTTTGCCCATACAAATGTTTAACTTTAACATATAAAATACACACTAATATAAGCAACATCAAAATACCAAAAATCAGTATAATCACAGGGTGCCAAGCCAATTTTAAAATGTTGGTCATGGTAGGGCTCTATCCTGAAAAGATGTCCCACCAATGGTGTGTGGTTCAATCCTGAATATTCTGAGTGACTCTTCTTAGCTTGGCTTGTTTTACTACGGCAATATTAGTACTTTGCATTATGATACATTCCAAGTTTTTACACAATCTTCATGTACTTTCTCATTCCTTTTCTCCAAGCAGACTGAATCCCTCGCAAACACCCCATCGGATACCTGCAGCCACACAACTCAAACGCTGCCAGCACTGAACTTTTCAGTTACTTCAACCACTCCACATTTGCTGAGGGTGCATTTGCATTCCTCTCAGCCAGGAATGCCTCCTTCAGGAGGTACAATGACAGGGATTAAACAACAAAAAAGAGGAAGGGATCCTAACAGTCAGAAAGGGTGCTCTGCTTGGAAAGCAGCAAAGAGCCGGCTGTCCGTCCCATCCTGCTTCTGCTGCTGGTTTTGGGTTTGCTGGAGAAATATCAAATACTCTTATATAGAACCCTTTATCCCCCTGCTTCTCTCCCCCCCCCCCAATTCCCTTCAGAAATGCAGTGGCAAAGGTCTAAATTAAAACCCCAGGATGAAGCGCAAACCTCAACCCCTCAGGCCATGTGTCGTTAACTAAGTTGTAGAGTCAGTGGAAATATTTGCTACTTCAAAGGTACTATTTTCCTAATATAGAATTACAGGGTTTTGCACAGTTTCTGGGCTTTTCTACACCAAGATTGAACCATTCCTCCTTTATTATATTTATTCCTCTCACCATAACAAGTTTCCAATCAAATAAACAACTTTTAACCAAGAGGAAGCAACCAGAATGATTGGCAACTCAAACTAGAGCAAACTAGAGCAAAATCCTCAGTTTTTAAAACCACATCTTAAGCCAGCCTATGGGACCAGACAATTAATTTGGCTCAGGGCACAGGCAGCCGAGTGGGACATACGACAAATGTAGATGAACACATCGAGGTCACATTGAGTAACCTGACCACACATTGCCAAGGAAATGGGACTGGCCAGTGAGGCAAAGATGGAGGAGAGATTGGAATGTTAAAACCCTCCCCCATTTGGGACAAACTGGTGGAGGTGATAGCGATTAGGCAGCTACAAAAAATTTGGGGGAAAGGAGTTTGCAAAACAACTAAGGAAACAGTTCAAAGTAAAATATTTAGGACCAGCAAACAACTATCTTGGTCTAGAGAACCAGTGATAGAAGTTATTGGTTAAGTAAAAGAAAGACAATAATTGAAAGCAACAACATGCGCAACTGGTTATAAAGTTAGGAATTGTGTTGCATGATGAGGGAATACTTTTGTATATGTTTACAATACTGTATTTTTTCTCTTTGAATGAGAGGGAGTGTTTGGAAAAGGTTCTTTAAGAAAAAGATAAAAGTTCCTGGAAGCTTTTAATAGGATTCCAGAATTTTCTTTAGTGTATAGGAATCGCACTCTAGGATTGATTGGCGGTACAAATAAAGAGAGGAAGTCGCAGGCTGCAATGTCCGTAGAAGGAAAGCACACTCACACCCAACACACACAGACAAAAACACAAACTCTCAGCACACACGCTGACAACAAGGTTGGAAGTAAGACAATGTGTTCTGCTGATACTGTGAGTTTTGCTGTGTCAGGATTCTTAATTACTGGACTGAGATTATACTGTGCTGGAGATATAAAGAAGGACTTTCAAATTGCAGTGTCGCATTTAACTTGCCTTAAAAGGTGGAGGGAGAAATCTAGTATTTGCACTTACAAAAAAAGAAAAGATAAGGAATGGAGAACGGGGCAAAGACCAAACCCTATCAAGGGAAAATTGTGCATGTCCTGCAACTTTGTATAACAATAGCTTAAAAACGAATAAGTGGTTTATTAATAAAGAAAGGAAAAAAGAATATCTTTTCTGTACCTTCTGGTAGGAAACCATTCTTATATTCTGTGTGTAAAAAGTCTCTGTATGATATTGTAATTTGAATTTCTTGTAATTAAAACAACAACCTCGTGCACTCTGCAAAAACAAGACCAAGAAAGAATTTAAACAGCTTCTTTCTGCTGCTCTCATTCACCGTGTTGAGTGTTATGAGTGTGGTGGCTTGCATTGCCTTGGTCTGCCTCTCAGGGACCATCCAGTAGAGGGTGGGACAAGCCATTCCTTGGACCTCCGCCAGGATCCAGGAGGAGTCCTCCAACCACCATTGCTCTTCCAGTAGGGGAGAGTAGTGGATCCGGGTGCGCGTGAGTGGCAGGGGCTCCTGAGACCTCTAGTCGTCTTTCAAATGGACAATGTTGAAACAGAGCTTTATCAAATATGAATGCTGGTCTGTATGATCCCTATCGATAGTTGTTGTCATTTCTTCATTTAGTGGGGCTTGAAAATAAAGATATTTTTCACATCCCAAAAAATAAAGAAAAAGAAAAACATTTATTTGGATTTTCATTCTGTCTACAAAAGGAGAGAAAAAAGATGCAGTGCTTCATCAGGCACAATCATTAGAGAGGTTCATTCAGGGATTAATTAACAAAAAAGAAGAGGGGATCCTAACAGCCAAAAAGGCAGCATCATACTACTGTTTGACTCGTGTTTTGCAACCCTTTCGCGTGCCTATCCCTCTCTGAAAAGCTTAGTAGAAAAAAAAAGTTTATAGTGTGGGTGTTCACCTTTGTTGGTGCCTTGTTCAATGGCCTGACACTGCTGCAATTGGCTCTGATTTCGCTCTTCACTATTCCCCTTCTTAATGAAAAGCACCAGGTTGAAATTGACCATTCTTGTGAACCAGAATCTCAGAAATGCACTGGCAAAAGTCCCAAGTTAAACCCAGGGGTGAAGCGCAAACCTCAACCCCTCAATGCAAGTTCAGAGCCGGTGCCCCAGCCAAGGGGAATGGAGCTTTCGCCTGGCCAAGCCGTCGAGTGGGTACCAGGTTGCCCCCAGGGAGGATTCCTATGTCAGGAAAAGTATCCCCGAGTGGGTCACTCCATTGTTGCAGCCCCACAGACTAGACGGGAGGAGTATGACTACAAGGGACCACCGCGATGACCAAGGGAGGTTCGGGCAGAGGACGACTATTGAGAGCCGGAGCGCCCACCCGAGGAAAGTCGCCGACCAACGATGTATCAACCATCTAGCCCAGCCCGGGTTTACTCGCCAGAACGGTCTTGGGAGCCCCGCGGGCCAGTTCGACGGTACAAGAAAGAGGAGGGTTACGGGCAGCATCCCAGACCCTCTTACAGGTATGAAGGGCAGGAACCTCAGCGTCCGGATGGACGAGCCCCGAGTTATCGCCCTGCTCCAAGGTACAGCTATGACCAAGAGCCATGAGATGTGGTTCCAACACGCGTTACTCCTGAGTTTACCCTGAGGGATTTTGACATACGTCATTTCTCTGCATATAACCCCCCCCCCATGCATGTCCTGAGCTATCTGACTTTATTCGAACTAACCTGCCGGGAACTGGAGCTCCCTTCAAGGCTGTATATGTCTATTCTGAAGACGTTGATTAGTGGGGAGTTGGCGGATCTCGTGGGCCATCTTCCTTTGTCCCACGCGCTAGACTATGAGCAGTATAAACGCCTTGTTTTGGAAGCTGTATGGCTGTACAAGCTGCATATGAATGGATCTTCTGTATTCCAGGCTTTTTATATGATTTTGCAAACTTAACATATTCTGTTTGGCACTTTTGTATATCAAATTTTATACCGCTGTGGCGGGGGAGAGAATTGCAGATGTCTAAAGGACCAATTGACTGGAAGGCTCCTGAGTCTTCTAGTCGTCTTTCGAATGGACAATGTTGAAACAGATATGGACTGCATGCGGAAAGCTACAGGAGCACTTTCCAGAAGCTTGATAAAACTGCCTCTTCTGAGTTTCCCCTTGGTAGCTCCGAAGGAGGCGCAAAATTTCAACTTTTGGCTGTCTGCAGAGGGGGTAGATACATTTGAGGGACTGAGGCAGTTGGTGATTAAAGAACATTTTCTTTTGGGGGCTATTATCCTGCCCAACCCTGCTGTAGATCACCTCATGAAATCTTTCAGCTTAATATCTAATGACATTCCCAAAGACAAGAAAAATCTATTCTTTTACACAACAGCAGCTGCCAGAATATCCCATCACTATTAGAATGGCAAAACAAACTCGGCAAGGCCACTCAAATCAGAAAATAATTAGAAAGTGGGATGGAGTGAAGGAAAACATGAAAAAATATGGTTCCGGAATTGAAATATTAATAGAGAATGTGTAAAACCTGCAGAGGTAAGCAAGAAAATAATAATAGAAGCAATTGAATAATTATTAAATTATAGCAACACAACAAGATGGAAGAAGTAAAATATTGAGATCACATATGGGTGAAGGGGAGTGGGGGTTATATGGGAACCTATAATATCATTTATAATACAATCTGTTAATTGCGTTGTATTTACATACAGCAAAGGGAAGCCTAGAGCAATTAGATATATTTTAATTTAGGTAATCTATGTTATAGGCTTGTGTTAGAAAATGAATATGGATTTCGAATTTGATGTTTGTAATTTTTTTTGGTTTTGAAATAAAAATTAAAAAAAGAAAAAGAAACCATTTGCAGCCACTGGAATCAGCCTGCAAGTGATCCACAAGAGCCAGACTCTGGACTTGAAGAATTCCAAGCACATTTATCTTCATAACCTTAACCTTAAACTAAATTTGGCATCAATTGTGTCATTATTTGGGGAGGTCTTGGGTGTCTTAACACGCAAGGCACCAAAGTCAGCCGTGGAAATCTTGCAGCACATCATAGACCATAGGTCCTCTCCAGTTTTACAGAAGATAGAAGGAGAGAGAGAGAAAACACCTTGACTGGGAAAAGGATCAGATGTTTTAACCCCGTGCATCCAGTAATGAAGAGACCTCCATCACTCTCTTCCAGATAAACTGTAGAAGTGGGTCCGGCCAGGCAATTTCAGATGTCTTGACTGGTCTTCCAGAAACAACTTTATGCCCTCAATCTGTTATTCGTTTCCAATGGCCTGAAAACAAAATTTGCAGGCCGGGGAGGGGGGGCAGTGAAAGCAAGCCCACTTTATAATAACTATTGTCTTGCTCTATTAAACAAGAAGAAACTTTGCACAAGAAGAAATTTTGTGGGGTTTGTGTGTGAGACTGGGCGGATTATTTTTTATTATTATTTAGAGCTCTGAAAACTCAGATTCTTCATGCTAATTTACTGGTCAGGAGATTTCTTACTGAAATCACACACTTTCAACATTTCAACCGCTTGTGACAAATGTGGACTAATCTGTCATTTGCTCAGAAAAAAGGGCAACAAAAAAACCAACTTTGCATGTATGCAGCTTGTATGTATATTTTGGATTATAGTTTTTTAACAACATTTTTTGGGGGTGAAGTGGGGGGTATATGGGAACCTATAATATCATTTATAATATAATCTGTTAATTCTGTTGTATTTAAAATTGGGTTTTAGAAGTAATAAGTCTATTATTTTGGTGGATTTTTTTTCTTTAGTATTGTAATGTATATTTTGTGTGTGTGTGTGTTATATGTTATGTTTCCGATAAATGTTGAAAATTAATTTTAAAAATGGGGGGGGGGAGAAGTTAACCCATCAGGTGGGGAGAGCCGGTTGCGAGGGACATGGGGAACCCTTGCACCTTTTCTGCAGGGCTTGCACGGCCCCCATTTGCATTGTCTGCAAGAGGTCGAAAGAGCACAGCGAACATGAACTGATTAATCTGGACCAGGCTTCACGGTGGTTGAAGCAAATAGTCCAATTTCTGGTGCAAGAGAGACGACGATTGTGGAATTGAAACTGGCTGAAGAAGAAAGAGCCAGGCATATCCGGAGGAGCTAGAGGAGGAGAAGAACAAGATCCTGGGCGCTTTTGAGCAGATGCGCAACTTCCTGGAGGAGCTGCAGCGCTTTTGGCTGACCGAGCTGGAGGCTCTGGAGAAGGGGATGAAGAAGAAAAAGGAAATAAATATCGCCAAGCTCTCGGAGGATATCGCCGGTCTCAGTGTGAGACACACAGAAATGGAGAAGAATTGCCAACAGGCCACTATTGAGTTCCTGAAGGGCATCGGGACTACGGTGACCAGGTTTCAGGAGTTGAAAAGAAGGTGAACACTGCTGGGACTCTCTCCAGGCATGGAAGAGAGACTCATAATTTACACTCAGAAAAATTCATTTCGGAAGGATACCATGGAGAAATGCAAAGGGCTACCGATTCAGGCACTGAACAAAGTGAGTGTCACTCTGGAGCCAGGAACAAAACACCCTTTTCTTTTTATAACCTGAAGAGTTTGAGAAGAAGAAGGGGAAGGCAGGACATGCTGGACAACCCTGGGAGATTCGACAGCATGCTCTACGTGCTGGGCCATGCAAAATTCACCTCAGGAAGATATTGGTGGGAGGTGTGGTGGAAGAGGAGAAGGAGGAAAGGGAATGGGCCACCTGGGCCGTAGGGGTTGCAAAAGAGTCTGTCAGGCGCAAAGGCTTTGTCAGCATGCTTCCTTCTGAGGGGATCTGGGCCATTGGGAAGGCAAAGGATGAGTCAGCCTCATCTGATCCCTTCTGGGCTTCAACCCACCCTGAGCGGACCCCTTTGAGCTTGACTTATGAGCCCAGGAAGATCCGGGTGTCCCTAGACTATGATGAGGGTCGTGTGGAATTCTGTGATGCCCACACTAATGGCTTGATCTTCAATTTCCAACAAGCCTCATTCTCTGGGGAGAAGGTCCAGCCTTTTTCCCATGCTTGGTGGTGAGTTTGTCTGAAGTGTTGATTCCTGGGGACGATCCTCACCGCTCTCAGCTCTGCCACCCCCACCCTGAGAGGAGGTTGCAGCCTAGCATTTTCTCCGCAGTGTTATGAGTTTGTGGGTGCCAGACATCCTAAATTTCTGGATCCAGTAAATGTTAGAATTTAACCGGTGTGTGGTGTGTTAGAACTCGATGCCAGACAGTAGGTTTAGTAAGCATTAAAATACAAGCCAGGCCAGCTTCCCCATGTCGGGAAAGTGCCTGGGAGACGAGCCATGGCTCCCACACCATTATTTTGTACAACTTTATTTTGTACTTTATTTTGTGCAACTGAAAAACTTTAAAACGTTAATAATAAAAGAACTACATGGTGGAAAGAAGAGAAGAAGGAAGGAATGGGCCATTAAGAAAAGTCAAGGAGAATGGGTTTCTGGACCAGATAGCTGTTGGGTGGGGCCCTTCCTACAGTTTGAAACAAAGCAGAGTTTGAAAGGAGAGTCTTTACAATTGGTGACCTAGGGGGAAGAAGTT
Organism: Podarcis tiliguerta; assembly: GCF_965153285.1. Classification (NCBI taxonomy): domain Eukaryota; kingdom Metazoa; phylum Chordata; class Lepidosauria; order Squamata; family Lacertidae; genus Podarcis; species Podarcis tiliguerta. The sequence continues at coordinate 31,328,506 of NC_139553.1, forward strand.
GCAGTCTGGTAAAGGCAGCAAGCTGGGGAGAGTGTCAGAGCACGATGGTTGATGTTATTTTGAATCCTAAACTGCAGCTATGGAAGAGTTTGTTTTTTGAAAAATAAAAAAAATAAAAAACCCTTTAAAAAAAAGAAGAGGAAGAGGGGGAAACAACCAGGTGTACAATGGAAATTGAATAATATTGTATAAAAATGATAATATAAGAGCATTTGGCTGGAAGACTTTGAAATTGAGGTAAAATAATGTAATTGAATTAGTAAATACTTAAAGAACCAGAAGGGGAAGTTGAGGGGAGTCTTTGGGTGGGGGAAGAACTGGATTTTATTTCATCCTTTTCTCTTCTTATGTTTAAGATGATTGTGCTTATTTTAACATTGTATAACTGTAAAACCCAATTAAAAAAAATTAAAAAGGAAGAGGAAGAGGAGGAATACTAACACTCAACTTTATGATCAATGAAAATATTTGCTACTGCAAAGGTAGCATTTCTGTTTTTAAAATATATACATGGGGCTTTTTTGCAAAGAGAAGCATTTTGTGCGTGCACACAGTTGAGAATCAACCAGGCTAGCAAACAAGGGGCAGTATCTCGAGGTTGTTTGCTTGCTTCTCCCACCTTAAGGAAGGAAATCTTGCCCTTCTGCAAATCCCTGCTGGTTTCTCCTCCTTCACGGCCATGAAAGGAACCAGCCCCGTCAGATCAGTCAGGATAAGCTAGGAAGCAAGCTGTGTGCTGCCTCTCTGATCAGAGCCTCACCATCACCCAGGGAATGAACAACAGAACGAAGCCCCTCGGCCAGTGACTCCTGCTACAAAGGCCTTCAATAAAATGCCATGAGTCTTGCCAAAACAAGAAAACAAGAGCCCGGCTCAGGAGGAGCCCAAGAACCTCCTTTACGACATGAATGACTGCTACTCCAAGCTGCGCAAGCTGGTGCCGAGGATCCCGCAAGGCCCCAAAGTCAGCCAAGTGGAAATCTTGCAGCACGTTATCGACTATATCTTTGACCTGCAGATCGTGCTAGAGGAGCAGGCGAAGAAGGGGCAAGATCCGCCCACAGCTGAGACTTCCCTACTCTCTTTAAAAGCTGCAGAGCGGGCATCCGAACTTTGCTCAAAAGAGGAGAGGAATCTCTGCCACTAACCTCTTAAAACAGACTGCAACTGTGGGATCCTGGCACTTGGTTCTCTCCAGTGAGACAGAAGATAGAAGAGGGACATGAACAGGGGAAAGGATCAAATGTGCATCCAGTAATGGAGAGACCTCCACCATTCTCTTCCAGATAAACTGTAGAACATGGATCTGGCCGGCCAGTTGCTGATGCCTTGACTGGTCTTCCAGAAACAACTTTCCACCCTCAATCTGTTATTCTCTTCCAACCGCCTGAAACAAAATTTGCAGGCCAGGGAGGGGGGGCAGTGAAAGCAAGCCCACTTTTTAATACACTCTCTGATTTAACTATCGGATTGCTGTATTGCACAAGAAACAACTTTGCGGGGTTTGTTTCCGTGTGTGTGTTGTGTATAGACGGATTTTTTTCTTTTTTTAAAAGCTCTAAACCATCAGATTCTTCATGTTGATATCCTCATCAGGAGATTTCTTAATGAAATCGCACACCTCCAATATTCCCACAGCTTGTGACAAATGTGAACTGATCTGCCATTTGCTCAGAAAAAAAGGGCAGCAAAAAATACATTTGCAGATATGCAGATTGTATGTATATTTTGGATTATAGTTTTTTAAACATCATTTTCTTGGGGGGAAGGGGACTTTCAAGAACAGGAAAACTGATGTGAAGTAGCTGAAAAGCCAGCTTCTTCCCACTGCTCTCATTGACCGTGTTCAGTGTGATGAGTGTGGTTGCTTGCATCCCCTAGTCCACCTGTCTTTGACCATCTATTTTAGAATATACAAGGGATTGCAAGAAAGAGGTGCGGAATTGGAATATGAGCCACCTGTGCATCTCACCAAATGTCAGCAAGAGCCTTCATATTCTGTATATTCTGTATATTTTGTAATTCTCTAAATAAAGTACACCAAGCAGGAAAAAACAAAAAAGATATATACAAGGGAGTTATCCAGGCAATCCAGAAATCTGACAAAGGCCACCCATTTAGGGCTTACTTGGATAAAGACGTTGCTATGTGTAGTGGAGCTTGTCCAAAAATACACTCTTATGCTGCTTGGCCCCTTCATATATATATATATTTGACAGGCTGGCTCCAATACTTCCAACTGAATGAAAGACAAGAAAAAAAGGGTTTGCTGGAGAAATATCAAAACTAAAGGAAAATCTAATCCAGCCTAAAGGAAAATATCTATCTAAAATGTATAATCTCCTCCACAATTCACTCCCTGCCATCAAAGAACTTTTGTCTCACTTAAACTGCTCAACCTCTTCTGAGATGCACACCTCAGAACACAGAGACAGGCCACATAAGAAGCCAGTGACTTCTGTCTTACAGGTAGATTTTTCGGATGACCCAGACCTTTTCTCTAAAGGCAAGGGGGGGGGGAGAACCACTGGAATATTGAGATGAAGAGGAGGAGGAAGATGAAGAGGAATATGACAGGGTTGGTAACCACAGAATGCTTTCCATTATTGAAGTTACAAGAGATGCATTCTGACAGAATGAAAAGCCAAATAAATGTTTGGAGCACGGAATGAATTTTGATTACTGGTCAAATGTTATAGCTCATCAAAGAATTCACACATTGCTGCTGCTGCCATTGTGAGTTTTGGGGAAGGCCGCTCCCTCCTGCAGGCCAATTCCATCGGGCATAGGGGGCGGAGCCCACACTCACCACCACAGCTTTAAGAGGCTCCAGCGAGGCCTCAGGACACTGCTGCTGCAGCAGCAGCAAATGTCAAAAATGATTTTACATATTTTAAAATGTTTTAAAAGCATTTTTACATTGTTGCACTGTGAAGGAGAGCATGGGAATGGGGGTCGTTGGCAAGACAAGCGGCAGGATTTTGACAGGGCTTGGGGCAACCGGAGGCAAGGAGCTGTCGAATCAAGCTCTTGGAACTCAGGGCCACAAGGGTGGAGGAGAGAAGGGTCTTCTTTTGGGTCCAGCGCTAGCAGCATGAAAAGGAACCAGGAAGGGAGCCACTTGCAGAATGAGCAGGATGCCCCAGAAGTGAAAAGATGTATGTTTGGTGCCCGTGAGTGGCAGAAGACCCAAGGCACTGGGGACTCTGCTGGCTTCGTAGGCAAGGCTGTGGATGCTGGACCGGCCAAATCCGCAGCTCTGGAGGATGGGGAAGACTGTGAGGCCGAATATGAGAGTGAGCCAGCAGTCCCTGCTGCTACAGAGGGTGCTCCGGATGCTTCCCACCAGGATGACAAGTCCGACTCTTGCAAAGTAAGAGATGATGCAGAAGGTGAATGTGTTACATCTGGCCATCCACCCAAACCAGAGCTCTCTGTTTCTCCCCTTCCAAGGTCTGATGTGATGGACCAGGGAGCATCAGATGCCAGGGGGAAGGAATGTGCTCCGGATTGGAGCAGCAAGGAAGACAGGTTTGCCAACTACCTGAAGAACCTTTATTCTGATGTGCCGGAGAAGTCCAACTCTGAAGGCGATGCAGATCTCACCGTGGGCACAGCTGTTGATCCCCTGACACTGGATGAGGAGGAGCAGTCCCGAGAGAATGTAGCTGGCTCTCCTTGAGGGAGCAGAGCAAAGCACACAGTACTCTGGGGAAAGGGGGCAGAGGAAGAGATTGAGTGCCAGAAATCCTGATTGACAGCATGGCGGCCACCAGTGGCCTTAATTCAGCTGGTATTGCAAACTGGGAATTCCACACCCGTCATAGGTGTTGTACTCAAACTTCTACTCAAAGTGGTTTTTATTTATATATTTTAATGTTTGTTTGTTTTTTGTTTTTTTGTTTGGATAAATGTTGAGCTGGGGTGGGGATTAGTTTTATTTTAGTACAATTGTTTTTGGCTTTGTTTTTACTTTTACTATTTTGTTAGGCTATTGTATAGTTTGTATTTTGCTTTTTAAGGGGAAAGGGTCAGGGCTGCCTAGGAGTGGGCCTCAGCCAACAGAATGGCTGGGGCAGGATCCACAGGGGCAGAAGCACCAGGACACCCGATCTCAGTGATCACGGGCAGGAGGAAGAGCTACGCTAAGACCAGACCATCTCATTACCGAGAAGGTAGGTTTAGTCATTGTCTGAGGATTATCCCTCCCTCCGGGTCTGGTCTTGACCGGAAGGATATTGGAATCAGCAAGGGAAACCCACATGACCTGAAAGTGTTGCTGTGCAATGCCAGGTCAATGATGAGTAAGACCACTGCCATTCATGACCTGATTGTGGATGGAGGACTTGACCTAGCATGTGTAACAGAGACTTGGTTGGATGAAGCAGATGGGCCTATCTTAGCTGCTGCTTGTCCACCAGGTTTCTCTTATGCACAGCAACCCAGGTCATGTGGGAGGGGAGGGGGGGTTGCAGTGATTTTTAGGAAGTCATTCGTTTGCACCAGGCGTCCTATTGGGAAGACCCAGTTCTCTGAGTGCATGTTCTGGAAGTTGGGCAATAGGGGCTGTACAGGATTTCTTTTGGTGTACCAACCTCCCCGCTGTGCCAAGGATTCCCTGCCCGAGCTGCTTCAGGTCATGGCAGATGTTCTCCTGGAGACACCTAGTTTGGTTGTCCTAGGGGATTTTAACATCCATGCTGACACGACCTTACAAGGGGCCATTTGGGACTTCGTGGAAAGAATGGCCTCCATGGGGCTGTCCCTGAATAAGTCTGGCCCAGCCCATAACCGCAGACATGCCTTGGACTTGGTGTTTACCTCTATGGATGTTGGTGATCTGTCACTAAGTAAAAGTGAAACAAAAGAAGTGCCATGGTCAGATCACTTCCTGGTGCAACTGGACTTCTCCATGACCCTTCTCTTCTGCAGGGAGGTGGGGCCGATTTGGATGGTCCTGCCACTTAATGGATCCAAATGGTTTCCAGGGAGTGGTAGGGGATGTTTTATCCCATGTTGATGGCCTTTGAGCTGATTCCCTGGATGGAATATGGAATTAACCAGGGCTATTGACTGGTTCCAAAGCGTACTCTCTGATTGCATGGAGCCCGGACAGCCCCGTGGTTTTCCCTGGAGGGTGATGAAACAATTGCTGAGATGGCTAGAGCGCCAATGGCGGAAAACTCACTCTGAATCGGACCGGACACAGGTTAGAGCTCAACGTCGAGCCTACCAAGTGGCGGTGGCGGTGAAGAGAACTTTCTTCAGGGCCTCTATTGCATCTGCAGAAAACAGCAGCAGGAGACTCTTTCAGGTGGTTCACAATCTATCGGAACCACCTTCATCATCACGGCCAGGTAGGGACCCCAAGATCTCGAGGAATGCTTTTGCAAAGTTTTTTGCAGATAAAGTCTGATTGGAAGTGATCCAAAACATGAAGCAAGAAATGGCTCACCATCGGCACGAGTACCAAGACCTGCTGAATGTAAAGATGGCTCTTGATATTGAGATTGCCACTTACAGGAAACTGCTGGAGGGAGAAGAGAGCAGAATCACAATGCCCATTCCGACTTTTGCATCCCTGAACCTGAGAGAAACAAACCTTGAGTCGATCCCAATAGACACCCACTCCAAGAGAACACTTCTTATCAAGACTGTTGAAACTAGAGATGGACAAGTTATCAATGACACTTCTCACCATGATGAACTGGAGTGAAGAGAAGAAGAGCACATCTTCCTTGTGCCAAAATGAACCATTAGCAATTTAGAATATTTGTTAGGAAAGCAGCAGCAGAGATAACCTCCCCTCCTCCCCTTATCTTTACTTATTTGCTTCCATTTAAAGGGGGGAAGAGAAGCATGCATGTGTGAAAAGCAATGTTGTCCAATGAAATTTGATATTGTGTCACACCAGGCCCACAGATTTTTGAAGAAAAAATCGATGGTGCATACTGGGCTATCAGCCCCAATGGCAGAACTTTCAGAGTGCTCCTTGCAGGCGTGTCTTAAACTTTAATACCATGGGGCTCCAACCATTTCTGCCATATGACCAAGTAAGGCATCTTTCCAAATGAGAGGGGGTGTTAGGAAATCATTCTTTAAGAAACAGATAAAAGTTCCTGGGAGCTTTAAAAAGGGTTCCAGAATTTTCTTTAGTGCCTAGGAGTGGCACTCTACGATTGATTGGTGTCCACTGGAGGTGCAAATAAAGATAGGAAGTTGCAGGCTGCAATGTCCGTACAAGGAAAGCACACTCACACCCACACCCACACACCCAACACACAGAAAGTATCAGCACACACGCTGAGTAAGACAATGTTTGCTGCTGATACTGTAAATTTTGCTGTCTCAGGATTGTTAATTCCTGGACTGAGATTATACTGTGCTGGAGATATAAAGAAGGAATTTAAATTTGATAAGAAATGGGGGACGGGGCAAAGAGCAAACCCTATTGAGGGGAAATTGTGCATGTCCTGCAACTTTGTATAACAATAGCTTAAAAACGAATAAGTGGTTTGTTAATAAAGAAAGGAAAAAAGAATATTTTTTCTTTACCTTCTGGTAAGAAACCATTCTAATATTCTATGTGTAAAAAGCCTCTGTATCATATTGTAATTTGGATTTTTTTTATTAATTAAGACAACAACCTCATGCACTCTCCCAAAAAAGAACAAGAAAGAATTTAAACAGCTTCTTCCTGCTGCTCTCATTCACCGTGTTGAGTGTTGTGAGTGTGGTGGCTTGCATTGCCTTGGTCCGCCTCTCAGGGACCATCCAGTAGAGGGTGGGACAAGCCATTCCTTGTACCCCCTCCAGGACTTAGTAGGAGTCACCCCACCACCAGTGCTCTTCCAGTATGGGAGAGTAGTGGATCCGGGTGCGCGTGAGTGGCAGGGGATCCTGAGACCTCTAGTCGTCTTTCGAATGGACAATGTTGAAACAGAGCTTTATGAAATATGAATGCTGGTCTGTATGATCCCTATTGATAGTTGTTATTTCTTCATTCAGTGGGGATTGAAAATAAAATTATTTTTCACATCCCAAAAAACAAACAAAAAGAAAACCAATTATTTGGATTTTCATTCTGTCTGCAAAAGGAGAGAAGAAAGATGCAGTGCTTCATCAGGCACAATCATTAGAGAGGTTCATTCAGGGATTAACAAAAAAAGAAGAGGGGATCCTAACAGCCAAAGAGGCTGCATCATACTACTGTTTGACTCGTGGTTCACAACCCTTTCGTGTGCCTGTTCCTCTCTGAAAAGCTTAGTACAAAAAAATTTAAAAGCAGAGTACAAAAAAGAAAAAGTTTATAGTGTGGGTGTTCACCTTTGTTGGTGCCTTGCTCAATGGTCTGACACTGCTGCAACTGGCTCTGATTTTGCACTTCACTATTCCCCTTCTTAATGAAAAGCACCAGGTGGAAATTGACCATTCTTGTGAACCAGAATCTCAGAAATGCACTGGCAAAAGTCCCAAGTTAAACCCAGGGGTGAAGCGCAAACCTCAACCCCTCAAATCAAGTTCTACAGTCAGTGCAAGTCTTTGGTACTGCAATTGTACTATTGTCCCTTTTAAAATATAAAGTTGCAGGTTTTCCCCCAGTTTCTGTACGTACATCAGCTATATGTACACTTCTCCCTCTTTCTATACGAGGATTGTCTTACAAACACACCATCAGGTGGTACAGCCGCACAACTCAAACCCTGCTATTAAAGAACTCCTGTCAAGACACTTCTGAAGTGGCCTGCAAGTATTTCACTGAACGGCCAGTGCCCACTTTGGGAACACTGGCCACCACCGGGAAGTGTGCAATTCCAGAAAGGCCATCAACCCAGTTTGATCCAGCAGCAGCTCCTATGCAGCCGCCTGCTGTCACTTGGGTCAAAGACAAGGCAACATACAAGAAAAAGGTGTTTGCAACTGAGAACATTGGCTGGAACATGATGGGTGGGTGTGGTTGTCTGTCTTCCCAGGCTCCTTATGCTCCCCATTTACTCCTCCTTGCCCTACAACTCTCATCATAACAGGTTTCCAAACAAATAAACAACTTTAAAACAAGAGGAAGGAACCAGAATGACTGGCAACTCAAACTAGAGCAAACTGGAGAAAAATCCTGTTTTTGTAAACCACATCTAAAGCCAGCCTATGGGACCAGACAATTAATTTGGCTGAGGGTGCAGGTAGCATCATAAGGCATATTTCCAACTGCAGCAGCCCACCTTGGATGAAATCACCTTAGAAAACATAGGGACAGAGGAAGCTAAAACTTTTGCAGCTTGATTGTCCCCAAATGGCAGAACATTCAGAGTTCTCCTTGCAAGCATGTCTTAAACTTTAATACCATGGGGCTCCAACCATTTGTGCCATATGACCAAGTAAGGCATCTTTCCAACTACAGCAGCCGCATTTCCTTTGTCAAAGATGAAAAACACACAGTTCCATGGCAAAACAAGTAATGTAGTGTGAAAGAAACATTGGGGAAAATAACTGAAGCCCTAACAGAATAATCAGTAACATCTAAACCATTAAATTATTCATGCTACTGCTATTTGCAGAATCTACTGATCCCAGCAGAGCGAAATCTCTGCTGAGGACTTGGTGCCTCAGTTGGTCGGAATCACCCGCTGCAGGTACAAGGCAGGGCACACTGAGCAGACCTCCTGGCCACCCAGGGCTTCAGCCCCCTCAGTATTTCTAGACAGGGTGCTCAGTTCCCCCAATACTGAGGGGCTCAGCATCCTCCACAGCCAGGCTGTTGCTATGGGGCCACAAATGACTGTAGAAATATCAAATAGAAATATCCTGTAGAAATTTCAAAATGACTGGGAGAGGCTGTGGAGGGAAGACATAAGATTCACTGCATGTTATAAGGGGGCAGTGAAGAAGGAGGGAAGGGAAGGAAGCACTGTCCTGTTCTCAGATTGGGGACAGCCTCCCCCCTCCTTCTTCCCAACCTGTGGAAGGACCAGACTCAAATTCCTCACCTCTTGACCCCGCAGCAAATGTCCAAGCTACAACCCCAGGGTGAAGTGCAAACCTCAACCATACAAGTCATGTGCCCTTAACTAAGTTATACAGTCAGAGGGTGCTATCTAAAGTGGCCTTTCTAGGAAGGCCACTTCAACTTCATCTAGCGCTCGGTCGCTTTCTTCACTATCTTCCCAGGAGTCCTGGGCAAGCTCTCCAGGCTCGCTGACATCCCTGAGGTCCATAGACTATGCTGCTAACCACAGGGCAGACGATTTCCGCAAGCTGAAAAAGGAGAGGGAATTCCACTACTCTGTCATCCGGTCCAAGCTGAATCACATGGTTTCCATGCTGCCTAGGAGGGGCAATGTGGCAGAAAACTACATAGGCTGCCGCCCAGTGAGGTGCAACTTAAAGCCTAGGCAGCGGATCAGCACAAGCCTCATAAACCTCAGAGACTTTGCACTGTATTCATCATGACTGCTTCTGAGAAATGGGATCGTGAGAGCTGGCACACATAATTGCCATACAGGGGGTGCTGCTGGCTTGGTGGTGGTTGTTTTTTTAACTTGGCCATGCCATGGAGAAGAATGGTTTGGAATGCCAACCAATATGCACATTATACCTTGCGGCACAAAGGTAGCCATCTCATGGAAACACCTTCACGTTGCTCTTTGTGGCTTACATTTTGTGTGCGTCACTTGTAAGTGCTCCAGCCTTCACACTTGATCAATTCTGTACTGCCCTTACAAATGTTGCTTTCTAATGCTTTTTTGGTCTAAGAAATCATGGGGTAACTTGGTTTTACCAAGGGACGATAATATTAGCTGTTTAGTTTGTTTTAAAAACCTGCTAGGTGACTCTCTCTTTTTTTGTCCCAATATAGGAACATAGAAAAATATTTTCAGTGTATGACCCTGTAGCTGATGGCCTGATAACGGCTAACAAAAGACAATGACAGAGACAATGTGCAGTGACTTGTAACTTTTCCAACAGCTATTACCATATCTTAGGGCTCCTTTTTAAAGTGTTTTTAGTGAAATTTTAGTGATTAGTGAAATTTTAGGAGATTTTAGTGAAATCCCTGAAGTTTGTGGTGTGGATGTGGCTCTTCACCTATGTAGGTGCCTTGTTCAATGGGCTGACAAGGCTGAAACCGGCTCTCAATTCTCTATTCACTATTCCCCTTGTTTATGAAAAGCACCGGGTTGAAATTGACCATTCTTGTGAACTAAATTCAACCCGACATCGGGGGGGTGGTCATTTTTTTAAAAAATATTGAGTTTATGGCACAGTGAATGCCAGTGTGATCCAGCAGTAGCTCCAATACAGCCGTCCGCTGTCACTTAGATCAGTGACTAGGCACCATGCAAAAAGAAAGGGTTTGCAACTGTGATTGTAGAATCAATTGCAAGTTTTTGCACAGTTTCTGTATGGACATCAGCTATATGTATAAATAAATCATCATCATCACCTTTATACCCCACCCATTTGGCTGGTTTTCCCAAGGAATTCTGGGGGGCTCACAGCATATCAAAAAACATCCGGCATTAAAGATCTCCTGATTCACGGCTCAGGAGATCCAGAGGGAGAAGGAAGAGAAGGCAGGAAGGATCACCATGTCAGACCACTAACTCCTCGAAATACAAATGTCTTCCGGATAGATTGCCCATAAACTCCACCCTTGGTCTAACACGGTTACCTCTTCCATGCTTAGCTAATCTGTTCCTCCTTCCCTCTCTGAGTAAAAAAATAAATTCCCCACCTTTCCATACAAAAGTTTAACTTAAATATAACAGTATAAAATACACATTAATATAAGCAACATCAAAATACCAAATAGAAGTATAATCACAAGGTGCCAAGCCAATTTTAAATGTTGGTCATGGTAGGCCTCCATCCTGAAAATATGTCCCACCAATGGTACTATGAAAGAGTTACTCCAGAGCTGGAAAAGTAGTATCCTGACAGTACTGGGATACTGGAGCAGAACCTAGCCCCCTGTCACACATCAAAAGTGGGGGAGAAATTCATAACAGAGCAGCAAATACAGGTACTTGATTGGCCAGGGAATTCCCCGGATGTATCTCAATCCCATTGAGAATTCGTGGGCTATATGCAAAAGTCACCTCTGTGCTGTAGACTGTATGACTATGGAGAAACTCATTCAGGCGCTGATTCAAGTGTGGTACAGGGATCCGAAAATCAACAGTAACCGTTTGAAATGAGTAGACTCCATGCCAAACCGTGTTCAAATGCTGCTTTAAAATAGCAGCATATCCATTAATAATGCACATGTCTGTGATATCCATTAATAATCCATTAATAATCCATTAATAATGCACAAGTCTGTGAGTTTTGTACATCTCTGTGTGAGTTTTGTACAATAAAGTATTGTGTGAAACTCATTGTTTCAATTAATTTGTACAGCACATTGTTATGTGTTTAGTAAGACATGGATACACACTAGAACTGTTCACATTACTGAACCAGAAACAGGTCAAACCCCTCCTTAATTCAGAGGGCACACAATGTGAGTTCCTGCACTAAAACAGCAGTGTTTGCTTTGATAACCAGATAAATAAATCAAGTTGACTTTCAGGTAATACTGTCTAGAATGGCCCCTGGACCACTGCTTTTACCTTTATGATATTCTACCAATTTTGACCTAGATTGAGTATTCTTGTTTCAAATCAGTATATATTAAATGTTTTGGGGGGAATTGAAAGGAATCCCACATCCCGCCCACTTGGAAGTCCACAGTTGGTTAAAAGACAAAGGCCTAGTTAAAAAGGAATTACTCATTTTGCTAAGCTCTCATGTTAACAGTTTCACCAAATTTAAGAAACTCAGGAAGAAGGATGGGTGTGTGTGTGTCCTTCCTGACCCTCCGAAGATACCCAGCCTTGTGTGCCTAACCCCATCTGGAAGGCCTTAGGACTTCTCAGCAGAAGCTCCACCCTCCTGAAAGAAGACCCACAATGCCACCTACCTTGTATTCTGGGTGGCAAGCAACTTCAACTCCATACCGGCTGATGGGAAGAGCAGCTCCATGATCGACCAGGCCATGGCTCGGTATTGCGCCTCCATCTTCCAGAAGTAGCGCATCAGGTGTACATACCAGGGATACATACCTGCAAATACAGTCCTGTGAAAACAAGGCCCTCCATGCCAGCTAAGACCTAGGACCAAACAGCTAAATTCCAGATGGCCCAAGAAACCCCAAATTAAAACCTATATTGAGGCATCTGATCAAGGCCTGTATTTTAAAATGAGCTTAAAAATATGTTTGTATGTTTCATGCCAGGCAGAAAAGCAGCTGGCTGAGTACTTTTGCAGTTGTTTATCTTCCTGCACAAGGGCCCCACTGATTTATAACACCAGCAGGAGGCAAGTTTCTCAAAGTTATAAAAGGGAATTACAGGCTAGGGAGCAAAGGTTATATTGACCCCACATATTACAGAATACAATCAAGCTGCAAAAACACTAATTAAGATTTGGTAAATAGTTTAACAGAAAATAATACCATGTGCCTCCCATCAGATTCTAGTCATATTTTCCCAAGGTTTAAGGTATCCTGAGAAGGTTAAAGGGCAAAGAGCTAATGGGGAAAGCAGCTGGCTGGGAAAGGGGGTGTAAAATGAAGAGGTTTTTCTCTTTACTGAGTATTCTTTTTACTCTGAAAAAGCCTTTTCTTCTAAAAATCTATCTATGTTATGTATGAAATATATTGGCTTAATGTAATTATGCAAAGGATGTAGAAAGTAAGGAATGTTAGATTCTTATGTTAGATTCTTATTTCATTGATGGTGTGTGAGAAGGTGAACCCAAGATCTCTGTTACCATGAGCCATCTGTTTTAGCCATTTGCCCCGTTGCCAAAAGGGCAATAGGGCAATAGGGCAAAAGGTGATCTGGTAATTAAGGTGCCTTGTCGAGGCAAATGTAAGATATATGGCTACTTGTCTGCCATTTATGAATAGAAGGAAATATAGCTCTTTGTCTCCCATAAAAGGTAATAGGAAATGGGTGTATCTTTTATGATTGGTTCTAGCAAGCAGCCAATAGGAATTTCAACCAGGCTGATTGGATAGAGGCAGCCAAAGGAGGAGCAAGGGGGCTGGGCTGAGGAAATATAAGTGCTGACCATCAGGGCTGGAGTGTGCAGAGCTTTGGTAACTATATACCACTGTGCCTATCATTTATTTGTCTGACAAATAAATTATTATTTTAATTTCTCTATTGCTGCGTTGAATATTTCATTCCAGCTAAGCGTTAACCACAAGCAGGGTGCTACAATATGACTACATATAGGATATTTTCTGCAATCTATGCCCCCCGCCCACTCTTTAACCCAAATCTAATTCTAACCCCCTACTCCCCCACCCACCACACTCTAGGACAGCGCAACTACATTGGTTCGATAGACAATACAAGGTGAGAGACACAGGGCAACCCAGACGGGTTGGCAGGGAATCACCCTATACTGTAGATAAGCAAAATAGCTAGATTAAAAGCAATTACATTACATGTAATTATGTCTGTATTGCATAAATTGGGAAACCTCATCAAAGGAAAACACATCACTTCATATATAAACACCAGGACTGACCATGCCTACTTTAACGGATGAGGAACAGGAATTCATAGACAGTCCTATCACCCAAGAGGAAATAGATATGGTCCTCAATAACCTCAAGCCACACAAAGCTCCAGGTCCAGATGGCTTTACAGCAGAATTCTATAGGAAATTCAAAGAACCCTTGATGTCCTACATGACCCGCCTATTCAATGATATCATAAAAGGGGGGCCCATCCCCAAAACATGGACCTACTCCAAAATAGTCTCCATCCCCAAAACACTGACAGACAGCCTCAAAGTAGAATCACACCGCCCAATCTCATTAATAAACCAAGACGACAAGATATTATCATCAAACTTGGCCAAACGCCTAAAAAATTTCCTACACAAGTTAGTAGCCCCAGACCAGACTGGCTTTGTCCCTGGTTGCAATATAACAGGCCCCATCAGGAAACTACTGAACGTGATTGAACACAGCACGGCAACTAAACACCCACTGACAATTATGTCCCTAAACATCCTCAATGCTTTGGATTGCTTAGAGTGGAAATACCTATTAGCAGTACTAACGTGAAATTTGGCCCCAACTTCCTGCAAATCCTCAATCAAATATACTCCCAAGCCTCATCAATATGGAGGACTAACAATAGGGACTCTAATACCATAGCAATCCAAAAAGGCACAAAACAAGGATTCCCACGGTCTCTCTTCTTATTCATTCTGCCTCTGGAACCTTTAGCAATCTGAATCCGAGCAGCCACAGACATCAAGGGAGTGGAAATAAAAGGCAAAACCTACAAATTAGGACTCTTTGCAGATGACACCACCAGACCCCATAAACACAGCAACCTCCTTAATCAGAGAACTCAACACATTTGCAATGGAGTTGGGCCTACAGGTAAATTTTGCATAGTCGGAAGCTATGTGCTTCCCACACACAAAAAGACCTCGCTAACGTCACCAAGATAAAACTTTGCCACACCAAGTTTAGATACAATAGGGTACAAAGAACCTGAAACCTCAATAAAGTATACCTCCACAACTACAACCCCTTGTAGACCTAAACAGATGGAACAACATCAACTTCACTCTCTCAAACAAAATAGGTAAAGGTAAAGGGAACCCTGACCATTAGGTCCAGTCATGAACGACTCTGGGGTTGCAGCGCTCATTTCGCTTTACTGTCTGAGGGAGCCAGCGTACACCTTCCGGGTCATGTGGCCAGCATGACTAAGCCGCTTCTGGCGAACCAGAACAGCACATGGAAATGCTGTTTACCTTCCCGCCAGAGTGGTACCTATTTATCTACTTGCACTTTGACATGCTTTCAAACTGCTAGGTTGGCAGGAGCAGGGACCGAGCAATGGGAACTCACCCTGTCGTGGGGATTCAAACCGCCCACCTTCTGATTGGCAAGTCCTAGGCTCTGTGGTTTAACCCACAGCGCCATCCGCGTCCCCTCAGACAAAATAACCATGATCAAAATGATCACCCTCCCAAAACTAACCTACCTATTCCAAACAAAAAACCAAGAATAAGCCCCAAATACCTGCACCTCCCCCCCACAGACGGACGATGGGGAATCCCCAACATACATTGCCAGCCAAGTAAGCTACATAATCCCAAATATACTAGAAGATGAAAGAAAACAGTGGGTACACCTGGAGAGAGACACAATTGAAAATACCTGCACCACAGCATACCCAATTCCAAACAAACTACGGAAAATTCCCACAATACTTAACAGGTACACACGGACCATGCTTAAAGCATGGAAAGCAGAAATAGGCAAACTGTCCCCAACCCCATCCCCACTAATTCCCCTGGCACACCACCCATTATTCCATCACACAGCACAAAACCTCCAGATAAAACCTGGCAAACCAAAGGCTTATATCACCTAACCAACCTCTATAAAAATGGCAAACCCTTGCTAACACAAGAAATACAAGACAAACTAGAAGACGCCCAAATGCCCTGGTTAACTCACCACCAATTACATGCCCTCTTAAACAACCCAGTGGTAAAATCAGCAACAACTAGACCCCTGACAACCTTCAAAAACCACCCCCAAAAATCTCCTATGGGATTAACCCCACTCAGTGGACCAGAACATGGTCTAAACCCTGCTTTAAATCCATATCAAAGAAAAGGAAAGCACTCACTCTGAAACTCACCTACAGCTGGTAACTAACACCAAGGAAATTAGCGCTAATAAGCCCAGGTAATTCACCAGCTAGAGAGTTCCAGAAAGACATCTACTTCTGCTTCATTGACTATGCAAAAGCCTTTGACTGTGTCGACCACAGCAAACTATGGCAAGTTCTTAAAGAAATGGAAGTGCCTGATCACCTCATCTGTCTCCTGAGAAATCTCTCTGTGGGACAAGAAGCAACAGTTAGAACTGGATATGGAACAACTGATTGGTTCAAAATTGGGACAGGAGTATGACAAGGCTGTATATTGTCTCTCTGCTTATTTAACTTATATGCAGAATTCATCATGTGAAAGGCTGGGCTGGATGAATCCCCAGTCGGAATTAAGATTGCCGGAAGAAATATCAACAACCTCAGCTATGCAGATGACACAACCTTGATGGCAGAAAGTGAGGAGGAATTAAAGAACCTTTTAATGAGGGTGAAAGAGGAGAGTGCAAAATATGGTCTGAAGCTCAACATCAAAAAAAGGAAAATCATGGCCACTGGGCCCATCACCTCCTGGCAAATAGAAGGGGAAGAAATGGAGGCAGTGATAGATTTTACTTTCTTGGGCTCCATGATCACTGCAGATGGTGACAGCAGTCACAAAATCAAAAGACGACTGCTTTTTGGGAGAAAAGCAATGACAAACCTAGAAAGCATCTTAAAAAGCAGAGACATCACCTTGCCAACAAAGGTCCATATACTTAACGCCATGGTTTTCCCAGTAGTGATGTATGAAAGTGAGAGCTGGACCATAAAGAATGCTGATCGCCGAAGAATTGATGCTTTTGAATTATGGTGCTGGAGGAGACTCATGGACTACAAGAAGATCAAACCTCTCCATTCTGAAGGAAATCAGCCCTGAGCGCTCACTGGAAGGATAGATCCTGAAGCTGAGGCTCCAATACTTTTGGGGAGGACAGAGGACGAGATGGTTGAACAGTGTCCTTGAAGCTACTAACATGAGTTTGACCAAACTGCGGGAGGCAGTGGAAGACAGGAGCGCCTGGTGTGCTCTGGTCCATGGGGTCACGAAGAGCTGGACACGACTAAACGACTAAACAACAACAACCTTGGGTTAAGAACTTAATTCATTCTGGAGGTCCGTTCTTAACCTGAAACTGTTCTTAATCTGAGGTACAACTTTAGCTAATAGGGTCCCCTGCTGCCACTGCACTGCCACCGCACAATTTCTGTTCTCATCCTGAAACAAAGTTCTTAACCCAAGGAACTATTTCTGGGTTAGCGGAGTCTGTAACCTGAGGTACTACTGTATTTTATGCTTTCCATTCAAATGTTTAACTTTAACATATAAAATACACACTATTATAAGCATCATCAAAATAACAAATAGAAGTAAAATCACAGGGTGCCGAGCCATTTTTAAATGTTGGTCATGGTAGGGTTCTATCCTGAAAATATGTCCCGCCAATGATTCTATGAAAGGGTTACTCCAGAGATGGAAAAGAAGTATCCTGAGGGTACTGGGATACTGGCAGCAGGACCTAGCCCCCTGTCACACATCAAAAGTGGGGAAGAAATTCATGACAGAGCAGCAAATAGAGGTACTTGATTGGCCAGGGAATTCCCCGGACGTAAATCCTATTGAGAATTTCTGTGCTATATGGAAAAAATCACCTCTGTGCTGTAGACTGTACGACTATGGAGAAACTCATTCAGGCACTGATTCAAGTGTGGTACAGGGATCCAAAAATCAACAGTAACTGTTCGAAATGAGTAGACTCCATGCCAAACTATATTCAAATGCTGCTTAAAAATAGCGGAGGTCATATCCGTTACTAATGTACATGTGTGTGAGTTTTGTACAATAAACTACTGCACTAAAGTCATTGTTTCAATTAATTTGTACACCACATTGTTATGTGTTTAGTAAGACATGGACACACACTAGAACTGTTCACATTATTGAACCTGATACAGGTCAAACCGCCCTTAATTCAGAGGGCACACAATGTGAGTTCCTGCACTAAAACAGCAGTGTTTGCTGTGATAACCAGATAAATAAATCAACTTGACTTTCAGGTAATACAGTCTAGAATGGCCCCTGGGCCACTGCTTTTACCTTTATGATATTCTACCGATTTTGACCTAGATCGAGTATTATTGTTTCAAATCAGTGTATATTAAATGTTTGGGGGGAAATGAAAGCAAACCCACATCCCATCAAAAGAAAACGCATCACTTCATATATAAACACCAAGACTGACCATGCCTAACTTAACGGATAAGGACCCGCCTATTCAATGATATCACAAAAGGGTGGGCCCTTCCCCAAATCCTGGACCTACCCCAAAATAGTCTCCATCCCAAAACCACTGAAAGACAGCATCAAAGTAGAATCAGGCCACCCAATCTCATTAATGAACCAAGACTGCAGGATATTCACATCAAACTTGGCCAAACGCCTAAAAAATTTCCTACACAAGTTAGTAGCCCCAGACCAGACTGGCTTCGTCCCTGGTGGCAATATAACAGACCCCATCAGGAAACTACGGAACGTGATTGAACACAGCATGGCAACTAAACGGCCGCTGACAATTACGTCCCTAAATATCCTCAGTGCTTTGGATTGCTTAGAGTGGAAATACCTATTAGTAGTACTAACATGAAATTTGGCCCCAATTTCCAACTGTGTTTATACTCACACACAAACACCCCACTGGAATGAGAGGGGGGTTGGAGGAAGTGTCTGCGCAGGGCCAGTGTGAAGACCCAGTGCAAGGCTTCAAGGCTTCAAGGCGAAAGTCTAAAAGAAAACCTAGGCAGAAAGAATAACTTGGGGGGGGAGGAATATCTCTCAACTGACTCTATTTTGCTGTCAGACCACAAGTGCTCAATATGCCACCCAAAAAGTCAAGAAACCCTGTGATGGAACCAGCCTATGAAAGCTCCGAGGGAGAGGAAAATGGGAATCCTCAGGGAGAAGGGCAGAGTTTAGAGGAGATATCAGAAATTCCCTGAGGCAGTAGAGCCTATACTGTCTTTACAATTTGAAAAATGGAGGTTGGAACAGGAATACAAATTTAAAAATTAAGGCTGAACAAGAAAAAGAAAGAGAAAGGGAGCCGTACCGTCTGAGGGAAAAAGAGATGCAATTTCAGTTAGAAATGGGGAAAATGGAATTGGCATCTGTGGAAAACCAAAATAATAATAATAGCACAAATGGTCAATTAATTAAACAATTAATTTACGCCCAATTTGAAATCACCTAAGAACAGTTAAGAAAGAACTTTGTTCAGGAGTGTGACAAAAATGAGGAAAGAAACGTTTGCTCAACTTGGAGCTAAAATTTCAAATTACCTCACAAAGTGGCTACAGCAGGAGGGTGCAGAAGATCAGGGAAATTATAGTGCTCAAACAATTTTATACAACCATCAATGAGAAATTGAAATATCTGGTAAAAGAACGACATCCCAAAACTATACAGGAGGCAGCCACAATAGCTGACCAAATTAATGAAATTAGAGACCATGGATTTGATGGTCCGAACTTTGGTGGAAAAGTGTGGGAGTACCCCAAAAACAAATTTCAATATGCCAAGGAAAGCCCTACCTCAGTGACAAATAAGTGAAATGCGCCACAAACTAAAAGTCCAACTGACAAGGCCCTGACTAACATTGGTCCCACTGAAGGAAAAGGAAATAAAACTAATTATACTGGGTACAGGGAAATAAAGTGCTGGACGTGTGGTAAATTAGGCCACTGGAGTTTGGACTGCGGGGATGGAAAGGGTAAAACTGTCAATTCTGGTTCTCAAAAACAGACTTATTGTATCCACTCAGTGCAGCAGGAAGAAGCTAGGCAGTTTGCCAAGGAAATTGAGGTTTTAGCTAGGCCTCAGCCTGAAGAAAATTTTGAGGCTCGTGTGGTACAATGTTACTTGATTAAGCAGGATAGTTTCCTCTTGAGAAATGCTGGGGGAAACATCTGGGTTGATGATAAAAAGTATCTTGGGTTAAGAGACACTGGTTCACAGATTACAATCGTCCATCCAGACATCATTTCCACCACTAAATTAATACCTGAGAAAACAATAAAATTAAAAGGAATTGCCAAAGAACCATTTCTGAGGAAGTTCCAGCAGCAGTTCTTATCAGCTGGGATCTCCTAGAGCATGTTAAGAGTGCATGTGTAGTTACTCGCTCAAAGAGGGGCCAAGAATCCCCCGATACTGAGGAAACTGAAACAGTTGCCAGTGGAGGCACGGCTAGGAAACTGCTGCTGGAAGGTTTGGGCAGAGCAGAAACTGAAGCTGTTATAGTTCCTTTTAAAAACACCCATAAAGCTAGTTTTGCTCAGGAGCAAAAAGGGGGTGTTGGGTTAAACAGTTGTTTCGAGGTGGCTAAGTCTGCCGCTCCTTTAACCCCTGAACGCCCAGAGAGATTCTGTGAAGAAAATGGGCTGTTGTATAGGGAACTCCTTGCCACACTGTATGGGGGGGGGGAGGAATCCGTGAACAACTGGTAATCCCTCATACCTATAGAGAAAAGATTTTGCAACAAGCCCATAATAGCATTTTTGGTGCACACATGGGAATAACGCGCACTAAACGAAGGGTTGCGCAGAACTTCTACTGGCCAGGCATGGGGAAACAAATCAAGCTATATTGACAGGCATGTGATATTTGCCAAAGACGAGGTACAGGGCAGGACAAGACAAAAGCCAAATTGTATCCATTACCTGTGATCTTTACCCCATTTCAAAGGTTGGGGCTTGACCTAGTAGGGCCATTGCCAAGAGCCATGAAACAGGGCAATAAATATATCCTGACCATGATAGATTTTGCAACCTGATACCCAGAAGCAATCCCATTAAGAAATATTGAAACTGAGACAATAGCAGATGTGTTGATTAATTACATGAGTCGCCTGGGGTTTGCAAGTGAGTTGGTCAAGTACCTAGACATCTCATTTACATCCTGGCTCATGAAAAGATTGTGGGAAGCGTGTGGCATCACACATATAACTTCCACACCGTACCATGCAGAGACTAATGGATTGGTTGAGAAGTTTAACAGAATTTTGATCCGTATGATCAAAGCCTACGTAGCAGAAAACCCTAATGACTGGGGCTGCAAATTACAACTCCTCTTGTACGCATACCGAGACATTCCACAAGAGTCAGTCAGTCAGTCAGTTTTATTGCACATAGCCAAAGGCTGCCGCAATGTACACAGAATCATTTGAAAATTAAAAGAAAATATACTGAATAGATACAAAAGACTTAAAACATTTATATTATCAAAACATTACGTACTCTAAACAGAGCTATAAAACTACCCCAATATACAAATCAAGACATTAAACAATAAAATTCATAAGCTAAAATCATCACATGGCCACTAATGTCAAAAACAATGTCAATTAATACAGTGTGTAATTTATACTCAGAGTTTGGTGACAAAGATAGAGCATCGCCTGAGGTAGATAGATAGGATCAAATAAATTCATCGCCTTTACAGTTGATGGCTACCTTGGCTATATAATTTGTTCTAATTTTACTAGCAGTGGTTGCAAAAAGTGCTACATGCCAGGTCACATACTTATCTGTGTCTGCGAGGAGATATAAAATCATGTCAGAGGAGTTCTGGCCAGGGGACCTTGTCGTTATAGGTACTAAAAATCTTTTTCTTGCATCATTATATAAGGGACAGTGCAAGTATAAATCATAAGGTCCTCTACTTCAGAACATCCCCTAATGCAAACACGTTCATTTTTTGGTATGCCTCTGTGTCTCCCATCTCTATAAGCACAGTTTATTGTATTTAATCGTAACTTTGTAAAAGCTTTCCAAAGTTGTACAAAAGTCAATTCATTAAAATAAGATGTATGTTCATTGGCCTCTCTAAGTTTAAAATACAATGGGGCGCATGTAGATGTGTACATAGAGTTTAGATCGTTTTTAGTTGCCACTGCCCTTATGGTTCGTTTAAATATATTTTTCTGGGAATATAAGGGAAGTTCTTTAATCTCAGTCACTGAGAGGTCATATTTGACCATCAGTTGGGCAGCGTGATGTACCCAGTTTTTAAGGGGTAATCCATTTGAGAGCTCAATCAGGCATTTTTTTGGTAGCCTAGTGTTGTCCATCTGTTGAACTCTAAACCAGTAACAGAGAATTCTTTTATATATTTGGCTCTCTATGCTCAACATGCGAGTTTCCAACCTGACCATGGCAGATTGCACGTCTTGGGGTAAACTCTTTAAAAACTCTTTAAAAACTCTTAAAAACTCTTTGGGTAAACTCTTAAAAAATAATTCTGTGGGGGTTCCAAACCAGAGACCTTTGAGGTACCCCAAACCTCTGCATCATATAAAATCTGGGCCATTGTTTTTGATTTATACACAGATAGAGCTGGGTTGATCAGATTTCCACCTTTACAGGCAGCGAATTTCAGAATAGCTTTTGCTGATTTAAAGGCTTGCAATTTAATATTGGATAGCTGTGTATTCCAAGATGCCGTTTCTGAATAAGTCAATCCCAGATATTTAAACATATTTACTTGGTTTATGATGTGTTAATCCAGCTGCCAAACATGCTTTTTAGAACGCTTCCCAAATAAAATGACCTGTGTCTTATCATAGTTTATAGATAAAGCATTCCTCGTGCAATATGAACTTAATTTTGCAAGCAGCCGTCTCAGGCCCACCTGGGTTCTAGATACAAGTACTAGGTCATCAGCATACATTAATTCTGAGGGTTTTTGGTCAAGAATTGTGACAGGGGCAAACTGTAGGCCCTCCAGTTCTTTAACCATGTCATTAATATAAAAATTAAACAGGAAAGGTGCCAAAATGCATCCCTCTTTGACTCCAGTAATGGTCTTAATTCTAGTGGTGACGTGGCCAGCCAGATCCACCTTTACATGTATTGATGTGTCTGTATATGTTTTGATGAGAAATAATAGATGGAGGTCTATATTTGTCTTTTCCAATTTTTGCCACAATGCAATGGGACCATATCGAAAGGTGACTTTAGATAGGTAAAAGCGACATATATCGTATTTTTCGCTCTATAGGACATACTTTTTGCCCTCCAAAAATTGAGGGGAAATGCGTGTGTGTCCTATGGAGCGAATGCAGGCTCCTTGGCTTCAGCGATAGCAATGCTAAGCCTCCGAGGCACAGAGGGAGCGCTCACTCCGTGCTCCAAAGGCTTTGCGTTGCTTTCACTGAAGCCTGGAGAGCAAGAGGTGTCGGTGCGCACCAACCCCTCTCGCTCTCCAGGCTTCAGGGATAGCCGCGCACAGTCCCTCTGGCAGGGAGAGGCTGTACACCGCTATGGCTTATTTAGCCCCGCACTGCCTCTCCCAGAAGGGAGAGGTTGCACGGGGCTAAAGAGAAACCCAAAACAGCAAGTGGGATCCATCTTGCTGGCTGCCTTGGCTTGTGACATAGCCGTGCATAACCCCTCCGGCAGGGAGAGTTTGCCGCGCGTAACCCCTTTGGCAGGGAGAGGTTGCGCGGGGCTAAAGAGGAAGCCAAAACAGTGAGCGTTGTAGATCCCGCTGGCTGCCTTGGCTTGTGCCATAGCCGCGCGCAACCCCTCCGGCAGGGAGAGGCTGCTTGGGGCTATGGCTTCTTTAGCCCCGCGCAGCCTTTCCCGGCTGGAGAGGTTGCGCGCAGCTAAAGAGGAAGCCAAGACAGGGCTGTCTTGGCTTGTGCCATGGCTGCGTGCAACCCCTCCGGTAGGGAGAGGTTGCGCGCAGCCTGCACGCAGCTCTTTGGGCCTGGGGGGGAAATAAGATTTTTTTTCTTGATTTCCCCCCCTAAAAACTAGGTGCGCCCTATGGTCCAGTGCGCCCTATGGAGCAAAAATATGGTAATTTTTGCTTCAAATTATGGATGTATTTACATAGCAGAAAGTTCATCACAAAGCACTGGTCCAATGTGGATTACTTCCCTGGGTGGCAATCAACGCTAATTACAGTCCTGTTATCTGCGGAGCTCCGAAGCCTGCTTGCTAAGCCGTCACCATCTTGGAACCGCCCATTCCACAAGAGAGTACTGGGTATAGTCCCTTTGAACTTTTACTAGGGCGCAAGGTCAAAGTACCTTTAGATCTACTCTGAATGAATTGGGAGGATCACCCAGATAGTGATCCAGATTCAGTAACGGAATATCTGTATAAACTGCAAAACACTTTACGCCGTTGCTTAGAAATAGCAGAAGAAAATTCAAAAGCCGCCCAGTCAAAGCAAAAAGTCTGTTATGATAAAAGGGCCAGAGAGAGAACCTTTGGGCCAGAAGATGAAGTGTTGCTGCTAAGGCCTATAAAGGGAAATAAATTGCAGTTAGCCTGGGAGGGACCGTACAAGATTGGGTCCAAAATGAGTCACGTGAACACGCTAAAACCCTACCATAGAACAGAAAGCTGGGCTCTATATGCTATAAGAGAGGACTCAGAAGAAACAGACAACATACAGTGCTGGGAAGGGAGAGGGGAGCAACGTAATCAGAAAGAAGTGAATCTAGCCCCGTCATTAACCCAATCACAGGGGGAGGAGGTAGGAAGTATCCTACAAAAATAGAAAGCCGTCTTTAGTAATGTTCAAGGAATAGCAAAGGGAGTGGTCCATTGCATAGACACTGGGGATGCTAAACCCATTGCAGTGACCCCTTAGAGGATAACTGGGACATACATGGATAAAATCCGCAATGTGGTGCAGGAGATGCTGAAGGCAGGGATCTTAACCCCCTCAGAGAGTCTCTGGGCAGCACCACTAGCTTCAACACTGACCAACTTGACTCGTAAGAAAGAACCAGAGTGTGTGGAGTGGCAGAAGTCATTTGAAGCGCTAAAGAATGCCTTGACTACCGGACCAGTCCTCATTGCACCTAAGAGTTCACCATCTTTACCCACCCACCACACTCTAGGACAGCGCAACTCCATTGGTTTGATAGACAATACAAGGTGAGAGACACAGGGCAACCCGGATGGGTTGGCAGGGAATCACCCTATATTGTAGATAAGCAAGATGGCTAGCTTAAAAGCAATTACATTAAATGTGAGGGGGTTGGGAAACCCCATCAGAAGACAATGCATCACTTCAAATATAAACACCAAAACTGACTATGCCTACTTAATGGATAAGGAACAGGAATTCATGGACAGTCCTATAGACATTGCAAGTTTTTGCACAGTTTCTGTATACACATCAGGTATATGTATAAATCATCATCATCATCATCTTTATACTCCACCCATTTGGCTGGCTTTCCCAAGGGACTCTGGGGGACTTAGAGCATTTCTAATAACATAAAGCATTAAAAATCTCCTGATACACGGCTCAGGATATAGAGAGGGAGAAGAAAGAGAAGGCAGGAAGGGTAACCATGTCAGACCACTAACTCCTTAAAATACAAATGTCTTCCGGATTGATTGCCCATAAACTCCACCCTTGGTCTAACATTGTTACCTGTTCCATGCATAGCTAATCTGTTCCTCCTTCCCTCTCTGAATAAAATTTATTTTCCCCGTTTTTCCATACAAATGTTTAACTTTAATATAACAGTATAAAATACACACTAATATAAGCATCATCAAAATACCAAATAGAAGTATAATCACAGGGTGCCAAGCCAATTTTAAATGTTGGTCATTGTAGGGAGCTATCCTGAATATATGTCCCACCAATGGTACTATAAAAGATAGTTACTCCAGAGCTGGAAAAGTAGTATCCTGACAGTACTGGGATACTGGAGCAGGACCTAGCTCCCTGTCACACATCAAAAGTGGGGAAGAAATTCATAGCAGAGCAGCAAATACAGGTACTTGATTGGGCAGGGAATTTCCCAGATGTAAATCCCATTGAGAATTTATGGGCTATATGCAAAAGTTGCCTGCATGCTGTAGACTGTACGACTATGGAGAAACTCATTCATGCACTGGTTCAAGTGTGGTACAGGGATCCAAAAATCAACAGGAACTGTTCAAAAATAGTAGACTCCATGCCAAACCGTGTTCAAATGCTGCTTAAAAATAGCGGAGGTCATATCCATTATTAATGTACGTTTGTGTGAGTTTTGTACAATAAACTACTGTACTAAAGTCATTGTTTCAATTAATTTGTACACCACATTATTATGTGCTTAGTAAGACATGGACACACACTAGAACTGTTCACATTATTGAACCCGAAACAGGTCAAACCGCCCTTAATTCAGAGGGCAAACAATGTGAGTTCCTGCACTAAAACAGCAGTGTTTGCTGTGATAACCAGATAAATAAATCAAATTGACTTTCAGGTAATACTGTCTAGAATGGCCCCTGTGCCACTACTTTTACCTTTATGATATTCTACTGATTTTGACCTAGATTGAGTATTATTGTTTCAAATCAGTATAAAATGTTTGGGGGGGGGATTGAAAGGACACCCACATCCCGCCCACCTTAGAAGTCCACAGTTGGTTAAAAGATGAAGGTCTAGTTAAATAGGAATTACTCATTTTGCTAAGCTCACATATTAAGAGTTTCACCAAATTTAAGAAACTCAAGAAGAAGGATGGACATGTGTGTACTTCCTGACCCTCTGAAGATACCTAGCCTCCTGTGCCTAACCCCATCTGGAAGGCCTTAGGACTTCTCAGCAGAAGCTCCACTGGCCTGGAAGAATACCCACAATGCCACAACGCCACGTACCTTGTAGGGCCACTGCATTCTGGGTGGCAAGGAACTTCAACTCCATACCGGCCGATGGGAAGAGCAGCTCCATGATCGACCAGGCCATGGCTCGGTATTGCCCCTCCATCTTCCAGAAGTAGCACATCAGGTGTCTTGGGATGCATACCTGTAAATACAGTCCTGTGAAAACAAGGCCCTCCATGCCAGCTGAGACCTAGGACCAAACAGCTAAACCCCAGATGGCCCAAGATACCCCAAATAAAAACCTATATGGCTACATATAGGATATTTTCTGCAATCTACCCCCCCCCATTATTTAACAAAAATCTAATTCTAACCCCGTACTCCCCCACCCACCACACTCTAGCTCAGTGTTCCATTGGTTCGATGGACAATACAGACGGGTTGGCAGGGAATCACCCTATACTGTAGATAAGCAAGATAGCTAGCTTAAAAGCAATTACATGTAATTATGTCTGTATGGCATAAATTGGGAAAGCCCATCAAAAGAAAATGCATCGCTTCATATATAAACACCAGGACTGACCATGCCTACCTTAACGGATGAGGAACAGGAATTCATGGACAGTCCTATCCCCCAAGAGGAAATAGATATGGTCCTCAAAAACCTCAAGCCACACAAAGCTCCAGGCCCAGGTGGCTTTACAGCAGAATTCTATAGGAAATTCAAAGAACCCCTGATGCCTTACAAACTTGGCTAACTGCCTAAAAATTTTCCTACACAAATTAATAGCCCGAGACCAGACTGGATTTGTCCCTGGTCGCAATATAACAGACCCCATCAGGAAACTACTGAACATGATTGCACACAGTGCATGATTGCAACTAAATGCCCACTGATAATTATGTCCATAAACATCCTCAATGCTTTGGACTGCTTAGAGTGGAAATAACTATTAGCAGTACTAACATGAAATTTGGCCCCAATTTCCTGCAAATCCTCAAACAAATATACAGTGGTGCCTCGCAAGACGAAATTAATTCGTTCCGCGAGTTTTTTCGTTATGCGAGTTTTTTCGTCTTGCGAAGCACCACTGCATTTAAACACTGACAACGGCGGGGAGGGGCAGGGAGAAGCAGGACAGCTGCCGCAGCCGGTACCTCAGACTCACCCACGCGTTGTGGCCACCATGCGACGCGGCTGCTGGAGGGCGGCGGGACTCAGGAGCGCGACTCGGCGGAACCGCCACCAGGGAGAGAGAGGCGCTGGCGGCAACGACTCTCTGAGGGGAGCACGTGAGGGGGGTGGGCAGCGGCACGATGCACCAACCGTCAGTGGGAAGGTGGGAGGGAGCCGGAGGAGCGGGGAAGCGAGCGTGCGTGCGTGCAGTGACCGTCGCCATGACACGAGAGGCAGGGCCGTTTCGTCTAGTGAAGCAAGCCCTTAGGGAAATCCATCTTGCAAAGCACCTCAGAAAAGGAAAAACTCTTTTGTCTTGCGAGTTTTTCGTCTTCCGAGGCATTCGTCTTGCGGGGTACCACTGTACTTCCAAGCCTCAGCAATATGGAGGACTAACAATTGGGACTCTAATACCATAGCAATCCAAAAAGGCACAAAACAAGGATTCCCACTGTCTCTCTTCTTATTCATCCTGGCTCTGGAACCTTTAGAAATCTGAATCTGAGCAGCCACAGACATGAAAGAAGTGGAAATAAAAAGCAAAACCTACAAATTAGGACTCTTTGCAGATGACAGCACCAGACCCTACACTTACACCACAAAG
Organism: Podarcis tiliguerta; assembly: GCF_965153285.1. Classification (NCBI taxonomy): domain Eukaryota; kingdom Metazoa; phylum Chordata; class Lepidosauria; order Squamata; family Lacertidae; genus Podarcis; species Podarcis tiliguerta. Next base: position 31,356,644 of record NC_139553.1, read on the forward strand.
AACTCATAACCCAACTACTCTCAGCAGCCAGAAGCGTCATAACCAGACACTTGAGAGACTTGTCAGGAGTAAACATGGACCAATGGTACCAAAAACTATGGGAAAATAGTCCTATGTTTTTCTAGCCCTACTAGAAAAATTAACCAATAAACTGAAACTGACACAGGAACAAATAGAAGAAGACACTTTCACCCCGGTATGGCTCCCCTTTACAACATATATAGCCCAACAAGACAATGCCAAAAATCCACCAAAAGAATACAAATCAATATGGCTAACCTGATCCAAATCACCCACCCACTCCACGAAAACAAAGACCACCACAGCCAACCACAAATGAACAGCCACACCCTAGACCAACCCCAACCTCTCTCACCACTAAAGGAAGACAAGTGAACAGCAAAGAACCTGCACAAGCATCACTGATACAAAACCCCACATATATTAAGTAAAATAGAATAACCCCACCCCACCCCACCACACCCCCATTCATCTTTCCCCTCCTCCACCTCTTCCCCCCTATTCTTCCTAATGTCTCAACAAATGGGGGGGAAATGTGTTACGTGGGGGGGGGAATACAAGACAGAGACATTGCACATACCTTTGTAAATCAAGAAAATCTTTACTAAAAATATATTTTAAAAAAACAAATGAAACTGACCTGTAGAAAATGTAACTTGAAAAAAGAAACATTGCACATACTTTTTTAAACCAAGAAATCGTTAATAAAACAGACATTAAAAAATATTTACAGTTTTGCCACATTTCAGAAACTCAGGAAGAAGGATGGGAATGTGTGTCCTTCCTGACCCTCTGAAGATACCCAGCCTCATGTGCCCAACGCCAGCTAGAAGGCCGGCCTGCCTTAGGACTTCTCAGCAGAAGCTCCACCTGCCTGGAAGAAGACCCACAATGCCACAATGCCACCTACCTGGGAGGGCCACTGCATTCTGGGTGGCAAGGAACTTCAACTCCATACCGGCCGATGGGAAGAGCAGCTCCATGATCGACCAGGCCATGGCTGGGTATTGCCCCTCCATCTTCCAGAAGTAGCACATCAGGTGTCTTGGGATGCATACCTGTAAATACAGTCCTGTGAAAACAAGGCCCTCCATGCCAGCTAAGACCTAGGATCAAACAGCTAAACTCCAGATGGCCCAAGATACCCCAGATAAAAACCTATATGGCTACATATAGGATATTTTCTGCAATCTACCCCCCCCCCCATTCTTTAACAAAAATCTAATTCTAACCCCGTACTCCACCACCCACCACACTCTAGCTCAGCGTTCCATTGGTTCGATGGACAATACAGACGGGTTGGCAGGGAATCACCCTATACTGTAGATAAGCAAGATAGCTAGCTTAAAAGCAATTACATGTAATTATGTCTGTATGGCATAAATTGGGAAAGCCCATCAAAAGAAAATGCATCACTTCATATATAAACACCAGGACTGACCATGCCTACCTTAACGGATGAGGAACAGGAATTCATGGACAGTCCTATCACCCAAGAGGAAATAAATATGGTCCTCAAAAACCTCAAGCCACACAAAGCTCCAGGCCCAGATGGCTTTATAGCAGAATTCTATAGGAAATTCAAAGAACCCCTGATGCCCTACAAACTTGGCTAACTGCCTAAAAATTTTCCTACACAAATTAATAGCCCAAGACCAGACTGGATTTGTCCCTGGTCGCAATATAACAGACCCCATCAGGAAACTACTGAACATGATTGCACACAGTGCATGATTGCAACTAAATGCCCACTGATAATTATGTCCATAAACATCCTCAATGCTTTGGACTGCTTAGAGTGGAAATACCTATTAGCAGTACTAACATGAAATTTGGCCCCAATTTCCTGCAAATCCTCAAACAAATATACAGTGGTGCCTCGCAAGACAAAATTAATTCGTTCCGCGAGTTTTTTCGTTGTACGAGTTTTTTCGTCTTGCGAAGCACCACTGCATTTAAACACTGACAACGGCGGGGAGGGGCAGGGAGAAGCAGGACAGCTGCCGCAGCCGGTACCTCAGACTCACCCACGCGTTGTGGTCACCATGCGACTCGGCTGCTGGAGGGCGGCGGGGCTCAGGAGCGCAACTCAGCGGAACCGCCACCAGGGAGAGAGAGGCGCTGGCGGCAACGGCTCTCTGAGGGGAGCACTTGAGGGGGGTGGGCAGCGGCACGAGGCACCAACCGTCAGTGGGAAGGTGGGAGGGAGCCGGAGGAGCTGGGAAGCGAGCGTGCGTGCGTGCAGTGACCGTCGCCATGACACGAGAGGCAGGGCCGTTTCGTCTAGTGAAGCAAGCCCTTAGGGAAATCCGTCTTGCGAAGCACCTCAGAAAATGAAAAACTCTTTCGTCTTCCGAGGCAAGTTTTTCGTCTTCCGAGGCATTCGTCTTGCAGGGTACCACTGTACTTCCAAGCCTCAGCAATATGGAGGACTAACAATTGGGACTCTAATATCATAGCAATCCAAAAAGGCACAAAACAAGGATTTCCACTGTCTCTCTTCTTATTCATCCTGGCTCTGGAACCTTTAGAAATCTGAATCTGAGCAGCCACAGACATGAAAGGAGTGGAAATAAAAAGCAAAACCTACAAATTAGGACTCTTTGCAGATGACAGCACCAGACCCCATAAACACTTACACCACAAAGAACTCATAACCCAACTACTCTCAGCAGCCAGAAGCGTCATAACCAGACACTTGAGAGACTTGTCAGGAGTAAACATGGACCAATGGTACCAAAAACTATGGGAAAATAGTCCTATGTTTTTCTAGCCCTACTAGAAAAATTAACCAATAAACTGAAACTGACACAGGAACAAATAGAAGAAGACACTTTCACCCCGGTATGGCTCCCCTTTACAACATATATAGCCCAACAAGACAATGCCAAAAATCCACCAAAAGAACACAAATCAATATGGCTAACCTGATCCAAATCACCCATCCACCCCACGAAAACAAAGACCACCACAGCCAACCACAAATGAACAGCCACACCCTAGGCCAACCCCAACCTCTCTCACCACTAAAGGAAGACAAGTGAACAGCAAAGAACCTGCACAAGCATCACTGATACAAAACCCCACATATATTAAGTAAAATAGAATCACCCCCACCCCACCCCCACTCATCTTTCCCCTCCTCCACCTCTTTCCCCCTATTCTTCCTAATGTCTCAACAAATGGGGGGGAAATGTGTTACGTGGGGGGGGGGGAATACAAGACAGAGACATTGCACATACCTTTGTAAATCAAGAAAATCTTTACTAAAAATATATTTTAAAAAAACAAATGAAACTAACCTGTAGAAAATGTAACTTGAAAAAAGAAACATTGCACATACTTTTTTAAACCAAGAAATCATTAATAAAAAAGACATTAAAAAATATTGACAGTTTCGCCACATTTCAGAAACTCAGGAAGAAGGATGGGCATGTGTGTCCTTCCTGACCCTCTGAAGATACCCAGCCTCAGGTGCCTAAGCCCAGCTGGAAGGCCGGCCTGCCTTAGGACTTCACAGCAGAAGCTCCACCTGCCTGGAAGAAGACCCACAATGCCACAATGCCACCTACCTGGGAGGGCCACTGCATTCGGGGTGGCGAAGAATGTCAACTCCATACCGGCCGATGGGAAGAGCAGCTTCATGATGGAACAGGCCATGGCTTGGGAGTTCCCCTCCATCTTCCAGAAGCACTGCATCAGGCGTCTTGGGAGACATCCCTGCAAATACAGTCCTGTGAGAAGAACGCCAGGAAACGTTTGGCTAGCACAGAGCCTGTTCTCTAAAGGGAGAGGCAGAACCTAGGGTGCTCAGAGGCTTGGGGCGCTTTGGCAAAGTAAAAGAGGAATATTGGACAGCTCTAAGGTGGAATCTAAATGGTAAAGGTACCCCTGCCCGTATGGGCCAGTCGTGTCCGACTCTGGGGTTGCGCCCCCATCTCGCTTAAGAGCCCGGGGGCCAGCGCTGTCCGAAGACACTTCCGGGTCATGGGGCCAGCATGACAAGCTGCATCTGGCGAGCCAGCGCAGCACACGGAAACGCCATTTACCTTCCCGCTAGTAAGCAGTCCCTATTTATCTACTTGCATCTGGGGGTGCTTTCGAACTGCTAGGTTGGCACTTGCTGGTACCGAGCAACGGGAGCGCACCCCGCCGCGGGGATTCGAACTGCCGACCTGACAATCGGCAAGTCCTAGGTGCTGAGGTTTTACCCACAGCACCACCCGCGTCCCGTAGGTGGAATCTAGATACACATAAAAACCCCACTAGTAAAACACATATTTAAAAAATACCAGAGGCCTTTTTATTAGGTTTGGTAGGAGAAGAATTACTGAAGGATAAGAAAGTACTGTTTATGTATGCGATGACAACGGCAAGAATACTACTTACCCAGGGATGGAAAGAAGAAAGAGCCCCATCGAAAGGAGAATGGATAATGAAGATGATGGACTATGCGGAGATGGCAAGGCGGACCGGGAAAATCAGGCACCAAGAGTTTAAGAAATTTACTAAACAATGACATATCTCTAAAGAATATATTAAAGAACACTGTAAACATTTTTAAATGTTGGCAGGATTGACATAGCACTTGTAATTTAAAATAACAAAGGATAAAAATGAAGTACCATAATTTGGATAAATGCAATTAGATGCAGCTTAAAAAGGAAGATAAAATTTGGAAGCCAAGGGAGGGGTGGAGGGAAGTCTGGGGGAATCCCATAAAGGTACTGATATGGACTATGGTGTAATGTAAGCGTGTGTGTGTGTGTGTAAAAAATTGTGTTTTTTCTTTTTGAAACATTGAAAATAAAAAGTTAAAAAAGAAAATACTTTTTTAAAGTGTTTTGAAAAATATATTGAATTTGCCATGAGCTCACCCTCGCCATCTCGTGTCTAGCTGGAACCTGTGCCAAGGTGGGCAACCAAGATGATCAAGGGTCTAGAAACCAAGACTTATGAGGAACGGTTGAAACAGCAAGCAGGACATTTTCGTAAGATCAGCCGTATCAATGGAACAACTTCCCTAGGAGGAAAATATGCAGCTTTCAGAACTTTGAAGTTTAAAGAAAAAACAAGTTAGAGGCAATGGAACCAGAGGTTCTAAAATCCTGCAAGACTTGCAGAAAGTGGGTAGGAAAAATGTTTTTCTCCCTCTCTCATAACACCAGAACTCGTGCAGGAACCAATGCAGGAAGATTCAGAGCAGATAAGAGAGTCTACTGGATCTGGCCACTGGCCCCTCTACTCCATCATCCTGTTCACAGTGGCCACCCGGGTGCTCCTTAGGGGAAACCCACAAACAGGACAGGAGCACAAGAGCATCTCTCCCCTCCTGCGGTTTGCAGCAGCTGGGATTCAGAAGCACTCCTGTCCTGCCAATGCAAGCAGTGCAGCCCTTAAGATATCTAAAGACTTGCGCCCCCTAGTGACAAAAGTTCCTGCTCCTCTGCAGCTGCTCTGGGTTAGCAGTTGAGCTCCAGAAAATAAACATTTCGACGAAAACCAAGAACACAACATAAAGAGGAGCTGCGCTGTACCAAATCTGACCACAGATGCATCCAGAGTTTGGTACTGACTGTGAGGAGCCCACCATAGCATCAGACAAGGGGACATTCCCAACCCCACCCAAAGTGGCCAAGGATTATCCTGTGGAACTTCTGCCTGAACTTCAACTACCCCACAGAAGCTAAAGGCACCAAGGAGGAGGGCATGGGACGTGGGGCGCTCAAGCCAAAAAATGGGGGGGGGGGACCAAGACGCAGCGGCTTTGCGTCCTTTTTTTGCGCTGGAGTGCGCGCGGCCAACACAACCCACCGCGCCAGGCGCTGCCCTCGCCACCAACGTGCCCAGGGCGCGAAGGGTTCCGCGCGTCAACTCAGCCTGGCCACCAGAGCCAAGCGGGGCTGCGCTTCGCCCCTGCCTGCCCTTGCCAGGAGACGCTTGGTCGGCCGGCAAATCCCGCTCCCCCACGCTGGCCTGGGACGCGCGGCTAGTCCAAGACGGGTCCTGGCGGCACTCAGGGCGGGACGGGGTTCCCTGCGTGGGGGCGCCTGGCTCCCGCCCCCTAAAAGTTGCGCGATTGGGACTACCCTACCCCGGCCCAACCGCACACGCCACTGCCCATGTCCATACACACCTGCTCTTTGCATTTTCAGACCCGACTCTTTCCCCAGCCCTGCCTGGAAATACTGCGGCTAGAGTAACCCTGGCCTCACCCCCCCCCCCCGCAAAGCTCTATATCCGCGCAGCAGCCCTTCCTCCTGAAACCAAGAACCCAAGATCGAGGGCCAACCGGACACATTCCCAAAGCCACAACGAAGTTGCTTGGCTGAGCGAGGCGGCTACCCAACCCCACCACCCTAAAGGCACCCCCCCCACCTGCCCCTATCGCCAGCCAGAACCCTACCTACCCCAGAACTCTCCGCCGTCCCGCAGCACTTGGAAAAGGGCACGGATGCACTCCGCCCGGATGCTGAACGGAGCCGTGGCCAGGAGCGCACCCTTCGCCAAGGAGGAGGAGGAGGAGGAGGTGCAGCAGCGAGCGCGCTCCAAGCACCCATTGCCACCCTCCCTCCCGCAGCGCCAGGCAGATGGAAGTAGAGAAGACGCCGAGGACGCCCCAGCTGATAGAAACAGAGATCCGCAGCCCCGCCCCCGGCCAGTTTAAACTCCAGCGAGTTAAAGGGACTCGGCTTCCCCATTTCACCCCACGGGGACCCCACACCCTCCAATAAAGTAAACCCCCTATATCTTGCGAATACACGTGTATTCAAGCTTATAGCCTGGTTCCCCAAGGAAATCCAAAAGACCCCATGGCCGCCAACTTTTCAGCCTCCTCCAGACCCTGCCTTGAGAGTTGGCTCCCTAACAGGCTCCATTGTTTCCCTTTCTGTCCCCGGACTTGTCACCTGCAGATTTCTTTCTAGCCCTGCGTTTCCCTTAAAGGCACAGGCACACCTGGCAGGCTGAAAGACAGCAGGTTAGCGAAGGCTGACTTAAGCATGCAGGTGGGAGCAACAGGCACAGCAGAAAGATACAGGAGCTTTGGCAAAAATCTGTAATCTAATTTCCAAAGAACATCCAGCATTTAGGGTGGCGATTCTAGGAAAGACCAGCTGTCCATCTGGGTCTTAAAACCAGCAGTCACACAAACAAGAATTAAGCCCGCAAAACTTTTCTGTTTCTTATTCACCTCTCTGCCCCCAATCTCAGCTAAATAGGAGCTGACACTACACAGGTGGGAGAAGGTGGCACTCTGCACATTCTCGTAGTCATTGGGACTTTGGGACTCTGGCTGAAATTGGCTTTCAGCACACAATCACAGTGGTCCCTCAGGTTACATACGCTTCAGGTTACATACGCTTCAGGTTACAGACTCCGCTAACCCAGAAATAGTACCTCGGGTTAAGAACTTTGCTTCAGGATGGGAATAGAAATCGAGCTCCGGCGGCAGCAGGAGGCCCCATTAGCTAAAGTGGTGCTTCAGGTTAAGAACAGTTTCAGGTTAAGAACGGACCTCTGGAATGAATTAAGTACTTAACCGGAGGTACCACTGTACTTGGATGTAAGTCCCATTGGACTCAACAATAGTAACTGTGGTTTTAGAAAAACTACAGTGTTTAGAGGAGTGGCTGGTTTAGCAGACTTGGCTGCCACTGAGTGCTACTATGTTCCTGGTTTGTTTTCATTGTTGCATTGGTGACCAGCTGAAAGTGAAGAAGCCTCCAAGCCTTGACAGAAACATGCTAGGAGAACCAATGAACTTTGGACACACCCACGTTGGAACAAGAGAGGGCAAATTCAGGAACAAATGAATTCCAAAGGAGGCTACAACGACAATAATCCTTCAACTGCAAAGGTGTCAGATGTCTGAATGAGAGAATGAAATGCCAGTTTGGGGATGTGATGCTTTGAAAGCAGCTGGCTGTAAGGAGGAAAACGGCCCGATTTTATTTCATACATTGTTATATTGAGACTACTGATCTGCTAGTAAGGCTGTGAAATGTCAAATTTAATGCCACCTCTTGTTTTTGTGGAAGCCTGTTCATGTTGGAGATTGAATCTTGACATAACCATTTAGCTATAGCATCATGACCACAATTTGTTGTCTAAAAGCAGCATTTAAGATGGTAGCTTCATTTTAATGAACAACTCCACTAAAGATGCCTCAGATTTGTAGTTCTGCTAAGGGATGGGAGAGACTAGGTTACACTGCTTTGAATTTAGAAAATTGCAGAGTGATTCACAAACTTTAGCTCCCATAAAATAAAAACCTTCCAGTAAGAATCTTCAATTAAAAAACAAAAACAAAAACAATAGTAATTATGACGCTCCAACACCTTCTGAACCCAGGAAGGGCACTTAAATTCTAAGAATTAACCAAACTGCAATGTTTAAAGTGTCCACTGTTTCTTTGCAAAAGTGGAGGATAGGGAGAGAATCAGAACAGGTAAGGGCCACACTACTTTTCACTCTTTTAATTAATCTGAAGAAGCACAAACATGAGGAATATCCACTATATAAAATCATGCTTGCCTTCTGAACTTTTGAGAGCTGATCTAAGACATTTTGCTGAGGGAAAAGGAGCGGCCAGTTTCTTCTAGCACACAAGGCAGAAAGCAACAAAGTCCATGGGTAGGCAAACTAAGGCCCGGGGGCCGGATCCAGCCCAATCGCCTTCTAATTCCGGCCTGCGGACAGTCCGGAAATCTCTGCATTTTTACATGAGCAGAATGTGTCGTTTTATTAAAAATGCCTCTCTAGGTTATTTGTGGGGCATAGGAATTCCTTCCCCCAAAAAAAATTTAGTCCAGCCCCCCACAAGGTCTGAGGGACAGTGCTCTCCTGCTCCTTGTCCATAAAACATACAATAATAATAAATTAAAATCACGAACAACCTGTTGCCCCTCTCAGGGCATCTAAAATCAGCTCCCTGAGGCAGCCATCCTATTCTGATGACCAGAAACCCGCAGGTAATACTCCTCGGCACCTCTATGCAAATAAAACACTCCTCCCCTTCCAGTTCTGCTGCGCAGGTGTTTAAAGCACCACTTTCCCCTGAAAAGTAGCAACCTTGCTATTCCTTTTCCTGCAGCATCCCATGTTCCCATTTCTAGGAAGGCCACTTCAACTTCATCTAGTGCTCGGTTGCTTTCTTCACTGTCTTCCCACTGCTCCTGGGCAAGCTCTATGGGCTCGCTGACATCCCTGAGGTCCATAGACTATTCTGCCAACTACAAGGCAGACTATTTCCGCAAGCTGAACAAGGAGAGGGAATTCCACTACTCTGTCATCCAGTTCATGCTGAATCACATGGTTTCCATGCTGCCTAGGAGGGGGCAAGTGGCAGAAAACTACCGTATTTTTCGCTCTATAGGACACACTTTTTCCCCTCCAAAAATTAAGGGGGAATGTTTGTGCGTCATATGGAGCAAATGTAGGCTTCAGCGAAAGCAATGCAAAGCCTCCAAAGCGCAGAGGGAGCACTCCCTCCGTGCTCCGGAGGCTAGGCATTGCTTTCACTGAAGCCTGGAGGGACTCCTGGCTTCAGCGAAAGGAACATGAAGCCTTTAAAGTACAGCGGGAACTCGCGCTGCACTCCAAAGGCTTCAGGCCTTCATCCAGCTGCCCTCCGGAGGCTTTGCAGACTGTCCCAGAAGCCTCCTCAGGGCACGGGGATGAAGGCTTCCCGTGCCCTGCGGAGGCTTCGCACGAAGCTAGAACAGCTAGAGGAAGTGCTGCACAGCGCTCCCTTTACCTATTCTGGCTTTTGAATAGCCCCACGAAGCCTCCGCAGGGCACGGGTATCCCAGCGGCTACCCCAGAAGTCAGCAAAAGGCTATCCCAGAAGCCAGATCCCTCTTGCTGTTCTGGCTTCGGGGATTCAATTTTTTTTTTTATCTTGTTTCATCTCCCCAAACTAAGTGCGTCCTATCGTCTGGTGCGTCCTATAGAGCGATGAATACGGTACATAGGCTGCCGCCCAGTGAAGTGCAACTTAAAGCCTAGACAGCAGATCAGCACAAGCCTCATAACCCTCAGAGACTTTACACTGTATTCAACAAATGTCTGCTTCTCAGAAATGGAATTGTGAGAGCTGGCACACATAATTGCCATACTGGGGGTGCTGCTGGCTTGGTGGTGGTTTTTTTAACTTGGCCGTGCCAAGGAGAAGAATGGTTTGGAATGGCAAGCCAATATGCACATTATACCTTGCGGCACAAAGGTAGCCATCTCATGGAAACACCTTCACGTTGCTCTTTGTGGCTTACATTTTGTGTGCGTCACTTGTAAGTGCTCCAGCCTTCACACTTGGCCAATTTGTACTGCCCTTACAAATGTTGCTTTCTAGTGCTCTTTTGGTCTAAGAAATCATGGGGTGACTTGGTTTCATCAAGGGACTATAATATTAGATGTTTAGAAAGTGGGGGGGGGGAGTGTTTGCAACTATGATTGTAGTATTCATCTTTTTAAAATATAAACTTTGCAAGTTTTTGCACAGTTTCTGTAGGCACATCAGCTATATGTAATAAATAAATCATCATCATCATCTTTATACCCCACCCATTTCGCTGGCTTTCCCAAGGGACTCTGGGGGGCTTACAGCATATCTAAAAACATCCAGCATTAAAGATCTCCTGATTCACGGCTCAGGAGATCGAGAGGGAGAAGGAAGAGAAGGCAGGAAGGGTAACCATGTCAGATCACTAACTCCTCGAAATACAAATGTCTTCCAGATAGATTGCCCATAAACTCGACCTCTTGGTCCAACACCTCTTCCAACACCTCTTCCATGCTTAGCTAATCTGTTCCTCCTTCTCTCTCTGAATAATACAATGTTACCTCGGGTTAAGAACTTAATTCGTTCTGGAGGTCCGTTCTTAAGCTGAAAATGTTCTTAACCTGAGGTACCACTTTAGCTAATGGGGCCTCCTGCGGCGGCTGTGCCGCCACCGCACCATTTCTGTTCTCATTCTGAAGCAAAGTTCTTAACCCAAGGAACTATTTCTGGGTTAGCGGAGTCTGTAACCTGAGGTACTACTGTACTATATGATTTCCATTCAAATGTTTATCTTTAACATATAATATATATATATGTATGTTTAACTTATATAACATACACACTAATATAAGCATCATCAAAATACCAAATAGAAGTATAATCACAGGGTGCCAAGCCAGTTTTAAATGTTGGTCATGGTAGGGCTCCATCCTGAAAATATGTCCCACCAATGGTACTATGAAAGAGTTACTCCAGAGATGGAAAAGAAGTATCCTGACAGTACTGGGATACTGGAGCAGGACCTAGCCCCCTGTCACACATCAAAAGTGGGGAAGAAATTCATAGCAGAGCAGCAAATACAGGTACTTGATTGGCCAGGGAATTCCCCGGATGTAAATCCTATTGAGAATTTGTGGGCTATATGGAAAAGTCGCCTCTGTGCTGTAGACTGTACGACTATGGAGAAACTCATTCAGGCACTGATTCAAGTGTGGTACAGGGATCCAAAAATCAACAGTAACTGTTCGAAACTAGTAGACTCCATGCCAAACCATGTTCAAATGCTGCTTAAAAATAGTGGAGGTCATATCCGTTACTAATGTACATGTCTGTGAGTTTTGTACAATAAGCTACTGTACTAAAGTCATTGTTTCAATTAATTTGTACACCACATTGTTATATGTTTAGTAAGACATGGACACACACTAGAACTGTTCACATTATTGAACCTGAAACAGGTCAAACCGCCCTTAATTCAGAGGGCACACAATGTGAGTTCCTGCACTAAAACAGCAGTGTTTGCTGTGATAACCAGATAAATAAATCAAATTGACTTTCAGGTAATACTGACTAGTATAGCCCCTAGGACATTGCTTCTAGCTTTAGGATATTCTACTGATTTTGACCTAGATTGAATATTATTTTTCAAATCAGTACATATTAAATGTTTGGGGGGAACTGAAAGGAAACCCACATCCCGCCCACCTTAGAAGTCCACATTTGGTTAAAAGACAAAGGCCAGGTTAAAAAGGAATTACTCATTTTGCTAAGCTCACATATTAACAGCTTCACCAAATTTCAGAAACTCAGGAAGAAGGATGGGTGTGTGTGTGTACTTCCTGTCCCTCTGAAGATACCCAGCCTCCTGTGCCTAACCCCATCTGGAAGGCCTTAGGACTTCTCAGCAGAAGCTCCACCCTCCAGGAAGAAGACCCACAATGCCACCTACCTTGGAGGGCCACTGCATTCTGGGTGGCAAGGACAGTGGCGTAGCGTGGGGGGTGCAGGGGGGGCGGCCGCACCGGGCGCAACATCTGGGGGGTAGGGTTAGGGGGCGCAAATCCACGGGGTAGGGGGTGCAAATTACTTGCCTTGCCCCGGGTGCTGACAACGCACGCTACGCCACTGGGCAAGGAACTTCAACTCCATACTGGCCGATGGGAAGAGCAGCTCTATGATGGAACAGTAATAAGTAGAGTTATTGATGAAGAAAAAGAAATTATTGATCCAAAACAAATCAAAGAAAGATTTATAAAGTATTACAAAAATTTATATAAAGTAGAATTGAAAGAGGAAAAGAAAATCCAGAAATACCTATTAGAAAATAGATTACCAGATAAAGAAGAAGAAGAATATGCAATTTTAAATTCAAATATTGAACATGAATAGATAAAAAAAGTGATTAAAAAAATGAAGGATGGGAAATCTCCGGGACCAGACAGAATTTCAGTAACATATTATAAAAAATTAGAGGAAATAATAACACCCAAATTTAAATTAATTATGAATGAAATTTTAGACAAAGGAGAAATACCCAATTTGTGGCAAGAAGCATTGATAACCCTTATCCCAAAGCAAGGTACGGATTTGAGACGTATAAAAAACTACAGGCCAATATCTTTATTGAATATAGACTATAAAATATTTACTGAAGTTTTTGCAAATAGAATGAAAACTCTGCTAAAAAGGATAATTAAAAAAGATCAGGCAGGATTTTTGCCAGCCAGACAAATAAAGGAATATGTCAAAATGAATCCAAGAAATTTCAAAGCGTTTGTTAGACGCTGAAAAGGCATTTGACTGTGTCTCTTGGAAATTTATGATTAAAACCTGCAAAAGTTTAAATTTAGGTAAAAGAATTATGAATGGAATTCAAGCAATTTACAAAAAACAAAGAGCCAAATTAATTCTAAACAACAAAATTACAGAATAATTTGACATTGAGAGAGGGACACGACAGGGATGTCCTCTATCCCCACTCCTATTTATAACAATATTAGAAACTATTAATAGCCCTGAGAAAGGACGAAGAAATAAAGGGCATATCTTGGTACATAGTGTTACAAAGTAAGAGCATTTGCAGACGATGTGATTATTACAATTGAAACACCAAAGAAAGTATAAAAAAGCATTAGAAAGATTGAAAGAATTTGGCGAAGTAGCAGGATTCAAATTGAACAAAGATAAATAAAAATTGATTACAAAAAATATAGGCAAGAAAGGGGAAAAGGAATTAGAGGAAACAACAGCACTAAAAATAGAAAATAAAGTGAACTACTTAGGGATATGGATTACAAATAAAAATATGAATTTATTTAAGGATAAGTATATGAAAAAAATGGGAAGAAATAAAAGGGAGTATGGATAAACGGGGGAAACTAAAATTATCATTAGGAGGAAGAATATCTATGATTAAAATGATGATGCTCCCCAAAATTCTATTTTTATTTCAAACGATTCCAATTGTAATAGGAACTAAATATTTTATAAGCTGGCAAAGAGATCTTGCAAATTTTATATGACAGGGGGGAAAGGCAAGGATAAAATTAGAAGTAATGACAGGCCCAAAGGAAAGTGGAGGATTCGCAGTGCCAGATTTAAGAAAGTATTTTGAGGCAGTGTGTTGGTGTTGGGTAAAAAAATAATGAAGATAATGAAGTCCTAACACTAGAGGGTAGGGACAAAATATCATCCGTTAAGGTAGGCATGGTCAGTTTTGGTGTTTATATATGAAGTGATGCATTGTCTTCTGACGGGGTTTCCCAACCCCCTCACATTTAATGTGATTGCTTTTAAGCTAGCCATCTTGCTTATCTACAATATAGGGTGATTCCCTGCCAACCCGTCCTGGTGCCCTGTGTCTCTCACCTTGTATTGTTGTGCTGAACTAGAATGTGGTGGTGGGTGGAGTAAGGCAGTAGAATTAGATTAAGGTTAAAGAGTGGGGGGGGTAGATTGCAGAAATTGCAGGTTTTTATTGGGCTATCTTGTGTTTAGTTTCTTGGTCCTTGGTCTCAGCTGGCATGGAGGGTCATGTTTTCACAGGTGTTCTCAGGTGTCCTCCCTTCCGCCTGCCATTGCTTTCAATTTCTTTTTTTTAAATTTTTAATTTTATTAAGTACAAATTAGGAAACATACATATTTACAACAAAAGAAAATACAAAAGAAAAAGAAAATACATATAACCAAGGAAAAAAAATTAGAGAATACTTTGTCTCTTTTCATATTTACAGTTATATATACCTCTATAAAATGCTATTCACAATAAAGGAGTGAAATGAAAGATAAGATATCAGAAAAAAAACCAAAGAAAAAATAAAGAAGTAAAAGAAAAAGATCATAGGTGAAAATGTTTTAAAGTAGATAAGTATTCACTTTACATAGCCGTTTCCCATCTATATTTATATTTAATTGTATAATTTCATCTTGTCCTTATCTACCTTAAGTAAAGTGTTTTTTTTTAAAAGACTTCCACCGTTTGCCTCATGCCTTTTTAATAATCCGTTTGTCAGATCCTCTGTTCTTCATATTTTCCCTTTGGCTTTCCTTAATGTCTCACTTTGTATTTTTTATATTATGCACAAGATTATTCTAAGCACAACCAGATTTTTTTAGTCGAGCCCTGTTTTTGTAAATAATCATTTAAGAACTCCCATTGGTTCATAACCATAGCTTTGGGTTTTCTCCTTATTATATCCATCATCAGTTTTGCTAGTTCCAGGTACTTGCAAAGTTTCCCCAACCATTCTCTTTTTGTTGGGATGCTGCCTTCTTTCCAATAGCTAGCAATCAAAATTCCTGCTGCTGCTGTCGCGTATAGAAATGTTAGTTTTATCTTTTGGGATATCTTTATCTAGAATTCCTAATAGATATGCCTCTGCCTTTTTGTTTGTTTGATGTCCTTATCAATTTTTTTATTTTGTCGTGGATCATGTCCCAAAAGGTTTTAATCTTTGGGCAAGTCCACCACATGTGGTATAACGTACCTTTTGTTCTGTTACATTTCCAACATTTGTTGTTGTTCCTTTTATTTAATTTTGACAATCTGTCAGGGTTTAGGTACCATCTGTGGTGAATTTTTCTGAAATTCTCCCTTAATAAATCACACGCAGTAAAATTTATGTTTTTCTCCCAAAAAGTTTTCAATCTTTCCACATATGGTATGTCTCATATCCCAAATCATGCTCCCATTTTAACATGTTTTCCCCTTTCGTCTCTTGTTCTAAGGTGGTTTTCATTATTAATCTATACATTTTTGCAAGTATTTTTGATCACTTTGCAATTTTTCCTTTTCTAATTTTGAAGTTTTATTTCCAAATCCCCCCTTTCTTATGTCTTTTTCATATGTTGCTTTTAATTGATAATATTGCAACCAATTTATTCCAAATGTTTGTAATTGTTCGTAAGTTTTTAATTTAATATTTCTGTCTACATCTTCTAATATTTCCCTATATGTTGGCCGAGTCTCTTTTGCATTACTCTTTAATGTTGTGGTTGCCTCCACTGGTGAAACCCATCGGGGAGTTTTCTCAATAATTTTTCCTTTTGTTCTTTCGCAGACATCCAATAGAGCCTTTCTTACTATGTGATTTGTAAATTTTTTATGTTGTTCTTTTTTGCCATAAAATAAACAGCCATGCCAGCCGTATATTTTGTCCCACCCTCTAGTGTTAGGACTTCATTATCTTTTAATAATATCCATTTTTTTACCCAACATAGGAACAGGAATTGATGGACAGTCCTATCACCCCAGAGGAAATAGATATGGTCCTCAAAAACCTCAACCTACACAAAGCTCCAAGCCCAAATGGCTTTACAGCAGAATTCTATAGGAAATTCAAAGAACCCCTGATGCCCTACATGACCCACCTATTCAATGATATCATAAAAGGGGGGCCCATCCCCAAAACCTGGACCTACCCCAAAATAGTCTCCTTCCCAAAACCACTGAAAGACAGCTCAAAGTAGAATCACACCGCCCAATCTCATTAATAAACCAAGACGACTAGATATTCACATCAAACTACCAATTACGTCCCTAAACATCCTGAGTGCTTTTGATTGCTTAGAGTGGAAATACCCATTAGCAGTACTAACATGAAATTTGGCCCCAATATCCTGCAAATCCCCCAACAAATATACTCCCAAGCCTCAGCAATATGGAAGACTAACAATAGGGATCTAATACTATAGCAATCCAAAAAGGCACAAAACAAGGTTTCCCACTATCTCTCTTCTAATTCATCCTGGCTCTGGACCCTTTAGCAATCTGAATCCGAGCAACCGCAGACATCAAGGGAGTGGAAATAAAAGGCAAAACCTACAAATTTGGACTCTTTGCAGATGACAGCATCAGACTCCATAAACACAGCAGCCTCCTTAATAAGAGAACTCAACACATTTGCAATGGTGTTGGGCCTACAGGTAAATGTGCTTCCCACACCCAAAAAGAACTTGCTAACGTCACCAAGATAAAATTTGCCACAAAAAGTTCAGATATCATGGGGGGAAAGAACCAAAAACCTCAATAAAGTACAGTGGTGCCTCGCAAGACGAAATTAATCCGTTCCGCGAGTCTCTTCGTCTTGCGGTTTTTTCGTCTTACGAAGCATGGCTATTAGCGGCTTAGTGACTTAGCAGCTATTAACGGCTTAGCGGCTTTAAGAAGAAGGAAACAAACTCGCAAGAACTCACAAGACGTTTCATCTTGCGAAGCAAGCCCATAGGGAAATTCGTCTTGCGGAACGACAAAAAACGGAAAACTCTTTTGTCTAGCGAGTTTTTCGTCTTGCGAGGCATTCGTCTTGCGGGGCACCACTGTATACCTCCACAACTACAACCCCTTATTGGCGGCAGATTAACCAAGACCGAAAGAGATGGAACAACATCAACTTCACTCTCTCAGACAAAATAGCCATGATCAAAATGATCACCCTCCCAAAACTAACCTACCTATTCCAAACAAAAAACCAAGAATAAGCCCCAAATGCCTGCACCTCCCCTCCTCAGAGGGAGGATGGGGAATCCCTAACACAGAAGCATATTACATTATGCTACATAATCCCATATATAGTAGAAGATGAAACAAAACAGCGGGTACACCTGAAGAGGGACACAATTGAAAATACCGGCACCACAGCATACCCAATTCCAAACAAACTAAGGAAAATTCCCACAATACTTGACAGGTACACACAGACCATGCTTAAAGCATGGAAAGCAGAAATAGGCAAACTGTCCCCAACCCCACTAATTCCCCTGCCACACCACCCATTATTCCATCACACAGCACAAAACCTCCAGATAAAAACCTGTCAAACAAAAGGTTTATATCGCCTAATTAACCTCTATAAAAATAGCAAACCCTTGCCAACACAAGAGATACAAGACAAACTAGAAGACGCCCAAATGCCCTGGTTAACACACCACCAACTACATGCCCTCTTAAACAATCCAGTAGTAAACTCAGCAGCAACCAGGCCCCTGACAACCTTCAGAAACCTCCCCCAGAAACCTCCTATGAGATTAATCCCACTCAGTGGACTAGAACGTGGTCTAAACCCTGCTTTCAATCCATATCAAAGAAAAGGAAAGCACTCACTCTGAAACTCACCTACAGGTGGTACCTAACACCAAGGAAATTAGCGCAAATAAGCCCCGGTAATTCACCAAAATGCTGGAGAGGGTGCACCTCCCCAGGCACATTCCACATGTGGTGGGAATGCCCCCAAATCCAACTCTTCTGTACGAAAACCATATGAGAAACATGTAAAATAACTAAGCAAGTATTAGAAATCACCCCAGAACTGACCCTACTAAACATCTTCCAAGACAATAATACCCACTTACACCACAAAGAACTCATAACCCACCTACTCTCAGAAGCCAGAAGCATCATAACCAGACACTGGAGAGACCTGTCAGGAATAAGTATGGACCAATGGTACCAAATACTATGGGAAACAGCCTTACTAGAAAAATTAACGAATAAACTGAAACTGACACAGGGACATATTGAAGAAGGCGCCTTCACCCAGGTATGGGTCCCCTTTCTCACATACATAGCCCAACAAGACAATGACAAAACTGACCTGTATATTTCAGGAAAATGTAACTTGAAAAAAAGAAACATTGCACATACTTTTGTAAACCAAGAAATCTTTAATAAAAAAGACATTAAAAAATATTTGGTAGGAGAAGAATTACCGAAGGATAAGATGTATGCGATGACAACGGCAAGAATACTACTTGCCCAGGGATGGAAAGAAGAAAGAGCCCCATCGAAAGGAGAATGGATAATGAAGATGATGGACTATGTGGAGATGGCAAGGCGGACCGGGAAAATCAGGCACCAAGAGTTTAACCAATTTACTAAAGAATGACATACTTCTAAAGAATATATTAAAGAACACTGTAATCATTTTAAATGATTACATTTAAAAATGTTGGCAGGATTGACATAGCACTTGTAATTTAAAATAACAAAGGATAAAAATGAAGTACCATAATTTGGATAAATGCAATTAGATGCAGCTTAAAAAGGAAGATAAATTTTGGAAGCCATGGGAGGGGTGGAGGTAAGTCCGGGGGTTCAGGGAACCCCATAAAGGTACTGATATGGACTGTGATGTGATGTAAGCATGTTTGTCTGTCTGTCTGTCTGTCTGTGTGTGTGTAAAAAATGTGTTTTTTTCTTTTTGAAACTTTGAAAATAAAAAATTGAAAAAAGAAAATAATTTTAAAGTGTTTTGAAAAATATATTGAATTTGACATAAGCTCACCCTCGCCATCTAGTGTCACATTTGTATAGTGCACTTAAAACATTGTATATGCATCTGTATAGCCAAGTCTTTAGTCTGTGGCTGTATTTTTGACACCGTTTCCTCTCTTTCCACCAATCAAGGGTGGACCACATGCTTAACATGAGTCAACAGTGTGATGCAGCAGCAGCAACAACAAAGCTAACACTGTTCCAGGCTGCATCAACAGAAGTATAGTGTCCAAATCAAGGGAAGGCATACAAGGGAAGACATACATCAAATTAAATATAACTAGGCAATCTCCTGGAACTTTTTTTGATTTTACTTGTTTAGACCTTATTTTTATTCTAAAGGCGTTTTCGATCGTATAGGCAACCTCCTCTTCTTTCAGTTCTAACCATTTCGCTAGCTCTATTGTCATGTTTTCTTTTATATTCTCATTTGTTTCTTCTCCTACTCCTCTAAATTTTAAATTTAGCTGCTTCTGTTTTGTTTCAATCATCGCTAAATTATCTAAGACTTGGTCTTGATTTCTATTCAGTTCTCCTATTTCATCTTTTATCCTGTCTGTCTCCTTCCTTTGTTCTTTCATATCTTTTTGTATTTTTTTGTTTGTTTCTTCCATGGTCTTTGACCGAACTGTCAAGTCTTTAATTTTATTTGACAGTTCTCCTACTGCTCCCTCTATTTTCTTATCTATCAACTCATGCATCTCTCCTAGCTTTTTCTCCATATGTAATTCACTCTGTTTGAATTCTTCCTTTATTTTTAGCCATAGGATATCTAGGTCTTTAATTTCTTCTTGTTGGGATGCTTTCCTATCTGATGGTGTTCCTCCTATCTTTTTCCCGTTTTTCCCAGACATTTTCTCCTTCTCGACTTTTTTAATTGAGTTTCTTGTAATATTTGTTCTCTCCCCTACAGAGCGCACAATCTTAACCAGTTTTCATTAATTATCAGACAATATATTCAACAGCATTTTCATAAACAATCTAATCCCCCCCCAAAAAAATTTTACCCATAGAGATCAAAAAAGGAACATATAAGGTAGTTCTGTGAATATGACAAATCAAGTTGTTCTCAGTCCCTTTAGGTTCTTACAAAAACACAAAGATGCTATTCCTTCAATATTAGCTTGTAGAATTTCCAACTCCAAATCTAAAGTCCCAAATATCAATTAGTTTCCAAAAAAAAAAAATCAATTAGTTTCCCAAATCAAAATCCCAATTCATAAACTTACAATCTGTAAACTCCAAATTTAGGTAAAGTCCAAGGTAAATTCACAATTAATACAGGTTAATTCGAATTGATTCAGTAGTAATCTTATTAAGAAATTATTATGTATGCAATGAAAAGGGCCTTATATGAAGACCGTTAATAAAATATTAATCTTACAAGGAAGACTTTATGTAAAGTAACCATTAGGAAAATCATAAATTTAGCATATATCTGACTTTTGTTTTAGATAATGGCTTCCTGTTCTTTCTTTTACTTGATCTTCAGGCACTTGGTTAGCTTAATCCAATTCAAATGTTTTATCAAGAGAGGGAATCAATATTTGGAAATCGGTCTAAATAAACTTATTCTGTATCCAGAAAGGGACAAATAGCGCCAACACAGTCCGTAGAGAGAAAAAAATGGATGGGCAAAAATAAAAAATAAGCGTAGTCTTAATGTACGGTCTGGTAGGTTCCAAACAATTAGGCTTCCAAAAAAAGGAAGAGGTAGAGAAAAGAGGGTTGTTTATTTTAAGTTCTAAGTTCTATGCTCTTCAGCCACTTACTGGCTTAATCCAATATTGAGTTATGTTGAAAAGAGACGCAGAGATCCAAAATCAGTCTATCAAATGGAGGGGAGTATATACCCCAGTAATCTTAAATATACCCCTCTATGATTTAATCTGTATATAATTCCATTTCAAAAAGCTCCAACCTTTGAGAGTCTGGGGTATTCAGAGTTTAATCCCATTAGTCAAAGAGAAAAGATAAGTATCCAAACAAAGATATGTATATAGCTCTATAAGTTCAGTTCATGTAGGGTTCCAAGTGACTCAGAAAAAGAAAATGAAGAAGAAGTCAAAAATCTAAGTTCTTTGGGGGGGAGGTTAAAATCCAGAGTTGAAGTTTGAAAAAAAGAGGCAAAAATTTACACTCCTGTTTATCAATTACCAAGCTGTAATATTTAAAGCAAAAAAAACAAAAGGATTTAAAGCAAAAAAAACAAAAAAACAATATGTGAAGATTATTATTTAATATCTATTTTAAAGCCTTTGTGTTTTATTTCGTCTTCTCTCTTCTCCCCTCCTTCCCCCTTATGTTTCGGTATTAAGGATTAAGGCTTCGAAGTATTTCACTCTCTGTAACTACTCTGTTCAGTTCTTTCTCTTATCTTTTAAAGCTCTCCCCAGAAAGAATACAAAGTCTCTAAAGGTCTTCTTCGTTACTTTTATATTATTTAGTTTCCTTTGCCTCACTTACAAGTTGCTGAGGACTTTCACTTTTCTGTTTCTACAGCGGGTGACTAATCACTTCCTTTCTTCACTCTTACGGCTATATATCCTGCGCCATTTTCACTCCGAAAAACGGGTCGGGCTCCTCAATTAAATCCTTTTACATCCAGAGTTCACTTAGTGTATAGTCCAAATTTTTAGCCAAGAATTATTCCAAAAACACTAAGGGTTCTGTTCTTAAAGTTACGGAGGTTTGTCGCTTTTCCAGTGGGAGCTAGAGGCATCGCAACACGGGGTCCACAGAGCTTACCATTCGCGTTTCTCAGTCCCGTTGCTCTCGAGTCCTTTTTTTAAAAAAAAAAAAACCCGAAAAAACGTCGGAACTACTCCAATGCTGCTGGACAGCTTGTCCCTCAAGGGTGCCCCCCTTGAGATTTTGGGGGTCGCAGTGCCCTTGCGTTGCCCCCAAGCCCCTGTGAGGCTCGGAAAAGCCCTTCAGCAGCTTCTCCGCGCTCCCTGCTGCTTGCGATCCAAACTGGAAGTCGCCTTAGGCTAACCGCCTAGAAATTTTCCTACACAAATTAATAGCCCCAGACCAGACTGGATTTGTCCCTGGTCGCAATATAACAGACCCCATCAGGAAACTACTGAACATGATTGCACACAGTGCATGATTGCAACTAAATGTCCACTGACAATTATGTCCATAAACATCCTCAATGCTTTGGACTGCTTAGAGTGGGAATACCTATTAGCAGTACTAACATGAAATTTGGCCCCAATTTCCTGCAAATCCTCAATCAAATATACTCCCAAGCCTCAGCAATATGGAGGACTAACAATTGGTACTCCAATACCATAGCATTCCAAAAAGGCACAAAACAAGGATTCCCACAGTCTCTCTTCTTATTCATCCTGGCTCTGGAACCTTTAGCAATCTGAATCTGAGCAACCACACACATGAAGGGAGTGGAAATAAAAAGTGAAACCTACAAATTAGGACTCTTTGCAGATGACAGCACCAGACCCCATAAACACTTACACCACAAAGAACTCATAACCCAACTACTCTCAGCAGCCAGAAACGTCATAACCAGACACTGGAGAGACCTGTCAGGAGTAAACATGGACCAATGGTACCAAAAACTATGGGAAAATAGTCCTATGTTTTTCTAGCCCTGCTAGAAAAATTAACCAATAAACTGAAACTGATATGGGAACAAGTAGAAGAAGACACTTTCACCCCGGTATGGCTCCCCTTTATCACATACATAGCCCAACAAGACAATGACAAAAATCCACCAAAAGAATACAAATCAATATGGCTAACCTGATCCAAAACACCCACCCACCCCACGAAAACAAAGACCGCCACAGCCAACCACAAATGAACAGCCACACTCTAGGCCAACCTCAACCTCTCTCACCACTAAAGGAAGACAAGCAAACAGCAAAGAACCTGCACAAGCAACGCTGACACAAAACCCCACATATGTTAAGTAAAATAGAATCACCCCACCTCACCCCCACTCATCTTTCCCCTCCTCCACCTCTTTCCCCCTATTCTTCCTAATGTATCAACAAATAGGGGGGGGGGAATGTGTTACGTTGGGGGGGGAATACAAGACAGAGACATTGGACATACCTTTGTAAATCAAGAAAATCTTTACAAAAATACATTTTTTTAAAAAATGAAACTGACCTGTAGAAAATGTAACTTGAAAAAAGAAACATTGCACATACTTTTTTAAACCAAGAAATCGTTAATAAAACAGACATTAAAAAATATTAATAGTTTCGCCACATTTCAGAAACTCAGGAAGAAGGATGGGCGTGTGTGTACTTCCTGACCCTCTGAAGATACCCAGCCTCATGTGCCCAACCCCAGCTGGAAGGCCGGCCTGTCTTAGGACTTCTCAGCCTGGAAGAAGACCCAAAATGCCACCTACCTGGGAGGACCACTGCATTCTGGGTGGCGAAGAATGTCAACTCCATACCGGCCTATGGGAAGAGCAGCTTCATGATGGAACAGGCCATGGCTTGGGAGTTCCCCTCCATCTTCCAGAAGCACTGCATCAGGCGTCTTGGGATACATCCCTGCAAATACAGTCCTGTGAGAAGAACGCCAGGAAACGTTTGGCTAGCACAGAGCCTGTCCTCTAAAGGGAGAGGCAGAACCTAGGGTGCTCAGAGGGTTGGGGCACTTTGGCAAAGTAAAAGAGGAATATTGGAAAAGCTCTAAGGTGGAATCTAGATACACATAAAAAAACCCACTAATAAAACACATACAGTGGTGCCTCGCAAGACGAAAAGAATCCGTTCCGCGAGTCTCTTCGTCTAGCGTTTTTTTTGTCTTGCGAAGCAACCCTATTAGCGGATTAGCGCTATTAGCGGTTTAGCGGCTATTAAAGGCTATTAAAGGCTTAAGGGATTAGCGGATTAGCTGCTAAAAGGCTATTAGCAGCTTAGTGCCTTAGAAAAAGGGGGTGGGGAGCGGGAAAAAATTGCAGCAACTCGCAAGACATTTTCGTCTTGCAAAGCAAGCCCATAGGAAATTTGTTTTCCGAAGCACCTCCAAAAACGGAAAACCCTTCGTCTAGCGGGTTTTCCGTCTTGCGAGGCATTCGTCTTGCGGGGCACCACTGTATTTAAAAAATACCAGAGGCCTTTTTAGGAGAAGAATTACCGAAGGATAAGAAAGTACTGTTTATGTATGCGATGACAATGGCAAGAATACTACTTGCCCAGGGATGGAAAGAAGAAAGGAGAATGGATGAAGATGATGGACTATGCGGAGATGGCAAGGCTGACCGGGAAAATCAGGCACTAAGAGTTTAACAAATTTACTAAAGAATGACATACCTCTAAAGAATATATTAAAGAACACTGTAAACATTTTAAAATGTTGACAGGATTGACAGAGCACTTGTAGTTTAAAATAACAAAGGATAAAAATGAAGTACCATAATTTGGATAAATGCAATTAGATACAGTTTAAAACGGAAGATAAATTTTAGAAGCCAAGGGAGGGGTGCAGGGAAGTCCGGGGGTTCAGGGAACCCCATAAAGGTACTGATATGGACTGTGGTTTAATGTAGGCGTAGGCGTGTGTGTGTGTGTGTGTAAAAAAAAAGTGAAAAAAGAAAAATATATTGAATTTGACATAAGCTCACCCTCGCCATCTACTGTCCCATTTGTATAGTGCACTTAAAACATTGTATATGCATCTGTATAGCCAAGTCTTTAGTCTGTGGCTGTATTTTTGACACCGTTTCCTCTCTTTCCACCAATCAAGGGTGGACCACATGCTTAACACGAGTCAACAGTGTGATGCAGCAACAACAACAACAAAGCTAACACTGTTCTAGGCTGCCTCAACAGAAGTATAGTATCCAGATCAAGGGAAGGAATAGTTTCTTGCTATTCTGCCTTGGTCAGACCACATCTGGAATACTGTGCAATTCTGGCCACCACAATTTAAGAAGGATGTTGACAAGCTGGAACCTGTGCCAAGGAGGCAACCAAGATGATCAAGGGTCTAGAAACCAAGTCTTAGGAGGAACGGTTGAAGCAGCTGGGTATGTCTAGCCTGGAAAAGAGGAGATTTAGAAGAGATATGATAGCCATCTTCAAATAACTCAAGGGCTGTCACATGGAAGATGGCGCGAGGACTCAAACCAATGGCTTCAAGGTACATGAAAGGAGATTAGAACAAAACATCAGGAAGAATTTGCTGAGAGTAAGAGCTCTTTAGACAGTGGGACAGCCTGCTTTGGGAGGTATGTGGGCTCTCCTTGCTTGGAGGTTTGTCAGTAGAGGTTGGGTGGCCGTCTGTCATGGCTGCTTTAGTTGGGATTCCTGCATTGCAGGGGTTGGACTAGATGACCCTTCAGGTTCCTTATAATTCTATGAAATCCCCATCCCCATCTGATGGGTCTGTTGGTATTCACAATCTGCTTTTAACAGTCCTATTCTTAACAAAATGAATAACAGAAAGGGCTTATAGGAGAACCAGGGTGAATATGTCACTCTTCATATGTTTTAAACAACTCCCAGCAGCTCCAGTCAACATGATGGGCCTTGTGGGAGTTGCAGTCTGAAACACTTGGAAGACACAAATTTGGTGAAAGCTGCTGCACAGTGAGGCCTCTGCTCAAAAGAGCATCCCTTCTCTGTCAGAGCCAAGGTGTATCTCATCCAGCACCCTGCTTCCATTAAGGACTAACCTGATCCCCCTGGATGTTCTTAAGTGGCTCCCCAGCAGTTGGTATTCAGAGGTAGACTGCTCCTTCAACAGGAAGTTCTATTTGGCTATTCAAACCACTGACCATTGATAGACTCAACCACACCCAGGTTCTAGAGAAGGCTTCGCCAACCTGGTATAGCCCAAAACATCTCGGGGAGGGGGGTGGCACTATCTTGGCAAAAGTCCAACACAGGGTGTATGTGAAAAAAATGGCATTGTTGCACTTTGAATGGAAAAAATCTAGGAGAAAAGAGGGGAATTATTTTCAAATGGCACCTTTAACCCAACAGAGCAAAACGCTTGCTTTGCCACCAGGTACATAAGGGAATGCAAGCAGGACGTTTTCGTAAGATCAGCCGTATCAATGGAACAACTTGCCTAGGAGGAAAATATGTAGCTTTCAGAACTTTGAAGTTTAGAGGAAAAGAAAGTTAGAGGCAATGGGACCAGAGGTTCTAAAATCCTGCAAGACTTGCAGAAAGTGGGTAGGGAAAGTGGTTTTTCTCCCTCTCTCATAACACCAGAACTCATGCAGGAACCAATGCAGGAAGATTCAGAGCAGATAAGAAGAGTCTACTGGATCTGGCCACTGGCCCCTCTACTCCATCATCCTGTTCACAGTGGCCACCCGGGTGCTCCTTAAGGGAAACCCACAAACAGGACAGGAGCACAAGAGCAACACTCCCCTCCTGCGGTTTGCAGCAGCTGGGATTGAGAAGCACTCCTATCCTGCCCATGCAAGCAGTGCAGCCCTTAAGATTTCTAAAGACTTGCCCCCCTAGTGACAAAGGTTCCTGCTCCTCTGCAGCTGCTCTGGGTTAGCAGTTGGGCTCCAGAAAATAAAGATTTCGAGGAAAACCAAGAACACAACATAAAGAGGAGCTGCGCTGTACCAAATCTGACCACAGGTGCATCCAGAGTTTGGTACTGACTGTGAGGAGCCCACCATAGCATCAGACAAGGGGACATTCCCAACCCTACCCAAGGATTATCCTGTTGAACTTCTGCCTGCACCTCACCTACCCCACAGAAGCTAAAGGCACCAAGGAGGAGGGGATGGGACGTGGGGTGCTCAAGCCAAAAAATGGGGGGGAGCGACCAAGACGCAGCGGCTTTGCGACCTTTTTTTGCGCTGGAGTGCGCGCGGCGCCTGCCGGGCCAACACAACCCACCAACACAACCCACCGCGCCAGGCGCTGCCCTCGCCAACAACGTGCCCAGGGTGCGAAGGGTTCCGCGCGTCAACTCAGCCTGGCCACCAGAGCCAAGCGGGGCTGCGCTTCGCCCCTGCCTGCCCTTGCCAGGAGAAGCTTGGTCGGCAGGCAAATCCCGCTCCCCCACGCTGGCCTGGGACGCGCGGCGGCTAGTCCAAGCCGGGACCTGGCGGCACTCAGGGCGGGACGGGGTTCCCTGCGTGGGGGCGCCCGGCTCCCGCCCCCTAAAAGTTGCGCGCTTCGGACTACCAACCGCCGGCCCAACCGCACACGTCACTGCCCACGTCTATACACACGTGCTCTTCCCATTTTCAGACCCGACTCTTTCCCCAGCCCTGCCTGGAAATACTGCGGGTAGAGTAACCCTGGCCTCACCTCTCACCCCCCGCAAAGCTCTATATCCGCGCAGCAGCCCTGCCTCCTGAAACCAAGGACCCAAGGTCGAGGGCCAACCGGACACATTCCCAAAGCCACAACGAAGTTGCTTGGCTGAGCGAGGCGGCTACCCAACCCCACCACCCGAAATGCCCCCCCCCCCCCGCCCCTATCGCCAGCCAGAATCCTACCTACCCCAGGACTCTCCGGCGTCCCGCAGCACTTGGAAAGGGCAGGGATGCGCTCCGCCCGGATGCTGAGCGGAGCCGCGGCCAGGAGCGCACCCTTCGCCAAGGAGGAGGAGGAGGAGGTGCAGCAGCGAGCGCGCTCCAAGCACCCATTGCCACCCTCCCTCCCGCAGCGCCAGGCAGATGGAAGTAGAGAAGACGCCGAGGACGCCCCAGCTGATAGAAACAGAGATCCGCAGCCCCGCCCCCTGGCCAGTTTAAACTCCAGCGAGTTAAAGGGACTCTGCTTCCCCATTTCACCCCACGGGGACCACACACCCTCCAATAAAGTAAACCCCCTATATCTTGCGAATACACGTGTATTCAAGCTTATAGCCTGGTTCCCCAAGGAAATCCAAAAGTCCCCATGGCCGCCAACTTTTCAGCCTCCTCCAGACCCTGCCTTGAGAGTCGGCTCCCTAACAGGCTCCATTGTTTCCCTTTCTGTCCCTGGAATTGTCACCTGCAGATTTCTTTCTAGCCCTGCGTTTCCCTTAAAGGCACAGGCACACCTGGCAGGCTGAAAGACAGCACGTTAGCGAAGGCTGACTTAAGCATGCAGGTGGGAGCCACAGGCACAGGAAGATACAGGAGCTTTGGCAAAAATCTATAAT
Organism: Podarcis tiliguerta; assembly: GCF_965153285.1. NCBI lineage: Eukaryota > Metazoa > Chordata > Lepidosauria > Squamata > Lacertidae > Podarcis > Podarcis tiliguerta. Next base: position 31,384,831 of record NC_139553.1, read on the forward strand.
CTAATATCCAAAGAACATCCAGCGTTTAGGGTGGCGATTCTAGGAAAGACCAGCTGTCCGTCTGGGTCTTCTAACCAGCAGTCACACAAACAAGAATTAAGCCCGTAAAACGTTTCTGTTTCTTATTCACCTCTCTGCCCCCAATCTCAGCTAAATAGGAGCTGACACTACACAGGTGGGAGAAGGTGGCACTCTGCACATTCTCGTAGTCATTGGGACTTTGGGACCCTGGCTGAAATTGGCTTTCAGCACACAATTACAGTGGTCCCTCAGGTTACATACGCTTCAGGTTACAGACTCCACCAACCCAGAAATAGTACCTCGGGTTAAGAACTTTGCTTCAGGATGAGAATAGAAATCGTGCTCTGGCGGCAGCAGGAGGCCTCATTAGCTAAAGTGGTGCTTCAGGTTAAGTACAGCTTCAGGTTAAGAACGGACCTCTGGAATGAATTAAGTACTTAACCGGAGGTACCACTGTACTTGGGAGTAAGTCCCATTGGACTCAACAATAGTAACTGTGGTTTTAGAAAAACTACAGTGTTTAGAGGAGTGGCTGGTTTAGCAGACTTGGCTGCCACTGAGTGCTACAATGTTCCTGGTTTGTTTTCATTGTTGCATTGGTGACCAGCTCAAAGTGAAGAAGCCTCCAAGCCTTGACAGAAACATGCTAGGAGAACCAATGAACTTTGGACACATTACCCACGTTGGAACAAAAGAGGGCAAATTCAGGAACAAATGAATTCCAAAGGAGGCTACAACAACAATAATCCTTCAACTGCAAAGGTGTCAGATGTTTGAATGAGAGAATGAAATGCCAGTTTGGGGATGTGATGCTTTGAAAGCAGCTGGCTGTAAGGAAGAAAACGGCCCGATTTTATTTTATACATTGTTATATTGAGACTCTTAATGTGCTAGTAAGGCTGTGAAATGCTAAATTTAATGCCACCTCTTGTTTCTGTGGAAGCCTATTCATGTTGGAGATTGAATCTTGACATAACCATTTAGCTATAGCATCATGACCACAATTTGTTGTCTAAAAGCAGCATTTAAGATGGTAGCTACATTTTAATGAACAACTCCACTAAAGATGCCTCAGGTTTTGTAGTTCTGCTGGGGGATGGGAGAGATTAGGTTACACTGCTTTAAATTAAGAAATTAAGTGATTCACAAACTTTGGCTCCCATAAAATAAAAACCTTCCAGTAAGAATCTTGAATTAAAAATCAAAAACACAAAACAATAGTAATTGTGAAGCACCAACACTTTCTGAACCCAGGTAAAGGTAAAGGGACTCCTGACCATTAGTCGTGGCTGACTGTGGGGTTGCGGCGCTCATCTCGCTTTATTTGCCGAGGGAGCCGACTATCCACTATCTACTTGCACTATTTATCTACTTGCACTTTGATGTGCTATCAAACTGCTAGGTTGGCAGCAGCAGGGACCGAACAGTGGGAGCTCACCCCCTCATCATGGGGATTAGAACCACCGACCTTCTGATCGGCAAGTTCTAGGCTCTGTGGTTTAACCCACAGAGCCACCTGTGTCCCGTCTCAACCCAGGAAGGGCACTTAAATTCTAAGAATTAACAAAACTGCAATGTTTAAAGTGCCCACTGTTTCCTTGCAAAAGTGGAGGATAGGGAGAGAATCAGAACAGGTAAGGGCCACACTACTTTTCACTCTTTTAATTAATCTGAAGAAGCACAAACTTGAGGAACATCCACTATATAAAATCATGCTTGTCTTCTGAACTTTTGAGAGCTGAACTAAGACATTTTGCTGAGGGAAAAGGAGCGGCCAGTTTCTTCTAGCACACAAGGCAGAAAGCAACAAAGCGCATGGGTAGGCAAACTAAGGCCCGGGGGCCGCATCCGGCCCAATCGCCTTCTAAATCCGGCCTGCGGACAGTCCGGGAATCTCTGCATTTTAACATGAGAACAATGTGTCCTTTTATTAAAAATGCATCTCCGGGTTATTTGTGGGGCATAGGAATTCGTTCCCCACAAAAAATATCGTCCGGCCCCGCACACGGTCTGAGGAACAGTGCTCTCCTGCTCCTTGTCCATAAAACATCTGATAATAAATTAAAATCAGGAACAACCTGTTGCCCCTCTCAGGGCATCTAAAATCAGCTCCCTGAGGCAGCCCTCCTATTCTGATGATCAGGAACCCGCAGGTAATACTCCTGAGCACCTCTATGCCAATAAAACACTCCTCCCCTTCCAGTTCTGCTGCACAGCCATTTAAAGCACCGCTTTCCCCTGAAAAGTAGCAACTTTGCTATTCCTTTTCCTGCAGCATCCCATGCTCCCATTTCTAGGAAGGCCACTTCAACTTCATCTAGCATTCAGTCGCTTTCTTCACTGTCTTCCAAGTGCTCCTGGGCAAGCTCTACAGGCTCGCTGACATCCCTGAGGTCCATAGACTATTTCTGCAAGCTGAACAAGGAGAGGGAATTCCACTACTCTGTCATCCAGTTCAAGCTGAATCACATGGTTTCCATGCTGCCTAGGAGGGGCAAAGTGGCAGAAAACTACCGTATTTTTCGCTCTATAGGACACACTTTTTCCCCTCCAAAAATTAAGGGGGAATGTTTGTACATCCTATGGAGCGAATGCAGCCTCCTTGTGTTTAGCGAAAGCATCGCAAAGCCTCCAAAGCACAGAGGGAGCGCTCCCTCCGCGCTCCGGAGGCTACGCATTGCTTTCACTGAAGCCTGGAGGGACTCCTGGCTTCAGCGAAAGGAACACGAAGCCTTTAGAGCACAGCGGGAACTCGCGCTGCACTCCAAAGGCTTCAGGCCTTCATCCAGCTGCCCTCCGGAGGCTTTGTAGACTGTCCCAGAAGCCTCCTCAGGGCACGGGGATGAAGGCTCCCCGTGCCCTGCGGAGGCTTCGCACGAAGCTAGAACAGCTAGAGGAAGTGCTGCACAGCGCTCCCTCTAGCTATTCTGGCTTTTGAATAGCCCCACGAAGCCTCCGCAGGGCACGGGTATCCCAGCGGCTACCCCAGAAGTCAGAACAGCAAAAGGCTATCCCAGAAGCCAGATCCCTCTTGCTGTTCTGGCTTCTGCGATTCAATTTTTTTTTTAATCTTGTTTCATCTCCCCAAACTAAGTGCGTCCTATTGTCTGGTGCGTCCTATAGAGCGAAGAATACGGTACATAGGCTGCCTCCCAGTGAAGTGCAACTTAAAGCCTAGACAGCAGATCAGCACAAGCCTCATAAACCTCAGAGACTTTACACTGTATTCAACAAATGATTGCTTCTCAGAAATGGGATTGTGAGAGCTGGCACACATACTTGCCATACAGGGGGTGCTGCTGGCTTGATGGTGGTTTTTTTAACTTGGCCGTGCCATGGAGAAGAATGGTTTGGAATGGCAAGCCAATATGCACATTATACCTTGTGGCGCAAAGGTAGCCATCGCATGGAAACACCTTCACGTTGCTCTTTGTGGCTTACATTTTGTGTGCGTCACTTGTAAGTGCTCCAGCCTTCACACTTGGTCAATTCTGTACTGCCCTTACAAATGTTGCTTTCTAGTGCTCTTTTGGTCTAAGAAATCATGGGCTAACTTGATTTCATCAAGGGACTATAATATTAGATGTTTAGAAAGTGGGGGGGGGGAGTGTTTGCAACTGTGATTGTAGTATTCATCTTTTTAAAATATAAACTTTGCAAGTTTTTTCACAGTTTCTGTATGCACATCAGCTATATGTAATAAATAAATCATCATCATCATCTTTATACCCCCCCATTTCGCTGGCTTTCCCAAGGGACTCTGGGGGGCTTACAGCATATCTAAAAACATCCAGCATTAAAGATCTCCTGATTCACGGCTCAGGAGATCGAGAGGGAGAAGAAAGAGAAGGCAGGAAGGGTAACCATGTCAGACCACTAACTCCTCAAAATACAAATGTCTTCCGGATAGATTGCCCATAAACTCCACCTCTTGGTCCAACATGGTTACCTCTTCCATGCTTAGCTAATCTGTTCCTCCTTCTCTCTCTGAATAATACAATGTTACCTTGGGTTAAGAACTTAATTCGTTCTGGAGGTCCGTTCTTAACCTGAAAATGCTCTTAACCTGAGGTACCACTTTAGCTAATGGGGCCTCCTGCGGCGGCTGTGCCGCCACCGCACCATTTCTGTTCTCACTCTGAAGCAAAGTTCTTAACCCAAGGAACTATTTCTGGGTTAGCGGAGTCTGTAACCTGAGGTACTACTGTACTATATGATTTCCATTCAAATGTTTAACTTTAACATTATATATATGTGTGTGTGTGTGTGTGTGTGTGTGTTTAACTTATAACATATAACATACACACTAATATAAGCATCATCAAAATACCAAATAGAAGTATAATCACAGGGTGCCAAGGCAATTTTAAATGTTGGTCATGGTAGTGTTCTATCCTGAAAATATGTCCCACCAATGGATCTACAAAAGAGTTACTCCAGAGATGGAAAAGAAGTATCCTGACGGTACTGGGATACTGGAGCAGAACCTAGCCCCCTGACACACATCGAAGGTGGTGAAGAAATTCATGACAGAGCAGCAAATAGAGGTACTTGATTGGCCAGGGAATTCCCCGGATGTAAATCCTATTGAGAATTTGTGGGCTATATGGAAAAGTCGCCTCTGTGCTGTAGACTGTACGACTATGGAGAAACTCATTCAGGCACTGATTCAAGTGTGGTACAGGGATCCAAAACTCAACAGTAACTGTTCGAAACTAGTAGACTCCATGCCAAACCATGTTCAAATGCTGCTTAAAAATAGCGGAGGTCATATCCATTACTAATGTACGTTTGTGTGAGTTTTGTACAATAAACTACTGTACTAAAGTCATTGTTTCAGTTAATTTGTACACCACATTGTTATGTGTTTAGTAAGACATGGACACACACTAGAACTGTTCACATTATTGAACCTGAAACAGGTCAAACCGCCCTTAATTCAGAGGGCACACATTGTGAGTTCCTGCACTAAAACAGCAGTGTTTGCTGTGATAACCAGATAAATAAATCAAATTGACTTTCAGGTAATACTGACTAGTATAGCCCCTAGGACATTGCTTCTAGCTTTAGGATATTCTACTGATTTTGACCTAGATTGAATATTATTTTTCAAATCAGTACATATTAAATGTTTGGGGGGAATTGAAAGGAAACCCACATCCCGCCCACCTTAGAAGTCCACATTTGGTTAAAAGACAAAGGCCAGGTTAAAAAGGAATTACTCATTTTGCTAAGCTCTCATATTAACAGCTTCACCAAATTTCAGAAACTCAGGAAGAAGGATGGGTGTGTGTGTGTACTTCCTGTCCCTCTGAAGATACCCAGCCTCCTGTGCCTAACCCCATCTGGAAGGCCTTAGGACTTCTCAGCAGAAGCTCCACCTGCCTGGAAGAAGACCCACAATGCCACCTACCTTGGAGGGCCACTGCATTCTGGGTGGCAAGGACAGTGGCGTAGCGTGGGGGGTGCAGGGGGGGCGGCCGCACCGGGCACAACATCTGGGGGGGTAGGGTTAGGGGGCGCAAATCCATGGGGTAGGGGGTGCAAATTACTTGCCTTGCCCCGGGTGCTGACAGCGCACGCTACGCCACTGGGCAAGGAACTTCAACTCCATACTGGCCGATGGGAAGAGCAGCTCTATGATGGAACAGTAATAAGTAGAGTTATTGATGAAGAAAAAGAAATTATTGACCCAAAACAAATCAAAGAAAGATTTATAAAGTACTACAAAAATTTATATAAAGTAGAATTGAAAGAGGAAAAGAAAATCCAAAAATACCTATTAGAAAATAGATTACCAGATAAAGAAGAAGAAGAATATGCTATTTTAAATTCAAATATTGAACATGAATAGATCAAAAAAGTGATTAAAAAAATGAACAATGGGAAATCGCCGGGACCAGACAGAATTTCAGTAACATATTATAAAAAATTAGAGGAAATAATAACACCCAAATTTAAATTAATTATGAATGAAATTTTAGACAAAGGAGAAATACCCAATTTGTGGCAAGAAGCATTGATAACCCTTATCCCAAAGCAAGGTACGGATTTGAGACTTATAAAAAACTACAGGCCAATATCTTTATTAAATATAGATTATGAAATATTTACTGGAGTTCTTGCAAATAGAATGAAAACTCTGCTAAAAAGGATAATTAAAAAAGATCAGGCAGGATTTTTGCCAGCCAGACAAACAAATAAAGGAATATGCTGAAATGAATCCAAGAAATTTCAGTGCTTTTGTTAGACGCTGAAAAGGCATTTGACAGTGTCTCTTGGAAATTTATGATTAAAACCTGCAAAAGTTTAAATTTAGGTAAAAGAATTATGAATGGAATTCAAGCAATTTACAAAAAACAAAGAGCCAAATTAATCCTAAACAACAAAATTACAGAATAATTTGACATTGAGAGAGGGACACGACAGGGATGTCCTCTATTCCCACTCCTATTTATAACAATATTAGAAACTATTAATAGCCCTGAGAAAGGACGAAGAAATAAAGGGCATATCTTGGTACACAGTGTTAAAAAGTAAGAGCATTTGCAGCCGATGTGATTATTACAATTGAAACACCAAAAGAAAGTATAAAAAAGCATTAGAAAGATTGAAAGAATTTGGCGAAGTAGCAGGATTCAAATTGAACAAAGATAAATAAAAATTGATTACAAAAAATATAGGCAAGAAAGGGAAAAAGGAATTAGAGGAAACAACAGCACTAAAAATAGAAAATAAAGTGAACTACTTAGGGATATGGATTACAAATAAAAATATGAATTTATTTAAGGATAAGTATATCAAAAAAATGGAAAGAAATAAAAGGGAGTATGGATAAACGGGGGAAACTAAAATTATCATTCGGAGGAAGAATATCTATGATTAAAATGATGATACTCCCCAAAATTCTATTTTTATTTCAAATGATTCCAATTGTAATAGGAACTAAATATTTTATAAGCTGGCAAAGAGATCTTGCAAATTTTATATGACGGGGGGAAAGGCAAGGATAAAATTAGAAGTAATGACAGGCCCAAAGGAAAGTGGAGGATTCGCAGTGCCAGATTTAAGAAAGTATTTTGAGGCAGTGTGTTGGTGTTGGGTAAAAAAATAATGAAGATAATGAAGTCCTAACACTAGAGGGTAGGGACAAAATATACGGCTGGCATGGCTAATTATTTTATGACAAAAAAGAACCAAAAAAAATATAAATCACATAGTAAGAAAGGCTCTATTGGATGTCTGGGAAAGAACAAAAGGAAAAATTATTGAGAAAACTCCCCAATGGGTTTCACCAGTGGAGGCAACCACAACATTAAAGAGTAATGCAAAAGAGACTTGGCCAACATATAGAGAAATATTAGAAGATGCAGACAGAAATATTAAATTAAAAACTTACGAACAATTACAAACATTTGGAATAAATTGGTTGCAATATTATCAATTAAAAGCAACATATGAAAAAGACATAAGAAAGGGGGGATTTGGAAATAAAACTTCAAAATTAGAAAAGGAAAAATTGCAAAGTGATCAAAAATACTTGCAAAAATGTATAGATTAATAATGAAAACCACCTTAGAACAAGAGACGAAAGGGGAAAACATGTTAAAATGGGAGCATGATTTGGGATATGAGACATACCATATGTGGAAAGATTGAAAACTTTTTGGGAGAAAAACATAAATTTTACTGCGTGTGATTTATTAAGGGAGAATTTCAGAAAAATTCACCACAGATGGTACCTAACCCCTGACAGATTGTCAAAATTAAATAAAAGGAACAACAACAAATGTTGGAAATGTAACAGAACAAAAGGTACGTTATACCACATGTGGTGGACTTGCCCAAAGATTAAAACCTTTTGGGACATGATCCACGACAAAATAAAAAAATTGATAAGGACATTAAGGGGGGGGGGAGGCAGAGGCATATCTATTAGGAATTCTAGATAAAGATATCCCAAAAGATAAAACTAACATTTCTATACGCGACAGCAGCAGCAGGAATTTTGATTGCTAGCTATTGGAAAGAAGACAGCATCCCAACAAAAAGAGAATGGTTGGGGAAACTTTGCAAGTACCTGGAACTAGCAAAACTGATGATGGATATAATAAGGAGAAAACCCAAAGCTATGGTTATGAACCAATGGGAGTTCTTAAATGATTATTTACAAAAACAGGGCTCGACTAAAAAAATCTGGTTGTGCTTAGAATAATCTTGTGGATAATATAAAAAATACAAAGTGAGACATTAAGGAAAGCCAAAGGGAAAATATGAAGAACAGAGGATCTGACAAACGGATTATTAAAAAGGCATGAGGCAAACGGTGGAAGTCTTTTAAAAAAAAACACTTTACTTAAGGTAGATAAGGACAAGATGAAATTATACAATTAAATATAAATATAGATGGGAAACGGCTATGTAAAGTGAATACTTATCTACTTTAAAACATTTTCACCTATGATCTTTTTCTTTTACTTCTTTATTTTTTCTTTGGTTTTTTTTCTGATATCTTATCTTTCATTTCACTCCTTTATTGTGAATAGCATTTTATAGAGGTATATATAACTGTAAATATGAAAAGAGACAAAGTATTCTCTAATTTTTTTTCCTTGGTTATATGTATTTTCTTTTTCTTTTGTATTTTCTTTTGTTGTAAATATGTATGTTTCCTAATTTGTACTTAATAAAATTAAAAATTTAAAAAAAAGAAATTGAAAGCAATGGCAGGCGGAAGGGAGGACACCTGAGAACACCTGTGAAAACATGACCCTCCATGCCAGCTGAGACCAAGGACCAAGAAACTAAACACAAGATAGCCCAATAAAAACCTGCAATTTCTGCAATCTACCCCCCCCCCACTCTTTAACCTTAATCTAATTCTACTGCCTTACTCCACCCACCACCACATTCTAGTTCAGCACAACAATACAAGGTGAGAGACACAGGGCACCAGGACGGGTTGGCAGGGAATCACCCTATATTGTAGATAAGCAAGATGGCTAGCTTAGAAGCAATCACATTAAATGTGAGGGGGTTGGGAAAACCCATCAGAAGACAATGCATCACTTCATATATAAACACCAAAACTGACCATGCCTACCTTAACGGATGAGGAACAGTAATTCAATTTTTTAATTTTTATTCCAGTGGTACCTTTGGTTACATATGCTTCAGGTTACATACGCTTCAGGTTACAGACTCCACTAAACCAGAAATAGTACCTCAGGTTAAGACCTTTGCTTCAGGATCAGAACAGAAATCGTGCTCTGGCAGCAGCAGGGGGCCCCATTAGCTAAAGTGGTGCTTCAGGTTAAGAACAGTTTCAGGTTAAGAACAGACCTCCAGAATGAATTAAGTATTTAACTTGAGGTACCACTGTAAGTACAGATTAGAAAACATACATACTTACAACAAAAGAAAATACAAAAGAAAAAGAAAATACATATAACCAAGGAAAAAAATTAGTGAATACTTTGTCTCTTTTCATATTTACAACTGTTCTTCTGTTCTTCATATTTTCCCTTTGGGTTTCCTTAATGTCTCACTTTGTATTTTTTGTATTACACACAAGATTACTCTAAACACAACCAGATTTTTATACTTGAGCCCTGGTTTTGTAAATAATCATTTAAGAACTCCCATTGCTTCATAACCATAGTTTTGGATTTTCTCCTTATTATATCCATCAGTTATTATTATATCCATCCATATTATTATATCCTTATTATATCCATCAGTTTTGCTAGTTCCAGGTACTTGCAAAGTTTCCCCAACCATTCTCTTTTTGTTGGGATGCTGCCTTTCGTCTCTTGTTCTAAGACGGTTTTCATTCATAATCTATACATTTTTGATAGCATTTTTTGATCGCTTTGCAATATTTCCTTTTCTAATTCAAATCCCCCCTTTTTATGTCTTTTTCATATGTTGCCTTTAATTGATAATATTGTAACCAATTTATTCCAAATGTTTGCAATTGTTCGTAAGTTTTTAATTTAATATTTCCGTCTACATCTTCTAATATTTCCCTATATGTTGGCCGAGTCTCTTTTGCATTACTCTTTAATGTTGTGGTTGCCTCCACTGGTGAAACCCATTGGGGAGTTTTCTCAATAATTTTTCCTTTTGTTCTTTCGCAGACATCCAATAGAGCCTTTCTTACTATGTGATTTGTAAATTTTTTATGTTGTTCTTTTTTGCCATAAAATAAACAGCCATGCCAGCCGTATATTTTGTCCCACCCTCTAGTGTTAGGACTTCATTATCTTTTAATAATATCCATTTTTTTACCCAACATAGGAACAGGAATTGATGGACAGTCCTATCACCCCAGAGGAAATAGATATGGTCCTCAAAAACCTCAACCTACACAAAGCTCCAAGCCCAAATGGCTTTACAGCAGAATTCTATAGGAAATTCAAAGAACCCCTGATGCCCTACATGACCCATCTATTCAATGATATCATAAAAGGGGGGCCCATCCCCAAAACCTGGACCTACTCCAAAATAGTCTCCTTCCCAAAACCACTGAAAGACAGCTCAAAGTAGAATCATACCGCCCAATCTCATTAATAAACCAAGACGACTAGATATTCACATCAAACTTTACGTCCCTAAACATCCTGAGTGCTTTTGATTGCTTAGAGTGGAAATACCCATTAGCAGTACTAACATGAAATTTGGCCCCAATATCCTGCAAATCCCCCAACAAATATACTCCCAAGCCTCAGCAATATGGAAGACTAACAATAGGGATCTAATACTATAGCAATCCAAAAAGGCACAAAACAAGGTTTCCCACTATCTCTCTTCTAATTCATCCTGGCTCTGGAACCTTTAGCAATCTGAATCCGAGCAACCGCAGACATCAAGGGAGTGGAAATAAAAGGCAAAACCTACAAATTTGGACTCTTTGCAGATGACAGCATCAGACTCCATAAACACAGCAGCCTCCTTAATAAGAGAACTCAACACATTTGCAATGGTGTTGGGCCTACAGGTAAATGTGCTTCCCACACCCAAAAAGAACTTGCTAACGTCACCAAGATAAAACGTTGCCACACCAGGTTCAGATACCATGGGGGGAAAGAACCAAAAACCTCAATAAAGTACAGTGGTGCCTCGCAAGACGAAATTAATGCGTTCCGCGAGTCTCTTCGTCTTGCGGTTTTTTCGTCTTACGAAGCATGGCTATTAGCGGCTTAGTGACTTAGCAGCTATTAACGGCTTAGCGGCTTTAAGAAGAAGGAAACAAACTCGCAAGAACTCACAGGACGTTTCATCTTGCGAAGCAAGCCCATAGGGAAATTCGTCTTGCGGAACGACAAAAAACGGAAAACTCTTTTGTCTAGCGAGTTTTTCGTCTTGCGAGGCATTCGTCTTGCGGGGCACCACTGTATACCTCCACAACTACAACCCCTTATTGGCGGCAGATTAACCAAGACCTAAAGAGATGGAACAACATCTACTTCACTCTCTCAGACAAAATAGCCATGATCAAAATGATCACCCTCCCAAAACTAACCTACCTATTCCAAACAAAAAACCAAGAATAAGTCCCAAATACCTGCACCTCCCCTCCTCAAAGGGAGGATGGGGAATCCCTAACACAGAAGCATATTACATTATGCTACATAATCCCATATATAGTAGAAGATGAAACAAAACAGCGGGTACACCTGAAGAGGGACACAATTGAAAATACCGGCACCACAGCATACCCAATTCCAAACAAACTAAGGAAAATTCCCACAATACTTGACAGGTACACACAGACCATGCTTAAAGCATGGAAAGCAGAAATAGGCAAACTGTCCCCAACCCCACTAATTCCCCTGCCACACCACCCATTATTCCATCACACAGCACAAAACCTCCAGATAAAAACCTGTCAAACAAAAGGTTTATATCGCCTAATCAACCTCTATAAAAATAGCAAACCCTTGCCAACACAAGAAATACAAGACAAACTAGAAGACGCCCAAATGCCCTGGTTAACACACCACCAATTACATGCCCTCTTGAATAATCCAGTAGTAAACTCAGCAGCAACCAGGCCCCTGACAACCTTCAAAAACCTCCCCCAAAGCTTCTTATGAGATTAACCCCACTCAGTGGACCAGAACATGGTCTAAACCGTGCTTTCAATCCATATCAAAGAAAAGGAAAGCACTCACTCTGAAACTCACCTACAGGTGGTACCTAACACCAAGAAAATTAGCGCTAATAAGCCCAGGTGATTCACCAAAATGCTGGAGAGGGTGCACCTCCCCAGGCACATACCTCCACATGTGGTGGGAATGCCCCCAAATCCAACTCTTCTGTACGAAAATCATATGAGAAACATGTAAAATAACTAAGCAAGTATTAGAAATCACCCCAGAACTGACCCTACTAAACATCTTCCAAGACAATAATACCCACTTACACCACAAAGAACTCATAACCCACCTACTCTCAGAAGCCAGAAGTATCATAACCAGACACTGGAGAGACCTGTCAGGAATAAGTATGGACCAATGGTACCAAATACTATGGGAAACAGCCTTACTAGAAAAATTAACCAATAAACTGAAACTGACACAGGGACATATTGAAGAAGGCGCCTTCACCCAGGTATGGGTCCCCTTTCTCACATACATAGCCCAACAAGACAATGACAAAACTGACCTGTATATTTCAGGAAAATGTAACTTGAAAAAAGAAACATTGCACATACTTTTGTAAACCAAGAAATCTTTAATAAAAAAGACATTAAAAAATATTTGGTAGGAGAAGAATTACCGAAGGATAAGATGTATGCGATGACAACGGCAAGAATACTACTTGCCCAGGGATGGAAAGAAGAAAGAGCCCCATCGAAAGGAGAATGGATAATGAAGATGATGGACTATGTGGAGATGGCAAGGCTGACCGGGAAAATCAGGCACCAAGAGTTTAACCAATTTACTAAAGAATGACATACTTCTAAAGAATATATTAAAGAACACTGTAATCATTTTAAATGATTACATTTAAAAATGTTGGCAGGATTGACATAGCACTTGTAATTTAAAATAACAAAGGATAAAAATGAAGTACCATAATTTGGATAAATGCAATTAGATGCAGTTTAAAGAGGAAGATAAATTTTGGAAGCCATGGGAGGGATGGAGGTAAGTCCGGGGGTTCAGGGAACCCCATAAAGGTACTGATATGGACTGTGATGTGATGTAAGCATGTTTGTCTGTGTGTGTGTGTGTGTGTGTGTGTGTGTGTGTGAAAAATGTGTTTTTTTCTTTTTGAAACTTTGAAAATAAAAAATTGAAAAAAGAAAATAATTTTAAAGTGTTTTGAAAAATATATTGAATTTGACATAAGCTCACCCTCGCCATCTAGTGTCACATTTGTATAGTGCACTTAAAACATTGTATATGCATCTGTATAGCCAAGTCTTTAGTCTGTGGCTGTATTTTTGACACCGTTTCCTCTCTTTCCACCAATCAAGGGTGGACCACATGCTTAACATGAGTCAACAGTGTGATGCAGCAGCAGCAACAACAAAGCTAACACTGTTCCAGGCTGCATCAACAGAAGTATAGTGTCCAAATCAAGGGAAGGCATACAAGGGAAGACATACATCAAATTAAATATAACTAGGCAATCTCCTGGAACTTTTTTTGATTTTACTTGTTTAGACCTTATTTTTATTCTAAAGGCATTTTCGATCGTATAGGCAACCTCCTCTTCTTTCAGTTCTAACCATTTCGCTAGCTCTTTTGTCATGTTTTCTTTTATATTCTCATTTGTTTCTTCTCCTACTCCTCTAAATTTTAAATTTAGCTGCTTCTGTTTTGTTTCAATCATCGCTAAATTATCTAAGACTTGGTCTTGATTTCTATTCAGTTCTCCTATTTCATCTTTTATCCTGTCTGTCTCCTTCCTTTGTTCTTTCATATCTTTTTGTATTTTTTTGTTTGTTTCTTCCATGGTCTTTGACCGAACTGTCAAGTCTTTAATTTTATTTGACAGTTCTCCTACTGCTCCCTCTATTTTCTTATCTATCAACTCATGCATCTCTCCTAGCTTTTTCTCCATATGTAATTCACTCTGTTTGAATTCTTCCTTTATTTTTAGCCATAGGATATCTAGGTCTTTAATTTCTTCTTGTCGGGATGCTTTCCTATCTGATGGTGTTCCTCCTATCTTTTTCCCGTTTTTCCCAGACATTTTCTCCTTCTCGACTTTTTTAATTGAGTTTCTTGTAATATTTGTTCTCTCCCCTACAGAGCGCACAATCTTAACCAGTTTTCATTAATTATCAGACAATATATTCAACAGCATTTTCATAAACAATCTAATTCCCCCCCAAAAAATTTTACCCATAGAGATAAAAAAAGGAACATATAAGGTAGTTCTGTGAATATGACAAATCAAGTTGTTCTCAGTCCCTTTAGGTTCTTACAAAAACACAAAGATGCTATTCCTTCAATATTAGCTTGTAGAATTTCCGATTCCAAATCTAAAGTCCCAAATATCAATTAGTTTCCCAAAAAAAAATCAATTAGTTTCCCAAATCAAAATCCCAATTCATAAACTTACAATCTGCAAACTCCAAATTTAGGTAAAGTCCAAGGTAAATTCACAATTAATACAGGTTAATTCGAATTGATTCAGTAGTAATCTTATTAAGAAATTATTATTTATGCAATGAAAAGGGCCTTATATGAAGACCGTTAATAAAATATTAATCTTACAAGGAAGACTTTATGTAAAGTAACCATTAGGAAAATCATAAATTTAGCATATATCTGACTTTTGTTTTAGATAATGGCTTCCTGTTCTTTCTTTTACTTGATCTTCAGGCACTTGGTTAGCTTAATCCAATTCAAATGTTTTGTCAAGAGAGGGAATCAATATTTGGAAATCGGTCTAAATAAACTTATTCTGTATCCAGAAAGGGACAAATAGCGCCAACACAGTCCATAGAGGGGGGGAAAATGGATGGGTAAAAATAAAAAATAAAAACTAAAAAATAAGTGTAGTCTCTAATGTATGGTCTGGTAGGTTCCAAACAGTTAGGCCTCCAAAAAAAGGAAGAGGTAGAGAAAAGAGGGTTGTTTATTTTAAGTTCTAAGTTCTATGCTCTTCAGCCACTTACTGGCTTAATCCAATATTGAGTTATGTTGAAAAGAGACGCAGAGATCCAAAATCAGTCTACCAAATGGAGGGGAGTATATACCCCAGTAATCTTAAATATACCCCTCTATGATTTAATCTGTATATAATTCCATTTCAAAAAGCTCCAACCTTTGAGAGTCTGGGGTATTCAGAGTTTAATCCCATCAGTCAAAGAGAAAAGATAAGTATCCAAATAAAGATATGTATATAGCTCTGTAAGTTCAGTTCATGTAGGGTTCCAAGTGACTCAGAAAAAGAAAGTGAAGAAGAAGTCAAAAATCTAAGTTCTTTTGGGGGGGAGGTTAAAATCCAGAGTTGAAGTTTGAAAAAAAGAGGCAAAAATTTACAGTCCTGTTTATCAATTACCAAGCTGTAATACAGGGGATCAGGATTTAAAGCAAAAAAAAAGAAAGAAAGTGAAGATTATTATTTAATATCTATTTTAAAGCCTTTGTGTTTTATTTCGTCTTCTCTCTTCTCCCCTCCTTCCCCCTTATGTTTTGGTATTAAGGATGTGTATGTGAAGCCGGTCTTTGGGTGGGTGTTTGATTTTCGTTGTTGTGTATACTGTGTATATACGGACAATGACAAATAAATTTCTATTAAGGCTTCGAAGTATTTCACTCTTTGTAACCACTCTGTTCAGTTCTTTCTCTTATCTTTTAAAGCTCTCCCCAGAAAGAATACAAAGTCTCTAAAGGTCTTCTTCGTTACTTTTATATTATTTAGTTTCCTTTGCCTCGCTTACAAGTTGCTGAGGACTTTCACTTTTCTGTTTCTACAGCAGGTGACTAATCACTTCCTTTCTTCATTCTTACGGCTATATATCCTGCGCCATTTTCACTCCCAAAAACGGGTCGGGCTCCTCAATTAAATCCTTTTACATACAGAGTTCACTTAGTGTATAGTCCAAATTTTTAGCCAAGAATTATTCCAAAAACACTAAGGGTTCTGTTCTTAAAGTTACGGAGGTATGTCGCTTTTCCAGTGGGAGCTAGAGGCATCGCAACACGGGGTCCGCAGAGCTTACCATTCGCGTTTCTCAGTCCCGTCGCTCTTGAGTCCTTTTTTTAAAAAAACAAAACGAAACGAAAAAACGTCGGAACTACTCCAACACTGCTGGACAGCTTGTCCCTCAAGGGTGCCCCCATTGAGATTTTGGGGGTCGCAGTGCCCTTGCGTTCCCCCCAAGCCCCCATGAGGCTCGGAAAAGCCCTTCAGCGGCTTCTCCGCGCTCCCTGCTGCTTGCGATCCAAACTGGAAGTCGCCTTAGGCTAACCGCCTAGAAATTTTCCTACACAAATTAATAGCCCCAGACCAGACTGGATTTGTCCCTGGTCGCAATATAACAGACCCCATCAGGAAACTACTGAACATGATTGCACACAGTGCATGATTGCAACTAAATGCCCACTGACAATTATGTCCATAAACATCCTCAATGCTTTGGACTGCTTAGAGTGGAAATACCTATTAGCAGTACTAACATGAAATTTGGCCCCAATTTCCTGCAAATCCTCAAACAAATATACTTCCAAGCCTCAGCAATATGGAGGATTAACAGTAGGGACTCCAATACCATAGCATTCCAAAAAGGCACAAAACAAGGATTCCCACTGTCTCTCTTCTTATTCATCCTGGCTCTGGAACCTTTAGAAATCTGAATCTGAGCAGCCACAGACATCAAGGGAGTGGAAATAAAAAGCAAAACCTACAAATTAGGACTCTTTGCAGATGACAGCACCAGACCCCATAAAAACTTACACCACAAAGAAGTCATAACCCAACAACTAAAGTGTTTTGAAAAAATATATTGAATTTACCATAAGCTCACCCTCGCCATCTAGTGTCACATTTGTATAGTGCACTTAAAACATTGTATATGCATCTGTACAGCCAAGTCTTTAGTCTGTGGCTGTATTTTTGACACCGTTTCCTCTCTTTCCACCAATCAAGGGTGGACCACATGCTTAACACGAGTCAACAGTGTGATGCAGCAGCAGCAACAGAAAAGCAAACGCTGTTCTAAGCTGCCTCAACAGACGTATAGTGTCCAGATCAAGGGAAGGAATAGTTCCTTGCTATTCTGCCTTGGTCAGACCACATCTGGAATACTGTGCAATTCTGGCCACCACAATTTAAGAAGGATGTTGACAAGCTGGAACCTGTGCCAAGGAGGCAACCAAGATGATCAAGGGTCTAGAAACCAAGTCTTAGGAGGAACGGTTGAAGCAGCTGGGTATGTCTAGCCTGGAAAAGAGGAGATTTAGAAGAGATATGATAGCCATCTTCAAATAACTCAAGGGCTGTCACATGGAAGATGGAGCGAGCTTGTTTTCTCCTGTTCTGCAGGGTAGGACTCAAACCAATGGCTTCAAGGTACATGAAAGGAGATTCAAACTAAACATCAGGAAGAATTTGCTGGCAGTAAGAGCTGTTTAGACAGTGGGACAGCCTGCTTTGGGAGGTATGTGGGCTCTCCTTGCTTGGAGGTTTTCTCAGTAGAGGTTGGATGGCCGTCTGTCATGGATGCTTTAGTTGGGATTCCTGCATTGCAGGGGGTTGGACTAGATGACCCTTCAGGTCCCTTCTAATTCTATGAAATCCCCATCCCCATCTGATGGGTCTGTTGGTATTCAAAATCTGCTTTTAACAGTCCTATTCTTAACAAAATGAATAACAGAAAGGGCTTATAGGAGAAACATGGTGAATATGGCACTCTTCATATGTTTTGAACAACTCCCAGCAGGTCCAGTCAACATGATGGGCCTTGTGGGAGTTGCAATCTGAAACATCTAAAGGACACAAACTTGGTGAAAGCTGCTGCACAGTGAGGCCTCTGCTCAAAAGAGCATGTCCTCTCTGTCAGAGCCAAGGTGTATCTAGTCCAGCACCCTGCTTCCATCAAGGACTAACCTGATCCCCCTGGATGTTCTTAAGTGGCTCCCCAGCAGTTGGTATTCAGAGGTAGACTGCTCCTTCAACAGGAAGTTCTATTTGGCTATTCAAAGCACTGACCATTGATAGACTCAGCCAAACCCAGGTTCTAGAGAAGGCTTCGCCAACCTGGTATAGCCCAAAACATCTCAGGGGGGGTGGCACTATGTTGGCAAAGGTCCAACACAGGGTGTATGTGAAAAAAATGGCCTTGTTGCACTTTGAATGGAAAAATCTAGGAGAAAAGAGGGGAAATGTTTTCAAATAGCACCTTTAACCCAACAGAGCAAAACGCTTGCTTTGCCGCCAGGTACATAAGGGAATGCAAGCAGGACATTTTCGTAAGATCAGCCGTATCGATGGAACAACTCCCCTAGGAGGAAAATATGCAGCTTTCAGAACTTTGAAGTTTAGAGAAAAAGCAAGTTAGAGGCAATGGAACCAGAGGTTCTAAAATCCTGCAAGACTTGCAGAAAGTGGATAGGAAAAATATTTTTCTCCCTCTCTCATAACACCAGAACTCATGCAGAAACCAATGCAGGAAGATTCAGAGCAGATAAGAAGAGTCTACTGGATCTGGCCACTGGCCCCTCTACTCCATCATCCTGTTCACAGTGGCCACCCGGATGCTCCTTAAAGGAAACCCACAAACAGGACAGGAGCACAAGAGCAACTCTCCCCTCCTGCGGTTTGCAGCAGCTGGGATTGAGAAGCAATCTCGTCCTGCCCATGCAAGCAGTGCAGCCCTTAAGATTTCTAAAGACTTGCGCCCCCTAGTGACAAAGGTTCCTGCTCCTCTGCAGCTGCTCTGGGTCAGCAGTTGGGCTCCAGAAAACAAACATTTCGAGGAAAACCAAGAACACAACATAAAGAGGAGCTGCGCTGTACCAAATCTGACCACAGGTGCATCCAGAGTTCTGTACTGACTGTGAGGAGCCCACCATAGCATCAGACAAGGGGACATTCCCAACCCTACCCAAAGTGGCCAAGGATTATCCTGTGAAACTTCTGCCTGCACCTCACCTTCCCCACAGAAGCTAAAGGCACCAAGGAGGAGGGGATGGGACGTGGGGCGCTCAAGCCAAAAAATGGGGGGGGGGGGGCAAGACAAGCAGCGGCTTTGCGACCTTTTTTTGCGCTTGAGTGCGCGCGACACGGCGCGTGCCAGGCCAACACAATCCACCAACACAACCCACCGCGCCAGGCGCTGCCCTCGCCACCAACGTACCCAGGGCGCGAAGTCTTCCGCGCCTCAACTCAGCCTGGCCGCCAGAGCCAAGCGGGGCTGCGCTTCGCCCCTGCCTGCCCTTGCCAGGAGAAGCTTGGTCGGCAGGCAAATCCCGCTCCCCCACGCTGGCCTGGGACGCGCGGCGGCTAGTCCAAGCCGGGTCCTGGCGGCACTCGGGGCGGGACGGGGTTCCCTGCGTGGGGGCGCCCGGCTCCCGCCCCCTAAAAATCGCGCGCTTGGGACTACCGTCTCCCTGGCCCATGTCCATACACACGTGCTCTCCGCATCTTCAGACCCGACTCTTTCCCCAGCCCTGCCTGGAAATACTGCGGGTAGAGTAACCCTGGCCTCACCCCCCCCCCCCCGGAAAGCTCTATATCCGCGCAGCAGCCCTTCCTTCTAAAACCAAGGACCCAAGATCGAGGGCCAACCAGACACATCCCCAAAGCGACAACGAAGTTGCTTGGCTGAGCGAGGCGGCTCCCCAACCCCACCACCCGCCCCTATGTCCCGCCAGACCCCTACCTACCCCAGGACTCTCCGCCGTCCCGCAGCACTTGGAAAGGGCAGGGATGCGCTCCGCCCGGATGCTGAGCGGAGCCGCGGCCAGGAGCGCACCCTTCGCCAAGGAGGAGGAGGAGGAGGTGCAGCAGCGAGCGCGCTCCAAGCACCCATTGCCACCCTCCCTCCCGCAGCGCCAGGCAGATGGAAGTAGAGAAGACGCCGAGGACGCCCCAGCTGATGGAAACAGAGATCCGCAGCCCCGCCCCCTGGCCAGTTTAAACTCCAGCGAGTTAAAGGGACTCTGCTTCCCCATTTCACCCCCCACAGGGACCACATACCCTCCAATAAAGTAAACCCCCTATATCTTGCGAATACACGTGTATTCAAGCTTATAGCCTGGTTCCCCAAGGAAATCCAAAAGACCCCATGGCCGCCAACTTTTCAGCCTCCTTCAGACCCTGCCTTGAGAGTTGGCTCCCTAACAGGCTCCATTCTTTCCCTTTCTGTCCCTGGAATTGTCACCTGCAGATTTCTTTCTAGCCCTGCATTTCGCTTAAAGGCACAGGCACACCTGGCAGGCTGAAAGACAGCAGGTTAGCGAAGGCTGACTTAAGCATGCAGGTGGGAGCCACAGGCACAGCAGAAAGATACAGGAGCTTTGGCAAAAATCTATAATCTAATTTCCAAAGAACATCCAGCATTTAGGGTGGTGATTCTAGGAAAGACCAGCTGTCCCTCTGGGTCTTCTAACCAGCAGTCAAACAAACAAGAATTAAGCCCGTAAAACTTTCCCGTTTCTTATTCACCTCTCTGCCCCCAATCTCAGCTAAATAGGAGCTGACACTACACAGGTGGGAGAAGGTGGCACTCTGCACATTCTCGTAGTCATTGGGACTTTGGGACCCTGGCTGAAATTGGCTTTCAGCACACAATTACAGTGGTCCCTCAGGTTACATACGCTTCAGGTTACAGACTCCGCTAACCCAGAAATAGTACCTGGGGTTAAGAACTTTGCTTCCGGATGAGAATAGAAATCATGCTCCGGCGGCAGCAGGAGGCCCCATTAGGTAAAGTGGTGCTTCAGGTTAAGAACAGTTTCAGGTTAAGAACGGACCTCTGGAATGAATTAAGTACTTAACCGGAGGTACCACTGTACTTGGGAGTAAGTCCCATTGGACTCAACAATAGTAACTGTGGTTTTAGAAAAACTACAGTGTTTAGAGGAGTGGCTGGTTTAGCAGACTTGGCTGCCACTGAGTGCTACAATGTTCCTGGTTTGTTTTCATTGTTGCATTGGTGACCAGCTCAAAGTGAAGAAGCCTCCAAGCATTGACAGAAACATGCTAGGAGATCAAATGAACTTTGGACACATTACCCATGTTGAAACAAGAGAGGGCAAATTCAGGAACAAATGAATTCCAAAGGAGGCTACAACAACAATAATCCTTCAACTGCAAAGGTGTCAGATGTCTGAATGAGAGAATGAAATGCCAGTTTGGGGATGTGATGCTTTGAAAGCAGCTGGCTGTAAGGAGGAAAACGGCCCGATTTTATTTCATACATTGTTATATTGAGACTACTGATCTGCTAGTAAGGCTGTGAAATGCTAAATTTAATGCCACCTCTTGTTTCTGTGGAAGCCTGTTCATGTTGGAGATTGAATCTTGACATAACCATTCAGCTATAGCATCATGACCACAATTTGTTGTCTAAAAGCAGCATTTAAGATGGTAGCTACATTTTAATGAACAACTCCACTAAAGATGCCTCAGGTTTTGTAGTTCTGCTGGGGGATGGGAGAGACTAGGTTACACTGCTTTGAATTTAGAAAATTGTAGAGTGATTCACAAACTTTGGCTCCCACAAAATAAAAACCTTCCAGTAAGAAACTTCAATTAAAAATCAAAAACAAAAAACAATAGTAATTGTGAAGCTCCAACACTTTCTGAACAAAGGTAAAGGTAAAGGGACCCCTGACCATTAGTCGTGGCCGACTGTGGGGTTGCAGCGCTCATCTCGCTTTATTGGCCGAGGGAGCCGACTTTCCACTATCTACTTGCACTATTTATCTACTTGCACTTTGATGTGCTTTCGAACTGCTAGGTTGGCAGCAGCAGGGACCGAGCAATGGGAGCTCACCCCATCGTGGGGGTTTGAACCACCGACCTTCTGATCTGACTACTCTACACTGCTTTGAATTTAGAAAATTGCAGAGTGATTCACAAACTTTGGCTCCCATAAAATAAAAACCTTCCAGTAAGAATCTTCAATTAAAAATCAAAAGCAAAAAACAATAGTAATTGTGAAGCTCCAACACCTTCTGAACCCAGGAAGGGCACTTAAATTCTAAGAATTAACAAAACTGCAATGTTTAAAGTGTCCACTGTTTCTTTGCAAAAGTGGAGGATAGGGAGAGAATCAGAACAGGTAAGGGCCACACTACTTTTCACTCTTTTAATTAATCTGAAGAAGCACAAACTTGAGGAACATCCACTATTTAAAATCATGCTTGTCTTCTGAACTTTTGAGAGCTGATCTAAGACATTTTGCTGAGGGAAAAGGAGCGGCCAGTTTCTTCTAGCACACAAGGCAGAAAGGAACAAAGCGCATGGGTAGGCAAACTAAGGCCTGGGGGCCGGATCCAGCCCAATCGCCTTCTAAATCCGGCCTGCGGACGGTCCAGAAATCTCTGCATTTTTACATGAGCAGAATGTGTCATTTTATTACAAATGCCTCTCTAGGTTATTTGTGGGGCATAGGAATTCCTTCCCCCCAAAAAAATTTAGTCCAGCCCCCCACAAGGTCTGAGGGACAGTGCTCTCCTGCTCCTTGTCCATAAAACATACAATAATAATAAATTTAAATCACGAACAACCTGTTGCCCCTCTCAGGGCATCTAAAATCAGCTGCCTGAGGCAGCCATCCTATTCTGATGACCAGGAACCCACAGGTAATACTCCTCAGCACCTCTATGCAAATAAAACACTCCTCCCCTTCCACTTCTGCTGCACAGGTGTTTAAAGCACCGCTTTCCCCTGAAAAGTAGCAACCTTGCTATTCCTTTTCCTGCAGCATCCCATGCTCCCATTTCTAGGAAGGCCACTTCAACTTCATCTAGCACTCAGTCACTTTCTTCACTGTCTTCCCAGGGCTCCTGGGCAAGCTCTATGGGCTCGCTGACATCCCTGAGGTCCATAGACTATTCTGCCAACTACAAGGCAGACTATTTCCGCAAGCTGAACAAGGAGAGGGAATTCCACTACTCTGTCATCCAGTTCATGCTGAATCACATGGTTTCCATGCTGCCTAGGAGGGGCCAAGTGGCAGAAAACTACCGTATTTTTCGCTCTATAGGACACACTTTTTCCCCTCCAAAAATTAAGGGGGAATGTTTGTGCGTCCTATGGAGCAAATGTAGGCTTCAGCGAAAGCATTGCAAAGCCTCCAAAGCACAGAGGGAGCGCTCCCTCTAGCTATTCTGGCTTTTGAATATCCCCACGAAGCCTCCGCAGGGCACGGGTATCCCAGCGGCTACCCCAGAACTCAGAACAGCAAAAGGCTATCCCAGAAGCCAGGTCCCTCTTGCTGTTCTGGCTTCTGGGATTCAATTTTTTTTTTTTTATCTTGTTTCATCTCCCCAAACTAAATGCGTCCTATCGTCTGGTGCATCCTATAAAGCGAAGAATACGGTACATAGGCTGCCTCCCAGTGAAGTGCAACTTAAAGCCTAGACAGCAGATCAGCACAAGCCTCATAAACCTCAGAGACTTTACACTGTATTCAACAAATGATTGCTTCTCAGAAATGGGATTGTGAGAGCTGGCACACATAATTGCCATACTGGGGGTGCTGCTGGCTTGATGGTGGTTGTTTTAACTTGGCCGTGCCATGGAGAAGAATGGTTTGGAATGGCAAGCCAATATGCACATTATACCTTGCGGCACAAAGGTAGCCATCTCATGGAAACACCTTCACGTTGCTCTTTGTGGCTTACATTTTGTGTCCGTCACTTGTAAGTGCTCCAGCCTTCACACTTGGCCAATTTGTACTGCCCTTACAAATGTTGCTTTCTAGTGCTCTTTTGGTCTAAGAAATCATGGGCTAACTTGATTTCATCAAGGGACTATAATATTAGATGTTTAGAAAGTGGGGGGGGAGTGTTTGCAACTGTGATTGTAGTATTCATCTTTTAAAAATATGAACTTTGCAAGTTTTTGCACAGTTTCTGTATGCACATGAGCTATATGTAATAAATAAATCATCATCAACATCATCATCTTTATACCCCACCCATTCGGCTGGCTTTCCCAAGGGACTCTGGGGGGCTTACAGCATATCTAAAAACATAAAGCATTAAAAATCCCCTGATACACGGCTCAGGAGATCGAGAGGGAGAAGAAAGAGAAGGCAGGAAGGGTAACCATGTCAGACCACTAACTCCTCGAAATACAAATGTCTTCCGGATAGATTGCCCATAAACTCCACCCTTGGTCCAACTCCTCTTCCAGCAGCTCTTCCATGCTTAGCTAATCTGTTCTCCTTCTCCTTCTCCTTCTCCTTCTCCTTCTCCTTCTCCTTCTCCTTCTCCTTCTCCTTCTCCTTCTCTCTCTGAATAATACAATGTTACCTCGGGTTAAGAACTTAATTTGTTCTGGAGGTCCGTTCTTAAGCTGAAAATGTTCTTAACCTGAGGTACCACTTTAGCTAATGGGGCCTCCTGCGGCGGCTGCACCGCCACCGCACAATTTCTGTTCTCATTCTGAAGCAAAGTTCTTAACCCAAGGAACTATTTCTGGGTTAGCGGAGTCTGTAACCTGAGGAACTACTGTACTATATGATTTCCATTCAAATGTTTAACTTTAACATTATATATATATATATGTGTGTGTGTGTGTGTGTTTAACTTATAACATACACACTAATATAAGCATCATTAAAATACCAAATAGAAGTATAATCACAAGGTGCCAAGCCAATTTTAAATGTTGGTCATGGTAGGGTTCTATCCTGAAAATATGTCCCACCAATGGATCTACAAAAGAGTTACTCCAGAGATGGAAAAGAAGTATCCTGACAGTACTGGGACACTGGAGCAGAACCTAGCCCCCTGACACACATCGAAGGTGGTGAAGAAATTCATGACAGAGCAGCAAATAGAGGTACTTGATTGGCCAGGGAATTCCCCGGATGTAAATCCTATTGAGAATTTGTGGGCTATATGGAAAAATCACCTCTGTGCTGTAGACTGTACGACTATGGAGAAACTCATTCAGGCACTGATTCAAGTGTGGTACAGGGATCCAAAAAGCAACAGTAACTGTTCAAAAATAGTAGACTCCATGCCAAACCATGTTCAAATGCTGCTTAAAAATAGTGGAGGTCATATCCGTTACTAATGTACATCTACTGTACTAAAGTCATTATTTCAATTAATTTGTACACCACATTGTTATGTGTTTAGCAAGACATGGACACACACTAGAACTGTTCACATTACTGAACCATAAACAGGTCAAACCGCCCTTAATTCAGAGGGTGCACAATGTGAGTTCCTGCACTAAAACAGCAGTGTTTGCTGTGATAACCAGATAAATAAATCAAGTTGACTTTCAGGTAATACTGACTAGTATAGCCCCTAGGCCATTGCTTCTAGCTTTAGGATATGCTACTGATTTTGACCTAGATTGAATATTTTTCTTTCAAATGAGTATATAATAAATGTTTGGGGGGAATTGAAAGGAAATCCACATCCCGCCCACCTTAGAAGTCCACATTTGGTTAAAAGACAATGGCCAGGTTAAAAAGGAATTACTCATTTTGCTAAGCTCTCATATTAACAGCTTCACCAAATTTCAGAAACTCAGGAAGAAGGATGGGCATGTGTGTACTTCCTGACCCTCTGAAGATACTCAGCCTCGTGTGCCAACCCCAGCTGGAAGGCCTTAGGACTTCTCAGCAGAAGCTCCACCCTCCTGGAAGAAGACCCACAATGCCACCTACCTTGGAGGGCCACTGCATTCTGGGTGGCAAGGAACTTCAACTCCATACTGGCCGATGGGAAGAGCAGCTCTATGATGGAACAGTAATAAATAGAATTATTGACGAAGAAAAAGAAATTATTGACCCAAAACAAATCAAAGAAAGATTTATAAAGTATTACAAAAATTTATATAAAGTAGAATTGAAAGAGGAAAAGAAAATCCAAAAACACCTATTAGAAAATAGATTACCAGATAAAGAAGAAGAAGAATATGCAATTTTAAATTCAAATATTGAACTTGAATAGATCAAAAAAGTGATTAAAAATATGAAGGATGGGAAATCACCGCGACCAGACAGAATTTCAGTAACATATTATAAAAAATCAGAGGAAATAATAACACCCAAATTTAAATTAATTATGAATGAAATTTTAGACAAAGCAGAAATACCCAATTTGTGGCAAGAAGCATTGATAACCCTTATCCCAAAGCAAGGTACGGATTTGAGACTTATAAAAAACTACAGGCCAATATCTTTATTGAATATAGACTATAAAATATTTACTGGAGTTCTTGCAAATAGAATGAAAACTCTGCTAAAAAGGATAATTAAAAAAGATCAGGCAGGATTTTTGCCAGCCATACAAATAAAGGAATATGCCGAAATGAATCCAAGAAATTTCAATGCTTTTGTTAGACGCTGAAAAGGCATTTGACAGTGTCTCTTGGAAATTTATGATTAAAACCTGCAAAAGTTTAAATTTAGGCAAAAGAATTATGAATGCAATTCAAGCAACTTACAAAAAACAAAGAGCCAAATTAATCCTAAACAACGAAATTACAGAATAATTTGACATCGAGAGAGGGACACGACAGGGATGTCCTTTATCCCCACTCTTATATATAACAATAATAGAAACTCTATTAATAGCCCTGAGAAAGGATGAAGAAATAAAGGGCATATCTTGGTACACAGTGTTACAAAGTAAGAGCATTTGCAGACGATGTGCTTATTACAATCGAAACACCAAATAAAGTATAAAAAAGCATTAGAAAGAATGAAAGAATTTGGCGAATTAGCAGGATTCAAATTGAACAAAGATAAATAAAAATTGATAACAAAAAATATAGGCGAGAAAGGGAAAAGGGAATTAGAGGAAACAACAGCACTAAAAATAGAAAATAAAGTGAACTACTTAGGGATATGGATTACAAATAAAAATATGAATTTATTTAAGGATAATTATATCAAAAAATGGAAAGAAATTAAAGGGAGTATGGATAAATGGGGAAAACTAAAATTATCATTAGGAGGAAGAATATCTATGATTAAAATGATGATACTCCCCAAAATTCTATTTTTATTTCAAACGATTCCAATTGTAATAGGAACTAAATATTTTATAAGCTGGCAAAGACATCTTGCAAATTTTATATGACAGGGGAAAAGGCAAGGATAAAATTAGAAGTAATGACAGGCCCAAAGGAAAGTGGAGGATTCGAAGTGCCAGATTAAAGAAAGTATTTTGAGGCAGCGTGTTGGTGTTGGATAAAAAAATAATGAAGACAAAATATACGGCTGGCATGGCTATTTTATGACAAAAAAGAAGAACATAAAAAAATTATAAATCACATAGTAAGAAAGAAGATGCAGACAGAAATAGTAAATTAAAAAATTACGAACAATTACAAACATTTCGAATAAATTGGTTACAATATTATCAATTAAAAGCAACATATGAAAAAGACATAAGAAAGGGGGGATTTGGAAATAAAACTTCAAAATTAGAAAAGGAAAAATTGCAAAGTGATCAAAAATACTTGCAAAAATGTATAGATTAATAATGAAAACCACCTTAGAACAAGAGACAAAAGGGGAAAACATGTTAAAATGGGAGCACGATTTGGGATATGAGACATACCATATGTGGAAAGATTGAAAACTTTTTGGGAGAAAAACATAAATTTTACTGCGTGTGATTTATTAAGGGAGAATTTCAGAAAAATTCACCACAGATGGTACCTAACCCCTGACAGATTGTCAAAATTAAATAAAAGGAACAACGACAAATGTTGGAAATGTAACAGAACAAAAGGTACGTTATACCACATGTGGTGGACTTGCCCAAAGATTAAAACCTTTTGGGACATGATCCACGACGAAATAAAAAAAATGATAAGGACATCAAACAAACAAAAAGGCAGAGGCATATCTATTAGGAATTCTAGATAAAGATATCCCAAAAGATAAAACTAACAATTCTATACGCGACAGCAGCAGCAGGAATTTTGATTGCTAGCTATTGAAAAGAAGCCAGCATCCCAACAAAAAGAGAATGGTTGGGGAAACTTTGCAAGTACCTGGAACTAGCAAAACAGATGGATATAATAAGGAGAAAACCCAAAACTATGGTTATGAACCAATGGGAGTTCTTAAATGATTATTTACAAAAACAGGGCTCGACTACAAAAATCTGGTTGTGTTTAAAATAATCTTGTGCATAATATAAAAAATACAAAGTGAGACAATAAGGAAAGCCAAAGGGAAAATATGAAGAACAGAGGATCTGACAAACAGATTATTAAAAACGCATGAGGCAAACGGTGGAAGTCTTTTTAAAAAAAACACACTTTACTTAAGGTAGATAAGGACAAGATGAAATTATACAATTAAATATAAATATAGATGGGAAACGGCTATGTAAAGTGAATACTTATCTACTTTAAAACATTTTCACCTATGATCTTTTTCTTTTACTTCTTTATTTTTTCTTTGGTTTTTTTCTGATATCTTATATTTCATTTCACTCCTTTATTGTGAATAGCATTTTATAGAGATATATATAACTGTAAATATGAAAAGAGACAAAGTATTCTCTAATTTTTTTCCTTGGTTATATGTATTTTCTTTTTCTTTTGTATTTTCTTTTGTTGTAAATATGTATGTTTCCTAATTTGTACTTAATAAAATTTAAAATTTAAAAAAAAGAAATTGAAAGCAATGGCAGGCGGAAGGGAGGACACCTGAGGACACCTGTGAAAACATGGCCCTCCATGCCAGCTGAGACCAAGGACCAAGAAACTAAACATCAGATAGCCCAATAAAAACCTGCAATTTCTCCAATCTACCCCCCCCCCACTCTTTAACCTTAATCTAATTCTACTGCCTTACTCCACCCACCAACACATTCTAGTTCAGCGCAACTCCATTGGTTCAATAGACAATACAAGGTGAGAGACACAGGGCAACCCGGACAGGTTGGCAGGGAATCACCCTATATTGTAGATAAGCAAGATGGCTAGCTTAAAAGCAATTACATTAAATGTGAGGGGGTTGGGAAAACCCATCAGAAGACAATGCATCACTTCATATATAAACACCAAAACTGACCATGCCTACCTTAACGGATGAGGAACAGGAATTCATGGACAGTCCTATCACCCCAGAGGAAATAGATATACTCCTCAAAAACCTCAAGCCACACAAAGTTCCAGGCCCAGATGGCTTTACAGCAGAATTCTATTGGAAATTCAAAGAACCCCTGATGCCCTACATGACCTGCCTATTCAATGATATCATAAAATGGGGGCCCTTCCCCAAAACCTGGACCTACTCCAAAATAGTCTCCATCCCCAAAACACTTACAGACAGCCTCAAAGTAGAATCACATCGCCCAATCTCATTAATCAACCAAGACGACAAGATATTCACATCAAACTTGGCTAAACGCCTAAACATTTTCCTACATAAGTTAGTAGCCCCAGACCAGGCTGGCTTCATCCCTGGTAGCAATATAACATACCCCATCAGAAAACTACGGAACATGATTGAACACAGCACGGCAACTAAACGCTCACTGACAATTATGTCCCTAAACATCCTCAATGCTTTGGATTGCTTAGAGTGGAAATACCTATTAGCAGCACTAACATGAAATTTGGCCCCAATATCCTGCAAATCCTCCAACAAATATACTCCCAAGCCTCAGCAATATGGAAGACTAACAATAGGGACTCTAATACCATAGCAATCCAAAATGGCACAAAACAAGGATTCCCACGGTCTTTCTTCTTATTCATCCTGGCTCTGGAACCTTTAGCAATCTGAATCCGAGCAGCCACAGACATCAAGGGAGCGGAAATAAAAGGCAAAACCTACAAATTAGGACTCTTTGCAGATGACAGCACCAGACCCCAGAAACACAGCAACCTCCTTAATCAGAGAACTCAACACATTTGCAATGGTGTTGAGCCTACAGGTAAATTTTGCAAAGTCAGAAGCTATGTGCTTCCCACACCCAAAAAGAACTAGCTAACGTCACCAAGATAAAACTTTGCCACACCAAGTTCAGATACCATGGGGTACAAAGAATCAGAAACCTCAATGAAGTATACCTCCACAGCTACAACCGCTTGTTGGCGGCAAATCAACAACGACCTAAAGAGATGGAACAACATCAACTTCACTCTCTCAGACAAAATAGCCATGATCAAAATGATCACCCTCCCAAAACTAACCTACCTATTCCAAACAAAAAACCAAGAATAAGCCCCAAATACCTGCACCTCCCCTCCTCAGAGGGAGGATGGGGAATCCCCAACACAGAAGCATATTACATTATGCTACATAATCCCATATATAGTAGAAGATGAAACAAAACAGCGGGTACACCTGAAGAGGTACATAATTGAAAATACCGGCACCACAGCATACCCAATTCCAAACAAACTAAGGAAAATTCCCACAATACTTAACAGCTACACACAGACCATGCTTAAAGTATGGAAAGCAGAAATAGGCAAACTGTCCCCAACCCCATCCCCACTAATTCCCCTGGCACACCACCCATTATTCCATCACACAGCACAAAACCTCCAGATAAAAACCTGTCAAACAAAAGGCTTGTATCGCCTAATCAACCTCTATAAAAATAGCAAACCCTTGCCAACACAAGAAATACAAGACAAACTAGAAGACGCCCAAATGCCCTGGTTAACACACCACCAATTACATGCCCTCTTAAACAATCCAGTAGTAAAATCAGCTGCAACTAGGCCCCTGACAACCTTCAAAAACCTCCCCCAAAAACCTCTTATGAGATTAACCCCACTCAGCGGACCAGAACATGGTCTAAACCCTGCTTTAAATCCGTATCAAAGAAAAGGAAAGCACTCACTCTGAAACTCACATACAGGTGGTACCTAACACCAAGGAAATTAGTGCAAATAAGCCCAGGTAATTCACCAAAATGCTGGAGAGGGTGCACCTCCCCAGGCACATACCTCCACATGTGGTGGGAATGCCCCCAAATCCAACTCTTCTGTACGAAAACCATATGAGAAACATGTAAAATAACTAAGCAAGTATTAGAAATCACCCCAGAACTGACCCTACTAAACATCTTCCAAGACAATAATACCCACTTACACCACAAAGAACTCATAACCCACCTACTCTCAGAAGCCAGAAGCATCATAACCAGACACTGGAGAGACCTGTCAGGAATAAATATGGACCAATGGTACCAAATACTATGGGAAACAGCCTTACTAGAAAAATTAACCAATAAACTGAAACTGACACAGGGACATATAGAAGAAGGCGCCTTCACCCAGGTATGGGTCCCCTTTAGCACATACACAGCCCAACAAGACAATGACAAAAATCCACCAACAGAATACAAATCAATATGGCTAACCTGATCCAAAACGCCCACCCACCCCACTCACACATGAAAACAAAGACCACCAGAGTCAACTACAAATGAACAGTAACACCCTAGGCCAACCCCAACCTCTCTCACCACCAAAGGAACACAAGTGAACAGCGGAGAACCCGCACAAGCAACGCTGACACAAAACTCCACATATTTTAAGTAAAATAGAAACATCACCACCCAACCCCACCCCCCACTCATCTTTTTTTCCCCTCCACCTCTTTCCCCCTATTCTTCCAAATGTCTCAACAAAAGGGGGGAAATGTGTTACGTTGGGGGGGGGGGAATACGAGACAGAGACATTGCACATACCTTTGTAAATCAAGAAAATCTTTACTAAAAAAACATTTAAAAAATACAAATGAAACTGACCTGTATATTTCAAGAAAATGTAACTTGAAAAAAGAAACATACTTTTGTAAACCAAGAAATCTTTAATAAAAAAGAAATTAAAAAATATTTGGTAGGAGAAAAATTACCGAAGGATAAGAAAGTACTGTTTATGTATGCGATGACAACGCCAGAATACTACTTGCCCAGGGATGGAAAGAAGAAAGAGCCCCATCGAAAGGAGAATGGATAATGAAGATGATGGACTATGCGGAGATGGCAAGGCGGACCGGGAAAATCAGGCACCAAGAGTTTAACAAATTTACTAAAGAATGACATACCTCTAAAGAATATATTAAAGAACACTGTAATCATTTTAAATGATTACATTTTAAAATGTTGGCAGGATTGACATAGCACTTGTAATTTAAAATAACAAAGGATAAAAATGAAGTACCATAATTTGGATAAATGCAATTAGATGCAGTTTAAAAAGGAAGATAAATTTTGGAAGCCAAGGGAGGGGTGGAGGGAAGTCCGGGGGAACCCCATAAAGGTACTGATATGGACTGTGATGTAATGTAAGCATGTTTGTCTCTGTGTGTGTAAAAATGTGTTTTTTCTTTTTGTAACTTTGAAAATAAAAAATTGAAAAAAGAAAATAATTTTAAAGTGTTTTTAAAAATATATTGAATTTGACATAAGCTCACCCTCGCCATCTACTGTCACATTTGTATAGTGCACTTAAAACATTGTATACGCATCTGTATAGCCAAGTCTTTAGTCTGTGGCTGTATTTTTGACACCGTTTCCTCTCTTTCCACCAATCAAGGGTGGACCACATGCTTAACACGAGTCAACAGTGTGATGCAGCAACAACAACAACAAAGCTAACACTGTTCTAGGCTGCATCAACAGAAGTATAGTGTCCAGATCAAGGGAAGGAATTGTTGTTGTTTAGTCGTTCAGTCGTGTCCGACTCTTCGTGAACCCATGGACCAGAGCACGCCAGGCACTTCTGTCTTCCACTGCCTCCCGCAGTTTGGTCAGATTCATGTTTGTAGCTTCGAGAACACTGTCTAACCATCTCGTCCTCTGTCGTCCTCTTCTCCTTGTGCCCTCCATCTTTCCCAACATCAGGGTCTTTTTCAGGGAGTCTTCTCTTCTCATGAGGTGGCCAAAGTATTGGAGCCTCAGCTTCACGATCTGTCCTTCCAGTGAGCACTCAGGGCTGATTTCCTTAAGAATGGATGCGTTTGATCTTCTTGCAGTCCATGGGACTCTCAAGAGTCTCCTCCAGCACCATAATTCAAAAGCGTCAATTCTTCGGCGATCAACCTTCTTTATGGTCCAGCTCTCACTTCCATACATCACTACTGGGAAAACCATAGCTTTTACTATACGGAGCTTTGTTGGCAAGGTGATGTCTCTACTTTTTAAAATGCTATCTAGGTTTGCCATTGCTTTCCTCCCAAGAAGCAGGCGTCTCTTAATTTCGTGGCTGCTGTCACCATCTGCAGTGATCATGGAGCCCAAGAAAGTAAAATCTCTTACTGCCTCCATTTCCTCCCCTTCTATTTGCCAGGAGGTGATGGAACCAGTGGCCATGATCTTCGTTATTTTGATGTTGAGCTTCAGACCATATTTTGTGCTCTCCTCTTTCACCCTCAATAAAAGGTTTTTTAATTCCTCCTCACTTTCTGCCATCAAGGTTGTGTCATCTGCATATCTGAGGTTGTTGATATTTCTTCCAGCAATCTTAATTCCGGCTAGGGATTCATCCAGACCAGCCTTTCGCATGATGAATTCTGCATATAAGTTAAATAAGCAGGGAGACAAAATATAGCCTTGTCGTACTCCTTTCCCAATTTTGAACCAATCAGTTAAAAAAAAAAATAGTTCCTTGCTATTCTGCCTTGGTCAGACCACACCTGCAATACTGTGCAATTCTGGCCACCACAATTTAAGAAGGATGTTGACAAGCTGGAACCTGTGCCAAGGAGGGCAACCAAGATGATCAAGGGTCTAGAAACCAAGACTTAGGAGGAAGGGTTGAAGCAGCTGGGTATGTCTAGCCTGGAAAAGAGGAGATTTAGAAGAGATATCATAGCCATCTTCAAATATCTCAAGGGCTGTCACATAGAAGATGAAGCAAGCTTGTTTTCTCCTGTTCTGCGGGGTAGGACTCAAACCAATGGCTTCAAGGTACATGAAAGGAGATTCAAACTAAACATCAGGAAGAATTTGCTGACAGTAAGAGCTCTTTAGACCATGGGACAGTCTGCTTTGAGAGGTATGCGGGCTCTCCTTGCTTTTGAATTATGGTGCTGGAGGAGGGGGGCACTATGTTGGCAAAGGTCCAACAAAGGGTGTATGTGAAAAATATGGCATTATTGCACTTTGAATGGAAAAAATCTAGGAGGAAAGAGGGGAATAATTTTCAAATGGCACCTTTAACCCAAGACATTTTCGTCTTGCGAAGCAAGCCCATAGGGAAATTCGTCTTGCGAAGCGCCTCTGAAAACGGAAAACCCTCGCGAGGCATTCGTCTTGCGGGGCACCACTGTACTTAACGCCATGGTTTTCCCAGTAGAGATGTATGGAAGTGAGAGCTGGACCATAAAAAAGGCTGATCGCCGAAGAATTGATGCTTTTGAATTATGGTCCTGGAGGAGACTCTTGAGAGTCCCATGGACTGCAAGAAGATCAAACCTCCCCATTCTGAAGGAAATCAGCCCTGAATGCTCACTGGAAGGACAGATCCTGAAGCTGAGGCTCCAATACTTTGGCCATCTCATGAGAAGAGAAGACTCCCTGGAAAAGACCCTGATGTTGGGAAAGATGGAGGGAACAAGGAGAAGGGGACAACAGAGGATGAGATGGTGGGACAGTATTCTCAAAGCATGAGTTTGACCAAACTGCGGGAGGCAGTGGAAGATAGCAGGGCCTGGCGTGCTGTGGTCCATGGGGTCATGAAGAGTCAGACACAACTAAACAACTAAACAACAACAACCTCAGGTTAAGAACTTAATTCGTTCTGGAGGTCCATTCTTAACCTGAAACTATTCTTAACCTGAGGTACCACTTTAGCCATTGGGGCCTCCTGTTGCCGCTGCTCTGCCACCGTGAAATTTCTGATCTCATCCTGAAGCAAAGTTCTTAACCCAAGGTACTAATTCTGGGTTAGCGGAGTCTGTAACCTGAGGTACTACTGTGCTATATGATTTCCATTCAAACGTTAAACTTTACAATATAAAATACACATTAATATAAGCATCATCAAAATACCAAATAGAAGTAAAATCACAGGGTGCCAAGGCAATTTTAAATGTTGGTCATGGTAGGGCTCTATCCTGAAAATATGTCCCACCAATGGTTCTACGAAAGAGTTACTCCAGAGCTGAAAAAGAAGTATCCTGAGGGTACTGGGATACTGCAGCAGGACCTAGCCCCCTGTCACACATCGAAAGTGGTGAAGAAATTCATGACAGAGCAGCAAATAGAGGTACTTAACTGGCCAGGGAATTCCCCCGACGTAAATCCTATTGAGAGTTCGTGTGCTATATGAAAAAATCGCCTCTGTGCTGTAGACTGTACGACTATGGAGAAACTCATTCAGGCACTGATTCAAGTGTGGTACAGGGATCCAAAAATCAACAGTAACTGTTCAAAAAAAGTAGACTCCATGCCAAACCGTGTTCAAATGCTGCTTAAAAATAGTGGAGGTCATATCCGTTACTAATGTACGTCTATGTGAGTTTTGACATGTATGTGTGAGTTTTGTACAATGAACTACTGTACTAAAGTCATTGTTTCAATTAATTTGTACAGCACATTGTTATATGTTTAGTAAGACATGGACACAACTAGAACTGTTCACATTACTGAACCATAAACAGGTCAAACCCCCCCTTAATTCAGAGGGTGCACAATGTGAGTTCCTGCACTAAAACAGCGGTGTTTCTTGTGATAACAAGATAAATCAAATTGACTTTCAGGTAATACTGTCTAGAATGGCCCCTGGGCCATTGCTTCTACCTTTATGATGCTCTACCGATTTTGACCTAGATTGAGTATTGTTTCAAATCAGTATATATTAACTGTTTGGGGGGAATTGAAAGGAAACCCACATCCTATCATATGAAAATGCATCACTTCATATATAAACACCGACTGACCATGCCCACCTTAATGGATGAGGAATAGGAATTCATGGACAGTCCTATCACCCCAGAGGAAATAGATATGGTCCTCAAAAACCTCAACCCACACAAAGCTCAAAGCCCAGGAGGCTTCACAGCAGAATTCTATAGGAAATTCAAAGAACCCCTGATGCCCAACATGACCCACCTATTCAATGATATCATAAAAGGGGGGCCCTTCCCCAAAACCTGCAGCCACTCCAAAATAATCTCCATCCCAAAACTACTGAAAGACAGCCTCAAAGTAGAATCATACCGCCCAATCTCATTAATAAACCAAGACGACAAGATATTCACATAAAACTTTGCCAAACGCTTAAACATTTTCCTACACAAGTTAGTAGCCCCAGACCAGAATGGCTTCATCCCAGGTCACAATATAACAGACCCCATCAGGAAATTTCGGAACATGATTGAACACAGCACGGCAACTAAACGCCCACAGACAATTATGTCCCTAAATATCCTCAATGCTTTGGATTGCTTGGAGTGGAAATACCTATTAGCAGTACTAACATGAAATTTGGGCCCAATCTCTGTGAAAACAAGGCCCTCTACACCAGCTGAGACCGAGGACCAAGCAGCTAAACGCCAGATGGCTCATGATACCCCAAATAAAAACCTTTAGGACTACATATAGGATATTTTCTGCAATCTACCCCCCCCCCCTTTTTAACCCAAATCTAATTCTAACCCCTTACTCCCCCACCCACCACACTCTAGCTCAGCGCAATTCCATTGGTTTGATAGAGAATACAAGGTGAGAGACACAGGGCAACCCAGACGGGTTGGCAGGGAATCACCCTATATTGTAGATAAGCAAGATGGCTAGCTTAAAAGCAATTACATTAAATGTGAGGGGTTGGGAAACCCCATCAGAAGACAATGCATCACTTCATATATAAACACCAGGACTGACCATGCCTACCTTAACGGATGAGGAACAGGAATTCAATTTTTTAATTTTTATTACAGTGGTACCTTGGGTTACATATGCTTCAGGTTACATACGCTTCAGGTTACAGACTCCACTAGACCAGAAATAGTACCTCAGCTTAAGAACTTTGCTTCAGGATCAGAACAGAAATCGTGCTCTGGCGGCACGGTGGCAGCAGGAGGCTCCATTAGCTAAAGTGGTGCTTCAGGTTAAGAACAGTTTCAGGTTAAGAACAGACCTCCAGAATGAATTAAGTATTTAACCTGAGGTACCACTGTAAGTACAAATTAGAAAACATACATACTTACAACAAAAGAAAATATAAAAGAAAAAGAAAATACATATAACCAAGGAAAAAAATTAGAGAATACTTTGTCTCTTTTCATATTTACAGTTATATATACCTCTATAAAATACTATTCACAATAAAGGAGTGAAATGAAAGATAAGATATCAGAAAAAAACAAAGAAAAAATAAAGAAGAAAAGGATCATAGGTGAAAATTTTTAAAAGTAGATAAGTATTCACTATACATAGCTATTTCCCGTCTATATTTATATTCAATTGTATAATTTCATCTTGTCCTTATCTGCCTTAAAAAGTGGGGTTGTTGTTTTTTTTAAAAAAAGACTTCCACCGTTTGCTTCATGCGTTTTTAATAATCCGTTTATCAGCTCCTCTGTTCTTCATATTTTCCCTTTGGGTTTCCTTAATGTCTCACTTTGTATTTTTTATATTACACACAAGATTACTCTAAACACAACCAGATTTTTATACTTGAGCCCTGGTTTTGTAAATAATCATTTAAGCACTCCCATTGCTTCATAACCATAGTTTTGGGTATTCTCCTTATTATATCCATCAGTTTTGCTAGTTCCAGGTACTTGCAAAGTTTCCCCAACCATTCTCTTTTTGTTGGGATGCTGCCTTCTTTCCAATAGCTAGCAATCAAAATTCTTGCCACTGTTGTCGCATATAGAAATTAGTTAGTTTTATCTTTTGGGATATCTTTATCTAGGATTCCTCTGCCTTTTTTGTGTCTGATGTCTTTATCAATTTTTTTATTTCGCCGTGGATCATGTCCCAAAAGATTTTAATCGTTGGGCTAGTCCACCACCAGCATTTGTTGTTGTTACTTTTATTTATTTTTGACACTCTGTCAGGGGTCAGGTACCATCTGTGGTGAATTTTT
The DNA here is from genome assembly GCF_965153285.1 of Podarcis tiliguerta. Lineage (NCBI taxonomy): Eukaryota > Metazoa > Chordata > Lepidosauria > Squamata > Lacertidae > Podarcis > Podarcis tiliguerta. The sequence goes on from NC_139553.1 coordinate 31,423,039, forward strand.
CTGAAATTCTCCCTTAAATAAATCACACACAGTAAAATTTATGTTTTTCTCCCAAAAAGATTTCCATCTTTCCACATATGGTATGTCTCATATCCCAAATCATGCTCCCATTTTAACATGTTTTCCCCTTTCGTCTCTTGTTCTAAGGTGGTTTCATTAATAATCTATACATTTTTGCTAGCATTTTTTTATCGCTTTGCAGTATTTCCTTTTCTAATTTTAAAGTTTTATTTTCAAATCCCCCCTTTTTATGTCTTTTTCATATGTTGCCTTTAATTGATAATATTGTAACCAATTTATTCCAAATGTTTGCAATTGTTCGTAAGTTTTTAATTTAATATTTCCGTCTACATCTTCTAATATTTCCCTATATGTTTGCCAAGTCTCTTTTGCATTACTCTTTAATGTTGTGGTTGCCTCCACTGGTGAAACCTATTGGGGAGTTTCCTCAATAATTTTTCTTTTTGTTCTTTTGCAGACATCCAATAGAGCCTTTCTTACTATGTGATTTTTAAATTTTTTATGTTGTTCTTTTTTGTCATAAAATAAACATCCATGCCAGCCGTATATTTTGTCCCAACCCTCCAGTGTTAGGACTTCATTATCTTTTAATAATATCCATTTTTTTACCCAACATAGGAACAGGAATTGATGGACAGTCCTATCGCCCCAGAGGAAATAGATATGGTCCTCAAAAACCTCAACCCACACAAAGCTCCAATCCCAAATGGCTTTACAGCAGAATTCTATAGGAAATTCAAAGAACCCCTGATGCCCTACATGACCTGCCTATTCAATGATATCATAAAAGGGGGGCCCATCCCCAAAACCTGGACCTACTCCAAAATAGTCTCCATCCCAAAACCACTGAAAGACAGCCTCAAAGTAGAATCATACCGCCCAATCTCATTAATAAACCAAGACGACTAGATATTCACATCAAACTGCCAATTACGTCCCTAAACATCCTGAGTGCTTTTGATTGCTTAGAGTGGAAATACCCATTAGCAGTACTAACATGAAATTTGGCCCCAATATCCTGCAAATCCTCCAACAAATATACTCCCAAGCCTCAGCAATATGGAAGACTAACAATAGGGACTAATACTATAGCAATCCAAAAAGGCACAAAACAAGGATTCCCACGGTCTTTCTTCTTATTCATCCTGGCTCTGGAACCTTTAGCAATCTGAATCCGAGCAGCCACAGACATCAAGGGAGCGGAAATAAAAGGCAAAACCTACAAATTAGGACTCTTTGCAGATGACAGCACCAGACCCCATAAACACAGCAACCTCCTTAATCAGAGAACTCAACACATTTGCAATGGTGTTGAGCCTACAGGTAAATTTTGCAAAGTCAGAAGCTATGTGCTTCCCACACCCAAAAAGAACTAGCTAACGTCACCAAGATAAAACTTTGTCACACCAAGTTCAGATACCATGGGGTAAAACAACCAAAAACCTCAATAAGGAATACCTCCACAACTACAACCCCTTATTGGTGGCAGATTAACCAAGACCGAAAGAGATGGAACAACATCAACTTCACTCTCTCAGACAAAATAGCCATGATCAAAATGATCACCCTCCCAAAACTAACCTACCTATTCCAAACAAAAAACCAAGAATAAGCCCCAAATACCTGCACCTCCCCTCCTCAGAGGGAGGATGGGGAATCCCCAACACAGAAGCATATTACATTATGCTACATAATCCCATATATAGTAGAAGATGAAACAAAACAGCGGGTACACCTGAAGAGGGACACAATTTAAAATACTGGCACCACAGCATACCCAATTCCAAACAAACTAAGGAAAATTCCCACAATACTAAACAGCTACACACAGACCATGCTTAAAGCATGGAAAGCAGAAATAGGCAAACTGTCCCCAACCCCATCCCCACTAATTCCCCTGGCACACCACCCATTATTCCATCACACAGCACAAAACCTCCAGATAAAAACCTGTCAAACAAAAGGCTTATATCGCCTTATCAACCTCTATAAAAATAGCAAACCCTTGCCAACACAAGAAATACAAGACAAACTAGAAGACGCCCAAATGCCCTGGTTAACACACCATCCAATTACATGCCCTCTTAAACAATCCAGTAGTAAAATCAGCTGCAACTAGGCCCCTGACAACCTTCAAAAACCTCCCCCAAAGCTTCTTATGAGATTAACCCCACTCAGTGGACCAGAACATGGTCTAAACCGTGCTTTCAATCCATATCAAAGAAAAGGAAAGCACTCACTCTGAAACTCACCTACAGGTGGTACCTAACACCAAGAAAATTAGCGCTAATAAGCCCAGGTGATTCACCAAAATGCTGGAGAGGGTGCACCTCCCCAGGCACATACCTCCACATGTGGTGGGAATGCCCCCAAATCCAACTCTTCTGTACGAAAACCATATGAGAAACATGTAAAATAACTAAGCAAGTATTAGAAATCACCCCAGAACTGACCCTACTAAACATCTTCCAAGACAATAATACCCACTTACACCACAAAGAACTCATAACCCACCTACTCTCAGAAGCCAGAAGCATCATAACCAGACACTGGAGAGACCTGTCAGGAATAAATATGGAACAATGGTACCAAATAGTATGGGAAACAGCCTTACTAGAAAAATTAACCAATAAACTGAAACTGACACAGGGACATATAGAAGAAGGCGCCTTCACCCAGGTATGGGTCCCCTTTATCACATACATAGCCCAACAAGACAATGATAAAATCCACCAACAGAATACAAATCAATATGGCTAACCTGATCCAAAACACTCACCCACCCCACTCACACATGAAAACAAAGACCACCAGAGTCAACTACAAATGAACAGTAACACCCTAGGCCAACCCCAACCTCTCTCACCACCAAAGGAAGACAAGTGAACAGCAGAGAACCCGCACAAGCAACGGTGACACAAAACTCCACATATATTAAGTAAAATAGAAACATCACCACCCAACCCCACCCCCCACTCATCTTTCCCCTCCTCCACCTCTTTCCCCCTATTCTTCCTAATGTCTCAACAAAAGGGGGGGAATGTGTTACGTGGGGGGGGGGATACGAGACAGAGACATTGCACATACCTTTGTAAATCAAGAAAATCTTTACTAAAAAAAATTTAAAAAATACACATGAAACTGACCCGTATGTTTCAAGAAAATGTAACTTGAAAAAAGAAACATTGCACATACTTTTGTAAACCAAGAAATCTTTAATAAAAAAGACATTAAAAAAATTTTGGTAGGAGAAGAATTACTGAAGGCTAAGAAAGAGCCCCATCGAAAGGAGAATGGAGAATGAAGATGATGGACTATGCAGAGATGGCAAGGCAGACCGGGAAAATCAGGCACCAAGAGTTTAACCAATTTACTAAAGAATGACATACCTCTAAAGAATATATTAAAGAACACTGTGAACATTTTAAATGATTACATTTTAAAATGTTGGCAGGATTGACATAGCACTTGTAATTTAAAATAACAAAGGATAAAAATGAAGCACAATAATTTGGATAAATGCAATTAGATGCAGTTTAAAAAGGGAGATAAATTTTGGAAGCCAAGGGAGGGGTGGAGGGAAGTCCGGGGGAACACCATAAAGGTACTGATATGGAGTGTGATGTAATGTAAGCATGTTTGTCTGTGTGTGTGTGTGTGTGTGTGTGTGTGTGTGTAAAAAAATGTGTTTTTTCTTTTTGAAACTTTGAAAATAAAAAATTGAAAAAAAGAAAATAATTTTAAAGTGTTTTGAAAAATATATTGAATTTGACATAAGCTCACCCTCGCCATCTACTGTCACATTTGTATAGTGCACTTAAAACATTGTATACGCATCTGTATAGCCAAGTCTTTAGTCTGTGGCTGTATTTTTGACACCGTTTCCTCTCTTTCCACCAATCAAGGGTGGACCACATGCTTAACACGAGTCAACAGTGTGATGCAGCAACAACAACAAAAAAGCTAACACTGTTCTAAGCTGCCTCAACAGAAGTATAGTGTCCAGATCAAGGGAAGGAATAGTTCCTTGCTATTCTGCCTTGGTCAGACCACATCTGGAATACTGTGCAATTCTGGCCACCACAATTTAAGAAGGATGTTGACAAGCTGGAACCTGTGCCAAGGAGGGCAACCAAGATGATCAAGGGTCTAGAAACCAAGTCTTAGAAGGAACGGTTGATGCAGCTGGGTATGTCTAGCCTGGAAAAGAGGAGATTTAGAAGAGATATCATAGCCATCTTCAAATATCTCAAGGCCTGTCACATGGAAGATGGCGCGAGGACTCAAACCAATGGCTTCAAGGTACATGAAAGGAGATTCAAACTAAACATCAGGAAGAATTTGCTGAGAGTAAGAGCTCTTTAGACAGTGGGACAGCCTGCTTTGGGAGGTATATGGGCTCTCCTTGCTTGGAGGTTTTGTCAGTAGAGGTTGGGTGGCCATCTGTCATGGATGCTTTGATTGGGATTCCTGCATTGGATTCCTGCATTGGATTCCTGGTTGGACTAGATGACCCTTCAGGTCCCTTCTAATTCTATGAAGTCCCCATCTGATGGGTCTGTTGGTATTCAAAATCTGCTTTTAACAAAACGAGTAACAGAAAGGACTTATAGGAGAACCAGGGTGAATATGTCACTCTTCATATGTTTTAAACAACTCCCAGCAGGTCCAGTCAACATGATGGGCCTTGTGGGAATTGCAATCTGAAACATCTAAAGGACACAAACTTGGTGAAAGCTGCTGCACAGTGAGGCCTCTGCTCAAAAGAGCATCCCTTCTCTGTCAGAGCCAAGGTGTATCTAGTCCGGCACCCTGCTTCCATCAAGGACTAACCTGATCCCCTCTGGGTGTTCCTAAGTGGCTCCCCAGCAGTTGGTATTCAGAGGTAGACTGCTCCTTCAACAGGAAGTTCTATTTGGCTATTCAAGCCACTGACCACTGATAGACTCAGCCAAACCCAGGTTCTAGAGAAGGCTTCGCCAACCTGGTACAGCCCAAAACATCTCAGGGGGCACTATGTTGGCAAAGGTCCAACACAGGGTGTATGTGAAAAAAATGGCATTATTGCACTTTGAATGGAAAAAATCTAGGAGAAAAGAGGGGAAATGTTTTCAAATGGCACCTTTAACCCAACAGAGCAAAACGCTTGCTTTGCCGCCAGGTACATAAGGGAATGCAAGCAAGACGTTTTCGTAAGATCAGCCATATCAATGGAACAACTCCCCTAGGAGGAAAATATGCAGCTTTCAGAACTTTGAAGTTTAGAGAAAAAGCAAGTTGGAGGCAATGGAACCAGAGGTTCTAAAATCCTGCAAGACTTGCAGAAAGTGGGTAGGAAAAGTGTTTTTCTCCCTCTCTCATAACACCAGAACTCATGCAGGAACCAATACAGGAAGATTTAGATCGGATAAGAAAGTATTTACAGAAGACATATGAAAGACAACATTAGAAATGTTGGGGATATTTTGGAAAAGTTAGAAGCAATATTAATGTTTATTGTTGCAGAGAAAGCCTTTGACATTGTATCTTGGAGTTTTATGTTACATAATTTAGAGAGTATGGGGATAGGCCATGATTTTTTAAATGATATTAAACCGATCTATCTAGAACAAAGAGCTAAAATTATTGTAAATAATGTGGTTTCAGAGGAAATTAGAATTGAGAAGGGAACCAGGCAAGGGTAACCACTTTCCCCTCTGCTGTTTATTTCAGTCCTGGAGGTCTTGCCAAGTATGATTAGAAAGGATGAACAAGTCAAAGGTATTACAGTAGGTTTGAAACAATATAAATTAAAAGCCTTTGCTGATGATCTAGTCCTGACATTACAAGATCCAGACTCCAGTGCAGTCAAAGCACTGGAGCTGATACAAGAGTTTGGTCAGGTAGCAGGATTCAAATTATACAAGAGCAAGACAGTGGAAGACAGAAATGCCTGGCGTGCTCTGGTCCATGGGGTCACGAAGAGTCGGACACGACTGAACGACTAAACAACAACAAGACCAAAGTAATTGAGAAAAATCTGGATAATTAAGAAAGAAAACTATTACAAGAAAAAACGGGCCTAGATTTTGTGGAAAAAGTTAAATATTTGGCGGTGAACCTGACTGGGAAAAATTTGAATTTATATAAAGATAATTATGAGAAATTATGGAATAAAATTAAAAGAGATTTGGAGATATGGTCAAACCTAAAACTGTCATTAATGGACCGGATTTCCTTGATTAAGATGAATGTGCTGCCAAAGATCCTTTTTTTTGTTTCAAGCCCTCCCAATTATAGATAATGTGAAGTGTTTTAAAGAATGGCAGAAAGCACTATCCAGATTTATCTGGCAGGGGAAGAAATGCAGAATTAAATATAAATTACTTACAGACTTTAAAGAAAGAAGGGGATTTTCCTTGCCAGATTAAAAAAATTATTTTGAAGCTGCTGCACTTTGCTGGATTAAAGAATGGATGCAATTAGAAGACATAGATCTATTAGATTTGGAGGGATTTGACAATGTGTTTGGTTGGAATGCATATTTATGGTATGACAAGGTAAAGGCCCATAATGCATTTAAAAACCATGTAATTAGGAAATTGTTGTATAATGTTTGGACAAAATATAAAGATCTTTTAGAAAGAAAGATGCCCAGATGGCTTTCACCAAGGGAGGCAAAGACCCAGAAAAAACTAAATATGGATACCAAATGATTGAACTATTATGATTTGTTAATAGAAAAAAAAGGTTACAAATTAAAACCATTTGATCAAGTTAAAGATAAGTTAAATTGGTTACCAGATTAATGAATTGTATAAATTGGATAAGAAAAATGGTTTTGCTTTTGAAAAATCTAAGTTGGAGACGGAGTTGTTCGATACAAAAGGTAAAAAATTATATAAAATGTACAAGTTATTGTTGGAGTAGCATACAAAAGATGAACAAGTTAAATCTGTGGTGATAGATTGAGCAAGAGATGTAGGACATAATATAATGTTTGAGGATTGGGAAAGATTGTGGAAGAAAGGGGTCAAGTTCTCTGCATGTACTGTGTTAAAGGATGTACATGAAAATGATGTACAGATGGTATTTGACTCCTGTTAAATTAGCAAACGTATATCATAACTGTGACAATCTATGTTGGAAATGTAAAGAAAAGGAAGGAACCTTTTATCATATGTGGTGGACCTGTCCCAAGGAGAAAGAGTTCTGGGAAAAGATTTATAATGAATTGAAAAAAATGTTGAAATATACATTTATAAAGAAACCAGAGGCCTTCTTGGAATAACAGGTTTGGAATTGCCCAAGAAAGATGTTATTTTTGTATGCCACAACTGCTGCTCGTATTTTGTTAGCTAAAAAGTGGAAAACCCAAGAATTACCAATGATAGAAGAATGGCAGGTGAAGATGATGGATTTTTCGGAGCTAGGCGACCTAACCGGAAGAGTCCGTGACCAGAAGGAGGAGGAGTATCAGGAAGAGTGGATTAAATTTAATGATTACTAAGTTAAATGGGACGCGGGTGGCGCTGTGGGTAAAACCTCAGGGCCTAGGACTTGCCAATCGCAAGGTCGGCGGTTTGAATCCCCGCAGCGGGGTGTGCTCCCGTCGTTCGGTCCCAGCGCCTGCCAACCTAGCAGTTCGAAAGGACCTCCGGGTGCAAGTAGATAAATAGGGACCGCTTACCAGCGGGAAGGTAAATGGCGTTCCGTGTGCTGCGCTGGCTCACCAGATGCAGCTTGTCACGCTGGCCACGTGACCCGGAAGTGTCTGCGGACAGCGCTGGCTCCCGGCCTATAGAGTGAGATGAGCGCACAACCCTAGAGTCTGGCAAGACTGGCCCGAACGGGCAGGGGTACCTTTACCTTTACTAGGTTAAATATGTTAACTTAAATTAACTGAAAACAGCTTGCAGATACTCAGTTAGCTTAGGATTTTATTTATGTTAAGTGATGAATTAATATGTTTAATTTCATAATGTGAAGATCTAAGGATGTTAATGTTTAAGTTAAATTTTATAAGAACTGTGATTTGGAAAACCGTTAAAAGGATATGCAATGAAATCCAACCAAGGGGAAGCGAGGAAGTCACTTAACAATGTTAATAAGTGTAATTTCCAATAAGGCTATGATTTATGTTTCTTTGTCTTATGTGTTTATTTGTTTATAATGTTGTGAAAACCAATTTTAAAAATTTGAAAAAATGGAAAATAAAGTATTTACAGAAGAGAATAAGAAGAGTCTACTGGATCTGGCCACTGGCCCCTCTCCTCCATCATCCTGTTCACAGTGGCCACCCGGGTGCTCCTTAAGGGAAACCCACAAACAGGACAGGAGCACAAGAGCAACTCTCCCCTCCTGCGGTTTGCAGCAGCTGGGATTGAGAAGCACTCCTGTCCTGCCCATGCAAGCAGTGCTGACGGGCAGGGAGGCTTCTTCCCTGTGCATTAGCTCTGCCCATCCACAGAGCAGCCCTGTGTCTTTGGCTGACATCTTGGTGGTCACAGTGGGAACAGGATGCTCAACTAGATGGTCCCCCTTTGGCCTGGTGCAGAAGGCTCTATCTGACATTCCTATACACTGCTGGTGAAGACAAGTTGCACGTGTTGCCTCAGAACATGGTCACTCCAACCCTGCAAGGGAGGGAGAAATATAATGCCAGATGAAAACTCAAACCATCTTAATCAGCACAACAGAAAAGTCCAGGCAGAAAAGTTCTCTATTCCCAGTTCAGTCATAGAGAGCCCAGCAGCAGCCAGATATTGAGAGCCGTGCCACCCAGGAGCACATGCCAGCTTTCTTCCTGGGCACATTTGACAAGGCAGTACATCCCACTGAGCACTGCAGGACTCAATTCCAAGTAAGCATGGACAGGATATGGACAGCATAGCTGCACTGCAGAAAGTCTCTCTCCAGGGTCAGGCAGGCTGCTGCACTTCAAGGACTAAGGAGAACTAAGATGCTGGTGAAAGGCAGCCCTTAAGATTTCTAGAGACTTGTGCCCCCTAGTGGCAAAAGTTCCTGCTCCTCTGCAGCTGCTCTGGGTTAGCAGTTGGGCTCTAGAAAAAAACATTTCTAGGAAAACCAAGAACACAACAAAGAGGACTGTGCTGTACCAAATCTGACCACAGATGCATCCAGAGTTCTGTACTGACTGTGAGGAGCCCACCATCATATCAGACAAGGGGACATTCCCAACCCTACCCAAAGAGGCCAAGGATTATCCTGTGGAACTTCTGCCTGCACCTCACCTACCCCATAGAAGCTGCTATGGCTTCCAACCTTCCATGTGCAGTACCCAAAAACGTTTCCCCCTCTTAGTGTACAGAAAGGCGTGTTGTTTTTTAAAAGGAAAGAAACTATCATAGAGCAGCAGCATAATCCTACACATTTTTGCCAAGGAGTAAACTGCAGCGAGCGCAGCAGGCTTTGCTCCCAAATAAGAAGACATAGGATTCATCTAACATCCATCACAACCAAGGATAACGTAAAAGAACCTCCATGGCCAGAAGAGCTATACCCTACCCAAAGAGCCAGGGATTATCCTGTGGAACTTCTGCCTGCACCTCACCTCACCTACCCCACAGAAGCTAAAGGCACCAAGGAGGAAGGGATGGGACGTGGGGTGCTCAAGCAAAAATTGGGGGGTTGGTTGGGGGAAAACCAAGACGCTTTGCGCGGCTTTGCGTCCTTTTTTTGCGCTGGAGTGCGCGCGGCCAACACAACCCACCGCGCCAGGCGCTGCCCTCGCCACCAACGTGCCCAGGGCGCGAAGGGTTCCGCGCGTCAACTCAGCCTGGCCACCAGAGCCAAGCGGGGCTGCGCTTCGCCCCTGCCTGCCCTTGCCAGGAGAAGCTTGGTCGGCAGGCAAATCCCGCTCCCCCACGCTGGCCTGGGACGCGCGGCGGCTACTCCAAGCCGGGTCCTGGCGGCACTCAGGGCGGGACGGGATTCCCTGCGTGGGGGCGCCTGGCTCCCGCCACCTAAAAATCGCGCGCTTCGGACTACCCTCCCCCGGCCCAACCGCACACGTCACTGCCCACGTCCATACACATGTGCTCTTCGCATTTTCAGACCCGACTCTTTCCCCAGCCCTGCCTGGAAATACTGCGGGTAGAGTAACCCTGGCCTCACCTCTCGCCCCCCGCAAAGCTCTATTTCCGCGCAGCAGCCCTTCCTCCTGAAACCAAGGACCCAAGATCGAGGGCCAACCGGACACATTCCCAAAGCCACAACGAAGTTGCTTGGCTGAGCGAGGCCGCTACCCAACCCCACCACCCGAAATGCCCCCCCCACCTGCCCCTATCGCCAGCCAGAACCCTACCTAACCCAGGACTCTCCGCCGTCCCGCAGCACTTGGAAAAGGGCGCGGATCCTAAAAATCGCGCGCTTCGGACTACCAACCCCCGGGCCAACCCCACACACCACTGCCCATGTGCTTTCACAAGGGCTTTGCCAGGTATCAGCCCCAGGACATAGTAACCATGGGGTCAACAAGCGAATAAGTTCCTTTTCTAAGAAAGCAGACCCCGAGTTCAGCGGTGTTCATACACACGTGCTCTCCGCGGTTTCAGACTCTTTCCCAAGCCCTGTCTGGAAATACTGTGGCTAGAGTAACCCTGGCCCCACTTGTCTCCCGCCCCCCCCCCCCCCGCAAAGCAAATGCTCTATCGCACCCAAGGTTTGGGTGAAGAGCCAGAGGAGAATTTGGGGTCTCTGAAGTTGCGCAGGACTCCGGAGTTGCTCGGCGAAGCAAGGCGGCTGCCCCCCCCCCCTTATCCCCCGCCAGCACCCTACCTACCCCAGGACTCTCCGGCGTCCCGCAGCACTTGGAAAGGGCAGGGATGCGCTCCGCCCGGATGCTGAGCGGAGCCGCGGCCAGGAGCGCACCCTTCGCCAAGGAGGAGGAGGAGGAGGAGGTGCAGCAGCGAGCGCGCTCCAAGCACCCATTGCCACCCTCCCTCCCGCAGCGCCAGGCAGATGGAAGTAGAGAAGACGCCGAGGACGCCCCAGCTGATAGAAACAGAGATCCGCAGCCCCGCCCCCTGGCCAGTTTAAACTCCAGCGAGTTAAAGGGACTCTGCTTCCCCATTTCACCCCCACAGGGACCACACACCCGAATACACGTGTATTCAAGCTTATAGCCTGGTTCCCCAAGGAAATCCAAAAGACCCCATGGCCGCCAACTTTTCAGCCTCCTCCAGACCCTGCCTTGAGGGTCGGCTCCCTAACAGGCTCCACTGTTTCCCTTTCTGTCCCCGGACTTGTCACCTGCAGATTTCTTTCTAGCCCTGCGTTTCCCTTAAAGGCACAGGCACACCTGGCAGGCTGAAAGACAGCAGGTTAGCGAAGGCTGACTTAAGCATGCAGGTGGGAGCCACAGGCACAGAAAGATACAGGAGCTTTGGCAAAAATCTATAGTTAATTTCCAAAGAACATCTGGCGTTTAGGGTGGCAATTCGAGTAAAGACCAGCTGTCCGTCTGGGTCTTCTAACCAGCAGTCAAACAAACAAGAATTAAGCCCGCAAAACTTTTCTGTTTCTTATTCGCCTCTCTGCCCCCAATCTTAGCTAAGTAGGAGCTGACACTACACAGGTGGGAGAAGGTGGCACTCTGCACATTCTCGTAGTCATTGGGACTTTGGGATCCTGGCTGAAATTAGCTGTCAGCACACAATTACTTGGGACTCAACAACAGTAATTGTGCAGTACCAACACGTTCTGAACCCAGGAAGGGCACTTAAAAACTGCAGTGTTTAAAGTGTCCACTGTTTCTTTGCACTAACCTTCCACATCTGCCCGCTAGCCCTGCTTCTCCTCTCAGCTACCCTCTCAGGTAGAGGGCAATGGAGGGGAAGAAGCTGAGAAGTGGGGCCACAAGTGAGCGGAGAAATTTCCCTTCCCTCGGTCTTTCTCTCCAACAGTGCCTGGACGACTTGAACTGATGTGCCGCTTCAACCAGCCTGGAAGGGACCTCGAGAGCACCCGCGAAAAAGTGCCTCAGACAGACACACACAGGGGCTGCTTCGCTCTCCCACGAATAAAAGGTTTCCCGGGTTGTTTCTCCTCACTTTCCTTGACAGCCGGGCGCTGGCGGCCTCTCTTTGGGTCCCTGACTTTGCCCAAGGAAAGGGGGGGAAGTATCCCGTTTCCCCTCCCCACCTCCTCTCTCCCTTCCCCAGAATCAATAACAAGCTGCTCTGAGGTACACTAGTGGCGGGAGCGGGGCGGTGGAGGGAAGAGGAGGGAAGCGCGGTCCTGTTCTCAGATTGGGGACAGCCTCCCACCTCCTTCTCTCAAACCTGTGGAACAACCAGATTCAAATCCTCGCCTCAGCAAACCTTTTAGGCTGCATTTTAATGTTTTAATGTATTTTAATCTTGTTTTTTGAGTTTTATTTCAATCCATTTTTTTTATTGGTTGTTAGCCGCCCTGAGCCGGGCCTTGGATGGGGAGGGCGGGATATAAATAAAATTACGCCCTGAGCCGGGCCTTGGATGGGGAGGGCGGGGCATAAATAAAATTATTATTATTATTATTATTATTATTATTATTATTATTATTATTATTATTATTATTATTATTCCCCTCTTCTCTTCTCCCCTCCCCCCCAAGTTTTTTTTAGGCTAAGAGGCTTTTCCTCATGCCCAAGTCTGAAAATCACCCAGAGGGCTACTGAAATTTCATGTTGGTGTTGCTGAAAGAGGAAAGGTGATGGGGAGTTGTGTGAGGAAGGTGGGGGTGGGGAGAAGGAAGGAAGGAAGGGCCAGTGCCACCGCTGCAAGGACTTCCAGAGGGGGGGGGGTGCCCTTGACTAGGGGAGCGCAATCTGGATGGTTCTGCCAGGTGCACATGATCACATAGTGCTCCACCTGATGACTTGTTTTTCAGCAGTCATCCTGGTTTGCTTACACAGCAATTCGACTATGTCAAATATCTACTATTTGTTCTGATATGTTTGTAGGAGTTACATGACAACGACCTGCATTCATCCTGATTTGCTTGTGGGGTGTTTTCTCATTAGCCATTCATTCATCCCACACTTTCTAGTGAGATTTCCCATCACTTTTCTCACAGAAGAAAAAGACATGTGTATTTTTTGTTTTTTTAAAAACATGAGCTTGTTATTCACACTTTTGCTTGCCCTGTATTTTGACCCTATTTAGTTTATCAGTTTATCTGGGTCTGAGAGCTTTTTTCGTTGTTCCACAGCTGTCTTAGGGGAAAAAAACAATATTATCTGCTGAATCAGAAGGTTGACCAGCAAAATCTGTCTTCAGATTTTCTGCACATCTGATTAAGATCCAATTCAGCAAGTAAGTTCCTATTTTCACAAGGCACAGCCGTGGTGCAATGAGAAAAGGTCTTGGAGTTAATTGCTACACAACATAATCAAAATACAGGTCAAGCAAAAGTGTGGACAAACCCAGAGTGCTTTAATCAAATTCAATTATAGAAAGCTAAAGTTCTAGTACACTCTTAAATCTCTCCTGCATAATACTGACAGTTTGGAGAGACCCCCAGATTCCTGCATCAGTTTTCTATATGTAGAATCTCAGCCATTTGTCAACAGTATTGCGTTAAGGATAAACACAATTCAAATATAACAGAATTATCAGTTGTGAACACACACTCACAAATATAATGAGCCTGTTGCACCAGCCAAATGGCCCATCTAGACTCCATTCACATGGCAGTTCATTCTACTTCCCCAATGTTTCCCTAACAGTATTAGAAACAATGTGGTTAGAGTGTTGGATTTGGACCAGGGAGACCAGGGTTCAAATCCTCACTCAGCCATGATGTTCACTGAGTGACATTGGCCCAGCCATTTCCTCTCAGCCTAACCTACCTCACAGGGTTGTTGTGGGAATTAAATGAGGAGGTGGAGAACTATGTGTGCTATCTTGACCTCCTTGGAGAAAAAAGGTGGGATATAAATGAAATTAAGAAACAAACTACTAATTGTGGCATTCTCTTTGAACTTTAACACAAGGAGAAAGCCAGTTCCAGAAAATAGAAAATAGAGCATGTTTAGCACTCATTTCTGTGTTATTTGATTCTACACAAAAAATCTATTTGCAGCCCCCTTAACAAGGAAAAAAAAATCACATGTGTAAGGTGATGAGATTTGGAACAGTATGTCAGCATACCATTCTTAATTGTTTGCAGGGAGGCCCAACAGTTTTGGGAGAAGGTAGGTCTTGTTTATATATTTCTGGAATGAGAAAGTAAATCATATTTTTCCTTTTAATTTATTCACACTTTGAGTTTTTATTATGTTATTTATCTCTTCATATGCCATTTCCTTGTTTTTCCTTTCCATTTCTTCTCTCTTTTTTATTTTAGTTTGCATGAGAAGCAAGAACTTTTGATGCATAACGGTTTTGGTTACATATTGTCACAACATATTAATAAAAATTATTTTAAAATATATAGAGAAAATATAGATAACACAAAGAGAACATAAATTCAGACAGAAGTGCCAGTGTTGCAATCAGGAAAACTAACACAGCATCACCTACATGTCTGATTGCAACCTAAGAGGACCAGGCCACTTTATGGTGCCGCCACACTTCCACTTGTCCAGTGCTGAGAAAGAACGGGTCTCAGCATTTCCCCCTGATATAGAAAAAATAGGGGTGGTTGGCTTTTGCTGCCCAAATCCCCAAGGGACTGAGTCCCCTAAGTCCATGATCCGTCAGAGATGAATGGATGGTGGCAGGATGCAGTGAAAGCAAGGCAGATCTTTATTTTTCAGTTGCAACAGAGTTTCTTCCCCTCCTAGCAAGGAGGCAAGAGACCCAGAACCCAGAAGAAACATCTCTTTTAAGGGTTTGCATTTTGGCGTGGAGAAGGAGAACCTCCCTCTATAAACAGTCAGAAATTACATCTCACAGAAGGTGGGGTTCCTGTGGCTCAGGCAGGCTGAAGTGTGATATTCTTGAGGATTTAGCAAGTTTTACATAATTCCAGACACAGTTTGGGACGCGGGTGGCACTGTGGTGTAAACCAAACCAAGCTTTGGGCTTGCTGATCAGAAGATCGGCGGTGTGAGCTCCCGTTCTTCAGTCCCAGCTCCTGCCAACCTAGCAGTTCGAAAGCACATCAAAGTGCAAGTAGGTAAATAGGTACTACTCCGGCAGGAAAGTAAACGGCATTTCCATGCACTGCTGTGGTTTTGCCAGAAGCGGCTTAGTCATGCTGGCCACATGACCCGGAAAAACTATCTGCGGACAAATGTCAGCTCCCTTGGCCAGTAAAGCAAGATGAGCGCCGCAACCCCAGCGTCGTTGGAGACTGAGCTTAACTGTCAGGGGTCCTTTACTTTTCTGAGACACAGTTTAAACAAAACATTGGCATTTGATAAGACAGTCAGGATGCCCATCCCTCAATGCGGAGCATCTGGGCAGACAATGACAATACAAAGGAGGTTCATAGATGTAGGAGAGGAATCATTTCAGGAACTTCCCCTGATGTTCTCAGGCAAGGGGAATTAAGGAGGCAGAGGAAATATTTAGAGTCTTTAGGAGAGTCAAGATGGCTTTTGGAATGCTTTCCTGTACTATTTTAGACATGTGGTTCATATACTTATGTATGTGTGTTTACCTTGTGCAGTTATCAACGTTCATTCTATATTTGAAACCTTACAATTCCCATAACACCCCCTTGCCCTGCTCCTTTCCCACGGAAAACCCACTCCAAACAGGAGAAAACGGCTATCCCGCGGAAAACTCAACTGCTCCGACTGAGCGCTAAAGAGTCATTTTCCCCAGAAAGACACATCATTTTGTGCTGTGTTTCTAGGCGCAGGTTCCGTGATATAAAGTGCTGCGTCTGGTATGTTGTTGTTTGTTTTGCCCCAGCGTTTTCCCTGTGAAAACCTTCCCTTTTTGTTCCACCTGGATCTGCGCCTGGAAAGCAAAGTACAGGTAAGGAGTGCGCTGAGCCCAGAGATGGAGCCCAGAGATGGGAACGGCTGCCTCCGCGGTCGCCATGGTTACACGGCCCTTAGCAACGCCTTTTTTTCACTTCCTGTTCCGTCGCCCGGCAACCCTCTGTCGCCATTTCCTGCGGGGCCTAGCACAGGAGAGCTGTCGGTGAAGCCGAAGGAGCCGGGAAGATGCTGTCAGTCCCAGGTACCGGCGGTGGCGGCCTGTCGCCTGGTTTCAGCGGAGGGGAATCCGGGTCGGGATCGGGCGGCGGAGGCGACTTCCTGACCCGCTACCGGCTCGTGTCGGCCAAGCTCCGCCGGCGCTTCCTGCGCAAGCCGAACGTGTCTGAGGCGGCCGAGCAGTTCGCGGCGCTGGCCAGGGAGCTGCGGGCCCAGGAAAGCCTCCCGTACGCGGCCTGGTGCCAGCTAGCGGTGGCGCGCTGCGCCCAGAGCCTCGGGCACGCGCCCGGAGAAGCGGCGGCGCTGGGCGAAGCGGCGCGCCTCTGGCTCAAGCACGAGCGGGAGCTCCGCCTGCGCCAAGGCCCCGGGCTGGGACTGTCTGAACACCTGCCGGCTGCCCAGAGCTGCGTGGCTTTCGGCTCCCGCCTGCGCCTCGACCTGGGCCAGCCCGCGCTGGCAGCCGGGCTTTGGCTCGAGCTGGGCAACGAGTTGCGCTCCGGCGGAGAGCCGGGCCAAGCCGTGCCGGCCCTTCTGCGCGCCGCAGACCTCCTGGCGGTCGCCCAGCTGCCCCTGGAGGCTCTGCGCTGCCTACGCGACGTGGCCTCCTGCCTGCTGCTTTGCCGCGACCACGATGGTGCTTTGGCTGTGCTCACCCAGGCGCAGCTGATGGCTCAGGCCGGCACAGGAACCTCTGCCGGTGGATCGACATCTTCGGCTGCCGCAGCCGCTTCTTCATCCGTTCCGGTCAGCCCGCCGCCGGGAGCCTTCCTCGACGAGCTGCTGCACTGCGAGGTGGCCCGCGTCCTTCTCCTCCTGCTGCTCCAGCCGCCGCCTTCCAAGCTGATGCCCGAGCACGCCAAGACCCTCGAGAAGTACTCCTGGGAGGCCCTGGATGCCTCGCCGGGCTACGTCCCCTCAGAGCTCTTCCTGCTGCTGCAGTCCGCTGTCATGGCTTGCCAAGAGAAAGACCTGGAGGCGCTCAAGGTGCTGCAGAAGGAACTCTGGCCGCTGCTCACTCCCGAGCAGAATCACCTCCTCCATCTGGTGGTACAGGAAATGATCAGTCCCTCAGGTCAGGGGATATGACCAAGGGTACTTTGGTATAGCGTACGGTTCTTAGACGACTCTTTTTCGTTTTTTCACAGAAGTGTTGCAAAGAAGGTTTGCTTTGCTGATGGAAGTGACACTTCAGTCTCTGTCCTCCTAGCTTCCAGCCTGCATTTCCATTAAGTCTACTTCACCTTTCCTCTGCATGAAGGAAACACGGTGGCAAAGCACTGCCTTTCATTCTATTGGGGCTTACTTTCTTCCTACCCACATCTATTCTTTCCTAACATTACTTAGACTTCACTAAGGACTTGAGAGAAAAGCACGAGGTGTCCCACATTTCCCCCCGCTGTTGGGCTGATTTTATCATATTGGACTTTATAAAACACTTTCTTCATCGTTGGTACCAGAAATTACACTTAATTTATAACACATTGTAAACTTGAAAGTAATGTTGCGGAATTTTAAATGTTTATACTTATTTATATTTTACATTTTAAAGTGTAAGTACACATGTGAGAGGTAGCTGTGTTCTTTTGCACAGGGCTTTGTGTTGAACTGCTGGATTGTTGCTTGAAAACTATGCTGCCAGTTTTCTTCTTACGTTATTGGAACCGTCCACAACCAAGTGTCCTCTAGATTGCTTTGGACTCCAACTTGCCTCAGCCCCAGCCAGCATGGCTTGATGGAAACTGTAGTGTAGTCTAAAACATCTGGAGAATACCAAATTGGGGAAGGCTTTTTTAGTGTTTGAATACAAAATTCATTACAGTAAGCCCACAACATATGCAGGAGTTACATTCCGGGCTTCACACCTGGTTCAATGGCAGATGGGACTGCCAGTGTCATTTCCCCCATATATACACAAATTGCTGCGCACGTAAAGCTGAATGCACAAAAGTTAAATGCACTTAAGTTGCAGGCTTACTGTAATCATTATTAAAGAATCAAAAAAATCCTGTCCGTTTAAAATCAGATTTAAGAGACTTTCATGTAGGCCTAGACTGCATAAAGCCAGCAAATTGAAAACCAAGGCTGATGCTTTAATGTGTGCTTGTGCCCCAGGCAGATCACTTTGGTGGTGAAAACTGAGCAAAATAAAAATGATACTGTGCAGTGTCACAAGTTGCTGATTTGAAACTTAGCCTTAGTGCACCACACATTTCCTTTGCCTTCCAGCCTTAAATCCAGATGAGAGTAAAAATGCCTTGGACTTGCATAAATGTCTCATACAGTCCTGGTCTTGTATTGCCTTATGAAGCTTTGTTAGAGAGCAAGCCTATTTGTTACTTATATCAGTAAGTAATGGGTAGGAGGGGGAGGTCTTCTCTGCTGCAGAAAAGGATGAGGGTGGTACTGGTAATGCTTGAGGTGTGTGCAGTCTTATTTCCTAGTACAGTCGTACCTTGAATCCTGAACACCTTACAAATCGATCGTTGTGGCTCCTGAATGCCACAAACTTGGAAGTGAGTGTTCCGGGTTGCAAACGTTCTTTGGAACCCACCTTCCAATTGGCTGCAGGAGCTTCCAGCAGCCAATCAGAAGCCACACCTTGGTTTCCGAATGTTTCGGAAGTTGAACAGACTTCTGGAACAGATTCCATTCAACTTCCGAGGTATTACTGTACTGTTGTAATCGCTGATGATGCTAATGATAATATATGTAGTAACTTTTGAAAATAATCCCTTTATAGATATCATACTTTAAAGAGGCAACAGCAAAAGATGCATCTGGGAAGTGGTTAAAGTACAGATTTTGAGCAGGAATAGGTTGCTTAATTATTTATGCAGGCAACCCCTTACTTATGCATGTTCAATAGGTGTGCAATTGTACATACAGTGGTACCTCTGGTTACGTACTTAATTCGTTCCAGAGGTCCGTTCTTAACCTGAAACTGTTCTTAACCTGAAGCACCACTTTAGCTAATGGGGCCTCCCGCCACCACCGCGCAATTTCTGTTCTCATCCGGAAGCAAAGTTCTTAACCCGAGGTACTATTTCTGGGTTAGCGGAGTCTAACATGAAGTGTATGTAACCTGAAGTGTATGTAACCTGAAGTGTAGGTACCACTGTACGTGCATCACATCGAACCCAGAAGTGACTTTAAAACATTCCAAAAAAGGGGTGGAATGGGTGTGTGTGTGTGCACAGGCTTTTTCAATGGTCTTTCAAATACAGTGGTGCCCTGCAAGACGAATGCCTCGCATAAACTTCATTTATGTTGTGAGTTTACAGTCTGAAGAAAAGAAGTGTTGGAAGAGCATAAGAGCCAGCTTCTTGGGGCTGAGGTCCGTTTGGGCCCTCTAATAAAATATTTGAGGGGTCCACCCCCCACCCCACCCCCGTTGATGGACTTTGCCATTCAAATAGTGTATGTGTGCTGTGTCATGTGTTTGGTTATGCATGGTGGGGCTTACCTGCTCCCACCCCAATATTTTATTTAAGCTGGTATCCCTGTGGAAGAGGGTGCTTCTACTCACTTCTTTATACCACCCAGACTGCTTTATCACCACCAAACAACTCTGGTGCCAAAGCAATCTCAGGTATCTTGGCAGCATATATGTGATGGAAGTAATAAATAAATGTTTCTTATTCATATTGCGGTTCCAATCCAGAATGAAAAACTTTTTCATTCTTAGTGTTGTGCCACACAAAAGATCAGTTTGAAATTTGGCATATTCATAGACCACAATGGGTAGATCACGTAGGACAGACAATGTGGTGCTCCTCAGATATTCTATAGAATGTTGGGGCTTATAATGATGGGATTTCCTTTGTCTTTTTTTTCCTACCCTTCTTAACTAAAGGGAATTCCTGTTTCTTTTTTATTGTAAAAATAACTTGCTTTGTTTGGAATTAACAGAGAGTAAGGTAAGCATTTTGTGCCTTTACCACTGAGTCCTAAACCAGTTAACTCAAATGTCAGCCTTGTTTTATTATTGGGACACAGCTTCAGTCATATGCATACTAGATGGTAGAGATGTCAGGCGCCAAAAAAACCCCCCAAAAAGATGTCAGGCGCCATCCTGGCACCTAGGCATCTTCACTTGGTTGCAAGTGGCTGATAGCCAGATGCAAAATGAGATGCATTTAAGCAAATCTGTTTATTATATTACAGGTGCACTAGCATCTACTTCTATGTGTAAATGCCTAGCTATCACTAGATTGTAGTGAGCAGTGTTAGAAACTCAGATATATAAGCTAGGCACAAAATGGCTCCTTAAGCCAAGGTTACAGTTGCCCAAATGGAATATCTGGTTGCCATTTTTGGGCAAGATGGCTCTAAAAAGTCTTATTTTTCAAAAGATGGACAGACTGATTGATTCTCAGTTAAACATCTGGCTAGTTCAGATGACAACCTTGAATTAGGTTAAGAACTTTGAGAACATAAAAGGGGAAAAATCACTTTATTCATAGACAGTCCACATTGGCCTATTCCTACCTCTTTTTCTTAATGGTGACACAGACAGTTCGTAGCGTAGGAATATTCTTCACAGTTGTGAGCAGGGCGGTGGGGTGGGGTAAATGAAGACAAGTGACAACCATTAACTATAACGTTGTCCACTGCTCCAGCTTAGGCTGCACAGAAAAAGCATTTTGGTTTCTGAAATCTATTCTGATTGTGCAGATAAAATATAACTGATGGAATTATACAGGATGTGGTATTAGTATGTGAAAACAGTCAAGATCCAGGCATGCACCTCCAGATAGTGGAGATGTCAGGCACCACCCTGGTGTCCAGGTATCTTCAGTTGGTTGCAAGTGGTTGATAGTCAGGTGCAAAATGCACCTGGTGCCTGGCTAATTTTGAACACTAGTGGTGAGATGCATTTAAGCAAATCACTGTTTATTATATTACAGTTGCACTAGCTCGGTTTGGCGGAAAGATTGTCTTGAGTTTCAAGTTTTGAGGAATTACATTATTCCCTGTTTACTTGGACTCAAAGTGAATTCACCAATTCATCAATAGCATAATAGTTGGGGAAGCATCTGTGTGGAGGGAGGGTAGCCTCCCTCGCCCACCTGCCCACATCTCCCCCCCCCCCCGGCCCTCCGCTCCCTCGCCCAGCGCCTCAGTTCCCAACTGGATTGTGAAACATTCAGCTTCTTGTTTCCGTGGGAGGAAGGTGGGAGGGCCCAGAGTTACAGTGAGTAACAGTCCCACTGATCTCCCCTCCAGGCTCTGGCATGAAAGCTCCCGCGGGAACCTCGCCAGAATGCCAGGTGAGCGGCAGGTACAGGAGAAGGTGCTCCAGTGCGAAGCTGTCGTCGGTGAAGTTCTGCAGAGGGGTCTCCAGAGGGTTCTGGAGCAGCAAGATCAGGTCTATGAAAATGTGGCTCAGTAACTTCAGCTCAAGAATATTACTGAGTGATTGCAGGAGATAGGAAGCCAGGAGCTGATGACTCAAGTGGATCTAGGCTACAATTTCTATGTCAATGTAGAAGTGCCTGGTGTCTCCACCATATTTGTAGCACTGGGTTATGGGTTATTTGTGGAGTTGACTCTTTCTGAGGTGCTTGCCTTCATTGAGAAGAACAAGAAGCTACTAACAGAGCTCAGTGAAGCCCTTACCAAAGACTCTGTCAAGATCAAAGCCAATATTCAGATGGTTTTAGAGGGCTTGCATGAACTCCAAGGTCTCCAAGATTTGCCTGAGGAGACCAGAAGGGACATCTTCCTTTAGGCACCTGCCCTTCCTAGAGGGGGCGTTTTCAATGTGATATGCTGGAAGAAGAGTTAGTCTCTTGGGCATTTTGGTGGTGGCAGCAGGAACTGTGTTTGTAACTGAGGAAACCCTTATGAGTTGGGTAGGGTGAATGTGCTTACAGGGATAGCAGATCAGAGAGTTTGAGAGAGAATAGTTTCTCTTGGGGTGGTTGATTTCACTGCCTCAGATATTCAACCCTTCTCTGCCTCTGTTTCCCCAGAAACTGTGTCCTTATTTCTTATAGTTCTTATTTCTGTGTTCTTGGTTCTTAGTTCTGTATCTTATAAGTTCATATCAGTTTGTGAAAGTAATAAATAAAGATGGTTATTTTAAAAAAACAACAACCCAAAACAGCAGTTATTGATTTTTACCAGCCATGACTTTGGCAACCCACTACACAACTACGCAGAGCTGATCATGTATGCCAATGCTTCACCCTTTGAATACTGCAAAGGATCATTTTAAGCTTTGTCTCTGGTACCTCTCTCACAGCCATGCTCAATGCTGTGATGTGAAGCATGGAAGTTCTAGGTTGCAGTGAGGTCTCTACAGCCATGATGAATACATCAGCTCCAAGATCTAAAAATGAGGGGGTCCAAGCCCCATACAATGAAAATTCTGTTCAGTGGTAGTGAACACATTGCCCTCCCCAAAACTTTTTTCTTCTATTTTACTCCAACTCCCATCAGCCCCAGCCAGCATGGCCAATTCTCAGAGATGCTTAGATTTGTATTCCAGCAACATCTGAATAGCCCTATATTGGACCTATTGGCTACTCCTGCCTTAGGTCCATATACATTACTAAAAATAAAGGGGAAAGCACTTCATTTACCTATTGTTTTATTATATATACACATAACGTGACACTTCAGAAAACTTTCTATGCAGCTCACTATGAGTACAAAATCATTAGAATATGAAATCAATCAACTCAAACACTCATGTAATAAAACAACAGAGGGGTTTTTTAATAGTGTAAAAGTGAAATGAGAACCCAAGAGATTAATCATTCAAGAGACTTTTCCAATACTTTACCCTCAAAGAATAGTTAAGCCCCTGGCATCAATAACAACTTTTTAGAAGCCTACACCTTCTGTCCGGCTCAAATAAACCAGTTTTTTAAAAAAACAAAACAAAAAAACAGGCCTAAGTTATAAGAAAATTAAAATAGACCAGGAAAAAAAGATTGAAGAATGGTACCATTCCTCAATCTTATTTTTTCCTAACAAGAACAATGATTAGACAAACAGGATATGACTTATTAGAAAACAATCATGACAACAATGTCACATACTCAAGGACGAAGTCTCAGATTAATGATCAACAGTTTCTTGATTATACATTGGCTGTGAGTCTGGCATTTGCACATTGGATTTGAGGCACACACCATTGGCTTTTTTTATTGGAAACCTCTAACTGCCAATGCAACGTATAAAGGAAGGAATACTTCTTTGGCGATCACTCACAGCCGAGTAAGAATGTCTTCCATAAACACGGTTTTAACAATGAGTCCGTAAGTGACTGTGGAGGCCAATTCTGGAACCACACGGCCTTCCACAGTAGGGACATTGGTTTCCAGACGGGAGTTGATCACAGTATGGATTTGCCAAGCATGCCTTCCTCTTAGAACATTTCTCCCTTACATCCTGAGTTCGAGTGTCTTCAAAGCCCATGACACCTTTGGTAAAGGCTGTTCTCCAATTGAAGCACTTGCAGGCAAGTGTTTCCCAATTGTTGGTGTTTATACTACATTTTTAAAGATTTGCCTAGAGAAGGAAGGAATACAATTGCAATGGGATAAAGCAACACTACTGCACCAATAGAAAAAGAGTATGTTTTAATTTATTAATCCCCTTTTACATTGTTACAGGGATTTTTTACAATGATTGGGGGGGGTTGTTCCTCCAGCACACAGTGTTCACCCCCTCTTTATTCACACACACAATGTCTCCTCAAAGCACCACATAATGCACGACACCACACAATTTCCAATGTTCTGTTCAGGAAGGAAATGGCTACCATGGAGGGAGCTTGGGACATGGGTGAGGACAGCCATAACCCATAAAGTGTGAGCTCAGGTACTCAGCAGCCCCTCTGCCTGAGTGATAATCTCTGGCATCCTGATATCTGAGTGCCAGACAGGTAGTAGTAGTAGTAGTAGTAGTAGTAATAATAATAATAATAATAATAATATTTTTTTATTTATACCCTGTCCTCCCCACGGCTAACACCAAATATAAATTACAATAAAACATAATAGAAAACAAAGAGTTAATCAAATGGGCACAAGATGTTGGACATAATATAATGATGGCTGACTGGGAACAGTTATGGACCACAGGTATGAAATTTACCGCATGTAATGCCTTAAGAGAAAACATAATGAAAATGATTTATGGGTGGTACATGACACCAGTCAAGCTTGAAAAAAATTATCATTTGCCCGACAATAAATGTTGGAAATGCAAAGAGATTGAAGGTACATTCTTTCACCTTTGGTGGACATGCCCAAGGATTAAGACATTCTGGGAGATGATCTATAATGAAATGAAAAAGGTATTTAAATATACCTTTCTGAAGAAACCAGAGGCCTTTCTCCTGGGCATGGTCGGCCAATTGGTGTTAAAGAAGGACAGAACTTTATGTATGCAACAACAGCAGCAAGAATATTTATTGCGAAGTATTGGAAGACACAAGATCTACCTACCCGGGAAGAATGGCAGATGAAGTTGATGGACTACATGGAACTGGCGGAAATGACTGGCAGAATCCGAGACCAGGGAGAGGAGTCGGTGGAAGAAGACTGGAAAAAGTTTAAATATTATTTACAGAAATACTGCAAAATTAATGAATGTTAAAATGTTGGAATGAAGTTATATGGCTTTAGTAGAAAGGTTATAAGGATTTAAGTATAAATAGATTAATGGAATTTTAAAAGTAAAATAAGGTTAGAATGTGTTAAGATAATTATTTGACAGATAACAGAGGAAGATGGAAAAAGGAATTGCTGAAACATTTGACAGAAGTGGAATACAAAAAGGGAGGTGTGAGGAGGTCGGTGAAACAAGTGAATGAAAGATATTGAAATTGTTTGAGTGTTTTAAATTGTTTTGTTTTGTTTAATGTATTTAGTGTTATGTAGTGTCTTCTTATTGTATTGTAATGGTTTTTATTTTTCTGTTTTTGTTTGGTTTTGCAATGTTTAAATTGTTCAAAAAGCAATAAATATTATTTAAAAAAAGAAAAGAAAAAGAAAACAAAGAGTTAATCAAAATACAACTTAAAATACAGCCTCATTTTAGTGTAGCCCATAAATCAAGACCATAAAGGGAGGAAACATCAGATATTCACCCGAGCCAGCTATTCATGCTGGTCCTACATGGGCCAGCAAAAAAGCCAAGTGGAAATTTACATGCGAAATCCCATATACAGGATCAGAGTGAGTCCATGCCAAAGGCCAGGTGAAACAGCTCCATCTTGCAGGTAAGCCATTCCAGAAACAATAGCAAACCCAGATCAAGACAAAAGGCTGTGATTAACTTACCTGGGAAAAAGGGACATCTCTTGTGTATGGTGGAGGTCAAGCGAAGGGTAGGGGCAAGCCCTGATGCTCAGGTTTTTGTCGCCAGACCCTTCCAACGTGTGATGTATTTGTGATATATGCATGATTTAATTTTAGGGGTGTTGTGGGCATCTTTGTAAAACTGATAAAAGTGGGAGCCACTCTTTGTTCTCTGCTTCCAGTGGCGTAGCGTGGGGGTGCAGGGGGGGCTGGCCGCACCGGGCGCAACATCTGGGGGTTAGGGTTAAGGGGCGCAAATCCACGGGTTAGGGGGCGCAAATTTCTTGCCTTGCCCCGGGTGCTGACAACCCACGCTACACCACTGTCTGCTTCTTCCCGATTCTCCCATGTGGTGGGTGGAAGTCCTGTTGCAACAGTTATTTGAATGAAGACCAGGACTACTGGCTGCTGTTTTTTTCCTATATTCCTGGCTGGTGTCTTTGTTTGTTTCCTATAACAAACATGTGCATCAAGGCAACTTACAAACATTTAAAACAGCTAGAAATAGTTTTTAAAAGCAGTACAAGTAAAAGGTAATGGCAAAGGACCCCTGGACGGTTAAGTTCAGTCAAAGGCGACTATGGGGTGCAGCACTCATCTTCCTTTTCAGGCCACTTTCTGGGTCATGTGGCCAGCATGACTGGAGGATTTTTGATTTTATAGTAGACAAATATTTTTAAAAATTATGTGCAATTTAAGCCTTATGGTGTGCAAGTGGTGTTAAAACGTAGTGTAATTCATAGCTGTCAACTTTTCCCTTTTCTTGCGAGGAATCCTATTCGGAATAAGGGAATTTCCTTTAGAAAAAGGGAAACATTGACAGCTATGGTGTGGTTACTTTGTTTCTCCACAACTGACGGGTTCAAAAGTTTTGAAAATAACTTAGTTTACTCCTACTGCGCTCTCCCCCAAGAAACTCAGAACAAAATACTTTATAGACTGAATAACCTCCGTTCTTGTCTGACAAATCTGACGAAGGACCAACCGGGACCACACAACCAAAACATATCTGATTATGTCCCAGATCAGGCTTCATACCTCTATCATCACGAGCTGGATCTGTGGGTCGGGAAACCCTCCATTACCCCAGGCCAATTGGTTGCTGCGGAGATGAATCCATCCTCTCTGATCTTGGAGCCGAAACGCCTCTCCTATAAACCAGCCCGCATGCAATCCATCCCAGAGGCAAACCTGGTCACTACATTAGCATGGGATAAAATGAGAGAACTAAATGAGACTGAATTGGGCTCCCCAAATAAAGTGCCCAGCATGGGTGCGCCAGGTTGCAACCCTAGCATTCCACCTTCCTCCAATGTGAGCATACTGAATACATCTTTAAACATCATTGAATTAGCATCTGAACTATCTGAACCCGCTGAAAGGGCTAATAGTAAGAACCAGAGGAACTTGGGGTGACATCCGGAATGTACCACGTATACCTTACTAGCACCCTTAAATCAAAGATCTCTCCAAACTCTATCTATTATGTCCTGGAATGTAGCTGAACTCTCATGTAAATTAGCTGATTCTGATTTTATAAATTTTCTTGAGTCTTATGATATAATACTTCTGCAGGAAACCTGGTCTCTTAAACTTTTAAATATTCCTAATTTTATTACTTATAATTTACCCGCTACTAAAATGTCATCAAAAGGTCGACCTAAAGCCGGTTTGATCTGTGGTATTAAACAGTCTGCTAACCTTAAAATTAACTATACCAGAAATATTGGACAGTATGCACAATTGTTATCATTTTCCATTGCTTACAGGGAAATTCTTCTTTTAAATATATATTTTCCTCCCATAGAGTTGGAAATTAGACCAGATGATGGTTGGAATATAGTCTCTGAAGAGTTGTATTTAATACGTAGTAAATCTCCAAATATCCCCCTGATTGTAATGGGAGACACCAATGCTCGAATTGGATCAGATAATACAGCTCTCTAAAAACGCTATGTCTCAAATCTAGCTGAAGATGCCCCACTTCCATTGAGAATAGGGAGGAATTCAAAGGACATCATTATTAATAAAGCGGGAGGAAAACTTTTACAATTGGTTTTAGAATTTAATCTCTAATTTTTGAATGGCTCAATGTGGCTGGATATTCTAGGAAATTTTACCTTCAGCTCCAAAAGGGGTAGTAGCGTAATCGACTATTCTCTAGTTTCAGTTGAAATGTTAAATGAAGTTGCCTCTTTTACAGTTGTACCTCGCTCAGAGAGTGACCACTTCCCAATAGTTTTAGAGATGTACAGGAATCCTAGAAATATTGATATTTGTCCTCTTATTAGTATTGATAAGACTATTTATGCCAAAAGAATTTATATAAGTGATAAAAATAGGGAGGATCTATTAGCAGTATTTGAAAATAACCCAGTTACTCTCGAACCTGTGGCTAACCAAAATTTGATGCCCTTAGAGGACAATGATTGTTATTATAAGACTATCCAGGAATTATTCTCTTCTTTTTTAGACCCTCAGTTCAGCAACAAACCTTCAAATAAGTATAACTGGTTTGATATCAACTATAAGAAAGAACTTAGAACTTGTCTAAAAGAAGCCTATATTACCAACTCTCAAGATCTCTGGAAGACTTATTTTGAAATGAAAAATGCTTTTAAGAACATGCTCCTGGAAAAAAAATCTGAGTTCGCACTAGCCAAATGGTCTAAAATTGTTACTGCATTAGAAACTAAAGATACCAAAACTTTTTGGTCACTTCTCTCAATAAAAGATATCACTGATTTCCCTAATATAAGCGATGAGGCTTGGATTTCACATTTTACTGCTGTTTTTTATGATCACCAAGTTTGTAAAAAGGAAAATTTTATATTTTCTCTGGTAAAAACTACACAATTTCAAATTACTGCTGAGGAGATGAAAAGGATAATTTTCTCGTTTAAGCAAGGGAAATCACCTGGTATGGATGGCATTCCAATAGACCTGTTGAGATTAGATGTAGAATGGTGGGCCTCTAAACTTGTGCCACTTTTTAATTCTATCTATCACTCAGCCCTTGTACCTAAGTCGTGGAACAACTCAATAGTGGTACCGATCTTTAAAAAAGGTGATAGGAATTGCCAAGAGAATTACAGGCCTATAAGTTTGTTACCATGCATAAATAAAATCTATGCCAAATCTCTGCTTATTAAATTGGAAGAATGGATGCTGACAAAAGGTCTACCTGGTAAAGAGCAGGCTGGTTTTAAGGCAGGCTCGTCAACTCTTGACCAGTGTCTAGTGTTAAGCCCTCTTGTGGACAAATATGTCATGAGAAATAAACGAAAACTCTTTGTGGCATTTGTGGATTTAAAAAGTGCCTTTGATTCAGTCAACAAACTATGGACTAAACTAGAACACCTTGGTATCGACCCATATCTACTTACATTGATTCAAAGTTTACATTCTAATAACCAAATATATGTTAAAGTATCAAAAGATGGTAGACTTGCAGGTCCTATTCTGAATAATCGAGGAGTTAGGCAAGGCTGTATCTTGGCCCCTACCCTATTTAATCTATTTTTATCTGACCTACCATTATTTCTTCAAAACGCAACAACTCATACTCCTTATTTAAACAATAGCCCATTCTTTTTATTACTTTATGCAGATGATGCTGTAATTATTTCACTCTCTGTTTTGGGTTTAAAAAAATTATTTAAGAGCTTCTCAAACTACTGCTCTCTCAATAATCTCAAAATTAATTATGAAAAGACAAAGATTATGCAATTCAGAAAGAGAGGGAACCCAAAAGGCTGTATAATTAATGGACATCTAATACAGGAAGTTAAGCACTTCAATTATCTGGGAATCACATTCAAAAATAATATGAATTGGAATACACATATATGTGCTGCAATAGCTAAGGCCAAAGTGACAGCCCAATATATTAAATCCTATTTTTTTTCTCCAGTAGGAAACAGATTTATTCCAGCTGTATTGCAAGTGATTGACATGAAACTCTGTGCCCAACTTCTATACGGCACACCAGTGTGGATTTCAGGTGACCTCAAGAGGTTGGATAAATTTCACGCATCCCTTCTGAGGTCATTATTAGGACTTGCAAACTCTGTAAAATATGAAACAATATGTTGTGAGCTGGGAATATTGCCTTTATCAGTAAGAGCATGGCTGAGGACCTTGAAATATTGGATCTTCCTCCATTATAGAGCCCTATCCCCAAATTCTCTACTTTACGATCTTTTAAGTGATAGTGTAATCTACAATCTATCATCGATTTGTAGGAGAAAACTGGAGTCGATAGGGCTCACTCTAACTGACTTTGAAATCTCTGATCCAAAAGATACATGGGAAACTATCAGGAAGACTCTTACAGAAAAAAGTGTTCTCACCATGCTTGAGGTTGCAAAGCACAGCATCTGCTCTCCCATCCATTTAAATCTCCCTTTGTGCAGAGATTTCCAAAAGGGATACATGACAAATCTGAAGAAACATGAATTGTGTAGGCTGTTTATATTGGCCAGATTTGACATGTTTCCCTCGGTGGTAGTGAGAGGAAGATACTTAGCTATCCCAGAATCAGAGCGTCTCTGCAAATGCAGAAAAGAGGAACCCGATACTCTAGAGCATATATTTTTTTTCCTGTGATTTTGGCAGTTATGCCAGAGGACAATTATTCGAGGCCCTAAAATTTAATAGGCAGATTTTTACACAACCACCTGTTCAGGACCTGCTGGCGGACAGCGATGATCAGGTCACTTTGGTACTGGCTGAGTTTTTGAGTGCTGTCCATGAGGAAAGAGTGGCCCATGATAAAGAGACTTAGTGGTTTTTAATGGTAGGTGTTGTTGTTGTGTTGTATTATACTATCACAACTGATTATTATATGTTGCTGGATGGTTTGGATTTCCAGGCTGCAATGGGAGAATGCTCAGTTGGAAGAAGTCTCTTGATTTGCTGTTTCTTTTTCACACAGATGTCCCACCCTAATATGTTGGTCTATCATTTGCAAAATCAAACATCTTTATTAGGACACCTTTATGAGGACTGGCCGAAATACCATAAAAAATGTGTGGAAGCGTGAGAGATTTCCAGAAATTTTCATAATACTAGATACGCCTGGCAGGTGTAATTTGCCCACGTTTCTCTACCATAAAAGAACGTGCTCCACACACAATCCTGGTTACAGACCTAGGATCACCCCACATTATCCACTTCGACAAACCGCCTGAGCCTTGTTTCCACACGATCCCCGCTTTCTGTACAGCCCTGCACCTCCCTCAGCGGCGTTTTATTGCCATCTGGCTCGTGCAAAACCTGGGTAATTTACAAAAAAAACCGCCTCTGCCTCTTCGACTACAGCTCCCATCTTCCATGGTTCTCTGACTGTACTGGCTGGGGGCTGCTGGGAGTTGGAGTCCCTTCGTACCCTGAACTCCCGCGCTGTTTAAAAACCCGCCTCTCGGAGGGGAGGGGAGACTGACGGCACCTTGCCTCTCTAGGGCTTTCCTGCCCTCTATGGTGCACCCGCCCGCCCCGCCCACCAGCTCCCTGCTCACCCAATCGCCGCTCCGTCCCTCTTTTCCCGCGCGCCGCGCCGCGCTGCTTGTCGGGACAGGGAGCGGAAGTGGGCGAGGGGATCCCTTTTTCGCTGGCGGGAGGCGAGGTGCGCGCGTGTCTCAGAGGCAGCGCGTGGCGAGGGCAAGATGGCGGACGGTCCAGGTGGGTGCGCGGCGTGCGCTCGGGGTCAGGGCTGTCTTCTCCGGACCTGAGGCGAGCTTCGGGCGTGGATCTGACCTTTTCGGGTGCCCTCCATGCGGGCGCAGTGGGGCCTTCTGTAACCTGAGGAGGGATCGCGCTTCTCTCGGGTCGCGGAGAGGATCGCCTCCGGGGAAGAACGGGAATTAAATGCTTAGTTTTTAAGGGGGGGAATGGGGGCGTTGGAAGAGTTGCTGAAGTTCACAGATTTAGCGGAGGGTAGCGTGTAGCTTTCTCAGCCCTGTCCTGAGTCCGATCGTGCACGTGGCTACTTGTACAGTGTTTGGAAGACGCTCTGTGCATGCTCGGATGTAGTGGGTTTTTGGGGGGGTGGGGGGTGAGCGATTCCACAAATTGGCCCTCGCCTCCGTCTTTCTTTTTGAGGAGGAGGGTGTTGGGGAAACTTGGCCGCCGGGTAAGGGTGCATGGGGCAAAAACCATTTTTACTCCATGGTGCAGCCAAGTCTGAACATGCTCCTTTAAGTCCTCATATTCCTTCTATTTCCACTTCCCTTCTTGTTATGTTAATAAATCTCTGTATGTTGGCCAACCTCCTTAAGTGATGATGCCTCAATAGGGGATAGCCACCATGGGGTTTTGGGTTCTAAAAAATCTTTATATTTTCCCCACACTTTCATTTTTTAATTATGTGATTATAGAACCCTTTATGTACTTTACCTTTTCCATACCAAAGATATGCATGCCAACCAAATCTGTTATGTCCCTCCAACTCTGTTGTTTCCTCCACCTCTAACTCCTGTCTCCGCTCGTGCGCCTCGGTCTTTCTTTTGGGGGAGGAGGGTGTTGGGGAAACTTTGCCGCTGGGTAAGGGTGCATGGGGCAAAAACCGCATTTACGGGGGATGTTGGCTTCTCAGCACTGGTGTGTTGGGGGGAGAGGTTGCTGTTCTCCCACCTTGGAGCCGATTGTAACGTGTTCAATGTTTCACAGCATGTTTGTTTCCTGGGGGGGGGGCAGATTCGCAGGAACTATCGATATTCCGCGGCTGCAGGGAAAAAATGCATTTCGAGGAAACGGGCTATTGCTTTCCAGTTTGCCCACTTAAGGCACTAAGGCGCTTGCCCACGTGGGTGGCTTGCATGAGCATTGACTGCAGCCAATTTATCCCATGCAACTGTTTCCTCCAGTACCTCTCTTGCAGGTTTCTTTGGTCACCCACAGCACGCTCTTGGTTTCTCATAGGTTGGAGTGCTTGTTATTTGCAGCGCCTGGCAACAATTCTCTTGCAAACCTAGAATAATGGTGTTAATTGTAATAGCGCCATATATAAGGAATCTTGTACTGTAAACGCTTACAACCGTTTTCATGCCAAGGGCCCTATTCCTTTCTAGGTGCCATGTGCCAGTGGTAGGTGGGGCCAGAGGCAAAAGGAGGCAAAGGATTAAATGCAAATTTGTACAGTAAGCTAGTTTCTTCACACTCTGCTCTATGCAGTGCAAGAAAGAAGCATGAGCCAAGTTCAAGAATGGGTTCCAGACAGGCAAAAAGCACAAAGCAAGGCTTTGGGTTGGGGAGTATGTATGGCCTGGGAAGAGTTCAGAGGGCTAGATGGAGAGACTGGAGGGTTGCATTTGGACTCCAGGTCATAAGTTTCCTATCTGATCTAAAATTTGAAATCAGATTTCTAATTTTAGGTTTGATTTTAGGTGGGTGAACGATGCCAAGTTTACTTCTAGTTCCATTTATTTGTAGTATTGTTTTTATTTTTTGTCTTTCTGTAGGTTCTGTCTCTAAGAAGCACAAGAAAAAGAAAGAACAGAAATATCTGGTAGAGGAAGATGTTGCTGTGAGTTGCTTTGTGATATTGCTTAATTTCCATACTAGAATTCTATTTAGAGCAAGAACTTTTACACCTCTCTGCACCCTGGTGCTTGGAAGATGTTGCTGGACTACAGTTCACACCATCTACTTCCTGGGAATATGCTGTTCCCAGGGGTGTGCAAACATTCCCTCTCCTTTTCAGCACTGTACAGTGGTGCCTCGCAAGACGAAAAGGTCTCTTCAAGCAACCCTATTAGCGCTATTAGCGGCTATTAAAGGCTTAAGGGATTAGCGGATTAGCTGCTAAAAGGCTATTAGCAGCTTAGTGCCTTAGAAAAAGGGGGTGGGGAGCAGAAAAAAATCGCAGGAACTCGCAATACATTTTCGTCTTGCGAAGCAAGCCCATAGGAAATTCGTTTTGCGAAGCACCTCCAAAACGGAAAACCCTTTCGTCTAGCGGGTTTTCCGTCTTGCGAGGCATTCGTCTTGCGGGGCACCACTGTAGTTATAACTTTGGCTGATAATTAATGAAGGCAATTGATTGTCTAGAGGCATGCATTCTGGGCAGGAGCTAATAGTGATAGCATTTCTCTCTTTGTAGAAGTCCCCTTATAGATAAAAATTGTTGCATGATGAAGAAAAACAGCAGCATGAAGAATGCAGTTCTAGTTATTTGCTCTTTATGTCTAGACTAGAGAATATTCTTGATGAGTAAAGGAACATGGTGGCCAGCATTCTTCATTGGTGGTTATAGTTGCTAATTTGCCTATTTGATTGTTCCTAGGATATACAGTATTCTGAAGAATTCTTTATCAAGCCTGAATCCAGAGTGGCTCAACTGGACACATCACAATGGCCTTTACTTCTCAAGGTAAACAGAATTGTGCAAATGAACTACATATTTAATTATTAAATTTAACTAGAGCAACTAATTTACAGTATAATTAACTCTCAAAATTCCATTTAATTTACTGGCAAAAAGAAATGTTGTGAAATTTTTGTGGCTGAGGGTTTTTTTATCTTTTATATTTATCTTTATAAATATTAAGATTTTTAATTGATAACCATATTCCTAAATATTTCACCTTTTTATGAATCTCTATGTTTATGGATTGGGATAAGTCATTCTTCTCTGATTCTTTTAAGTTCTTAACTAATAATTTGGTCTTATTTTTATTAAGTTTAAATCCTGCCACCTTTTCTATAACTTTAAGGAGAGAATTATTGGGTCTTCTACTCTAATTACTAAATCATCAGCAAATGCTTTCAGTTTAAATTCATTTTTACCTGTTTTTATTCCTACAACATCTTTATTAGCTCTTATATCCCTTGCTAATACCTCTGGGACCATAACGAACAGAAGCGGTGATAGGGGGCAACCATGTCTGGTTCCCTTTTGTATTGTATATTGATTTGTTATCACCTGATTAAAAATCAACAGTATTATGGTCTGAGTAAGCAGCTTGGACTCTCTTTATCAGTTTTTCTCCAAAATTCATTTCTTCAAGAATTTTTTTCATGAAATCCCATGAGACATTATCAAATGCTTTTTCCACATTTATAAACATTAAGGCAGTTTGTTTTCATTTCTTACTTCAAGATATTCTATTATATTTAAGATACTCCTGATGTTATCTTTAATTTGTCTGTCTGGTAAAAACCCTGTTTGATCTTGATGAATATATTCTTGAAAGACTTTTTTCATTTTATTAGCTAATATGTATGCAAATAATTTATAATCATTGTTTAATAATGAAATAGGTCTATAATTTTTTACTAGGGTTAAATCCAAATCTTGCTTTGGAATTAATGTTATATATGTTTCTTTCCATGTCTCTGGGATTTCACCTGATCTTAAGATCTCATTCATAGTGTCTTTCATGGGAATCACAAGCTGTTCACCCAATTTTTTATAATACTTTGCTGAGAGTACACTCAGTCCTGGAGATTTACTTGTTTGTGCTTAGTTTATTGATTCTGACATTTCCTGCACTGTTATTTGGTTTTGTAAAAGTCTGAGTTTTTCTTCTTTTATTTTTGGTAAGTTATTGTTTTTTAAATACAGTGGTACCTCGGAAGACGAAAAACTCGCAAGACAAAAGAGTTTTTCGTTTTCTGAGTTGCTTCGCAAGACGGATTTCCCTATGGGCTTGCTTCGCAAGACGAAAACGTCTTGCGCCTTTTTTTTAAAACCGCCAATGCATTCCTATGGGAAACCGTCAATACACATTGGTGCTTCGCAAGACGAAAAAATTAACAAGACGAAAAAACTCGCAGAATGAATTAATTTCGTCTTGCGAGGCACCACTGTATTGATTTTGCTCTCATATCCTTTCTTATATAAGTAGGTAAAATATGTAACAAAGGCTTCTCTTATTTCCTTTTTGTCTGTAAATTTTCCATTCAACTTTAATAATAATAATAATAATAATAATAATAATAATAATAATAATAATAACTTATTATTTATACCCCGCCCATCTGGCTGGGCTTCCCCAGCCACTCTGGGCGGCTTCCAAAAGAATATTAAAATACTGTGATACATCAAACATTAAAAGCTTCCCTATTTATATATATTTTTGTTCATTTTTCCTCATTTGCCATGCCAGCAGTTTTCCTGACTTATTGGCATATTCAAAATATTTCTGTTTCACTCTCTTAATTTTCCACACTATTTCTTCATTAATAATAATTGAATATTGTATTTGTAATAATTTGATTGCTTTTTTAACTGATTCTTTCTTTGGTTTTTTAACTAATACTTTTTCTAATATTGCACCCAAAATTTCTCTTTTCCTTTTTTTCCTTTTAATTTCTTTTGAGTTGTGTTTTGTTGGACAAACAGTCCCCTCATCATTGCCTTACTAGCATCCCACACTACATGCTGCCTGGTAACCAGATTCATATCAAAATTAGTCTCCCAGAACCTTTTTTGCTTTTTCCAAAAACATTTTATCATCTAATATGTCTTCATTCAATCTCCATCTAAAGGAGGATTGATTTTCCTTTTTGAGAGCAAATCTTAACCAGTTATATGATTTTTAATCGGCCGAGCAACTTGTTCTATATCAAATAGTTTCAGTGAGTTTTAAGACATTGAGATTTGGCTCCAACCTAAGAACTCCACGGCATTAATTGTTCATTAATTCTTGCTTGCTTTGGATTTTTGTAGAACTTTGACAAGCTGAATGTGAGGACAGCACACTACACACCCCTTCCTTCTGGTTGTAATCCCTTAAAAAGAGAGATTGCCGAATATGTAAGGTAAGGCGAGATAGAGCTTAAGATTTCCCCCACATGGTGTTCCTTCTGTAATCTGGGGGAGGTGGGTTAGTTATTAAACACTAGGGAAAGGCACAAATGAAGCTTAGATGAACACAAGTTTTGAATGGGGCTCCACTGCCCACTTTAACTCTTCCAGGATTTTCTCTAGAGGTGACAACCATTACCGTCCTCCATGCACGTCGGCCGAGTGCACATAGGTGCAACTTGTTTTGACCCCGTTCTTCCCTTTTCCAGGTTCAAAAGGATCTGCATGTTGGCAATTGCACACCATTTGGGCGCACCTGAAATGATTGCCACCTGTATAGTGACTTGCATACATTGGCCCTTACATATTGCTTTGTATCACAGCTGCAGAGTTTGGGGTGCTGGATATTCTGTTGACCCTGCTATATGTTTTGGAGGGTTTTTTATTCTTACTTAATACCTGCCAGTTACCCTAGTTTCTTTGTTCTATCCATGAATGCTTTTGTTTGGCACAATGTCTCTTAACTTTTACTGTGCCATGTAATTTATAATCTAAAAATTGTTAGTCACAAACTGTTAGCAAACTGGGAGGAGGGTAGGTAAAAAAGAGTTGAGGCTGTGTTACTACAACTGTATGCCAAAAAAATGTGACATAAATATCAAGCACAAAATTAGCACAATTCAGTATTGCCATGGACACTGTATCCTGCTTGAAATCCCTAGTTGCTGGTAATGCTAATCTCAAAATTTAGGTTATTTATATGTCTTGTTTTAAGGTAATTCAGGTTTGTTCTTTGAAGAGCAAGCAGAGTCCACACCTATATAGATTATTTTTAACAGTCCCTGTGGTTCTCTTCCAGGACAGGCTTCATCAATCTGGACAAACCTTCTAACCCTTCTTCCCATGAAGTGGTTGCCTGGATCCGCCGCATCCTACGTGTTGAGAAGACAGGGCATAGTGGCACATTGGACCCCAAAGTGACTGGGTGCCTGATTGTATGCATTGAGCGAGCAACACGCTTGGTCAAGTCTCAACAGAGTGCAGGTATACCATCTGCTTTGTCTCTTTATCAAGCCTAGAAGTGTATTGCTAGACACAGAAACAGCACAATCACCGGTATGGTGAAAAAAGTAAATTAAAGTGGCCTCTCCTGACTACTCTTCTGTCGTCTTCCAGGCAAAGAGTATGTGGGAATCGTTCGGCTGCACAATGCAATCGAGAGTGAGGTTCAGCTGTCAAGGGTAAGTCTCTGCTAGGCAGGAAAATTTGAGGTGTGTGTGTGTGTGTGTAGGTAGGTAGTCATGAACATCAGTGTGAATGATGGCAGTAGAAACTTTTCCCAAATTAAATTTAGCTGTAGGGGTTGTGATGAGAGCAACTATTTCTTCACATGGATATCTGGGTAGCATGCAACAGGCATGAATGTTGTTTAAAATGCCACAATAAATCACTGTTAAAATAATCACAAACAAAAATTAGATGCAAAAACAAATCAGAGTAAGTTTCAGTTTTCAAGAGCAATTGACTGTTTCTTCAGACCAAAAGTGGCAGCACAAAGCAAATTGCCGCTTGTTTCACTTTCTGCTGGGTACATTTCTAGGAACCACAGGTATGCTGTTCTGTGTTCCATGATGGAAAAAAGGCAGGATATAAATATTTAAAAATGAACACACACTTTTTTGGCTTATAATCTTTGGAATGTTTCTCTTTGTTGTGAATCAGCTCAAATTGCCAGTCTCAATCTATCCTGTTTGTTATGGGAAGTATACTTTGGACTGTAGTTCTGTGTCCCTTGAAAACTGTTAATATGTATGGGAAGGGCAGAGTGATGATGCTGGTTTATCCATTCTCTGAGTGGTGCTGTTCTATCCTTCCTGCAACATCAGGATTCCTGTTCTAGGTTCTTGGTGCTGTGCAGCTTCCAGCTGCCTGCAGCGTAGACATAGAGCAAGCAGAACTGAGGCTCCTTTTATTTGGGCCTTGGTTTTCTAAGATTAATGACAGCTCTGACTGCCTATAGCCGCATGGTATTGAAGCTACCCTTGTCATTGCTAGAGATGCCTGGGGGCGGGCGGCAACAATAACAAATATTGATTTAGTGGTCTCTGTGATCTGGGAGCAGGTTCATAGCCACTTTAAAGAAGTTGAGCTGCCTGCATGGTGGTGGTTTCTTCAAAAATCAATTGGAATTTCCCAGGAACATTCTGTGCATACTTGTGAAGCAGAGTGTGCACCATTGCTCAGCACTTCAGGTAGCAATTGCAGTTCATTTTGTTCTTTGGTATCCTTGGTGATTAATGATCAAGCTAGTTGATGAGTACAGCCCTGTGCTTGCCTTGATTTAGCCCGATGTTTTGCCAACTCATGGTTTTGCATTGCCATAGCTGTTTTAACTGCATTAAGCTTCTTAAGACCACATCGTACCAAACCAAAGTTAAATTTACTTGGTGAATGCAGTTGATAAAATGGAGCTTGGTGTGTTTGGGGAAAACATCTGAAATTTCATCCTTCCTTGCATGTGTCAATCATGTATTACCACAAGGGTGCGAGCATTTTAAAGTGGTATCTGATCTGCTTCCTTCTGCAGGCAATAGAAACACTGACTGGTGCCCTCTTCCAGCGGCCCCCACTCATTGCTGCAGTGAAGAGGCAGCTGAGAGTCCGAACAATCTATGAGAGCAAATTGGTAGAATATGATCCAGAAAGAAGATTGGGTAATGAAACTGTTTTATGTGAGGTCTGCAAAGGAAGGAGGGAGCGCACCGCCCCTGGCAGTGTGATCCCAGTGGGGTGCCATCGCCCCCACCTGCTTTCCACCCCCCCGGTACCGGAACATGAAGCTCCGCCACTGTGCAGTATTAGTGGTTTTCCTATAATGCACTCTTTGAAGAGCTGTGGTTGGGAACCAGGGACACTCCAGATACTGTTGAACTATGGTTCTCTTCATCCCCCACCATTAGCCATGCTAGCTGCAGCTGATTGAAGAGTGCGCCAGCATCTGAAGGGCCACAAGTTAATGTGCCTTAAATCATGAGCTTATGCTCAAATCACATCTGCAAAGCAGAAGCTGAGGTTTGAGAAATTGGGGGGGGGGGAGATTCCCCCCCTACTGAAACCCTTTCTAGGTTACTTCCTAAGCCTCTCCAGCTTTTCTTCTCCAATTTTTTAATACACTGTTCTGGGTGACTAGATCACTTCCTTGACCGGTTTGAAGTTTTCTTAGGATGTTTAAAGCATGGGTGGCTAACTTGTGGTCCTCCAGTTGTTCTTGAACTATAGTTCCCAATAGCTCCAGCCATCATGGTTGATGTTCAGGTACAATGGGAATTGTAACTCGGCAACATCTGGAAGGCCATAGGTTAGCAACCCCTGGCTGGAGGCGTTTTCTGAGCCAAATGATGTAAAACAGATCACATAGCACACAGTGCAAAGATGACTTACATCTATCACCCAATACTGATGGCTCATGGATGCTTTCTGTTCGAACTCTTTAAGTCAACAGAACTCCATAACTCACACATCTGCTGTGACTCTGCCCTGTTCTCAGGTATCTTCTGGGTGAGCTGTGAAGCTGGGACCTATATCCGGACATTGTGCGTGCACCTGGGCTTGTTGCTGGGAGTTGGAGGTCAGATGCAGGAGCTCCGGCGAGTGCGATCTGGGGTCATGGGAGAGAAGGTACGTTGCAGGGTATACGTCAGAGCACATGATTGTCACTACCCAAAGTGTTGAGTTCAGTACAGGGCTAACTCCCCTGTTCTGGTAATTAAACTTTGGGACAGTGAATAGTTGGGAGATGTCAAAGGCAGAAAGCTTTGTTTCTGCCAGTTCTCTACCCCAACCCACAAAAATTACCCATGACCCCTATGAGACTAATTGCACAGAATCCATTATTGACTGTTCATTACAGGTGAATAAAACTAGTGTTTCTGGAACTTTGATAACTTGATGTTTGCTGCGCCCATGTCAGCTCCGCAGAAACTTTGCTTCCAACTCATATTCAGTCCTCTTGTGTAGTTCTGGGGAACAAACAACCGCTCAGTACTCCTGCATGTGATTTAAGCAAAGTTCTGCAGAGCAGGCTAGCGTTGCTGGTGACATCTTCCACATGGGGAAAGAGCTTTAGGCTATGTGAAGAAAATGCTGTAGAATTTATGAATAGTCAAATTTAAATAGCTGTATGGAATTGCAAAGGAGAGGCATTAATGCTGTCTTTCCCAATCTGGTGTCTTCAATTCATATATTAGACTGCAGCGCTCATCATCCCTGACCATTCCTTGTTGGCTGGGGCTGGTGAGAATTGTAGCCAAAAGCAGGAAGAGCACCAAGATGAGGGGGTTGCTTTACCTTGTGGCTCTTCACTATTCACTCTTTTGTTTTTGTCTGTGCTAACACTTGCCTTTCTGTGTGTACCCCAATTCCCAGTGTGTTCAGGACATGAAGCTTGTACATGGAACTATCTTCTTTTCTCCCAGCCCTTTTGCCATGGACAGTGGCCTGCAGGCTGTGAGGGGTTATGGCTCAGTGATGCAGTACATGGCTTTGGATGTAGACAGTTCTAAATCAAATGCTTGGCATCTCCAGCTAGTGCAGGATCAGATTGCAGTGATGGAAACTAAGAGACTAAAAGTTGCTGCCCGTCAGAGTAGCAGTAGTTGGGATGGATGGTAAAAAAACACCCTGGCTTTTGTGTCAGGCTGCCTTCCGTATTCCCAGTTATATAATATATTGGGTTGGTTTCTGCTTCTAGGACCACATGGTGACTATGCATGATGTGCTGGATGCCCAGTGGCAGTATGACAACAACAAGGACGAGACGTACCTCAGGAGGGTGATCTTCCCCCTGGAGAAGCTGCTGACATCCCACAAGCGACTGGTTATGAAGGACAGTGCGGTGAGTTCCCGGGACTTATAGCCAAGGCACCACAGTCCATCGCTTCTGCTTAACAATGTCACTTTTTTGTTGGACCTTCTATTAGAAGAGGCATTCCTTGTTTTCTTACATTTCTGCCTTCTAAGAAGATGTTAAGAATCTTCAGAAAATGATGCAGCCTGACTGCTTTAGTCCTAATTTCTGCTTCTGGGGCTGTTTAAAGGTGGGAGGGATGGGAGCAGGTACCTTAAGGGAGCGAATGCCACTGTTGGTGGTTACAGTATTGATGGTACAGGACAGCATCCAGTATGGAGCTTTTCTTACCACCATGCCATGCATGGTGAGGAGGTATAATTTTCATGGGCGTAACTCCAAAGATTTAGGAGTACATGGATTGAAAGCAGCTAAAAACAGAATTTTA
The DNA here is from genome assembly GCF_965153285.1 of Podarcis tiliguerta. NCBI lineage: Eukaryota > Metazoa > Chordata > Lepidosauria > Squamata > Lacertidae > Podarcis > Podarcis tiliguerta. The sequence continues at coordinate 31,464,517 of NC_139553.1, forward strand.
CAGTGATAGCTGTTGGTTGAAGCATGATCATTTTTACTTTTATTTTCTGCTCAGGTGAACGCCATTTGTTATGGTGCAAAGATCATGCTTCCTGGCCTGCTGCGGTATGAAGATGGCATCGAACTCAATCAGGAAATAGTTGTTATCACCACAAAAGGAGAGGCCATCTGCACAGGTGAGAACTGGCAGCTAGGCACTTGCCTTCTTAAAAGGTACCCCTGCCTGTATGGGCCAGTCTTGACAGACTCTAGGGTTGTGCGCCCATCTCACTCAAGAGGCCGGGGGCCAGCGCTGTCCGAAGACACTTCCGGGTCACGTGGCCAGCGTGACAAGCTGCATCTGGCGAGCCAGAGCCGCACACGGAAACGCCGTTTACCTTCCCGCTAGTAAGCGGTCCCTATTTATCTACTTGCACCCGAGAGTGCTTTCGAACTGCTAGGTTGGCAGGCGCTGGGACCGAACAACGGGAGCGCATCCCGCCACGGGGATTCGAACCACGACCTTTCGATCAGCAAGCCCTAGGCGCTGAGGCTTTAACCCACAGCGCCACCCAAGTCCCTGACACTTGCCTTCTTAGGTTGTTTTAATTGAGATATTGCAAACATTGGTGCTGACTCTCTGGGTGCCCAGGCACCTACAGAATTCCCCATGAAGGGCCGGACACCCAATAATTTCTGTTCCAGGGCCATGCATTCTGCGTGGCACCCATGGCTCCTGGGCATCCATGATTGTGGGGCCAATATGGCACTCCTGATTACACATGTTTTGTGCTTGTGTGTAAAGGAAGTGGGTTGTAGGAGGAGGCATCAGACCTTGGCTGCCTAGCCCAGTAATGTTTGTTCCAGCTAGCAACACAGATTCCAGCATATCCAGCCCTGCTGCCCTTTTATCAAGCACCATTGGCGGGTGATTATGGATCAACACTTCATTATGGAGTGCATGCAGTTTCCTTCTTCCAGTACTGGAATGGGTGGCAGTGACAATATGCCTATTTGACATGAGACTACAGTGCCATCTAGTGGCAAATCAAACCATAGTTTTCTTACTGTACTTTTTTCGATCTATTACGTCTCCTACTATGCACTGCTTTGGGCTCGGTACTTTCAGTAGGAAAGTACTTGTGAAATGAAATAAAAATGGAATGGGTGGCATTACATATTTTGTTGGGAGAGAAGATGTGTGTTCAACTCCACACTCCAGTTTTGAAAAATGGTCCTGCAAGTGTGACCTCAGATTATGGACACCTGCCTTGGCTGGGCAAAAGCAAAGTGTCTTGGTGAGTGAGACTGTGAAACAGTGGGAACAACTATGCAGCTTAGCTCTCTCCCACTGAGAAATGAGACCCATCATTCCTGCTGACTCCCCAAGTGTGTTTGGAACTACATAGTAATCTTGCAAATTGCCTTCCCCTTTTAAACAGCTTTCTTCAACTTCCCCACCTGCCTGCACTTGCTCAGGGCCACATGTGAAGTGATGATGAAGTTTATCCATTCTCTGAGTGTTGCTGCTCTGCCCTTCCTGCCACATCTTGATTCCTGTTCTTGGGTCTTGGTGTTCAGTGGCCTCCAGGCACCTTTAAGCCTTCCAGTGTTCTACTGGGGGGCATGGGGATGCTTGGCTGGCTGCTGGCAGGGCCCGGGTGGAACAAGCAGGGTCAGAGGCCTTTATGGGGCTCTGACTCAACCAGGAAGAATGAAACTGTCTGATCACATATTGCTCTGGTGTGCCTTTTCCAAACATAAAAAATCTGAGTGCAAGAATATGGGCAAATGGCATTAAAATACCCTTGTGGGTGGGTGTTAACCTGTGTCCTGCTTACACACTTCATGTGCATGTGTTTTTCGCACCAAAAACATACATTCTGCTTTCTAGAGGGAGAACCTCCTTAAGTAGTAAATAGGGATGCTACAGGGGATGTTGTTGTAAGTCTTACTCCGGTGGGTTACAGAAAGAGCATGTGTTGGGCAATGCCAGGTTCTGTACTGTGTCATTCCTTAGGGTGCTCAACCTGTACTCTTCTTCCTGCAGCCATTGCCTTGATGACAACTGCAGTGATCTCTACTTGCGACCATGGAGTTGTAGCAAAAATCAAGCGTGTGATCATGGAAAGAGACACATACCCTCGCAAATGGGGCCTTGGCCCAAAAGTGAGTACAGTGGTACCTCAGGTTTCATATGCTTCAGGTTACAGACTTCGCTAACCCAGAAATAGTGCTTCAGGTTAAGAACTTTGCTTCAGGATGAGAACAGAAATCGTGCTTTGGCTGCACGGCAGCAGCCGGAGGCCCCATTAGCTAAAGTGGTTCTTCAGGTTAAGAACAGTTTCAGGTTCAGTACGGACCTCCGGAACGAATTAACAAGGTACCACTGTATTGAGAAGGCTCTGTGCCATTTGGCTGTACAGGGGAGCAGATTCAGAAGAGCAGCTTGATACTTGCTCTTGGAGCAACAGAATTTTCAGGGAACTGGGTGCATCATCCCACTGGGCGTATGTTTGAACTGTTTGCTTGGTGCCTCAGCTTTGTATCAAATTGTACATGCTTGGCTGCACTTTGATCTTGGCCGCACCTTGCTACCACAGAAATGGGTAGAATCTCTGGTCACTTGAAATGGTTGCTTTTGCTGTTGGTGAGCCAAATGATGTTAAAGTAGACGTCAAGAGCACTCTGTGCAAAGATGACCCAGATCTATCACCCAAGACTGATGGCTCTGTTAGGGGCTGGACATAAGGGGTGTTGGGTCCTCAAGTCCCATAAGAGCAAGAGAGATTTGTTTTATTGCTGCTTGTGGACCTTGAGGGTTATGGAAATGGCAGCAATAAGAAAGCATATGCCCTTGCCTTGTGGCATGTGTCTCCTCTGCTTATTTCCCCATAGGCTTCTCAGAAGAAGATGATGATCAAGCAAGGCCTGTTGGACACACATGGCAAGCCCAATGAGAAAACTCCCCAGGCCTGGAAGACAGATTATGTGGATTATAATAGGTAATGTTTGCAGCTCCCATTGCCTTAAGTGGGGGGGGGGGGTAAGGTGTGCTGGTTTGGGGTGTACAAAGTGCATTGTGCTAGAAAAGGCAGGGCAGGGGTTGCTATTTCCTTGGGGTGGGGGAAGCAGGCAGTTATCCCTTTCTAGCCTCCTTTCTATGGCTCTAGAGGGAGTCAGCCTGCTAAATGAAATAAGGAAAACTGCAGCTTGCCCCCCATGCATTTTGGGTGTGTTTACCAGCTTTCCGAACATCACCAGCACCAATGTTCCAATTCTAGTATAAAAGATTAGGCGGAACAGGGTAGAATTGTACATAATGCACCAGGTGGCTGAAAGATGCAAATAAAGCTCCTGTTTTCCTCCCAGGGTTGCTGGAAAGGAAAAGGTAAAAGAGGAAGTCGCCCAAGAGGAGCCAGAAAGACCACCAAAGGTTGGTTTGCTGCAGGACTGCATTCCAGCATTTTATTTTTATTTGGGCAGTGTATGTTAGAGCCTACATTTTAGTATTGTTTTGAATGTGTAGGGGTTTTTTGGAGGGTGGCATTGAGAAGACAGCAGGTAAAGATATCCAGAATAGCTGTGGGTGTGATCATTAAAAGTTTGTTGCCACCTGTAGCTGCCAGCAGTACTGGTGACCGTCATTCACATTGAAGCTTGGTCAAATTCAAACTGTTTTGTGTGGCAAGGGAGGCTTGAAAAACCTGCCAAGACTCTTGGAGGGTGGGTGCAAATATTCTTGCCACCTCTCTTCCTTTCTACTTGACCATATAAATAGGTAACAGGCTGATCTCTAGTCTTATTAAAAGTTTGCCCAGCACCCCTCCAGTTCTGCCCAGGTTACCACCTAGTCTTTGTCAAGGGAGGAGATGTTGTCTCCTGGTGCTGGGTGAGCAGCCTTATTTCATCCTCTCACAGCTAACAGTACAATCAAAACCCTAAAGTAGTGCACTTTGCTCCTTGCTCTGCATGTGAATGGCTTGAAATCCCTGACTTTATCTCTTGTTGACACATGCAGGTGCCAAACATGAGCTCCTTTGCAAGATCTGTCTTAAAATGCTCCCATAGAGCAGCCTGTATAGTAGTACCCTGTCCTTAGCTGAAGCCTGTGTCTTGTTTCCCACTCAGCGGAAGCGGGAGATTGAAAGTGATGGGGAACCCGGTGCAGCAGCCTCCTCTCCCCCAGCCTCTCCAGAGCTGCAAGCAGAAATCAAGAAAGCGAAGAAGAAAAAGAAAGAGAAGAGGAAGTCGGAGCTTTCTGAGAGTGGCAGGGAGCTAAGCGAAATGGTAGGTAGGCCTTGTGTAACCCACTGTGCTTGTGTGCCAAGGAATCAGGTGGTATATGCACACTTAAAAGAAAAATCAATTTGTACACATATATGCATGACAATTGCTGTGAACAGCTCAGCGTTTATCTTGCATTTAGGAAGAATCTCACTTTCAGTTGTGGCTTTCTGATAACTCATGGATGCAGTAGCTTCTAGTTATGTAATTTGCATGTGTCTCTTGATTCCTTTGGGGTGAGGGACAAGGATAGGTTGAATGATAGAAGGAGAAAGTGAGGGGGAGCCCTCTGCAAGCAATGAATTCAGTTTCTTGCAACCCATTGTGTGGGGTGACAAGGGAGACAAAGGCAATGATTCTTTTCACTTTTGACCCGTGGCCATTCTTACAGTTGCCCAACTCCTGCGCGACCTACTCCCAGCAGGAAAAAAACACTCATCCCCAATACCAGAGAGGTAGCCAAAAAACAGAGTGGCTCTTCTGAACTCTCGTTGTTTCTCCTCTCAGGGCAGTAACACAAGTGTGAAGAAGAAAAAGAAGAAAAAGAAGCAAGAAGAAACTGAGAGCTCAGAGTAACCAGCAAGAACCATCCAGAGCAGGCAGCCTGGGCCAGCATAAGAGTCTGAAGGCCTTAATGAAAGTGCAGACTGGATCATTGAGCAGAGACTTGACCTGATTGCTGTGCAAATTAATGTACTTTTGTGGGGGGGCCAGCATGACAAGCTCCCTCTGTCCTGTTCTAAGGATAGCTGGAGGAATTGGAGGCCACAAACCCACCCAGGCCTTGGTGACTGTGAGGAGTTGCCCTGAGCTTGTGAGACTCCTTTTCTGGGGGTAACACAAGGCAGCCCTTGATTTTGGCACTAGTAGCAGAGTCTTCCTTTGCCCCTCCTGCCTTCTTCGTTTTTCCCTCTGCTTGAATGTGCAGGAGCTGCTGAATGGTAGCACCAGCTTGTCTATGGGTGGGGGTGAAAAGGGGTTTTGTTGTGAGTGATCAGATGCTTCACTTTAAAAATAATGCTTTTGTATTAACCTCCTTGTGCTTACTTTGACTCTCTTAATGAGCCAGAATCCAAACGTTTTCCCTCAGGGTACATACCGCCTCCTGTTGCTTTTTAAAGCAGATACTGATTTGGGGGGGGGGGGGGAGATCACACCTAGAAGTCTTGGAAGACTTGCTTCTGGTCCTTGCAGCTCACATTCTCCTTGGTCCCAGATGTCTTTCATTCAGCAAAATTGTCTTGCTTCCTAATCTGTTTGGGGCTAGTTGAAAAGTGATGCTGAAGCAGAGCAATAGTCCAGCAGTGTTTTATCCCACATGCAGTTTTTATAGGGGATCAAGCCTTCCGTCCAGCTTTTTTGACTGGGCTGAGAAAGTGATTGGAAGTCTGTACCCCTGTCCCTGTGCTCACATGCACATGAGGTCAAAGGACCTCTGCATGTGGCTGTCGCATTTGGGGGCAGATGCTGTGGTCTATTCCCACCCCTGTTTTCCTTTTATTTCCCCCCACACCCATTTTTAGCCAGAGTACCAAAGTTGATTTTAAAAGGAGGGATGGTTCTTAATTTTTTATTAAATTACAAAACTTCCAACTCTTACTTTTTGTTTCTTGTGGTGGTGGTGGAAGCTTCTACAGAAGGTGGGAGGAGAGTCGGGCCAGTTTCTAGCTTGACTGCTTTGTTATGCTTTCGGTTAACTGCTCCAGCCATTCTTTATGTTGGTTTTTCACAAGCGGTGGGGGTTCCACGCACAGTGCAACCATTTAAAAGAAATTATATGTTGACGGACTTTGTCGCAGGCCAATGGTGAAGTGACATAGGCAAAACCTTGAAGGAGAAGCAGTAGTGATGTGTTAAAAGGGTAAAGGACCCCTGGACAGTGAAAGGCGACAATGGGGTGCGGCGCTCATCCCTTGGCTTTCAGGCCAAGGGAGCCGGCATTTGTCTGCAGACAGCTTTCCATGTCAGGGCCAGTGTGACTTAACTGCTTCTGGCACAACGGAGCATCATGACAGAAACCAGAGCGCACAGAAACGCCGTTTACCTTACCGCCGCAGCAGTGCCTATTTAATTTACTTGCACTGGCGTGCTTTCAAACTGCTAGGGATAGAGCAATGGGAGCTCACCCCGTCACAGGCATTCAAACTGCCGAGCTTCTGATTGGCAAGCCCAAGAGGATGGCGCCGTGATCTAGTATTGTATTAGGCAGGTGTTTTTTCATCCCAAGGGTGGTATTCTGTTGTGGAAAACCTGGGGGGGGGGGAGCACAAGTTGGTGGTGGGTGGAGCCAGATGCCAACATGAATAGAACAATTGCCTTCTGCTGCTTACCTTTTGGGGCAGTGGGTTACATTCCGACTATTCAGAAACCACACACTACCCTCCTTCCAAACAAGCCACAGGCATTAGTCCACTTCAGTGACACATTCATTGAGCATTCAAGAAGGGTGTGCCTGGGAAGTCTTCAGAACCAAATAAGAGGCCTTGAAGGACTATGTGATGGTCCTGAGATTCTCCAACTGTTGTAGAAGGCTGGGGCTTAGCAGGTGCAGCATGTGGAGTTGGGGGGTGCACTTTTGAAAATGGAATATGCCTTCTCCAAATTTTACGCTACTACCATGATGGCCACTACAAAGTTCCCAAGGCAGGATTTCCCAGGCTTGCTTTGAGGTCCTGCTGCCTAACTATTTGGATGCCAGCTCATGCCACCACATCTTTGGATCTGAGTCGGGGTGGTCTAGAAAGAGCTTGATGCTAAGGGAAATTGCTGTATTGTTTTGTTTGGGCCACGGTGCCACACCTCAAACTATAACCACCAGAGAATATGCCACATAAACAAGCTTTGGGCATAGTGTTTCTGCTGCTGCTTCTGCCAGCTTAACCTTCCATAAGTTGTCTTTGTGCCCTCATCTTGCACCAACAGTTTACACAGGCAGCGATCAAAGAACCTGCTAAAAATATTCACTCAGAAGAGAGGAAGAAACAGCCTAGCAAATCAACTGGCAAATAATAGGCCTTTTCTAGGTCCCAGGAATAGCAGCCTAGTGTACCTTGCCCTTCTGATGAAAAGAGCTTAATGTTGGTAGAGGATAATGCTCTGCAGGACATTCCTCAAAGGAGTGATGCAGGCTCTCCAAATCTGCTTAACCGCTGCAACCAAAGCTAATGCAGATGCCTCTGCGTCCAACATTGGAGGAGGGGAAGTAGAGTTTAGGAATCACTGAGCCCCAAACTTATAGGTATGTCTGCCAGAGAAGCCCATTTTCCCCAAGTATATTTCACAATGTGGTAGAAAGAGTAAAAAGGGAGCTAGCATGGTTCAGTGGACAGGCTATAAGGTCCCACTTGTGGCTGCTTTAATTGCTGGCACAATTGCTCCAAGGGAGATTTAATGCATCGAAAGCTGGCTCTCAAGCCTACCTCGGCAACCATTCATTTGTCTCCTAGGAGCAATGGTGCTTTGCTGTTGTGAGTGCCCATGCCGGTCCAATGGGGGATACTGCCAGCTGCAGGTGGGCAGCTTTTAAATTGGCACGTTTTTTGGTCCTCGTGGGTAAGCGTCGTCTTCTGCCATCTGGGGAGTAGTGGGGGTAATAATAAACACAAGTCCTGCAATATTTCAACACTTTATTGCTGCTTGATTTCCCTGTAATGGACTCAACCAAAGGTCCCTATTGCACATCTTTTGGGTCTTTTTGGTATCCTCAAAGGTATGAGGTTTCAATGCAGGTCAAGCTTACACCCCTACACCCTTAACCGCTAGTTACATATCTCAATCTTGTTTTAGACATGGACAGTTAGTTGAATAACAACCTCCCACAAAGGTTGTGCTTGCAGGTGGAGGTGGAATGAACTTGCTCTGTTAATCGTTTTTGATAAGGCAAATATGGGAGGGAGGGCAGTTATTTTGCATATAACAAGTGAGCCACCCTAATATGTGAGAAATGTGCCATGAGCAATTTCTTTACACAGCACAACATGCAGGTGCTGAGAGTCTTGAGTTATTTCCTGTTCCCTCCTTGTGTCATGAGCTGCCAGTTAAAACTTAATAGCATCTACTCTGGCTCCCAAGAGTGTGTTATTCACAACTGTACTGATTCTGAGCATGAACAGTTGGACAAGTACAAGTCTGTAGACAGACAATGGTCACATGTCTGGGGAAGGAGATACTGATCACTAGCTGCCTGATCACCCTACAGTGGGTGACAGCAGATGTGTAAAATTCAAAGAAGCATCCACTCAGAAGATTAGTGTGCAATATGTGGGGAGCTTGAAGGAGCAGTGGTGTATTACAGTAAGGAAATCTCACTTGACAAGATCTAAAGAAATTAGAGTTCTAAAACAGGTGGCACTGTTCAGTTTAAAACACAGCTCAGCCTGCATCTTGGCATTCACAGCATATGGCTTTCACACCAGAAGGTGCTCTTAATATCACTCCTGAAGACATCTTAATGGTTTTGGATAGGGGTTTTCCTCCTCATGTGCCAACATTTGTATGTGTGGGCTACCCTGTGCTAAGCACAAGCCATGCACATACTCTTCTGAGGGTGTTTGCAGCTGGAAGGACGGGGCTCTTGCCCTGGCAGTAACAGAGCAACAGCTGCCCTGAGGAATGGGGACAGGACGAGGGGGTTGTGCATTGGACAAAGCACAGAGCAGGCAAATGGGTGACCCTCTTTATCCTCAACTTGCTGTAATGAGGGCAGGCAGAGGGGATCTGGGAGCTACCAGGCTAGCTCAGTACACCCAAGACACAGGAACCCACTGGGGAGAGTTGCAAGCACGCTCAAAGGCCGCCTGGAGTTGCTCAAGGCTCTCGTCAACACCATTGTTCACCAGCGACAGGTCGAAGTAGTGAGCATATCTGCTCCGGATGGCCTCTGAATCTTTCTGAAGCTGCAGCAAAGTATCCGACTGCAAAGGAAGAGGAATTGTTCGCAGTTAGTGACATCAGGTAGACAATCTAGCTGAAGCTGCTCTGTACACTTTGCGGGGTTTCTCAGTTCAGCATACCTAGAACTTTGCTAAACTCCTTGCAAAATGGCTAGGTTGCATGTACGTGGTGGTGGTTCTTGAAATGTGCCGATTAGTCCTGGGTGGCCTTAGTGATATAATTCCCATAGTTCACTCATTACCTCTATGAATTTTAATTCATGCGTACAAACACCAGACCTCTCAACACTTAGGATCTTTTAATACTAATCAGTTAGCCCCCTCCCCTCGAGTGCATTCTTTGCTGGGTCAAATCACAGGCACCTAATCCCCCTCTGCAAGAATCCAAGCAGGCACTAGATTAGGAGTGGGCAACCTGTAACTTTCTAGGTAATTGAGTCCAACCCCACCCACAGTATAGCCTGTGGACAGGAATAAGATGAGCTGTAATTAACAAGAGCTGGAGGGCACCAAGCTGGCTGCTAGGTTATCTGGTGATCCCTAATGATTTTGGTGGTGTAAGCTCTAAATCAAAGGAGTTGCATGGCAGAATGGGTGGATAAAGCCAGATTAAACCCACTCTACCGAAAGTTGCGTCTTAAGGGGAAAGAGATATTTGCTTCATTAAACTGCTCTCTGGCAAGAGGTACAGAAGAAAGGTTAAGGCAGTGGTCATCAGCCCCCGCCCCCTTGTTTGGTCCAATGGGCCCATTTGGGGGGAAGCTGTCATTGTCGTTTTGGGGAAAAGTTGTCATCTGAAGGAGCGTCTCCACCCCCATCGTCCTACCCGGACACTGAGGTCCAGCGCCGAGGGCCTTCTAGCGGTTCCCCCACTGCGAGAAGCCAAGTTATAGGGAACCAGGCAGAGGGCCTTCTCAGTAGTGGCACCCGCCCTGTGGAACTCCCTCCCACCAGATGTCAAAGAGAACAACAACTACCAGACTTTTAGAAGACATCTAAAGGCAGCCCGGTTTAGGGAAGCTTTTAATGTTCAATGCATTACTGTATTTTAATATTTTGTTGGAAGCCGCCCAGAGTGGCTGGGGAAGCCCAGCCAGATGGGCGGGATATAAATAGTAAATTATTATTATTATTAATTGAATGATTGTGTTCTGCTAAGGAACCATGCCCCAGAATCTACTGCTACATGCTGGTACTCTATAGTAGAGGCTTAGGTGTGACTTATCTAAAGGCACACAGTTGTACCTTGGAAGTCAAACAGAATCCATTCCGGAAATCCGTTCAATTTCCAAAATGTTCAGAAACCAAAGCATGGCTTCTGAGTGGCTGCAGGAATCTCCCGCAGACAATTGGAAGCCCCGTCGGATGTTTGACTTCCAAAAACAGTTCGCAAACTAGAACAGTCACTTCTGGGTTTGCGGCGTTCAGGAACCAAAACGCTCAAGAGCGAAGCTGTTCAAAAACCAAGGTACAACTACTACGAGGGTGGAGCATAAGGAGAGGTCATGCATCTAATGTAACACTGATACCTCTTACCTGATCTGCCTTGTCCGTGGGAGCGATGAACACAATGAAAGGAGAGAACTCAGCTGTGTGGATGATCTTCAGTGTCTGGGGGAAAAGAAAAGAGCCATTGGGGCATAGTTCCTACAAAGTTAAAAGGTTGCATACCCACACGCCTGCCTGCCTGCCTGAATGACAAGCCTGTCCAAGATGCTGCAGACTTGCGTTACCTCATTTTAGGGCAAGATGCTCCTGCAGCATCTTTTCCTTTCAGTTTTGTTCTTCAAGAAAAAGGGGAACACACTCTCACTAAAGCATCTAAAATGCAACTACAGTTCCCATCTGAGTTAGAGACAAAGCTAGCACAGTACCCCCCCCCCCCCAGTTTCAAGTCACTCTGAATACACAGTGCGAATGTGTCCAAATAAAGCGAGGCAAGGAAATCAGCAGTCCTTGCACTTCAGTAAACATGTGCACAACTCTGACTTTTGCATTGTTCATTTGCCCATGCCAGGTTCTCAAGGAGTTTAAATACACCTGTCTCTTTAGCATTTTCTCCTGGGCTCAGCAGGGCAGACTAGAGGCTAAAACAAGTTGCTGTTCACTTACCAATCCCCTTCCCTTTGATCCTACTCGCACTCCCTTCCTGCGCACCTTCAGCATGGAACATTTTGTGGCTAATATTGCCCTCTCCTCCACCTCTGGCTCCTAAGCTCTTGTCCCTTTACAAAGGTTTACAAAGCTAAACTGTGGAGCAGGGACAGCAGGGCTAAGTAGCTGTGGATGTTGAGAGATGGAGGGGGTCCAACAACACCTGGAGGACCACACGCTCCCCATCCCAAAGCTAAAGGTGCTCCCAGAACGCTTCATATATTTTTTCCAAGCAGCAGGCTGCACTTTCCTACCTGTGGTTCAATGTCCAGAATAGCAATTTTGTCCTGCTCGTGAATCTTCTGCACAGTCTCAAATTTGGTGCCGAACATATTGCCCTGGTAACTCCCAAACTCCAGGAACTTGTTGGCAGAGATGTCTTTTGTCATCTCCTCCGTGGTGACAAAGTGGTAGTCTTTCCCATCCACCTCGTTCTTCTTCTGAGGGCGGGTGGTGTCTGCAGAAGAAGGGGAACAGAGAGACATGGGAGCTGGGCTGCTGCAAGGAGATAGCAAATCTGCCTACAGGTCCAGTTTGGGTTATTTGGGAGCTTGGGGAAGGAAGAACACAACTGGAATTCTTTACAATCTCAAGTTGTGGAGGAAGAACAGAGTGCATTAGTCACCAGAGGACCTTCTCCACATGTTGGAAAGTGCTGACATGAGAACCAGCCTTCTCAGTGGTAGCCCCAGTTTTTGGAATGCTCTCCCCAGGGAAGCACACTGGGCATCAGACTAAAACACTTTTATTCACCCAGGCCTTTCACTGTTAATTTAGAGAGTTGTGTGTTATGGGTGTGGGGGGGGGGATGTTTTAATGCTCATATTTCATTGGGGTGGACAGAGGTCCTTTAAAAAATATTATTGGATGAGCATGTTTAGGCGTAGTGTTTTATTAAATCTGCTCTGGAGAGTCCTCTAATGCTTTGAAGCATGTTTGGACAGAGAAGAGAAGAGGGGAAAGTTACATTATGCAAGAGGAGGTCTGCTACATTAGCAGCACAGCAGCATTGGATACGGCCCAAAGTCTTCTATACCATATGCTACTTTGGTGACACACTGCAACCGAAAGAAACATGCAATGAAGCCAGTCTGGTGTTGTAGTTCAAGTGCTGGACATAAGCCTGAGAGACCAGGGTTCAAATTCCCACTCCGCCACAATGCTCACTGGGTGACTTGGCCAGTCCTAAATTCTCAGCCTAACCTGCCTCACAGAGCTGTTGTGACGATAATATGGAGAGGGGAAAGGAGCACATATGCTAACTTACAACTCTAGGAAAAAGCTGGGACAGAGGCTAAACAATGCTAAATAAATTCCACAGCAGAAAATTTTGGGTTCTGGGTGACTTACATGGAATGGGGTATCCAAACTTCTCCGGGTTCTTGCTGAGCAGGGTGTTCTTAATGTGGCTTCGGCCAACTCCGCTGGCCCCTGTCCCAAGAAAGGGAGAAAAACAACAAAAGGAAAATGATGCTCCAGCTCCATTTTCTCATAACCGAAGAACTTCCACTTACGTCAGGGAAAGGACACATCACAATGTAACGTCAAAGTCAGCCTCTTTTTCCCTCTCTCTAAGGATGAATAATTTTGTTTGGTCTGCATATTTTTAAGTGAGCTGGATCAGAATGCTATTATCCTTCATATTTTGTGATACCCCACCCCAAAATACTACCAAAGTGTGTAATTTTGTGTTTGTGCACATGTGCATGTGCGTAATGGGTTAAGGAATGTGTACATTGAGATAATTCTTAATTATGAGTAATCACAAAATACACAGTTAAATGAACATTTTCATACACTTCTTTATGTCAAGATCATTTACAGAAATGGGACAGAACAATTATAGGTGCACTCATTAAAAACTGACAGTGAGGAAACATAGACCAGACACAGACCAATTCATCCATTCCCTACGCTTATCTGACCATCTTAAACCTACACCACTGACCAGCTTTAACCAGAATATAAATGACCTTATCTAGCCTCTGATTTCTGCACTCCACAATCCTTTTTTGTCCATTCACTTTACCACCTCTACTCAGAGTAGAACTAGCATTGGGTTGAAATCCATTGGCTGCTGGAGTGGGGCTGGCTATAAAAAGCCACAGCACATATAGCTGTGATTACATGCTGCATATTTCATTTATTCCTTTATCATTTAGAGACAAGTCAGTACTCTGTGGGTTGCACTGTGTCATACCTATAAGCACCAGTGTCTTCCGCTTGAAAGCTGGCAGCCTCACCACCTCCTCATAGGACACCACATCCAACTGATCAAAAACTAGGAGAGAGAGAGACAGAAAATAAGATCCTTCACTGAGCCCCAAAGGTCCCCACACCCTGTCAATCACCTGACATCACAATGACACCAGGAGATGAACGCCAGGACTTCAAATCACCATGCAGGGCCTGCAAAAATCTTTGAAGCACCACAGCTCAACGGGCTTGAACAATGGGTGGTGACTTGAAGCCTGCCTTCTGCATGGATCTTCCCCCTGAGGAACTCTTGACAAACAACTGCATCACTCCCTGCCCTGCACCAGACATCTCATATGGTGCATGTGGTTTGGGGGAAACAGCCTCCCAGGCTGAATTAACACCTGTGCTGGGCCAAATCTGACCCACCGACTAGAAGCTCCCAACCCCTGGTTTCACCCTGAAGGCAGGGGAAAAAGGAATGTGGGACAACAGTGGAGGGGGGAGGACAAGGAGGTGCTCACTTGAGCTGTGCTTTGCCAGGTACTTGTCTTTGCATTTCTTCTTCTTTCCGAAAGGGCTACAGCTTTGGGTTCCGCTGGAGTTGCCCTGGGGCATGCTTGCAACGCGCCTGCAGGAAAGGGGAAAAGGTATATTGTAGTAAGAAGAAAGTGGCAATAAAATCAGGTCTCCTCTTTTCCTTTCCCTGACCAAAGCCTGGGAGCAGTGCTTCAAACTGATGGCTTAACCTGTCCTTCAAAGTGGGGGGGGGGGGGAGGAACAACAAGTCTGAGGACTTTCTATGGCAGATGTGGGGAAACTTTGGCACTTCAGATGCTGCTGAATGACGGTGAGGTTGATTACCTCATTTAATTTCTATACTGCCCTTCATCCAAAGATCACAGGGTAGTTCACAACATAAAGATACAAATTCCATAATAAAATTAAAACAAAAGAAACCAATAATCACCATGCCACAAACACATTTAAAAGACCACGGAATGTTTAATCAGCTGAAGGCCTGGTTACAGAAAAATGTTTTCACCTGATGCCTAAACATATGGAATGAAGGCGCCAGGCAAGCTTCCCCAGGGAAAGCATTTGACAAACAGGAAGAACTACAACTCCCATTAGTCCAAGCAAGCAAAGGCCAAGGGTGATGAGAGCTGAAGCTCAGCAACATCTGGAGGGCATGGATCTGTATAACTGAGGCATGGATCTTCAGGAACATCAAAAGGCAAGTGTAATGATTCATAGGTCAAAATGAGGACGCACTGGTTGCCTCAAACATTTGAGGTTTTGTTTTGGCCTTTGGAGCACCTTAGCTCTTCTGAAGCCAACAAATCTATAGCATTATTTCTGTCTCTGAGAATCTGTGGTTTGCAGCACACTCTGCTAAATCGAAGACAGGCTCTAGGGCTGATGCAAAACCAACAACTGGGTTTTTAATACTCATGAAAAGAGAAGGCAAGGAACACAAATGCCAATATGAAGATGCTGCAGGCCACTTGTCTTCGTATAGTGGGTCACAACAGGAGCACTACCACCAAGCAAAAAATATGGAAAAATAAATAGGTCTCCCAATGCATGTTTGGGTTAAAAGTGGGTCCTGGGTCAGAAAAGGTTGAAGATACCTGCTGTAGGCAACACCAGAAATCCTATCACAAGATGGGAGGAGCCTAAAGAGATGTAGCTGGGAACCTGGAAGGGAGGGGCACTAGGTAGGCAGGGGCCTCATCCAAAAGACATACCACTCCTGTAGCTCCAGGGAAGGGATGAGTCCTGCGGATCCATTGGAGGAGCCCTCCACCCGGCCCTGCCACCAATTGCTGTCATCCTTGTTAATGATCTCAATGATGTCTCCTGTTTGGAACTTCAGCCCAGCTTCTTTGCAAGGAATCAGGCTGTCCTTCTGGGGGTCATAGTCAAACTGGGCTTTCATGAACATCTGTAGGAGAGAGAGAACCAGAGCTCAAGATTAAAGTCAGGAAATACCCTTCAAGTTGCAGGAGGTAGCACTGCTTAGGAAGGCAAGGGGTTAAACAATGCAGGAAGGACTGGAATGTAGGGCAGCCAACATTTTAATAATTGTTTATAAGTCTGCCTACAGTAAATGATGATGATGATGATGATGTTACTGATCTGCAATACAGTCATTGCTTATCCCATTGTAAAGATAAAGCTGCTGCCAAATAGATGGACAGCTTATTATCTGAAGTTAGCAGGATACACAGCTGACCTCTTAAGTCTTAAGACTTCCCTTGTGAAACATGAAATACATGCTGGGGTGAACAAGGACTATTGTGTTTAACTGCTTAGCCAGAACAGAAAAAAACCTGAGTATTAAAGCCTCCCTATATGGGCTAAAATTGTAAAACAAAAAACAAGAACATCAGCATTTGCCGAGAGCAATTTGTCATTTCAGAAGCACAACATGAGTCCACTTGGCCAAAATGCCTATTCTTGGATACCTTCAAAATTAGAGACAAGGTTTTGTTTTTATTTTTCGCTTGAAAGGACATACTTCATGGGCTACATCGTTGCAGGTTTTTCAGGAACTTCTTTAATACAGCTAAACTCTGAATTAAACACAAATCCCACAACTATAGGCTCAATCGCTGAAAGTTCAGTCCAATTAATATCGATGGCAATCGCTCTTTGCGCATCATCATGATCTCACATTGCATGTACACCAGCACATGCCACAGTTAACAAAAGCCACATTCCCTCAAAACCCTGGTTTGCAAACCCACCATAAACTATAGTTTTCAATGGCGGTGGTTCCGTTAGGGCAAACATTGTGGCTTGTCAGACAGAACAACCCTCTTCTAGTCCCCCTGGGCACTGTTCAGGATTTCAGGGGTTGGGTTTGGCGGAGGGCAGGGCTCCATGGAAGGAGAAGAGGGAAGGAAGCCTCATTGCACAAGTTCAATCCTGTGCATAGTACCTGGTTCACATGGTAACCTCTGTTTGAGTGGGCCAAGGCTTGCAGCATTAACAGGTGTAACATAAACTGTGGTTGGTACTGGAAAGCGAGGGAGGAAACTCCTCCAGAAAAGGGAGGAGGAAAAGTAAAAGAATGATTATGCAAGCTTATGCCCCACTCCTGAATGTATTTAAGCAAGGTTGGGAGATTTGCAATGTCAGGACTGCACTTGGGAGCCTTGTCTCTGAAAAATGTATCATCTGAACACAGCTTTAGTTGTGCCAATATGTGCCTTCTCTATTCCAGCACCCAGGACCCTTTTCCAGCCAGAACTCACTCAGTTCCAACACCTCTCAGGTAGGTGCCATTGCCATTATAAGAGAACAAGGGAGGCATACATGCTGAGTTCTGGCACCTCTTTTCCTAGAAAAACAGCACTGCCAGGACCGGAATTCCATTCTCTTTCAAACTCTTCCCCGCCCCCCTTCTCATGTTACCTTTACACTTTAGGAAACATAGAAAGCTGCCAGGTTAGACACTTTGTCCATCTGTGTTTCTTTCAAGGGACTGCAGAAAGGGATGGAGTGATCCAGGTTGGGACTGTGGCCAGGGCGTTTCCAGGTAAAAATTGCTCACTGTAATCAGCTACCTAGCACATCTTTTAAAACTGAGATGCCAGGGATAAAGCCTGGGAAAGTAGTATATGCTTACAGAGCTACAGTTCCTCCTCAGGCTTCCTTCAGTGCATGGGTTGGTGAAGAACCCTTGGACCTCACAGTGCAGAGGGGACCCAGGCTGCAATCTCCACACCAGCCCAGCACCTCTCTTTACTCTCTAGTCTCATTTGCTGCTTTGGCCTCTTCCCCACCATCCTTTGTCCTGGCCATCTCATGTAGAGTGAAGGTTGCCAACTGCACCTCTTAACAGCTACAGAGCAAGAGGACATTAAGGAAGGAGCATTTCTCTCAGCACTGGGTCACCAAGCCTAAGGAAAAGCATCCCCTACAGAGTTTCTGCTTTCCAGGCAATGGTTAAATAGGCCAGGAAGGGCGGAGGGAAGTGTGAGAGAAAATGCATTTTGTGAGTTTGGGAGTGGATGGGAAACATATTGTGAAATCCCAGAAATCAGCATCATCGCCGCAGAAGGTTCAGCAGTGGTTAGAGGGTGGGGCTTTAGCTGCTTGAGTACTAACTTCCCCTTCCCTAGGAGTAGGAAGGGTAGAATTGCACAAGTGACTCCAGAGTCATCTTTCTGCATGTGACCCTGCTGCCCAAAAACTCTGCTAGCCTTCTAGAGCCTTGCTTTGGGCCTCCTTGTCAGAAGAGATATGGAAAGTGGGCATCCAAACAGGGTATTTTCAGCGGTGCTGTCCGAGATTTGGAACAGCCTTCCAAGAGAAATCTGCCTGGCCCCATCACTGCTCACTGTAAGGTGGGCAGCAGAGTAAGTTTTATTCTGGTAGTCTTCCATTTCATGCAGAGACTTGTTCCTTGCTGGCTACATAAGGACCAGCACTCAAAGATCGGAGACCACAATAAGTATATATGTGGTCATATGTGATGACCGCTGCATGCATTTTTTCCTGGTGTAAACTACCTTTAATATTTTGAGAAGCACGGAACGGATTTTGATAATGAATAGATGAGCAAAAATATACAGATACAGCATATCTAATTTGTACAAATTATTTTCCCAGATGCAGAAATTCAGTTTGTTCTTTTCGTTTTCTTTTGCTTAAAATGTGGGTTCTATTGGTGCAGAATTTGACTATTATTTTTAAAGCAAAGAATACACCACTGTTGCCATATGGAAGTAATTAATGAGGAATGAGAACTAAAAATAGGACAGCAGTCTAATTGCCTCAGATTAGACAAACTCAGAAGGAGAGGAGAAAAGAGACTGGCTGGATGTTCTGCAGCTGGTAGAATTCACACGAGGCTACTCAAATAATTGTGCTGCATCATGTGGGCA
This sequence comes from Podarcis tiliguerta, assembly GCF_965153285.1. Lineage (NCBI taxonomy): Eukaryota > Metazoa > Chordata > Lepidosauria > Squamata > Lacertidae > Podarcis > Podarcis tiliguerta. The sequence continues at coordinate 31,482,922 of NC_139553.1, forward strand.
CAAAAATGGCAAAATAGCGACACATTCTTGAACCCACCCACCCCTCAAAAAACTGAAGTGGTGCAGAGAAAGAATTTCCTGGCATCTTATAACAGATTTATTGGAGAATTTAAAATGGCACAATAAAATACTATTATACTTTAAAGTGCCACAAGCCTCCTATTTTTGCCACTGGTTTTTGCTGTAACAAAGGAACGCAGCTATCCCGACCCTGGGAAATTAACAGCCCAGGGAGGAAAACAGCAGCCCAACAACTTCAGGCATCTGCATTGCCTTAGCAACAGAACCACAGCACAGGCCTCTACGTTGTCTTGGTAACAGCTGCACAGCCTCAACAGTACCACGAGTGGGCTGATTTCTTCAGGAAGATCTTGACCGATCCCACATCCCATACAGTGTCAGCGGGTGACAAAACAGCATGAAAGAGTGGAGAAGATCCTGCTTTGGAGGGCAACTGATACGCAACCATACCTGAGCACAAAGGTAACAGGCACCCAAACACACACTCTCTCACACACACATAAGCCTGCTATTTCCTGTTTGGCCCAGCAAAAGAGGATGACTTGGGAACTGTCTGGCTATCTATACTACCATGACAGGTGTTAACTTCTGCTCACTCACACGTCTGGCTAAAAGGACTACTAGGGAAATTATGGGTGACTATACCTTTCTGCAGCTTTGAGCCAGGGGTTGACAATGCGGTTTTTGGATTACAACTCCCATTACGGCCAATGGTCAGGGGATGATGGGAGATGAAATTCAGCAACATCTGGAAGGCGCCACCTTGGCTATCCAAAGCAGGTGTGGGGAACCTCAGGCCTAGAGGCCAAATCCGACCCTCCAACCTCTGTCTGCCCCTAGGGACTCTTCCCAGGCACACCTCTCATCAGCCTTGCTCCACACCTTGAGTGTTTTCGACTGGGTGAAAGAGGTCCATCAATAATGCCTCTTGCTTGCTTGTGTACAAAGCACCCTACTGTACACAGGGAATATGTACATCAGTTGCCTTGGCCGCTTTTGCCTCTTGCTGTACCCACCATGACATCAGGTGACACTTTCTGCTTTGCCTGCGCAGTTCAATATCAGGCAAAGGCACCGAGGTTTGTAGCCAACACCAACCAGTCGTTACCTGCCCTGCACCGGATGCAACAGATGACACCAGGATTAAGGCAGGTGGGTGCAGCTTGGGAGGAAATTGGGTGATAGATCAATTATTTTCCATACACATACCAAATTCCCCCTTTCAAGCAATCTTAGGCCCTACATTTAAAGCACTATTATTGCACTTTAAACAACCATGGCTTCCTCCCCGCACCCCAGGATCCTGGGAACTGTAGTTTGTTAAGAGCGTTGAGAGTTGTTAGGAGATCTCTATTCCCAGAGTTCCCAGAGTTCCTTGGGAAGAGGGATAGATTGTTAAACCACTCTGAGAATGTAGCTCTTTGAGAGGAACAGGGGTCTCCCAACAACTCTCAGCATTCTTAACACATTTTTGGACTCACAGCTGTCCATGGAGGTGCAGGTTAATTCTGTGTCCAGGGCAGCTGTCTACCAGCTCCATCTGGTATGCAGGCTGACATCTGGTATGCATGCAGACTTTCTCGCCAGTGGTGCATGCTCTGGTTATCTCCCGCTTGGACTACTGCAATGAGCTCTATGTGGAGCTAACTTTGAAGGTGACCTGGAAACTACAACTAATCCAGAATGCAGCAGCTAGACTGGTCATTGGGAGCAGCCGCTGAGGCTACATAACACCGGTCCTGAAAGATCTACATTGGCACCCAGTATGTTTCCGAGCACAATTCAAAGTGTTGGTGCTGACCTTTAAAGCCCTAAATCGCCTCGGCCCAGTACACCTGAAGGAGCGTCTCGACCCCCATCATTCGGCTCGGACACTGAGGTCCAGCGGCAAGGGCCTTCTGGTGGTTCCTTAATATGAGAAGCAAAGTTACAGGGAAACAGGCAGAGGGCCTTCTGGGTAGTGGCTCCCACCCTGTGGGAACGTCAAAGGAATAAACAACTATCTGATGTTTAGAAGACAGCTGAAGGCAGCCCTGTTTAGGGAAGTTTTTTTAATGATTGATGTTTTAATGTATTTTTAATTTCCTGTTAGAAGCCACCCAGAGTGGCTAGGGAAACCCAGCCAGATGGATGGCGTATAAGTAATAAATTATCATCATCATCATCATCACAGTACGGAGGATTCTTTAGGGGAAGCCATAAACTGTTTGAAGTGGCATCACAGAGCTTTGAATGTATGGTGTGAATGTGGCCCTAAGTGTGTGGTGATGATCAAAGGATTAGGATAAGGGTGGTGGAGATTGCATAGGATTCCCAATGGCCAGGCACAGATCCTGACACCACATCCTTCTTTCTCCCACTCCATGATTAGGCAAAAGCAGAATGAGGGGGGAAAACGTACGAATATGCACCTATTTTACATACCATCTGCGGAATTCATCTTTCTGCAATGCAGAGTTTTGGCTTAGAGGCACAGAATTTAAGCTCATGCAACCAACCTACTGCTTTGAAGGTGGAAGTACTACCACCTACCTGGAGGGCAGGAATGCGGCTTTGCTGGTTGGGAATGACCTTTAGGGAAATGGTTCCCTTAGTTTCTTTCTGATGGACAAAGGAAAAGGAGAGAATCAACCTCTGCTAAATCAACCACACAACGCAGATCACAACCTCTTCTTGCATAGCTCAGGGCTCCTGCAGTTGCAACCTGTCTCCTAAAACTGAGAAAAGCTGCACCAGCTAAAGTTCTCTCTTCAGTGCAACCGTGAAAAGCATAAGAGACAGAGAGATGGTGCTTCCTTGATAGTACTTCTAGTTTTCCCATCTTAAATTTCTATACTTAGCTTTCAGTGCAGAAATGTCTGAGCTCTCTGTGCCCACAGAGAAGAGGTGTACAACCTCTGACACTCCCCATGCTTGTTGGACTACAGCTACTTATATCAGCCCAGAGGTTTCTAATAAATAAATAAATCTAATAAATAAATAAATAAAACTTCCATAACCGTGATCATTATCATCAATTATGTACTGCCTGCTGCCAAACTAGGCTTCTAAGCAGTTTACAAAGTATAAAAACCAGTTACACAAACATTAAAAGATAAACATCCATAGGTACACAACAAAACAAAACAAATCCCATTAAAACAAGACAGCAATTAATCATCCGTGGTCACTGGCCACACTGGATGGGAGTTTCAAGTCCAATAACACCCAGAGGGCCACAAGCTGCCCATCTCTGCAGTAAATAATCAGGGCTACTGCCGGCTTTTGGTTTCTCCAGGATATTTCAATCGAGCCTGCTTCTGGCTCTCATATGAGCCCAGTCCTTTTCTACACCTTGCTGATTTCAAGGCAAAGTCAAGAGACGCTCCCAGCAAGAACACTTTAACTTCCTGCTGGTTTTTCCTGAGCTCGGAGAAATGATAAAACAAAGAGGTGTGGGGGTGGAACCTAAGGTCCACCGGCTCCTACAGATTGGAATAATTCATGCTCAATTATCTTTTAAAAGGTCATGAAGAATCACAGCAGGTTGCTGCTCCTGAAAGAGAAAACTCAGGTCCCTCCATCCCTGGTACCTACCAGTATCTTCTGCAGCTGGTCTACAGTATGGTTGGCGACACTCTTCCCATTGATCTCTAGGATCTCATCCCCCACATGAAGGGAGCCTGGCAGAGTAGGAGACATGAACCTCATGAAGCAAGGCAGTGCCAACAGCAACAGACAAGAGTCTTAATAGTAGCTAGAGAGGACAACAGCTACTGATAAACAGGCACCACACTGGCAACTCCTGGGACTAGGCAAAGGCTACACTTTTACCAGATTGTAGTAAAAATGAAAATGATTTTTTTTAAAAAGCACATCACTAGCAGCAGTTTAAACATGCTACTTGTGGGACTCGCATTACTGAACTGAAAAAAACTATGAATTCACATGAGTGAATAAGCCTGAAATGCTTCAGAATTGGGTTTGCTTTTATAAAAACACACTGTGAACACACTCCTTGAGCTATTGCTGCTATTCATGCAAAAGGAGCTCACTTCCTAAGTTCTTCCTTAGAGAGTTAACAGCTGTTTTGGACAGGAGGGAAGGGTGGCTCCTTTCAAGCAGGCACAGCCAGGGACTCAGAAGGCCTCATCACTGACTGGCCTCATCCTGCCAACCCATGCTGCTTCTAGCAGTCACTCACCTGGGTGCTAGCAAGACTTCTGAATGAGAGCCAAGCGCACCATCACAGGTGCCACCATCACAGAGAAGCCAATGTCACATGTGCAACATCAGTGAAGCTGAATTCGACAGCAGCACAGCTTCAATGGCCACTGCCTTCTCCTTCTGCTGCTGTCAATGGCAGGGGCTGCTTTGACCCTTCTGCCACTCCACAGCAGCAGCAGGAGGAGGAGCCAGTCACTGAAGCCACTCTGCACTTGGCACAGCGCTTGGCCGCCTCCACCCTCTGACTGGGGGCCCCAAAAGGGCTCGGCTCCCAGGAACTGGCGCCCCTGCCCACCATAAGCAAAATGCAATGCCTGACCTCGTAATCTAACATGGCGGGTGGCATATCAAAGCCAGGCACTGGCTTGGGTCCCATTCAAAACCACTGCCATTGCTCACCAGTGCAACACGACCAGAGGCCTGGCAGCTGAGAGACTGGTGATGGAGGGAGAAATGTCCAGCAATAAACAGCAGCACCAGGCAGAGGGCCCACCACTGGCCTAAGCTCCTTGCTCTCTGGTACAAGGAAGAGAGATCTACTCTGATCTCCATCTCTTCCCCCACCACTAAAACATCTCTATTCTAAAGGCGGAAGGGAAACTCTCCATTCCATCTAGTGGGGAAAGGAAGAATTTGCCTTTCCATGCAGTGTAAAATCTCATCATATTCTTGGACAGGGACAAAAAAAAAATCCAAGCGTCTATGGAAACCAGGAGCTGGAGGAGGAAATGACAGGACTGTCACCCAAGAAGTTATTGGGTGGTTGCTTTTATTTTGATTGTAGTCATATCTTGGAAGCCGAACGGAATCCATTCAGGAAGTCCGTTCGACTTCCATAACGTTCGAAAACCAAAGCACGGCTTCTGATTGGCTGCAGGAAGCTCCTGCAACCAATCGGAAGCAACGGAAGCCCCATTGGATGCTCAGCTTCCAAAAACAGTTTGCACACTGGAAAAGTCACTTCTGGGTTTGTGATGTTCAGGAGCCATTACGTTTGGGAACTAAGTTGTTCAACTTCCAAGGTACTACTATATACATTTTGTGGTTTTATTTTTGATTTTGTTCTGTGAACCATCCTGAGACCTCTGGGTATAGGGCAGTAGGTATATAAAATTCAATAAGTAAATAAAATAAATAAGTGGGCTTGGCCTGCAGAACTCAGGAAGTTAGGAGGAGAGATACAAAAAGTAGAACTGGTTGGCTCCAAAAGTAGAATTGGGCTCAGGCTCTGCCAACTGTTGGGTCTCCTTCCTTTCTGCCCAACAGACATCAGCTTCCATTGGCGCTGGTTCCTAGGGATTAAAAAATATATATTTCCAGGCCTGCTACTGCTCTTTACCTTGCCTGTGGATCATGCCTCCATGGAGGATTCTGGCCACCATACAGCTCTTCTTCTCATTCAGCTTCAGCGTGATACCCTGGAACAGAAAGTCTGTGACAATCTGGATCAAAGCTACAGTGTGAAGACTCTGCTTCTCTGCAGAGGCTCCTCCTGGCCTATCTCTGTACCAGAGGCAGCCCCAGGAGATGCATCCAGGAGGGGAGACTCCTAGCCAAACTCAATATCTGTTCATTTCCCTTGTACGTAACAGCTGCCAGCTAACACTTCGCTTTCCAGGTCAGAACTTGCACAAAGGGTTGGCAAGGATTGGGATCTGCCAAGGGCCCCACACCCCAGCAGGGGATCCATGCAGCTGACCAGAATACTCTGAGCCTGGCTCATCCTCTTCACCGCTGCAACCTGCTTACTCATCTGTCTTTCACAGAGAATGGGTCCCAGCTCAGTAGTAGAACATCTGTTTTGTATGCAAAAGGCCCCAGGTTCTATTCCTGGTATCTCTAGATAAGACTGGGAATGTCCCCTGCCTGAAAGCCTGGAGAGGTGCTGTAAGTCAGTGTAATTAGATGGACCAAGGGGCAGCCTCACTCTGGCCCAGACAGCAATGGAACAGATGACAAGAAGGGTCAGTTGATGCCACTGTCTGCTTGTTGATAGCTGCCATATAGGTCAGTTGCTAGTGTGAAACTCTTAATTTCCGTGGGTTTGAGCCCCAAGTTGGGCAAAAGAATCCTGCATTGCAGGGTGTTGGGTTAGATGAACCTCACGGTCCCTTCCAACTCTACAATTCTACAATTGGCTGGCAGTAGCAATAATAAGGTTAAAGGAGGAGGAGGAGCTGCAGATGGCAGCAACGAGGAACTAGACTCACTGGGGGTAATTCCGAAAAATGGGAACTGGAACTGCTTCTAGGACAAGAATGGGGAAACCTGTAGCCCCCCAAATGTTGCTGGACTCCAACTCCCAACAGCTCCAGCCAGTATGGCCAATAGTCAGGCACAATGGGAGTTGTAATCCAGCTACATCCAGAGGGCTACACGTTCCCCATGTCTTAGGTCTTGCTCCTGGAGGCTCCTTCCATGGCTACAAGAGAGTTAGCGAGAGGAAATCTCAACTTCAGCCAAGCTGCACACAGCCAGAAGCTTCAAGCTCATTAAAGCCTTCCACCTCTGTCCATCTAGGCCAGCCTTTCTCAACCTGTGGGTCCCCAGATATTGTTGAACTACAACTCCCATCACCCCTAGTTAGCAAGGCCAGAGCTCAGGGATGATGGGAGTTGTAGTCCAACAGCATCTGGGGACCCACAGGTTGAGAACCGCTGGTGTGGGCCCAGGAGTTTGCCCAGGAGAAGAGAAATATTCCACCACCACCACCCCACTGCCTACAACCACAAGGACTTGAAGCACTCTAGCTTCACCAGCTCACCATGGGCTCCTCCGCGACCTTTTCAAACTGGATGAACCTCATTTTCCGTATCTCCCGGCCATTTGTGTGGGCTGGGCTGCCCAGCATGGCTGAGCCATTGGAGTAAATATCCTCGGACACTGCATTCATTGAGGATGGAACTGCCTGTAAAGGCAAAACAAAACAAAACCCCAAGTTTAGGAGCAGTACCCAGGCCCTGCTGTATCCTGGTCTCCCAGAAGCCACACCAAACTGGAAACTTTAGCCCAAGAAGTATTAAACTCAGCCATCCATTCCCTGCTCCTATCCCTGAGTCAATATCGTGCTCGTGATGGCAGCTGCTGGGTCCTAACACAGCATGGATTTATGTTTTGGCTGCCTAGCTGCTACATGTTCTCTCTCTTCTAACCTTTAGTGATTGAAGACGGTCACCTTCAATGCACTCAGCTGTTTCTGAAAACATTGCAGCCATGGGATGACAAGTCAAATTGGCCACAATCATGGCTGTCATATACTCTTGGCTAACATGAATGAATAAGTCAAAATCTTGTACCAAGGAATGCTTATTTCCTCATCTTATATTCAGCAAAACTATCAGGAGTGCACTTTCTATGCATGACCAACTCTGCCAAGACAGAAGAGAGCCCAAATTTAAGACCAGTTCTTTTTAGAACAATCTATTTCAGCGGTTCTGAGACTCAGGTGGTTCAGAGAAACTGTCACAGAACAGGGTAGAATATCCATACTTGCCTTTACGCTTTTCTTTTCCTGCCAGAGATCGAGGTCTTTTTAGGGCCCGATTATCGAAAACACTAGCAAGTCCCTGGCTGGAGTCCATGATTTTAATAATATTGAGCTAGTTTTAACAATGAAGATCGTGCAGAAGAAACGTTTATTTTCTTCATACCTAATCCAGAAGCAAAACAGCTTTCCTTCCCACGAAATTGTTACTGCTCTAGTGGTTGTTCACATGTTACATTCAACCAGTCTACAACATGTGTACCTGCATACTAAAATAATTTAGCTGTACAGTTGTGTAGTTATTAACATGTAATGTTCTACAAGTGTACATAGCAGGCTGTGTACATAGCAGCTGAGCTGCAGAAACTGACAAGTGTGCACTCTTTCACACAAGCATTTGTACATGTGTGGAGACATCTTGTACCTGTGTCCAGTGCAGCATGGGAACAAGCTTACAACTGCATGGATGGTACTACCGTCCTAGCTGGGCTATCAGGCAGTCTGAGCAAACCAGCCAGCTCCAATATGCCCCAGCAATTTTCAAAGACTCTATGGACGAAAAAGTTGAGGAACGACTGATCCGTTTCATTTCATTTGCTTGATTTTATCTTTAAGTTGAATAAGAAGCCTTTGGGGAACCTGGGGTTCTGGTTCTCCAAGAACTATACACTCCTGTGCTCTTATACTTTGCTGGCGCGGGGCTGGGCGGAATTGTCAGCTAAAAGCTGAGGTGCACTTACAAAAGGGATTAAGTTTGACTTGTGTCCAGTTGCAACCAGTGCTTTGAAAACATAATGCACTTAAGCTCTACCCCCCACCCAACCCATATTAAATGTTGTTCTTTTACAGACGGGATGGGGGCTACTTGCAGATGGGCTGCTTATTAACAAAAAAACCCACAAAAAATGTAGTTGCTAACCTGCACTTTCTAGCACAATTATGCCTTCACATTTTCTAATTGCAAAAAGTCTGGTAAGAAAAGTGAAGGGAAATGGCACACTGGAAAGTGTGGAATAACAACCAGATGCTGGCAACATCATTCTAAGCCTCTGCATGAACCTACCAGGATGAACGCTCAACAAACAGGCAGCATTATATGACCTCTGTGCAAGTTTTGTACAAACACGTCAGCATTAATGTTCAACAACCAACCGTTCCAAAAGCTCCTACAGCTTTTGAGGCTTTGCCAGCAATTGCCCACACATCATCAAACCTATGATTGCAATTTACATACATAAGATAGAATCTTGTTGTGTGTAATGAAAGAAAAGGAGGAGGAGGAGGAAACCTCAGCTTCTCAGATGCTGAATTCTGGACTCCAATCACACTGCCTGAACTTGGATAGTACTGCAGATTGTGTACTGGTCTGGCACCGAACCTTCTCTCAGGAAAAACACGCCTGCACTTGAACCAGCTTTCAAACACTACACTCTCAGTTGTCACCAGAGTCTTTCAAGTCCTGGGAGAAGAAGAGTTAACACACACAAACCGCGAACCAAAGATCTGGTCAACCTCAGAATGGCTGTTTTTAGGGTAAAAAAAGCGACAACTTCAAAAGACTGGATGACAAACATATATTCTGCTTCATTCCAGTAACAGCAGCCCAAGCTCACCCATGCGCAAAGCCACATTTTGAAGGATACCCCCTAACCAGAGTCCTTTCACATAGTTTAGCCCTTGCTCTTGCTCTTATCTTCCAGAAGCAGACAAAGGACGCAGTGGATTGGTGATTAAAGCCTGTTAAAGAACAAAAGCACAACAAAAACATATTAACAGTCCCTGGAAAGGTCTTATCTCTTCTAGACTATAAGCCGGTTTCAAGAAACTGAGCATATATAAACAGCACTGACTGTTTTCCATCTCAGTGTCAGGGTGGAAAGGTGGATATGTTTAGTTCATTAGGCTGGTGCTAGACTGTTGGGGGAACTGGGGACAAAGTCTCCTCCTCCCCTACCCACTTCTGCTAAAATGGCACCATCCTCTCAAGAGATAAGAGTAAACCCATCTACACCAACCCGGGTCTCTAAAGCAAGGATGGGAAATCTTTTGGAGATATCAAGGGCCACATCCCTTGGAGGCAAATAGTTGGGGGCGGTGTTAGAAACTCAGATATATAAGCTAGGTGCCAAATGGCTCCTTAAACCAGGGTTAGTCACCAAAACGAAATGCTTAGTTGCACTTTTTGACCAGATGGCTCAAAAGTCATTTTTTTCAGTATGACTTTTTAGTTCCTGAAATTCATTCTGATGGTGCAGATGAAATATCATGGGTAGATTGTGTTTCTACATATTGGTGGGAGTGAGAAGGGTCGAAGCAAAATTGTGGACCACCCCTTCTTTCTCTCACCTTTATTCATTTGCCATCCATTCATATTCTCTCTTCCTCTCTCTGGGGTTGGAGGGTGACACAACAGATGGGGGCCTGGTAAGCAGGTTGCACATCTGTCCTCTAAGGGAGTGGTTCCCAATTAGCTAAGTACTGTGGACCCCTTGTCTTTCAAAAGCCAAGCCATGGGCCCCCTACTTTTGAAAATGTTGCTATTTCTATGGTAGTTTTTGTTATGTGAATGTTGCCAGAGACTCTGGGTGGGTTACATGGATCCCCTGGGGACCACTGCAATTGGGAACCACTGCTTTAAGAAACCAAAGTTATACTGCCTCGGAGAATGGAGGCTCCGTCTAATTATAACAGTTGCCACTGACAGTCCACCACTGGCTAAGGCTCATTAGAGTCTGCTGCAACCCTTACAATCACTGAACATTTAGCTCAGGGGTCGGCAACCTAAAGTCCATGGGCCACAAGCGGTGCACAGGGGTCGTTTAACTGGCCCACGAGCCGCCCGCTCAGCAAGTCCCCATATGCTGCACTAAACCAGTGCGGTGCATGGAATCACTTCCGGGGCACCAGAAATCACGTCTGCGCAGACGCAGACACCGGAAATCACGGGCACACACGCTCATATGAACGCACAATCCGGCCCACGGAGGGAACTCCGCTGGAGTGAACCGGCCCAGGCGAGGTAAACCTTGAAGACCCCAGATTTAGCTCAAACCAACTTCAGGTCTTATTCACATTAAAGAGTCAACTTCTTCAAATAACAAAGACAGATTTCCTACGTCCTGTCCAATTTGGATGAATACACACACACTCACTGACTTCTCTGACCAATACAATACTCTCACCCATTTACTATTTCTGAGCTAACCTCACCAGGTTCAGTCTGAAGCACACCTCATTAGCCCCCTTGGCCTACCCCTGCCAAGTGCTATTGGCATACATCTCACTGCGTGTTCAGCTCGTGTTTTCTACCATTCCTCCGGAGATAGCTGAAGAACCACGACCTTCCAATCTGAGCCTCTCCAAGCTAATGCAAACAAACCCAGATGTTCCTGGTTAGATATTAGCCTATGGGTTTTACCACTTCATTTAGCAGGCTCTGCCCATCCACACAGAAACCGTTGCTAGCCTAGGAAGGTGATTCTTAAGTGCTTCGGACTAGTAGTGTTTAAACATCTGCAAACATAGCCTAAAGCAGGGGTAAGTCAATGTGCTTCCTTCCAGCTGTTCTTGGACTCCAGCTCCCATCATTCCTGACTACTGGTCACGCTAGCTGGGGCTGATGGGAACTGGAGTCCAACATTATCTGGAGGACGTCACATTGGGTACCCCTGGCCTAAAGGAAACAACATTCATACCAAAACCACACCCATGGACAATTGTGCAGCAGTGGGCCTTTGGACTGATCTAGAAGGTAACAGAGATCCTTTGGGTATACAGTGCTGAAGAAGATGGGCTAGTTGGTTATGTGAGAACAGGGTGCTGGACTAGCTGGGTCTTTGGTCTGATCCAGCAGACTCTTCTTATATCCTTTCCCTTTGCCTCAGCGAAGTTGCTGGTGGCAACCCTGGCCTGGGTTCAAAGTGCCCGTCAGGGGAGCTGACTCAGCCTAGAGTCATCTCTTATCTGTTCTTCCTTCCTTGAAGCAGCCTGTCACACAGTTCAGTGCCAGACCTCTGGGCTCAGCAAAGATTTCCCCAGAGTGCAGCACATTCCAGGCCATTAGGCTCAAAGGTTGGCCTAGTCAAGATGTCCCCACCCCCTACACAGTCTTTCCCCCAACCATCGGCGCAGCCAGGATTTATGTTGGGGGGTGCAGGCTTTAGGCTAGGAAGGGGGCAGAACCTCAGTTAGTTAAGTATTTTGCATTGATTGGATAAGCTCATGTCCCCAACCTTTGCTTTTTGGCTAAACAGTGCCTTGTCCTGAAGATAATCCGGATGTAATCAGGAGAAATGAGAGCTAGAAGCAGGAACTTGGGGATTTGTGGACAACAAAGCTTATCCTTGAGGGTCAGCAACCTTAGGAGCAGCAGCAGAAACCCAAGCACCTTCCCAGAAGTGTATGTAGCAGCAGGGAAACCACCCTCCATTTTGGATTTCCCACAATGACCCAGAGGTGGTCGTGCAACAACACTGAGGGACTGTGGGAATGGTGGGCAGATTCTCAGACCTGACTGCTATTGCCAGGGAAATTAGGCACCTGTGTAGCAGCAGCCAGCGCTCATCAAGGGCTCCCACCAATATGGAGTGGGACTCACCTCAGAGCACTTTCTAACCAGGAGGAGGCCTCCATTGTCTGGGCAGAGAAGGGTTTCTGGGCTCTGAAGTGGCGCCACCCACCCTAGTCAGCCATCAGACTCCCCTGACATACTGTAGAAGCCTTCTGGGTCAGGCTAGGACTTTGCCTGAGCAATAAACAGTTCTAACTCCTTGGCTTGAAATTCTTGGGAAGCAATTCTAGGTTGTAACCTCCTGGCTCTTGATCAACAGCACGGACAAGCTTAAACTTTGCCTCACTTTTGAAGAATGAACGAATCCCTGGCATGTTTGCAGTAGATGCCTGGTGATCAGGGCATCAATACTCTAGTGTGTTTGCTGGGGTAACAGCTGCTCAGCATCACAAAAGAGCACACACAACCCGCCCACTCTAGGCAGTTTCTGGCATATTTTTTTTAAAAAAAACATTAAACTGTTTGTTTGTTTGTTTGTTTAAAAAAAACTTCCCTAAACTGGGCTGCCTTCAGATGTCTTCTAAAAGCCAAATAGTTGTTTATTTCCTTGGCATTTGATGGGAGGGTGTTCCACAGGGAGGGTGCCACTACCGAGAAGGCCAAAACAAACCAGGAATGGGGAGCCTGTGGTCTTTCAGTTGTTGTAGAACAACTCCCATCATTCCTGGCCATGCATGCTGGGGCTGATGGGAGTTGAAGTCCAATGACATCTGACAGGCCATAGGTTTTCCCACCAATGCACTGGTTCCCTGTAACTTCACTTCTCGCAGTGAGGGAACCGCCAGAAGACTCTCGGAACTGAACATCAATGTCCAGGCTAAATGATGAGGGTAGAGGCACTCCTTCAGGTTTATAGGGCCGTTTAAGGCTTTAAAGGTCAGCACCACCAACACTTTGAACTGTGCTCAGAAATGTACAGTGAAGATCCTTTAGGTGTTAAATGGTCCTGGCGGCCGTTCCCAGTCACCAGCCTAGCTGCTGCATTCTGGATTAGTTGTAGTTTCCGGGTCACTTTCGAAGGCAGCTCCACATACAGTGCAATGCAGTAGTCCAAGCAAGAGATAATTAGAGCATGTGCCACTCTGGCAAGTATAAGGATGAGTCTCTGTGGAACATACAAAGTGCTGTGCTTCGCCATCTAAATCAGAGGTGGAGAATCAGGTTCCAAATGCAGCTGTCTCTATCTGGTCCTCAAGAATCTTCCCAGGCTGCACACCCTTCCCAACACCAATCTCCTTGAGCATTTTTGGTAGTCTGGAACGTGCCCTTTAACTCTGAAAATGCCTGTTGTTTGCCAGTATATGTGTACAAATCAGCATATGTGTACAAATCAGCCTAATGTACAAAAGTGATATCTATTTATATATTTTATTTTAAAATCTGTATCTCACTTTTCACTTCTTCAAAGAGGCTTAGGGCAATCAGATACATAATGCACAAAATTGAAAAAAACAAAACAAATTTAAACTCCAAAACGTAAAGCCCCAAGAATTTAAAATGTAAAAAAAAAAGGGGGGGGATCTGAGAAGCATTCAAGGTACAAAGGCCTCCTGAAATAAAATGTTTTGAAACTCAGTAGAGATTTACATCCACTGCTCCACTATTTTTGCCTCTGGTCCCACTCACTATTGGTATCCGGCCCCTGAGAGGTTGCCCAGAATGAAATGTGGCCCTTGGACAGAAGACGATTCCCATCCGTGATCTAAATGCATTCCAAACCGGTTCACCACAATCCAGTCCATTTCCCCATTCATGACCTCCCCCCAAAACAGACCAGTTGTTTTTCTCCTGCACAGTTTAGTCTTTGATCTGACACTGTCCTTTTGGAAGTTGGACCTGAAGGGAATATGTTTTTCTGCCAAGAGACCGAGAAACGTGATGCTGATGCCGTAAGCACTTGGATTATCTTCCCAGGGCTTCCTGAAACTCAAGTATTGTAGACAATTGTGCCAGTGCCCAACCCACCCACCCCCAGCTTTCTTTTTCAAGGGAGGAAACAGCTGCATGAGGTTACAGCTGTCACAGACAACTCCCAGAACTTGCCAGATGCAACAAAGCATGTCAGAGACAGGCCAGCTCAGCAGAATTCAGCAGCAGCAGCAGCAAAATAGTAGCTACTGAGGAAGTGACCAAGGGTCCAGATGGTCTGAGATACCCTGCTATGTCTAGGATAGAGACGGGGCTTCTGTGACCCTCCAGATCTCATTAGACCCCCATTAGATCCAGTATGGCCCACTGGTTATGGGTGCTGGGAGTCATAGCCCACAATTTTTCTGGAGAGCCACAAGTTCCCTATCCCAGGGAAACCCTAGGGTAAGAATAGACGAGGAGGTCTCTATCAAAGCTTCTGGACAATCCGTGCCTTGGTGACTTACTACACAGGTACAGTGGAGAGGTGGAAAAGACTGAAATGGTGACATCCAATGGGCTATTGAACTGACCAGTCCCATTAGTGGAAGCCCACGTAAGGACTTTAGCTAGTGCAATGGAGCTTTCCCCCGACCTCCCTCAAGTTGGGGTTTGGAGAACCCCTAGAACAGCACGTGAGGGAAAGTCCCATTCCATCGGGCAAGCTGAAATGCTTGTGCCAACAGAACATTTAGGGAGGAGTGATGTTGAATTCTCCTCATATTTTTACTCACAGAGGTGAGTAGGCAAGACAAACTTTAGTATTTATACAGCACTTTCACAACATTATCACTGGGATTCACAGTAGGAGGAACTGCACAAAAGAAGTGGGACCTAGGGAAGGGGGATTTTTGCAGGAGTGCCCCGTTCAAGGTTCAAGCCAGCCATTCACTCCAAACAGGGCATTCCTCTCCCCAATGACTTCTCCATTTTCTTATTTTCTTTCCAACCACCAACCGGTACTCCGTAATAGATTAAAATGATCTATCTTCTCTGTGGTGTATTTTGAGGGTTTGGGACCGTCCACGTTTTTGTTTCATTCTGTTACTTTTCTGGAACTTCTGCAAATCTTGGCGTTTCCTTGACTTTGCTAATACCACCGCCTTATTTCTCATTTGGACCCCAGTTTCTAATGGCATTCACCATCCAAGTTTGCTGTAGGAAGGAATTATAACAGCAACAGCAGCAGCAGCCAGCTCTTGCTGCCTTTTTGCAAGCAAAACCCAAGGACTTTTGCTGTGTATCCAAAGCTGACAGCTGGTCTAGAGATTTCTTTTCATTGCACACATCTTAGCGGCAGTTTTAAAAAAACCAAACAACCCAAAAGCAGCCTTGGTGACTATTATGAGAGGAGGCACAGCAGCAAAAGATAGTGCTTTATTCTTTCTCTGTTGCCATTTACCACTCAAAAGGGCTACCCTAGTGCAGTTTCAGGTGGGTATTTAAACAAACAGCAGCTTTTTTTCAAGAAAGGAGAAATGAGCAAGGCTGCTTTTGATCTTTAAAGATGGTGCTTCATTCGCATTGCCATGTAAACACATAGTTCCCCCCCCCAAAAAAAAAGATTCAAGAAGCAAAGGCAATGGCTGCCATCTCTCCAGTATGTGAATGGTCAGGTCACCTGACTCAGGTGTAAATCCAACAAACAGATGCAGGTCTTGCTGCTGCCAGTTAGGAAATGCTCTGCAGCTCTGGCAAAACAGCAAAAGATGGAAACCTTGGAAAGGAACAAACAGCTTCTCCCATGATCAAGGGTTTCATTATAATACAAAGCAGTCAAATGCAAAGCAGTGCATTAAAATATTTAAACATTAACAAGACTATTCATTTCCAAGTCATTAAAAAGGTAAAGGTAAAGGGACCCTTGACCATTAGGTCCAGTCATGGACGACTCTGAGGTTGCAGAAAGAGTAAAGCATGGCTCAGGGTTGACAGCAATGCACCCTCTTGAAAGCACATGATACCTTGCTGAAGCTAAGCAGGTCTGGATCTGTTCATTGCCTGGATGAGAGACTGCCTGGGAATACTATGAATACTGCCTTGAGATTTATGGAATAAAATTGGAATATTAGCACAGCAGATAGATTAATGAACATGGCATAACATGAAATGTATCTAAAATGTGTGGGGGTGATGCCTGTGTACATATTGACATGCATTTCACATGATTTTAGATGTAACTTGCACAGTACGGCATCCATTCTAGCTCCCCAGTTTGACTAGAATTATGTTAGTTCATTGTATGACCTACACATTGTATGAAACAGAGCTGTTTTAACATATAGCAGAAAAATATGATAGTCTATTTCTCCCCCATCCTCAGTCACTGCCAAATGGAAATATAGAACTGCCGAGCCATGTTTTAATTCACCAAACGGTTGGATTCTATGGACAAATGGATCTTCAGATGGCTCCCACTGTCATGCAGCAACTGTTTTCGCAGCTAAGGCATCATAAGCAAACCATCCAAAGACATTCTCTGTGCACATCAGGCCAAACATGAAACATTATACAACAATGGTGCATTTAACAGGAGCATCACACAAAACCCCCAAGAAACAACAACTGGACTACTCTTCACAGCAAGGCGATTTCATTTGCAGCACCGTCTCCAGTTCTGCATCTGCCACACGGTTCAAAGAGGGTGCTGGCCAGTCAGAAGGTTTTCAGAGGAGAGTGACAAAAAAAATGAGTGTCTCCAGGATGCCAAGTCATGTGGTAGAAGATCGAAGAAGCTGGGTATCTTTAGCTCAAAGGGAAAAGGGTTGTACAGGGGCAAGTTGCCAAAAGGTAGACTACATAGATTTGATAAAACCAAATTCCCCCATTGCCAAGTCATAAAAGCTAGACATTATCCAAGCTAAACTACTTACTATGCAGGAGATCTGCAACTGGATCTCCCAACATATTTACGTTAACTTTAAAGCAGCTATAGGGCAGTGGGGAGGGAAGGAAAATTGGACAGAAGCAGCAGCACAAACAGAGGATGTGTTCAACCATTTCCTTCCATGCTACTTCCCTGGTCTAAATACTCCCCAAGTTGTTGTCTGTACCATGCCAGTATTTTTTTGGAACAACTTCAAGATAACACTTCTCTTACCATGAATTGGTGCCACATCAGTGAGCTATCAGAGAGGTATCTACCCCTCCCACTATTGTTCCACTGTGGTCATTGAGACCTGCTGGGGAAACTTGCTTTCCTTGACTGCCCCTAATCTGTATATCAACAGCATCAAAAGCAGGATAAAAAACACACACCAAGAAGCCTGTTAGGGCCTGAACCTTGTGAGAGTCCAGGAGCAATGCAAAATTGTTTTTTTGCTCAGACTTGTTTATAGCAGCAGCTGGTGATTAATGGAAGAAGAGATTTGTACTGCATTTTTAAAAAAGTGTTTATATATTTTTAATAATACTCTGTGTTACAAAGATGTCTGCAAACATGACAGGAAGGCTGGCAACTTCAACCCCGCTGTCTGCAAATCCCTTACAGACAACCAAGTTCCAGGAGATAGTCAGGTTGTGTATCCATAAGCAGTGACTAGAGGAGGAATGACTGCTGGGAGGAGCACAGAAGGAAGAAACACCATGGTGCACTTGTAGCAGCAAAACCGGATGCTTTCAACTGGTCCAGCTGCAACAAAACATGTCTCTCCCGTATCGGTCTCTACAGCCACAGCAGGCGCTGTAACCTTCCAACAGTTTGACTTCACTCCCCCAAACGCGCACTCCTCCACTGTCTCCCAAGGAAGACAGATGCCAACAAGTTCAAGTATCCAAAGCACTTCAGAAGTGTGAACTCAGTCATTCGCACAACAGCCCCATAAGGCAGACCAATCGTATTAAATAGCACAGGTCGGAGTGTGGAGGCAAGGAGAGAAAAAGCCGAAACAGTAGTGCATTGGTGGGAGAACCTGTGGCCTGTCAGATGTCATTGGACTTCAACTCCTATCAGGCCCAGCATGTATGGCCAGGAATGATGGAAGTTG
This sequence comes from Podarcis tiliguerta, assembly GCF_965153285.1. Lineage (NCBI taxonomy): Eukaryota > Metazoa > Chordata > Lepidosauria > Squamata > Lacertidae > Podarcis > Podarcis tiliguerta. The sequence goes on from NC_139553.1 coordinate 31,501,097, forward strand.
TTCCACAGCAACTGAAAGGCCACAGGCTCCCCATTCCTAGAGTCCTGGCTTGTTTTGGACATGCTCGAAAGCACAAATGCTGGACCTGAGTACAACAGCATTCTCCGGACCTGTGAATCCCCCAACAGTAGAGGCATAGGCTAGCCATTATGTCTAGCAGACACTGATAGTCTTATCAATGGTGGGGAAGAGCCCTGCACGAGATTCTGAAGAGCCAATGTCAGAGATTGTGAAGGCATGGAAAAACAGAAAGGCAAAAAAATCCCAAAGAAGTTTTCCCTTATTTTCTTTATAGGCCTTCACATCTCTAGCCATTGCTAGCAAGTGCTGGGAGAGATGTACAAAGAAAACTGACCTAGTATATGACAGCTTATTATGTTCCTATCATCACTTCCCCCAAACTGGATAGCTCTGCAGCTAAATCAGCACAAGGCAATTGCCACTTCCAGTTCTGACCAGATGCAACTTTGCAGCAGAGAGAGAGAGAGAAAGAGAGAGAGAGAGAGAGAGAGAGAGAACTTCCTCTGAAGTAAAGCACTGAATCCTTCTCACATACACAATATACGCACAGGCTCTACTCAGAAGCAAAGGGACAAGATGACCAGCTGCAAGATGCAGCTGTGCCCCCAGACTCTTAATACTTGATACTTGTGATTAGCTTGCCAATAGGCAACAGGGGAGGAGGACACACAGGCAACAAGAGAAAAGCAAGCAAAAAACAAGCCCCCTCCCTTAAAAGGGTCAGTCTCCATGGTCTCCCTTAAAATGTACTTGCTGTAACAGTTCCAGAAAGAAAGAAAAGTGTGGATTGAGAGCCACATTTCCACCAACTACATTCAAATTGTCTGAATGATCTATGGACTTGGCAACAGTAATCCAGCACATCATGTTTTTCCAATGTGTGGAACACCTTGCACACCTGCACATGAACCTCTTTGATGGAGGTCTGTCCTCACACTTCTGTCCCCCACTGTGGTCTTTGCATAGGGAAAGCCACAAAAGAGATCCAACTTGCAAGAGGATTTTGCTGTTTGCAGCAGGATGCATGAGCTGCATAGCATATCCACCCCAATCTGTCCTGGGATTCTTGTTTACCTGGATGGCTCCACAGCTGGCTTTTCTGTTCTGAATAGCCATTCATGAACGTGTTCTGCAGATCTCAGCACCTTTGCGTCAAGGAATAGCTCTAGTCCACGGTTTCCCAAACTTGGGTCTCCAGTTGTTTTTTTGACTACAGTTCCTATCATCCCTGACCATTGGTCCTGCTAGCTAGGGATAATGGAAGTTGTAGTCTGAAACACCTGGAAAAGTTTGGGAAACACTGCTCTAGTCGAAAGTGTCCAGAGGTCAAATTTCCCAATGCGTCTTCTCCAACTGATTTCCAAAGTGCCACTCTAGAAAAAAAATGGGGTATCCTCCACAGCAGCTTTCAATCCAATGTATCAGAGCTATTGCTAGAAGAGAAATCTGGAAACCCCAGAGTACAGGCAGAAAAAACATTGGTTCCACGCAAGGATCTCAGCCAAAAAGCATGAAACTGAGAAGCACCCCAATAGACCATGTACTGTAACCCACTTAAAACAACTGTCCTCCGCCACTTGCAAGGAGTGTGGTGGTGTCCATCACTGGAGTTATTCGAAATGAAAGTGGAAGAGGGAAATCTATCATCACCTGGATCCCACAAACAATCGTGTCCCACCAGACTCTGCCACTTCCAAAGGGAAGGGAACTAGCCTAGTGACAGAGGACAGGAACATAGGAAACTTCTGTCTACAGAGTCAGACCACTGGTCCATCTAGCTCAATACTGCCTACACTGACTGGTAGCAGCTCTCCAGGATTTCAGAGAGGGGTCTCTCCCAGTCAGTGCTAGGCATTCAGCCTGGTGCCTTCTCCATGCAAGCAGTTGTTCTGCCACTAAGTTGCAGCTCTTCCCTGTTTTGCATACAGAAGGTCCCAAATTCAATCCCACGGAATCTCTAGCAAGGCTGGAAGAAGGACGCATGCCTGCCACTCTGCTTAGGTGATATCAAACTGCATGGGGTCAGTGGTCTGTCAACGCATCAGGCAGAAGCTCCCCACATTCCTTTTTTTAAAAAAAAGGTGGATTCAAAAGTACATCTCCCGCGTGCATCAGCTGGCCTAAGCTGGTCCATTCTGCTTCCTAGATAGCATTGCTGGTACCCAGGTAACGCAAATAGCAGATGCAGACCTTCGCATGCTTAACGGGACGTATACCCCCACTGCGTGCAACAGCGTTTAGTCTCTAGTCAATGGGTTTCAGAATTGCAGCCCGAAGTCTCACTTGCGAAGTCACATAAAACTCAAGACCGGTTGGGGACACCTAGTCCATGCCCAAATTTATCCACCCCAAAGGGATATGTGTTAAGTAACAGGCAAGCGATGCATTTGCATTGATCAACATATAGAGTAAGTGGACAACGTGGGTGGGTGGGGGCCTCCCGCCCAGCATCGGAAAGGTAACAACCCGCTCCTTGCTTTAAACATGAGCGGGAGGGAGGGGCTTGCACACCTCCAGCGCTACGGCGCGTTCAGCGGCCGTTGCCACGTCTTCCCACCGGCCACCCCCGCATGCCCCGATCTCCAGAAGCGCCTCTCACCTCGGCCTTAGGCCTGTTCTGCAGAAGGTGCTCCAGGTACAGGTCGGACAGCGCGGTCCTCATGCTGCTCACGCTGTCACTCCGGCTGGATTTGAGCGTCATGGTTGGTGGGCGCCAGGCGCGAGTAGCTAAGCACCCCGGGGTAGTGTGATGCTATGAGACTCGGAGTCGAACGGCGTCTCGTCAGCGGCCCGAGGGGCTCTGCTTCCACCCGCAAGGCGCGATCGCTGTCAAGCCGCCGCTGCTGCTGCTTTTGGAGCCGAGTAGACCCCGCGCGCGCACTACAGCCGGCCGGAGCGTCCTAAACCGAAAGGGTTGCAGAGTCACCGTGCGCCGGAGAAGGCAGCAGAGGGGAGGACCAGGCCCGCCCGCTGGGAGTGGCTAAATAGGGAGGGATCTCTCCACCCGGCCCACAGCGGCTGCCAAAGCAGTAGCCCTGCGTTCCCCTAGCCACTTAGCGCCGCCGAGCGCCGTGCACTGGGGACAGCGGTGCAAGCCCTAGCCAACCTCTCCAAGCCGCGCGCGCGCCCTCCTGCGCCCCCTCCTGCCAGAGCCGAGTGTCTTTCTGCTGCCTGCCAGAGCCACCGCTTCGCTTACGCAAAGCACGAGACTCTGTCTGCAATGTTAAACGAGCTGGGCCGTGCAAGCAGCAGTGATTGTTTTGGGGGCCGATAAGCGACGTCACCTCAAGAACAGAGGGGGCTGCCTTCGGGCGAGTAACACTCGCTGGCAGCAGCGGCTCTCCTGGTTCTCAGGCAGGGGTCTTCCTCGGCCTTCTATGGACAGTGTCCGTGACTGGACTTGGTCTCCACGTCTGCAGAACAGGCACTCTCCCATCATGCATAAATACGGTGCTTTTTGTGGTTGCGTGGCAATCGGCGATTCAACTGGTGATCGGCGATCTAGGAAGCTGACTTGTACAGAACCAGACCCTTGGTCATTCTAGCTCAATATTGTCTACACAAACTGGCAGCGGCACTCCCATTATTTCAAACCAGGGTCCTTCCCTGCCTTGCCTAGAGTTGTCAGAAATTGAACCTGGAGCCTTCTGCATGCAAAGGATGTGCACTACCAATAAGCCATGTACTGTACTGTACTTACTGGGAGTAAGTCCCATTCAATTCAGTGGGGCTGCAAGCAGAAACTGAGTGCATCAGCACTCAGTATTCTAAGACCTACTGCCTCCCACTGTGGAGGGAAGAGCATAGTCACCAGGATTAGTAGTCATTGGCTGGTCCATAAATCTGCCTAATATCTTTTAAAGTCATCCAAGTTGGTAGCATTGCTACCTCTTGTGGGAGTGAATCCCATAGTTTAACTATGCACTGTGTAAAGAACTTTTGTGTGCTGTGAATCTTCCAGCTTGTGCAAGTCATCACTTGATGTTGGACTGTTATCAGGTGCTAAGTATTGTATGCCTGTGGGAACAGGGCCCTTTTCCCAAGGAAATGTTGAAATGTTCCCCAGCTTGCTTTTGGTATAATATCCTTATTTGGTATAATGACCTTATTGAAACAAAGGGAAACTGAAATGTAAAACTGCTGAATTATAATTAAAGAGATTTAACACTATCACTTGTGGATTAAATAGGGACAATGGATCTTTATCAGCTTACATGTGTAAACTGGCTGACCAGCACCCTGCATGGATTATCCTTCCTGCATGTGATGAAGAGGGCTCTAGTGCCCCAAAATTTATGCTATAATAAATTAGTTTAGTCTTGAGGGACCCCCAAGGTTCTCTTCTTCTTGTTGTTGTTCATTTTGTAGTTCATTTTCCATCATTCCATAGTTCATTTGTAAAAGCTGCGCTGCAGAAAAAATTAGTTTTCGATCCATGGGGAAACCTCCATCTTTTTAAGCTATAGAAAAGTATGCATGCTTTCATAATCCTGAAATGGAAAGCTTGATCCTTTTTCATTCACCATTTCCATGTATTAATCTTCCTCCACCCCAAAAGCAGTGTAATAAGCATGCATAACAAGCCCAAATTGGTGTACAGTTGGTATATTTTGCACAGAGTACAACAGCCCCCAGCAAGGAACTGCAAGCCTGTGAAACCACTTTCTCCACACCTGGGAGCTGTTGCAACTGCGACAGTTGTGATACAGGTAACGGGAGAGCCACACAGCTTCCTGTTTGCCAGGTACTCTTGGGGTTTTGGCTGGGCCTCAAATGCCCAGTGGTGGTGCAGTTAGGTAATATTAATTACTAGGCTTATTGTTCTTATGGGAATGTATTTTTAGATGGCAATGTGCATTACTTCCCTTACTTCAAAATGCAGTAGACAGCCATTTGAGATCCTCCTCATCCCCCTAAGTAGGGGCTTGGTTTCTGCCCCAAAGGCCTCTCCTGATAACCATACAACAATTGCCATAATTGGTATGAATCACAGAATTGTAGAGTTGGAAGGGACCCTGAGGATCATCAAGGCCAACCCCTTGCAATGTGGGAATATGCAGCTATCCCATATGTATGAGGAGATTAACAGGAACAGTCACAACAGCATTCTAAAGCCCCAGTCCTTTTCAAAATATGCCTACAAAACATATACCGTATATTGATGACCTGATTTCCTGATTTCTTACCCTTTGTGATCAGCCTAACAACCACAGTTTATGCAAGCATTGCTGCATGTGAAATGACAACATTTATTCAAAAGGAGTAACAACAGTAGTTTGTTTGGTTTCCCACCCCCACCCCCCTCTGAATAATCAGATCAGGTAATGTGACCATCCAGGATTTTGCTGAGATTAGTGATGGGGCTGAGTTTTCAAACCTGGTGAAGGATCACAAAGATATTCAAATGGATGGCTGAAATATGCTGATCGCACCTCCGGCAGCACCTCCTTAATCCATAAGGACTCTGGAAAACACACACAAAAGGCCACACTGATGAAAAATGCATTTGTGTATGCGTAAATGGACTATAAAAAGAATAGAAACTGATTGCCTAAGAAAAAGCAGGAACCCCCAGAATTGTGGAAATACACAGAAGAGTGAAGGCAGTGTTCTTTATTTTACCAACTCCTTCCAAACTACACAGTCAGTGCCAGATTTATGTATAAGTTAAACAAGCTATAGCTTAGGGCCCCACTCTCTTGGGGCACCCCAAAAAAATGAAAGGAAAAAAAAACCTGGATGTACATTTCCAAAATATAAGATAAGTTCAACAAATACTTTGATAAAATACATATTTTGTTATGTGCAATTGGCTATAGATACCTATTAGGTCCATAAATTACCATATAGCATATACAGTGGTACATTGGGTTAAGAACTTAATTCATTCTAGAGGTCCGTCCTTAACCTGAAACTGTTCTCAACCTGAGGTACCACTTTAGTTAATGGGGCCTCCCACCCCCACCGCCACCCCGCCGCACGATTTCTGTTCTCATCCAAAGTTCTTAATCCAAGGTACTATTTCTCAGTTAGCGGAGTCTTTAACCTGAAGCGTCTGTAACCTGAAGCATCTGTAACCCAAGGTATCACTGTATTCAACACAAAAAAACAGTGACAATTTGTTGACAAAGGACAGCTGGACATATAAAGGGCCCCATTACCTTCAGTAGCTTAGGGCCTCATGAAACCTAAATCTGGCCCTGCACACAGTACTGAAAACTGGCAGAACTTAGAATGCAGCTGTCCCCTATCTTATACTGGTGCTGCTCGTTTTTTCCTGCTTAAATGCAGAACCTTGCATTTCTCCATACTGAAATTCATTTTGTTAGTTGGGGCCTGGTTCTTCAATCTGTCAAGGTCATCTTGAACCCTAATTATTTCTTCTTCAGTATTTCCTACCCCTCCCGGTTTTGTGTCATCTGCAAATTGAATGAGCAGTACCCCCTCAATTCCTTCACTTAAGCCGTTTATAAAGACGTTGAACAACTATGGGCCCAGGACAGAACCCTGTGGCACCCCACTTGTCACTTTTCCCCAGGATGACGAGGAGCAATTAGCGAGCACTCTTCGGTCAACCAGGTACAAATTCACCTTATAATTACCTCGTTTAACCTGCATTTTACCAGCTTCCTCGCAAGAATACAATATCATGGGGGACTTTGTCAGAAGTCTTACTGAAATCAAAATTCACTGTGTTCACAGCATCCCCCAGCGTTATTCAGCTAAAAGCAAAATAAGACCCCCTCCCTTGTACTCTGAGAAAACAAAAGCCTTTTGCTGTTTTGAATTTCTTTTTTTAAAATGTTTCACGTACTCTATGTATCCAATTTAATACCCTGAAGTGGTTAACATTAAAAATAAAGAAAAATTTTAAAAAATTGTGTGTGTGTTCAAGTTTCAAATCCAATACAATTTCAACCCTATTCCCAGTGCTTTTTCTCTAGAAAAATAGGTGCCGGTACTCACCGTGAAGTTGTTACAGTACATGCCACACTTTTCTCCAACATACCCCTGAGTACCCCCTGAGGGAGAGAAAAGCACTGCCTATTCCTGAAACTAATTTGTTGAAACTGATTTTCGTTTCTGAATATTAAATTGGGACCTGCTGGTGAAGGCAGGGTAATAAACGTAAGGATCATGACAACAGGAACAACAATCTGCACTTAGAGGGCTCATTGAAAAAGTAAAGTCTTCACAAGGTACCAAAAATATAATAGAAATGGGGCCCAACTCCAATGGACTAGGGAAAAGTTCTAAAGGGTAGGGGACACCACATTACAGTAAAAGCCTAATTTCTACATTGCATGGGCAGATGATTTGATGTGATGATATCTGCAGGAGACTCTCTGAGCATGAGTGCAAGGATAGGTAGAGTACATAAAGGCTGAGAAAATATTTCCTAAGAACACAGGGAGCTTCCTTATACGGAGCCAGACCATATACTGAGCACTGACTGGCAGTGGGTCTCCTGTGTTTTTGCCTCACTACCACCTTAGGGTCTTTTTCAGTTATATTTCAATATTCCCCACCACCATCTGCCTCTGTGAGCCTCCCTCTCTCTGAAGGTGAGTGCTATTTAAAGCTGGTCACCAGAAAGGCAGCATTGACTGGTTGCCTCTGACTACAGACATCTGACAGAATTGCGCAAGAAGACAGTCTAATTGAGGAAGTTCAAGCCAGGGCAACCTTTGGACAAAGTTACTGCAGGTCATTCAGAGGAAAACAAGTTTCATATCTCAGGCCCATCTGCACTTACATTTAAATAAATATGATACCACTTTATACAATCATAGTTTCCTTCCACTCCCGAAAAAAAAAGAATTATGGGAGCTGTAGTTTATTAAGGATGCTGTGAATTGGTCCCTATTCCTCTCATAGAGCTACAATTCGCAGAATTTCCTGGGAAGAGGGATTGGCTGCTAAACCGCTCGGGGAACTGGACTGGACTGGACTCCCAATTCCCACCAGCTCCATCTGATCAGAGATTATGGGAGTAGTAATCCAGTGATGGTTGGAGGGTCTACAAGGCCCTCATCCCTACCTTAGTTCAGACATTGGGAGGTGGAATAAATCCCTTGCTATGACACTTACGTGGCACAGCAGAGAAGGAACAGGATCCCCAGAGCAGCCGGGAAGGCGTACAGAGCCGATCTTGGAAAAGAGTGGAAGACATGAGTCCAGACATCATCCAGGTAATCTGACAGCCAGGACCGGCGAACACCTGCGGGGGAGACAGCAAAGGCACAAAAAATAAAACTGACATTGTGAGCAGACACAGGTCTCAGTGGCTCCCTGTGTGACCACTTCTGGTGGCTGGAAGAACTCACCTGAAGAATTCACCCTCCAGAGCTAGCTGGGAGGGAAATTTGATTCTGCATCTCTTGGTGATTCTAGAGCCTTTCTACCTAAATTTTATAGAAATTTATTCATGTATACAGCAGCAGCAAGAATGTTACTTGCCCAAAAATGGAAAGAAGAAGTCCCAGCAAAGAGTATGGATACAAAAACTTACAGAATATGGAGAAATGGTGAAACTTACTGGAAGAATAAGAAATCAAGATAACAAAATTTTTATAAAAGAATGGAAATGGTTTATCAAATATTTGCAGATAAATTGTAAACAGAGAAAAACACTGGCAGGATTATTGTAACAACCTGCAGCTACATAAGAGTGTATATATATATAAAGAAGATAAGTAAAAGTAATTTGGATATGCAGAAGATATTAAAAATAAATTTAAGGAACCGCAGAAAGAGGGGGAAGGAAATCAAGTTTTAAAATGTCAAAATGATTGTAAAATCAGTGAAATGTATGTATCTGAAAAGTATATAAAAAAGAAAAATAAAAATTTGTAGGTGATTCTATCAAATTCGGGGTTTTTTAAAAAAATCTTCTCGTGAATTCTGATACAAAAGCTCTATGAGTGATCTAACATGGTGTTATTGTTTTGTTTTGTTTTGTTTTGTTCTGTTCTTTTCTTCTTCTTGGTGGTCTGTTTGTTACTTTTTGGTTATGGTATACCGTTTACTGAAAACAATAGATGTTTGTTTGATTGATTTTTAACAAATTCTTTAATCCAAATTCTTCAGATTTCCTTGCCCTGCTCCACTCTCCATGCCCCATTCCATTCTTTTCCAGAGGTTTCTCAACCCATAGGAGTGGCTTTTGGCCTGGCGCAAAGCAAAATAAGTGCACATTGCACAAGCAGAGTTCCACTAGCTCTTCTCTGGATTCAAACCATTGTTGTTGTGGTTTTTTTTCTCTAGAACAGGCAAAAGGAGCATAGCAGCAGAAGTATCATAGCAGCACCAGGGGATGGGTTGTGTATGTTCCTAATTATACATTTTCCCCAGAGAGATGTATTAATTCAGAGGTAGCCGTGGTGCCCTTCACATCTTTGTTGGGACCCCAGTTCCCATCAGTCCCAGTCAGTGAGGCCAATTGATGGGGGTTTGGGGAGTTGTAGCCCGACAGCATTTGAAATGCACCATGTTGGCTGCCCTTGCGTTATTGGCTGAAGATAGCTGCTGACTAGGGAAAGACACAAATACATCACTTGTGATTGCAGAATCCTGGACATCCTCTTGTTCCTGGGGCTTTTATTTATTAGTTCTATTATTATTATTATTATTATTATTATTAATAAAGTATAAACTGCCCACCATAAAATATATTGTGGCACTGGACAGAAGAAATAAACAAACACAAGAAAACAAAGGTAAAAACACGAAAGATAGTTTAAATCAATTATGCTCAGGAAGAATTTTGGCCAACCTAAGCTTGGAACAGCCAGGGGCTCAAAACTCACTGAGTCGTTCCAATTGACAAGCTAAAAAGAAATTTTATGGTGTGTGTTTTTTCAGTATGAAAGTCAAAGTCTGGAAGAACTTTGACCCCTTATTAGTATCAGCATCTCAAAGAGGCAAAGGTATTTCCCAGAAGCGGTGCCTGAGATCCTTGATCTCATTTGCTGAGCCTTCAGATGTATTTATATAAAGTGTAGGCTTTAATTCTGAGCTCATATTCTTTGCACGTTCTTTACCAATATGGAACCCGAAGGCATAGCTGACCAGCCTCAGGCAGTAGATCCACCTGCCAGTGGTGGGCCTACCCTCTGCCTGTTTGCCACCACCACCACCTGCCTCCTTGAACTGCCTCAGGTGGCGTGCAAGTGAGCAGCTCTGTGTGGGTGTGTAGCAGCAGGTGAGTGGATGGGCAGAGGCATTTTCAGTTTTGCTTAGGGCAGCAAAATGTCCTGGGCTGGCTGTGCACCTAATGATAGCACACTGGAACTAGATTTCATTACAGGGGTGGGGGACCTGCAGTCTTCCAGATGTTGCTGGAATACACTGCCCATCATCCCGGACTATTGCACACTCTGGCTGGGGCTGATCCAAGCTGCGGAGTTCAGCAGCATCTGGAGAGTCAAAGGTTCCCCACCATCGCCTTGCGAAACTTCCTGGTCTAATTGTTTTACCTCCTCTCTTAATAGTTATGCTGTTTAATTGGCTTGCTTTGAGGCACATTTTGTTTTCAGTGCTTTATTTTGTATTTTAATGATGCGTTGCCTTTTCAACTGATTTATAAAATCTAAACTGGAGAAAGACCATAGCTTAGTGGCAAAGTATTTGCTTTGCATGAAGGTTTCAAGTAGGCATGAAGAAGGTTTGATCCCCACACCGCCAGATAGAGCTGTGAATGTTCTTTGCCTAAAACCCTGGAGAGCAACTACCAGTCAGTATAGACCAGTGTTCTTCAAACTTAGGTGCCCATATATTATTGCATTACAACATCCAGTGGTCTTAGCCAGTGGTCAGGTAATGTGGGAGTTGCACCTGAGGTTGAAGAACACTGCAACAGTCAGTGAAATTGCAGATAATTGAAACACATTGAAAAAGCCTGCAAGCACCCCAGTCTGCCCCCGTTCCGCCCTTTCGGTGATGTTTCCATGACATCTTTATGATGTCTCTGGGTCACTTCTGGGTTCAGCATGATGCATGTGATCACTCACATATCGGGTGCGAGTAAACTTTAGGCTGCTTCTATAGAAAATACTAAGCTAGATGGGCCAATGGGTCTGACTCAGTATAAAAGGTAAAGGTAAAGGACCCCTGGACGGTTAAGTCCAGTCAAAGGCGACTATGAGGTTGCGGTGCTCATCTCGCTTTCAGGCCAAGGGAACTGGCAATTGTCCGCAGACAGCTTTCTGGGTCACATGGCCAGCATGACTAAACCACTTCTGGTGCAATGGAACACCGTGACGGAAGCCAGAGCGCATGGAAACACCATCTACCTTCCCACCACAGAGGTACCTATTTATCTACTTGCACTGGCATGCTTTCAAACTGCTAGGTTGGCAGGAGCAAGGACAGAGCAACGGGAGCTCATCCTGGGGATTTGAACTGCCAACCTTCTGACTGGCAAGCCCAAGAGGCTCAATGTGGTTTAGACTACAGTGGCACCCACATCCCATCAGTATAAAGCCTACGGCCCTGTGGTTTTATACCTGTAAACCACTTGGAAGTGGTTGCTCCATCTTGGGCATGAAAGCAGCATCTAAATTAATAAACAATGAAAAAAATAATAAGACAACTATGCAATTTCCTCACTAATTATTATGTAGCTGTTCTTCAAATAAAATTTAAAAACTTACGGTGGATTTCAAGGCCCGGATCCATTTTCTTTGTGTTCACCTGCAGAGACAGAGGAGGCCTCCTGATTTGTCTTGAAGCGGTGCGCCTTCTAAACCCATTGAGAGTGACAAATGCACGGGAAATCCTTGCAGGGGAGGAGATGCCCTGGATGCAGGAGGTACAAACTGCCAGGCACAGCATGTGGGCATGCACTGTTTTGTGCCGTGTCAAATCCATGGCTTTCGCAGGCTGCAGGGATTCTGTCAAGCCTAGTGATTTCTCCGGACTGTCCACACAAAACATAAACACACATACAGCCGTCTTGGCTGGGCAAACCCCCGTCTTTGAGGCCAGAAGAATCTAAAAAACCCAAACACATGGGGGGTAGGAGGAGATGAGGGAAAGGACAAATGATAAGATGGAGCAACTGCCACATGGTAGACACAGCCATATTCTCTTCTGCTCTTCTGGAGGGTAGGACTCCAATTAATAGATTCAAGTTACAAGAAAGGAGGCTCCTACTAAACATTAGGAAGGCAGACCCTCCAAGTGTCCCTGATTTAGAGAAGACATCCCAGTTTCTTACTGGATCCTGGAAAATCCCGCTTTTTCCTTAGGATGTCCCTATTTTCATTGTAGAAATTTTGGAGGGTATGGATTTATTCGACTCCCGAGCTGTCTGAAGGCAATCCTGTATAGGGAAGGTTTTTTTTTTAAAAAAATGGGCAGCTTCCAGCACATATAAAAACATAGTAAAACATCAAATCTTAAAAAGCTTCCCTATACAGAGCTGCTTTCAGATGTCTCCTAAAGGTCTGCCTGCTGAAGGCCTGAAGGGCCCTGCCCCTTGCCTCTTTCCACCAGGCTTAGGGTGGGGTTTGACAGGCCTCACAAGGACTGAGGCTGCTGAGCAAAGAGGGATCCTCTTTTAAATTGTTTCTAATTTTTATCTGTGTTGTTTTAAATGAGACCATCTTGGCTGTGAGCCCTGGAAGACCTGCACCCTGCCTTGCTGGCCTTTCCCCATGTGGCCTGGGAAAGTGGAGTGCTGACTGACTCCAGCTACAAAAGCTGAGGCATATTTGGATTCTTAGGCTGGCGTATTGTTTACAGCGGGGTTGAGAGAGCTGTTGCTGTTATTGATATTATTGCTGTATCTTTAGTTTTAGATCTTATGATTTATGTGGAAATTGTTTCCATTTGGTTATGTACTTTTTGATGTTTTTTATGACTTCTGTTATGTTTGTAATTATGTAAATCTTGCCATGTTGTAAGCCGCCTTGAGCATAGTTTCAACTATGGAAAGGCAGCATACAAATAATAATAATAAAAATGATGATGATAATTACTCATCTCCTTGAAATCTGATGTAAAGGCATTCAACATGGTGGGTGCCACTACCGAGAAGGTCCTGTGCCTAGTCCCCCTGGTCCACTGACCACATGCCACAGGGCCATGACTAGGATTGCCAAACCGCCAGGTCTGACCTGGAATCTCCAGGCTTGCCTGGCCCCCTCCAAGTGGCAGGCCTGAATCTCCAGGTGGGTGAGAGTGCCTTTAATAAAATAAAATAAAATTTATTAAGAAGGCTGTGCATGCAGTTTGTAAGCTTCAGCTCTGCAGGAACCAGCTACAAATTCTAGCACAAATACTGGGGTGGCTCTGCCCTCCCCTCTCCCAATTAACCTCCATCTCTAGGGCCTGCTCCCATGACATCAGCAGGGGGGCATCCCCATGACATCACCAAGGGCAGCCCCTAAGTCTCAGGTTTGGCCCCTAATATATCAGGGTGTAGGACTCTCCTGGCCCAGCAACCCTTGCACTCTGTCGTCCAGTTCTAGGTCACCAGCACACTTGCCCATGATGGTTAAAGTATGGTTACCAGATTTTTTCCCCAATGAATCCAGGGACACTTTTTTTTTTTGAAGCTGGGTAGCAACAAGGAGTCAGTAGTGGGGATGGTGAGGCAAAAGACCCTGGGCCCAAGCACAAAAGCATATTGTATAAAGGTGCAAAGCCCTTCTTTCGCACCCTGTGAAATATAAATGCAGAGGTTTTTTTTTAACTGAGCAACGGCACTCCGCATGCCCATGACTCCCGAACCTTCCCTGATCTCCTTCCCCCTTCCCCCTTTGTTTTGACAGATCAGGGGAGGCTCGGGAGTCACAGGTGGGCAGCCATTGCCCAGGAGGGGCCAGCCTGGTAGTGCAGTTGGCTCTGGCTGGCTTCAGGAGCTGCTCACTGCCATGGCGCAGAAAAATGGCGGGCGCCATGGCAGTGAGCAGCTTCTGAAGCCAGCCAGAGCCAACTCTGCTACCAGGCTGGCTCTGGGCTGCTGCCACTGCTGCTGCCACATTTCCCGGGGACAGATTTGCAAATCTGGGGACATTCCAGGGACGGAATTTGTCCGGGGACAGATTTTCAAATCCGGGGACTGTCCCCAGGAACCGGGGACGCCTGGCAACCCTAGGTTAAAGCAGCAGGGGGGAGTCATTTCAGATGTATTCCCACCCCCACCCCACTTTAATTGTGGATCTAGCTGGAATGTTGAGGAGGTTCGGGTGGCAACATGTCTAATTTCTTTTTGTTTCAGGCTTCAGCAGTAGACAGACAGCACCCAGGCTAGCTCTCTGGCCAGTTTTCTATCAGTTTTGTCAACAAGCACCCCATGTTGCCAAGGCCCAACTGGCCTCTGCTAGGATTCTGGCATTTAGTACCCCCGGGCATTTAGTGTCCCATGCTGTAAAACATTCTTCCAGCAGAGATAATGATGATGATGATGATGATGATGATGATGATAATAATAATAATAATAATAATAATAATAATAATAATAATTTATTTATACAACATCCATCTGGCTGGGCTTCCCCAGGAACATTCTCTTCTGACTTCCAGGCATCTTTGCATGCTGATAGGCCTTTGCAAGCACTTTTTGTGGTTATCTGCAGCGTTTATAATGGTGTTTCATGTTGTATTGTTGTCCTGATACCTTTACGATATGAATCATAATAATAATATTCTATGCAGGAATATGAAGCTGTCCCATATGGGGATCGAACCTGCAACCTTGGTATTATCAGCACCATGCTCTAACCAACTGAGCTATCCAGTCCTTAAAATAACCTGAGCCTCCCATGTGACAGGTGGGATACTAACCACTATTTTAAGAAATAAATATTTTCTCCTCCCAATCCTGCAAGCTTTAAACACCAGCAAATAATTTCTTTTTAAAGTATTTCTGCACATTTATAGGCCTGTTGCTGTGCGGTATTAGGAAAAACCTGCTCACCCAGAAATCAGAACCGTATCCATTTTTAAAACGATGGTTTGACAGGGCAATGTTCCTTTAATCCAGAGCAGCTCACAGGCAATCAACAATTTCCTTTCCATTGTCTTTCCATTGCCCTTATTTTACTGAGCAGATCATGCTGCAGATATACATCATTTGTCATAGCAGAGGCAGGCACTTCACACCCCATTAATCGCTCAGTGGTGCAGAATGCAATTTGTTCCTCCTGAGACAGGCTTGATTTGAAGCCGTATTTGGCCTTGGAACATTTGGGCATGTCTTGGAACCTGTCCAGTTACATACCTTGGAGATGTTTTGCATCCCCCCCCCCTTTTTTTTAAAAAGCCCAGCTTATCACAATACACATATATGAACACACTAAGATGCACACTAATTATACACTTGTACTGTCACAATCACAGATTCCACGCGCAGCTCTTGGGGCTACCAATAGCAGCTTTAAAACCACCTTTAATATGTTATTGATTTTGTAATAAGTGCTGGGCACTGAGCTGACACTTCCATTATCAGATATAGCAGAGTCAGCCCTGGTTAAAAGGCACATAAGTAAACCCATGTTTTTAGGACTATGCTCAACATACCGTGATGCAGATGCCAGTGGAAAAACCCACAACCAGTGTCCAGCCTTGCAGAAGCCCTGCCTGATTTCCACAATATCCACACGGAACCAGACAACCTTTATGACATCACAGCTCCCAACTATATGGGAATACTGGAGCATGACCTCGAAAGGAACCCCTGTATCTTTAACAGCAACATTCCTGGGTACAGCAGAATCCTATAAATGTCCACTTAGAAACATGGGTACTTTTAGGGGATAGTCCAGAGCACCTGAGCCCTGGGTCTTCTGCAATGGATCTCAGATCTATTGCAGCTTTCGCTCCATAGGAACCAACTCCCAGAGGCCATAGGGGCTTCGTCCCCCACCGTAAAATATTTGATGGACACAAAGTTGATGGGCATTCCCATTCAAATAGTATGCATGCACTGTGTCATGTGATCAATTATGTGGGGTGGGGCTTACCTGGGTACCCACAATATTTTATTTAAATTGGCACCCCTGTTTCCCTCCTTTCTTCTTCCCCCCTCCCCCCAGAGTTTACTTTGCTTTATAGGGAAGTTAGGCTCACTCTAATAAACAGTGCTGGCAAGAGCACAGCCATACCCAGTCTTACTTTCCCACATCCAGGCATGAAAATACACACAACTTTTATTTAAATTTATGTCATGGGCATAAATTCAGGTATTTTGCAAAGTCCTGCTGAGTTTGATGGCACTAACTCCCAGGAAAGTGGGGGCAGTTCTGTAGCCTTATTTATTGAGTCACTATATTAATAAAATTGTATTTCAGCTATAATGGCTCTCAGAAGCAGTTTACATTAAATACACCCACTAAAACAATTCACAATAAATAAATAGTGTTGGGCTGTGTCTAGGGAACCTTGTGCTCAGCCAGGAAATTCACTACGGGGCCTTGGGTCACTCACTCTTAGCTAACCTACCTCGGTGTTGCTTAATTTACTTGTTGGAATGCAGAGTCATGTTCTTTAAAAAATGTCATTATCTTTAATTTGGTAGCAGCTAGGATAGCATTGACAAATTGTCAGCCTGTGCTCTGTTCCATTATGCAATGTTGTACAGTCAGATATTTCACCAGGTAGCAGCCAAGGCTCCAGCGGGGGCTTTAGCACTCATAAAACCTAGATGTCATGGATGCAAGATATCCCTGTGGCCACAATCTGCTGTTTCTTCTCAAATGCCCAAGGACCACTTGTGTCCTAATGATAGTACTGTGGCCCTAAAGTCAACTTCAGAGGCCCTATTCTCTGCCCTATGACCTGTTATGATCTGACTGGCTGGTAACAAGAGCAGGGCCTTTTCAGTGCTGGCACAATGGTTGTAGAACTCCTTTCCTAGGGAAATCTGTCAAGCCACCTTTTACACATGCTGCGAAAACCATTTTAAGCTTAAGCCTTATCGCCTCTATGCCAGCTCTTAGATTCTCTTTTAAAAAATTTTATGCAGGTATACTTGATGGTCACATCCACACCATACAGTTATAGCAAACAATCATGGGAACTGTAGTTTGCCCCCTCATGGAGCTAGAATTCCCAGCACCCTGAACAAACTACAATTCCCAGGGGGCAAACTACTTTGTGGGAAACCATGTGCTTTAAATGACTGGTGTGTGTATATGACCAAAGTTGTTCCTTTTCTGACTGCTTTTCTTGCTAGTACAACACACAACGTTGGACAGGTCTTTTGAAAGGTGCTGTGCAAATCAAGAAAAAAAATCAAATAATAAATCAAACATGTTTTGCCTCTCCAGTTATTTGAGATCCCAGGAGTTTACAGAAAATAACTATAAACTGCAGAAGGAAGCCTCCCTCCCTAATTAATTATTACCTGCTATTAATGCTGACTGTGCTTGCAGCTAGGACTTTTAATGCTGGGAAAGCTCAGGAATCAGTCAAGGGAGGAAAACAAGAGGAGAAAGTACAGATCTTAACAAGACAAGTGGTCTTTAATCATGAGGTACTGATCTCTGACTACAGATACGCACAGGTAGAAATCTGAAAACAAAAAGGCATAAAAATGCTTGACACACTCACATTCTGTAACAATATCCAAAAGGATCTGAAATGTATGTATTCTCCTGATGGAAAACAATGGTTAAGATTGTGGAATTGGCTCTTACACAGCACAAAGAAGGAAGTGACTTGATAGGTTTATCAACTGTCCACCTTCATGTGATGGATGGTTTGAAACGGAATTAAGCAAATAATTGGAGACATCTGATTGCACAACAGTGGACTAGACTGACCTTTGGTATAATCCAGCAGGGCTCTTCTTATATTCTTATGTAACAAATTCTAATTCAGGGGTGGAGAACCTGCGGCCCTCCAGATGTTGCTGGACTACAACTCCCATCATTCCTGACCATTAGCTGGGACTGATATGAATTAAAGCAGTGTTTTTCAACCACTGTTCCGCGGCACACTAGTGTGCTGCGAGATGTTGCCTGGTGTGCCGTGGGAAAAATTCAAAAATTTGAAAGATTAAAAAAAATAAATCAATTTTTCGCCCACTAGACTGTGTCCTGGGTATGGGGGTGGGGTGGGGTTTTTGACCCCACCCTCAGCCAGCAGGGGCGCCGATTGGCGCTCCTCAGGGGGACACCCTCCACTTTTCTGATGTCCGGGCTGTGATTGGTCCAGACTCCAGCCTGGACCTATCACAGTGGGACATCATCTTCCGACTTCCTTCCCGTCCGAGCACAGTGTGCGCAGCAGTGGAGAGAAGAAGACGTCGCGACTTGAGTCACCAGGAGGACTGGAGAAGTTGTCATTTTATTTCTCTTCAGTCTCCACTGAATGCCTTGACTGAGTTAGGGACCCTTATAGCTCAGCATCAGTTGGTGGAAAGGACATGACTTTACAGGAGCAGGAGGAACTAACTGAACTGAGACAAAATCGTGGTTTCAAGCTAAGATTTGCTGATCTACCTTTGGACAGTTTTTGGTTGAATACTGCCAAGGAGTTCCCCCTTCTGGCAAACAAAGCTATTTTGACATTGCTCCCATTTTCCACTACATATCTGTGTGAGATGAGCTTTTCAAGCATGATTGCTATAAAAACTAAATACAGAGAGAGACTGAGAGCTGTTGACGAAGAGCTACGTGTGTGTCTTTCTTCGATTCCAGCCAGAATATCAGCTTTGTGTTCAGCCAAACAGGCCCAGGTTGCACACTGAATAAAGTATTTTATAATTTTTCATATTTCTGTTTACTTACTATTTCATAATAAAGTAATTATAAAATACTTTGTGTTTATTTGATTCCTATTCAAGAGAATTACTTTATATATAGTCAATATAGGCACAGAGTTAATTTTTTTAACATCTAATGGTGGTGTGCCTCGTGATTTTTTTCATGAAACAAGTGTGCCTTTGCTCAAAAAAGGTTGAAAAACACTGAATTAAAGTACAACAGCATCAGGGGTTGGGCGGGGGTGGGGGGCTATCCCTGTTCGACTGACTATATCTATTTCTGTCTATTTAGGACTCATTCACATTTTATATTTCAATGGGTTTTTATATTTTTCTCATAACACTGATGCTAGAAAATATTTCCTTACTTTACTCACCTTAATTCCATGCATGTGTGGACCAAAATAGGATGCACATACTTCTGTGGGCCTTACTTCCAAGTAACTGTGATTAAAATTACAGCAAGCAAACCAAATAATATGGCATTGATTACATGATTTAAATTCACATGTCTAGTTTTTTAAAATTTCAAAAGCAGCCATGGGGCCCCCAGTGAAGACCATGCTCATTATGGGACATCTCACTCTCTCAGAATCGCCATTCATTCCAGGTGAGAAGTTGCCACTGGCATCATAAGAAGCTTTCATCATTGGGTGAATAAGAGCTCTTTTTTGAGGGCTGCAGCACTGCAGCATGGAAAACCATCATTTTACCTCCTCCTCGTGTGCCATAGATCCAATCCTGATCTTCCGGCCCACACTCATAAACAACTGCTTTTTTTAAAAAAACCAACAACAACTAGACACATTAATTGCAAACACATAGTTAATATTACCCCTAGTTTAGCCCTAAGAACCACGATGCAGGTACGTATTGCAAGAAACAATATGTTTCCAGTAATCGGTGCAGAAGCATGAGCCTTACAATGATTTTTGTTTCTTACGTTACAAAAACATTATCAAAAATATATGGGTGACAGAAATCACTTTGCTCAAATGTCACTGATATAAGCTTGTTCCAGCTGGCATGGCGTGGGTGGCTTGCACAAGGGCTGCTGAAAGTTCGCTGCATTGGCAAAAGTGCAGGTGCATCCAGGCTAGGCCATCTGCTGGGTGTCGCAGCCCAAAAACTCCATTCTCAGTGCAATGTGGTTATTCCAGCGGACAGGGTGTATCCTCAAATATTGAGCAAATAGTGGAGGGTCTAGGAGGTTCACCACTGGGCTGAAATGATCTTGGTTTCCCTGGAAAATCTAAAAAGAAGGTGGGTGGGATAATTAATTCTTCCTTTGACCTCTAAAGCTGCTTGAAAAAGACAGTAAGTTTACAGGGGCTGGGTCAGGCCTTTATTGCCACATAGCAGCCTTGGACCCTTGTGGGACCCATTAGGGAAAGGTAAAGGACCCTGGATGGTTAAGTCCAGTCAAAAGCAACTATGGGGTTGCGGCACACATCTCACTTTTCAGGCTGAGAGAGCCGGCATTTGTCTACAGACAGCTTTCCAGGTCATGTGGCCAGCATGACTAAACCGCTTCTGGTGCAACGGAACACCGTGACGGAAACCAGAGCGCATGGAAACGCCAATTACCTTTCCACCGCAGCGGTACCTATCTACTTGCATTGGCATGCTTTCAAACTGCTAGGTTGGCAGGAGCTGGGACAGAGCAATAGGAGCTCACCTTGTCATGGGGATTCAAACTGCCAACCTTCCGATCGGCAAGCCCAAGAGGCTCAGTGGTTTAGACCACAGTACCACCCACCCATTAATGACACCTGCCCAGGCTTCTCCTTCTAAAAAACTTTGGATGTCCAGGAACTACCCACATATATTGTTGGCTTACACTGGAGAGACAGCCATCTTAATTTTCCACAATGCTTTTCCCCCCTTTTCCTCAAAGCATGTTTAGAGTGCCATATAGTTTGAGTTAAACAAGGAAATAAAATTGCCTCCCTGCCACCTACCCACCTGGAAGACATATAACATTCAAGTGAAAAAAACAAGGGAGCCGTCACTGGTTAGAATAAAGAGGCACCAGTGACACCCCAGAAGTGTAGGCCTTATTTACCTTCTCTTTCCCGCCTTGTAGGACAGAGGCCCAGTGCTTGCCATCCAGGCTGCTCGAAAGAGAAAATTCCTTCACAAACATTTTGGTGAAGGCAGACTTTGCACCTTGAGTCATCAACCCAGTCACCCGCATGGTCTTACGAAAGTTCACCTGAAGCCACTCCGCTGAGCTGTCAACCTGTGGAAAAGACAGTGAGGCCTTCAAGTGCCTGCTCTTATGGCTGCTCTGGGACACTTCTTTAAACCTCTCTGGTTTTTCCCATTTTAACTTCAGTGCTCTTCAGCGCATTGCCCAACAAAAGATAGTAGGGTCAAAGGCCTGTGTCAAAGTGGTGCGTCTTCAAGCATACAAAATACTGTACAATGTAAGTACAACACATCTTTGTGGGGAAGGAATTCAACAACTTAGGGGGCTGCCACAGAGAAGGCCCACTCCCAGGCCATGAGCCCATGAACCTTTTGAGGGTGGTGGAGCTAACTAAAGGGCTCCCTCTGCTGAGTTTAAAACTAAAGAGAATCTGCAGAGAAGGAGGAGTCTTTCAGTATTGGTGACCTAAGTTATTTAAACATGAGTGTAAGCACCTAAAATTGGACCCGAAAATTAACCGGCAACCTGTTCAGCTATTTTGAAACAGGGGTCATATGAGTTCTATAGGAAACCTCCGTCGGTAATCTGGTCACTGCATTTTGGATGCTATATTCAAGGGAAAGACCCACATAGGGTGCATTGCAGTAATCCAGTTGGGAAGTAACCAGAGCATGGAATACCACAGCAAATTTGTTTCTGTCCAAAAGGTGTCATAGCTGGCAAACCAGCCAAAGCTGGAAAAAGACATTCCTAGTCACATGAGCCTCCAGTGACAGTGCTGAATCCAGGAGCACCCCCAAGCTACAGACCTGCCCCTTCCAGGGGAGTGCTGCCCTGTCCAAGGCAAGACATCTCCCTGCCTCCTGGACTCACAACACCTCTTTCTTTTCAGGGTTCAGCTTCAATTTACTGGCCCACATCGAGTCCAATATTGCCTCCAGGTACTAGTCTAATACCTCAGCCACCTCCAGACTCTTTTGGGAGGTAGTGGACGCTCCTTCATTGGAGGTTTTTAAGCAGAGGTTGGCTGGCTATCTGTCATGGATGCTTTAGTTGAGATTCATGCATTGCAGGGAGTTGGACAAGATGACACTCAGGATCCCTTCCAACTCTATGATTCTATGATTCTCCTGATTCAGATCGAAAAGAGAGGCAGAGCTGGGTGTTATCTACATATTGGTGACACCTCACTCCAAATATCCTGATGACAGCTCCTAGCAGCTTTATATAAATGTTAAATAGCAAGGGGGACATTAAAAAAAAAAAAAAGCCCTCCACAGCTTGTGGTCACAGCTTCTGCAGGACCACCTTCTCCCATATGTATATACCCTGAGAGATGGGCAAATATGCCCATTTTGATTTCCATATTTCCAGTCTTCACTTCTCCAAGTTTCCACATCAGTTTATGGTTCTTTAAAATCGAAATGTCCCCTAGAAATCAATTTCTCCTAATATACCCTTTTGTATGCACTTTGGCTAATGTACACATTTTTGCAAGAAAAATTCCCTATTATATTACATTTTGATATGCCATCATATTTATTTTTAGGCAAACTTTCCTCTAAAATAAGCATTTATGTATGCATTGTTTGGCTGGAGAACCGCATCACAAAATTCGGAAAAATGTGACTTTAGAAGGATAGCTGTGTTTCAGTAAGTGTATTGGTTAACAGAGTGTGAATCAGGTAGGTTTTTGTTTAAATGCAAGCAAAATCAAATTTCTCTCCCACCTCTGGTTTCTACACACACACACACACACACACACACACGTTCAGGGACACCTTCCAGGCACTCAAGGAGGGCACAGAGCACAGCTGGGAAGGGAAGGAGCCGGGAGGTAGGATTTAAACAGGACTGCACTGCACATAGTCCACCACAGATAATGCAACAGTCAGTTCACCCATTCACCTGCTAATCATACAATGCTGAGTAACAATCTAGAGCAGGAATGAGGAACTTGTGGCCCTCCAGATGTTGTTGGACTACAACTCCTACCATCCCTGACCATTGGTCATGCTGGCTGGAGCTGGTATGACACCAGGAGAGCCACAGGTTCACCAGCTCTGCCTTAGATCCTTCCTGCCCAACAACAAAATTACCTTTGGTCTCCAAGCATTGACTCTCCCATTCAAGTTAAGCCGGGCCAGAAAGGGGGACCAAGTGTAAAGCACATTGCTGATGTAGGAAGAAGCTGAGACCTGCTCATTGGAGATAGCATTGCTTTCCATTCCTAGTGGCATTGAGCAGCCTAGGAGAGAAAAGTGAAGAAACAACATGACCCTCACTTGCCCTCAAGAGCCCTCTCCTTCCCACCCTGCCAAGGGAGGCCCTCAGTTCCTGAAGTGGCCCTGGTCACACCTTCAAGTTTACATATACCGTGACAGATGTAAATGCTCTTTGACCATTTGCCATGCATTGACATGGTTGTCAGAAACCTTATGTTGATTTCTATCACTTCTAGCGGGTTAGAAACCGAGTTCTATGATTAATGGTTGAAAGACCTGGGCATGTTAACCCTGGGCAAGAAATAATTAAGGGGAGGCATGACAGATGGAGCAGACCCGTTCTCTGATGCTCCAGAGGACAGAAGGAAAACAAATGGATGGAAAGGGAAGAGAAACAGATTTCAGGTAAACATTAAGAGAAAGGGAAAGAGCTGTACAACAGTGGAACAGACCACCTCAGGAGGTGGTGAGCTCTCCTTCACTGGGGATATTTAAGCAGAGGTTGGACAGCCATCTCTCAGGGATGCTAGAGTTGCATCTTATATGGCAGATTCTTCACTAGGCAAGGGGTGTGTGTGTGAAATAGAGGACCTCCAAGGTCCCTTCCACCTCTGCAATCCTATGGATTCTATGAATGTGAAGGATGAGAGGGCCTCACTGCCATACTGTTCAGGTCGCATCCGATGAGCTCCATGCGCAATGTGTTGCGGATGCTGAAGTGTGTCGGGTGGAGACGGATATAGCGGGCTACAATGGGAGGGTTGAAGCTGTTGTCTCTCACGCCTGCTGCATCCACGTTCCCAAAGAATATCTGCAGGCAAGGAGAGAAAAACACAGAGGTGGGAATGGAAGTTGTGGTCAGGGGCTATGCAAAGCCTGCATGGAATCCATACTCTGGCACTGAAGGCAAGCTTTCCAAACAAAAACAAAGAGAAGTTTTAGGAAGTCATGAGGTCAATGACACACACCCTTTAAAAATATTAATTTAACTTGAATAGAAGGGAAGGGCCACAGTTCAGCAGCAGAGCACAAGCTTTTCATACAAAAGGTCCTAAACTTAATATCTGGCATTGCTAAATATGTCTGAGAAAGACCCCAAGAGAGTGGCTGCCAGTCAGTGTAGACAATATTGAGATAAATGGACTAATGCTCTGACTCAGTGTAAGGCAGCTCTCTATATTTCACCTTTTTACTCTCTATACCTAGTTTTGAGGCATCTTACATAGGTGGTGTGTGCTAAAAAAAATAAAATTATATGCCAAGATAATCCAAATTATTTGCTAAGAAAAGCTGAATTCCTTCCAAAAATATGCCTGTTCAGTACAATTTAATATTTCCCGTTTGGCTCAACTTATTCCAATTTTGCTAGTTGTAGAGAGGGGCAAAAAGCACTGATGCCCTGCTCCTGGTCACAGGTTTCTGAGAGAGTTCACTAGGAATTCCCTGCACATTTAAACATAGCCTATCACTATAGTCTTAAGGACTACAAACTTGGTGAGGAGTTTTGCTTTGCGTTTAAGTTAAAGCTGAGGTTCTAAGGATGCTGAATCCTTCATAATAATACCACTGATGTTTGCACTTGTCTGGTACAAAGTGTGACCTGTGGAGTCTATCAAGCTCTGAGCATGGTCAAAAATACCTGGGTGCATGACAATAACTGCAGTACCCTCTACACGTCTTCTCAGAAGTAAGTTTTGCTCAGCTTAAGAGGGCTTACTCCCAGAAAAGTGACTATGAAATTGCAGTCTAAAATTGTACATTTTTAAACTGCCCAAAGGAGAGTATGCATTAACAAAATAAAAAAGTTAATATTCAATAGCTTTCTGGCATATGACTAGTCTTCACAAGTAAGTTCTGCAACTTCACATGAATTCTTGAATGTATGAGGTGACAATCCTAAATCTAAATCCTTTTACTGGGAGTAAGTCTACTTGACCTCAATGAGACTGACTGCTGAGTAAACATTAGATTGCACCACACATAGTGTGGGATAAGCAGCTTCATTTAATAAACATGCATAAGTCTAATTAATACATGAACAATACCACAGAGTAAGATGTCCTGCCAGGCTTAACCAATTTTGTAACCGTAGTTTACACGAGAAACTCAGCGTGTGAGGAGGCTAACCTCTAATCTAGGAACTTTCACTACTTTGTAAATAAGCCAAGTTTTACTGCCTATGCATTTTTTTCTTAATGCTGTATGGGAAAGCACATGCATCTTGGGAGAGTTTGTAAGTAAACCAATTTTAACTTACCCAACATATTGCCTTTTTCTACGATGAGGAAGAGGGAAACTTTGGAAATAAACTTTTTTAAGTGGACAATTTTGGAATTCACTTTGAAGGGCATATTTTAAAGGTCTAGCAGCCTTTAATTTCTGCACTTTACTTTGTTGCACATTTTATGACTTTAAATCTCTGCTGGGATTCTCTCACCAAAGAGCACTTGCCCCAAACTTGGGTTTTGGAATCCAGGAACTCTCCTTTCTGTTATACCTATTTTTTCCTTGAACCAACACTACAACTCGTTACCCTCAACTCAAAGCTTTGCAAGTCAGCTCACCCATTCTTCTGTTAATTATAAAATATTAAGGAATTTACTAGACTACAGCAGGACTAGTGAATGTGCAGCCCTTCAGATGTTGCTGGACTACAATTCCCTTCATCCCTGACCATTGGCCATGCTGGCTGGGAGTTGGAATCTAACACCTGAAGGGCTACCAGGTCCCCTCTCTTATCAATAAGAACCTGTACTTAACTTTAGTAATAATTTGGGAAGGTCATGTACATTCACATCATTCTATGTTTTGCATTGGGTGGAGATTCCCAGGGTCAAAGGGCTTGTATTTTTTTTTACTGATCGTTTCTCTTCATGGTTTCTGACAGTGCAATCCTGCATATGTCTATTCAGAAGTAAGACACACTGAATTCAATGAAGTTTACTTCCAAATAATTGAAGTAAGGATTACAGCATAAGTTCTGCTTCTGCTTCTATTGTTCCAAAGTCCTAAATGTTAGCAAAGGCACTTAAGTAAGGCAGTTGGAGTTCAGAGAGAAAAATCCTGATAACACTTTACTAAGGAAATGGAGTAAAACTGCATATAATTTGAGGAGAAAGGTGAAACACGAGTTGTTTTGTCTTTCTTATTTCAGGCCTTGTACATCACAGAGGCACATTCACCTAAACATACAGAAGAGAAATCCTTGAGGACTATACAGCAAATCAGGGCACATGATACCTTAGTAAAGTTCATGCCGCTCTGACTGGTTGCTAAGCAACACAAACACCACCCCTTAGGTAGCTTATACCAAAAACTGAACAAACCTGCGAGCTACATACTGAATAATCTCTGCTGTTGCACTTCCAATCCAAAGTGCAAAAATACATGTTTGCTATTTTATGTGCAAAGTCTGCATATCCGGGGGGGGGGGGGGGTGAAATTTTGCTTTCCTTTGTGCCTTCTTCCTTTCCACTTCCTTTGCTCTCTACCTTCTGGTTAGAGAAAGATGAGGGAGAAAAGGCACTCACCATCTTGGAGCTGGTGGCATTGCCTTTGTAACACTTCCATTTCTCTCCATCACTACTGTAGAATATCTCAAACTGGGAGATGTAGAGGCTGGAGAACTTCTGCCGGGCTCCTTGTGTCTTTATCCCATGGATGATCTGTTGTCGTAGCAGGTCTACCTGGATGATAGAAAGCAGGAATTCACACCAAGTGAGACAATTGATTTTTGGAAGCTATGAGGGCCAGAGATAACAGAGGGAGAGGGAGAGAGGTTGCTTCTCAGGGCAAATGATACTAAGCTTGAGAAAGCAAAAGTTTTGCATTCAGAAAGTTCCAGGTTCAATCCTTTACCAATGGAGACTTGTCCATTAGGGAAAATAAGGCACTACACCACCAACTTCAGTCTCAATTCAATAAAGACTTTCTGATAGATCAGACACAAACAGTGAGGATTGGACATGTAACATCTAATTCCTTAAAAATCAGCACTGCCACACCACAGGGATGTGTGCTAAGTCCCTACCTGTATTCATTGTATACATACGATTGTGTATCATCTGACCTGTCTACTGCAATTATTAAGTTTGCAGATGACACCACCATAATGAGTTTAATAACAGGTGGAGACAAATCAGCATATAGAGAGGAGGTCCAAAAAATATCTGCATGGTGCCTAAGGAACAACTTGCACCTTAATATCAGCAAGACAAAGGAGATGGTTTTGGACTTTTGGAGGAAGAGAGGAGAACTAGCCCCGCTGTACATCGGTGAGGGCTGTGTGGAGAGAGTCTCTTCCTTTAAATTCCTAGGAGTTTATCTCAGTGAAAACCTTACTTGGAAAATAAATACAACCCAGGTGGTTAAGAAAGCCCAACAGAGACTCCATCTCCTCAGAGTATTGTGGAAGAACGATGTCAATCAACATTTGATGATCTCTTTCTATTGGTTAACAATAGAAAGCATCCTTTCATACTGCATCACGGTGTGGTACGCTGGTTTGACATCATCTGATAGGAAGTGCCTACAGAGGGTGGTGAATACAGCACAATATATTATGGACTGTCCCATGAATCCGCCGGATGCAATAGCAGAAGAACATTGCCTCAGGAGAATGAGGGAAATTCCCAGGGATGATTCACACCCTGGCCGGCACTTTCTTGATCTCCTGCCCTCAGGCAGAAGATATAGAAGCATGATTAGTCGCACCAACAGGGTAAAGAACAGCTTCTATCTGTGGGTTGTTAGGCTGCTGAATGAAAAGATAACAACAGGGCAACTGACTTTTGGGTTTGGTGGGTGTGCTTGGGGAATGAAGACTAAGAGAGCTGAGTGGGGGGTGCTCGTGTAATCTCACTGTATACAAGTTGTACAAGTGACAATAAAGTATTTCAATTTCAGCTCCTCCTACACCTACCTTCTTAGTTATGACTACCCAGCGGGTGGCCCTGCCCATCTGCTTCCTTCTCAGTCTCAGTGTTGCCCCTTGTAAAACTCAAGAGGGCAAACATTAGAATTATCTGGCTCTACTGTCATTGGCTCAAGCACTGCCTAATGTTGGTCTTCCTGCTTTCTTCCCCACCAGCCCCAGAGAGCACCAGCCACCACAGTCCTTGGTATCTTCGGATAGGGCTAGGAAATATCCATTTCCAGGAAGAGAAGGCTGCCATGAATGTATATGTATGTATATGGATATGGATATTTGTCTGTGTGTGTGTGTATCCTGCCTCTCCTTTTAAGGGGCACAGGGCAGGAAATTTCTGGGATTAAAAAAATCTATCTATCTATCTACACACACACACACACACACACATACACACACACACTAAAAGCAAACTGCTTCACCCTGCCTATCCACAGGCAGCTCTTGTTCCTGTGGAGACATGAAGGGCTCACTACCTCATGACTGCTCATAGCCCATGGTTGTTCTTTCCTAGCCAGCGCATTGGGACTGGAAGGGCAGGAGGCAGGTTGCCCCACAGTAGCTGGACCCAGAAAGCCAATGACAGGTAGAGCCAACTAATACTAGTTCTGTCCTTCTCCTCCTCCTCCCTACTGAGTTCTACACAGGCAGCCCTGAGACTGAGGCAGAGGCAGTGCCCTTTTTGCTGTAATGTACCTGCCTCCACTGCCAGCCACGATAAGCGGTTAAAAACACGGAAGGAGGCACAGTAGGCCTCCCTCCTGAGGCAATTGTGGCAAGGGCAGAAGAGCTGCTTCTTTACACTTGCCCTCTCCAGGCATTTAGACTTACAGTTTCAGTTGCAGGGGCAAGTCACGCTGAGCATACAGAGCAAAAGGTCTGAAGGGAGAGAGGGAGGCTTCACATCTATATAGGCTCCGTGCGATCTGGAACCCTGAGCAACTGGGGTATCAGTTTTCTTGGAAGCTTTGGCATGCAAAGGCTACATCCAGGCATTTGCTCTGAATGTGCCAATGCCAGAGGAAAGGCTCGGAGGGCAGCCCCAGTCTCTTTGCTCACGCATTCTCCAGAGAGCTGTCTGTGAGTGAGTAGAATGCATGAAGATAGATAAGCTCACTAAGTCCACTCTCCCCCCGCTGCTGCTGCCACCACCACCACTATCCCCCTTCCAGTTAGTAAGCAACCATCACCATGAAGGAGTCTCCTGTACACATGCAGGCTCCCTGTGTGATGCAGAACCCTGGGAAACCAGAGTTCCATCTCACCTAGGAGCATCCACAAGCATGGCTGGCTCTTCATTGCAAATGTTCACCCTCCAACTTGTGGAGGCTGGTTAGGGTGTTGGTGGAGTTATGGCACTTGCCCCCACTCATATGTTCTGCTAATTTGTGAGACTATAGCTCCTGAGTAGGGTTAGGCAGTAGTCTTAATCAAGTGTTAACACTTCTGTAGAAGGCTTGAGAAAGGAGCCTGAATACGGCTCCTCTCTGGAATTAAAAACCTTTACTGTCACCGTTGCCTGAGGCAGAGGCTAGTTTGAGGATTCTGTACCCCTCTGAGACTGGTGTTAGTGCTATTCACCTGCAAGATCCACACACACCCTTCCTGATCCTACCTGGATCCAAGCATTCTTTTCTGCAGTACTCCAGGCATTGATTGAACCAGATTTGTCAAGCCTAGCCAGGTTGGGGACCCATTGACCTTGGACAGAAAAAGTGGAGGAAGGAGGAATAGGACTAGATTAGAAAACGGGCATTGTTGGGAAGAGAGCAACAGTATCTCTCACAATAACAGGCTTTTTCCAGTTGCCCTAGAAGCAATACTTCAGAGATGTCCAACTTCCAAGACACTGTGATCTAAACCCACTATAAAAACACTGGCATTGATCCCCCCCATTGGATTGACCAAAGCTGTTGAGCTTTTTTGGGGAGAAACACCAATACAGTGGTGCCTCGCAAGACGAAAAGAATCCGTTCCGTGAGTCTCTTCGTCTAGCGGTTTTTTCGTCTTGCGAAGCAAGCCCATTAGCGGATTAGCGCTATTAGCGGTTTAGCGGCTATTAAAGGCTTAAGGGATTAGCGGATTAGCTGCTAAAAGGCTATTAGCAGCTTAGTGCCTTAGAAAAAGGGGTTGGGGAGCGGAAAAAAAACCCCAGGAATCGCAAGACATTTTCGTCTTGCGAAGCAAGCCCATAGAGGAATTCGTCCTGCGAAGCACCTCCAAAACGGAAAACCCTTTCGTCTAGCGGGTTTTCCGTCTTGCGAGGCATTCGTCTTGCGGGGCACCACTGTATTTGTTCAGCTTCTTCGGAAGAGGCTTCAGCAAAGTTGTTGAGCTTTTTGTTCAGCATGGTTTGGCTGAAATAGTTTTGTGAACCAAATTAGGCCTGGAGCCCAGTTGTTACCTACCAATGACTGAGGCCCATCTGAACTATACAAGTAAAGCAGTTATCATACCACTTTGAACAGCCATGGCTTCCCCCAAAGAATCTTGGGAAGTGCAGCTTGTTAAGGGTGTTGAGAGTTGTTAGGAGACCCCTATTACCCTCACAGAAAGTTCCCAGGATTCTTTGGGGGAAGCCTTTACTGCTTAAAGTGGGGTAATATTGCTTTAAATGTATAGTGCAAATGGTATCTGAAAAGCTTCATCTTGTCCACTGGATATGTCATCCTCCATCCCTCTGGTCTCTGGGTGTCTTTCCCAACCTTTTTTTTTTTTTAAGAAACACTACTCATTTGCTGAATACTCAGATGAAAGTAACATTTCCATGGACCCAATAAGAATGAGTAGAAAGCTAAAGTCACACATAAGACACAAATAACAGCAACTTCCACATGGAAAACATGGCACTTCAAGAGTGCACATAGATGCATAAGTAAACAGGAGTCTGCATGTCTCTGTTTTGTCTCTGAGGACTGAGCCCATCTAGGCCTTGTGCCAGAAGCCAGCATGGGCAGGTCAGTTGCCAAAGCCAGCAGGAGGAGGGGCTCTCTGTGGCTGACACTGGTCTCCTTTTGAAAAAATAAACATTTGTTTGAAGTCACCCAGCTCTGTAGGGAAGCAGTGGGCGAGGTAGCTAGAGCTGCTACCACCACGCACATCTTCTACACCTCTGGGTCCCACATCCATCTTTGGAGGAACCACTGCTTGTGCTACTGGAGACAGGTCGGAACAGCAGAAATGTCAGTGAATGACATTTCTGCTGCCTGTGCTACTCTGGACCCCCCAATCGCTTAAAAAATATCAAGGACTCATGGTGCTACCAGTCAACCTGTTTATCGATCACCTGGCCTTGGTCCAGTATATCTGAAGGAGCGTCTCCATCCCTATTGTTCTACCGGGACAGAGGTCCAGCACTGAGGGCCTTCTGGTGGTTCCCTCACTGCGAGAAGCCAAGTTACAGGGAACCAGGCAGAGGGCCTTCTCGGTAGTGGCGCCCTCCCTGTGGAACACCCTCCCACCAGATGTCAAAGAGAACAACAACTACCAGACTTTTAGAAGACATATGAAGGCAGCCTGTTTAGGGAAGCTTTTAATGTTTGATGTATTACAGTATTTTAATATTTTTTTGGAAGCCTCCCAGAGTGGCTGGGGAAGCCCAGCCAGATGGGTGGGTATAAATAAATTATTATTATTATTATTATTATTATTATTATTATTATTATTATTATTTTGCAGGGAGATGCTGGCCATTTAATAAGCATTAATTCTGATTTATTTTCAGGGAGGTGAGATGAGACTGCATCAGAACAAGCATTTCCTCCATACTTGCCAGGGTGTTTTACTATCACTTTCCTCATCACAAAAAGTCTGATCTCCATTGTGGAAGCAGGTTTCTCACACAAGACCCCATAATAATTATAGTTGCACAACCTTAATTTGCAGGTAGTATGTGACTGACTCCCACCTGAAAACAGTGAGAGTCTGGAAGCACCCTCAGTGGAGGGCCAGGGGACATGGGAAGCTACCTTATGCCAAGCCAGGCCATTAATTCATCTATTCACCATTGACCACTGACTGGCCTCTCCATTCCTCAGCTTCATGTGGGTTGTGAGTCCTTTAATTCCCCCTCCTTCACATGACATTCTCCAGCTACTGTTATCCAACACTTTCTCCTCCCTAAATCTGGGTATTCCCTGTGCAATGGATGTAGCACTCCTATCTGAATTTACAGAGCATAGGGAAACTCTGGATTTAGACAGCAGAAAGTGTGATACAGCAGTAGCTGGAGGAGAATCCCTCATGGAGGAAGGGGAATTAAAAGGGATTCACAATCTACACTAAGCTAAGGTATGCACCAGCCTTGACTGGATTCCCAGAGTTTCAGACAGGAGCCTCTCCGAGCCCTATTTGGAGAGTCTGGAAATTGAAACTGGGGCATTTTGCATGTGAAAGAGTAGCCATCATATAGCATTTGTGCAAGCAAATCACAATGAATGCACAATAAACAGGTTGTCTGGATGAGCTCCCTGGATGAGCCTGGAAGCACCTGGAGCCAGGAGTCATGGTGTGGAGGTTCTGATTTCAAAATATGAGACACTCACAGAGCTCTGTGGAGCTGTAATGTTCTGGTAAATGCCTCATTCCTCCTAAATGGGATGGCAAGAATCTGTAGCAGAAACAAGTGTTCCATCAATTAATAAACCAAGATTCAAGTGCTTACCATAGTGTTCTGAAGCTGTGATCTGTGAATCTGCAATGTAGCCAGAAGCTAGGCCCAGAGGAATTTGACACCCTGAAATGAAAAGTTTGAGAAAATATAAAGGTATTTTAATAAAGACTTATAAATAATGTTTTCTAAATTCTGGGCTTTGAGCTGTCCTGGGAATGCAACAGACCATGAAATATATTTCAAATTCCAGCTTAATATTTAGAATGCCTGATGGCTCGCTCTTGTAGGGCAGGACTAAAGTTGCAGAGATCTCAATCCTGCCTACGTTTTTGGGGTGTCATGGCATCCATAGAAGCAATAAGGACTCTACCTTATACACTGAACCTTAGACATTGGTCTATCCAATTCAAAATTGTCTGCACTGACTAGCAACAACTCTCCAGGGTTTCAGCCAGGGGTTCTGTCCCAGCCCTACCTAAAGACACCAGGGATTGAAAATGGGACATTCTGCATGCAAAGCAGATACTCCATCAATAAGCAACAGCCAATTCCCCATTACCTGCTGTAAAATGCAACAGAACAGCATTCTCCCTTTCATCTCTTCACCCATTACAAATGTTCTTTTAAGTGTATCCTGACCTGCTCTTTGCCTGATTGCCACAAGGAACAAATGTGAGCTTTATGTTGAAAGCAGCTTTCAGTCCAACTTGCAGATGTCTGAGGGTTGATCAACAGCTAGAGCTAAGTGGTAAAAATCTGGATCTTAGAAATGTATTGTCACTCCTTTTATGTCTTTTTCAGAAACATAACACAGAGAAACTGAGATCTGAGCCTGTTCCTATCAGTGAACCAAAGTGCCAGGAAGAAGAATGTCATGCTTTGCTACTCACGCTGGTCGTACACTAGGAAGAAGGCACTCATCCCAGCCTGCTCATGCTCAGCAACCATACATTCCACCTGCCAAATCCCAGGATGGGATGGGCTCATTTCCACTGTCTCAAAGGCACCTGCAACCAGAAGGGGGAAAGAAGGTCAGCTGGTTATTCACTACTGTGTGCTGAACACTAGAAGAAGGAAATAAGAGTTTTGCATGTGAGTTAAAGTTGACCATTGGAGACTCTCTTTGGGAAGAGGGTGGTCCTTCAGAATGAAGTGATGTTACATACACATGCAAGTTCTTTGTCTAAAAGAAAGAGCTTTAAGAGGTGCTATAACAATCCTAAGGTCTCAAATATAAAATAAATGTTCATAGATGTGCAAGGCAAACACATACATAAGTTTATAAACCATGTGTCTGAAACAGTACAGGAGAGCAATCCTGAAGCCATTTTGACTCTCCCAGTGACCTCAAATATTCCTCTGCAGTAAGGGAGGAAAATGGGGAAAGCCTTCCCATTGTCTTTTTGCTTACAAATCCTGTTTGTGTGTAAGTTTGGAATAGAATAGTTATTTTCCGAACTTAAAAATGGAAAGCATAATGCTGGTGGTCAACAAAAGAGGTTTAAAGACTGTCTCAAGGCAAATCTAAAAAAATGTAGTATAAGCACCAACAATTGGAAAACACTTGCCTGTGAGCGCTCCAGTTGGGGAACAGCCTTTACCAAAGGCTTTGAAAACACTCAAACTCAGGACGCAAGGGAGAAACATGCTAAGAGGAAGGCACGCTTGGCAAATCCACACCGTGATCAACTCCCACCTGGAAACCAATGTTCCCACTGTGGAAGGACACGTGGATCCATAATTGGCCTCCACAGTTACTTACGGACTCATTGATAAAACCGTGTTTATGGAAGACAATCTTACTCAGCTACGAGTGATTGCCAAAGAAGAAGATTTGTGTATGAATAGGGTGATCCTGTGACTTGTATTCAGGAACTAAAGTATTAACCATCACAAAAAAAAAAATGGCCAGGCTGTCCAGGTAATGCAATCAGTGACCATTATCACGTATCCTGGCAAACAGGATTTCTGTTGTAGACAGACCTCCTCTGCTGTATACATCCTTCTGTGATGTATGTATGATGCTTCAGGGGGGTGGTCTTGGGCTACAGATTGGGCAGTTTCAAAAGTCTATATAAGGGTTTGTGTATCATTGTTCAGGGTTCTCTCTCCTCCCTCCTGTGTGTGGGGAGTGCGGACCCTGTTGCAACAGTACTTTTCTATTGCAATAGAGATCAGGCTTACTAGCCACTTTGCTTCTCAATATACTCTGGTTGGCCTCTGTTATTTTCTCCTACTGATAGGGAACCCTTGGATACCACAACTCTTGGATACCCCATAAGGGGAAAGGAGCAGTTTTTTCTTATAACAGATATTGAGGGGGGGGGGGGAGAGAAAGAGGGACTGCTCCACCCTTTCTCCTCCTGCCACTTTGCCAAGCAGCCTTGCTACACACTCCAGTGTTCAAAAAGAACATCTGCAGCATTTTGAGCTCTACAGTTAACAAGGAATCTGCAGAAGACAGGATTTAGCAGGGATGTAGCACTCCTTTCCCCAGACTACTCACAACTGCTGTTTCCTAAGGGGGGGGGGGCGTGTGTGGTAGAACTCCGGTAGAACTGGAGTTAAGATCACAGAAAGCTGTTTTATACAAAGTCAGTATTATCTGCACTGACTAGCAGCAACTCTCCATAATTTCAGATGCAGGGAATTCCCAGCTGTACCTGGCGAGGCTGGGGATTGAACATGGGACCTTCTGATTATTATTATTTTTTAAAAGATGCTCTACCACTGAGCTACACAGCCTTCCATGTAGCTACAGTCCATTCTGTCAGCTTCAGTTACAGTACATGTTGTGGGCAAGTTAGCCTTTGGGGGACTCTCCCTGGGATATGATAAAGAACGTTCAAAGTCGGTCCTGGAGGTTTTGTTAAATATGATTAGAAGGGACTAATTGGTAAAAGGTATTCAAGTGGGGGCAAAACAGTACAAATTGAAAGCATTTGCTGATGATTTGGTATTGACTTTACAGGAGCCAGAATCTAGTACTAAAAGAGTATTAGAACTAATTCAAGAATTTGGTCAGGTAGCAGGTTTTAAGTTGAATAAGATGAAAACTAAGGTTTTAGAGAAGAATTTAACTGAGATTGAGAGAGATAAGTTCCAGAAGGAGATGGGACTGACATTGGTTAAGAAAGTGAAATATTTAGGGGTTAATATGACTGCTAAGAATGCGAATTTATTTAAGGATAACTACGAAAAAAATGGGACGCGGGTGGCGCTGTGGGTAAAAGCCTCAGTGCCTAGGACTTGCTGATCAAAAGGTCGGCAGTTCGAATCCCTGTGGCGGGGTGTGCTCCCGTTGCTCGGTCCCAGCGCCTGCCAACCTAGCAGTTCGAAAGCACTCCCGGGTGCAAGTAGATAAATAGGGACCGCTTACTAGCGGGAAGGTAAACGGCGTTTCCGTGTGCGGCTCTGGCTCGCCAGAGCAGCGATGTCACGCTGGCCACGTGACCCGGAAGTGTCTTCGGACAGCGCTGGCCCCCGGCCTCTTGAGTGAGATGGGCGCACAACCCTA
This sequence comes from Podarcis tiliguerta, assembly GCF_965153285.1. NCBI lineage: Eukaryota > Metazoa > Chordata > Lepidosauria > Squamata > Lacertidae > Podarcis > Podarcis tiliguerta. The sequence continues at coordinate 31,537,266 of NC_139553.1, forward strand.
GAGTCTGTCGAGACTGGCCCGTATGGGCAGGGGTACCTTTACCTTTACTAACTATGAAAAATGTTGGTCTGAAGTGAAAAAGGATTTAGAAATATGGTCAAATTTGAAACTACCACTGTTAGGCCGAATTGCTGTCATAAAGATGAATGTACTGCCAAGGTTGCTGTTTTTGTTTCAAACATTGCAAATTGTGGATAAAATGGACTGTTGAAAGAAGTGGCAGAGAGATATCTCTAGATTTGTCTGGCAGGGCAAGAAGCCTTGAATAAAATTTAAGATATTAACAGATACAAAAAAGGGAGGTGTGAGGAGGTCGATGAAACAAGCTAATGAAAGGTAAAGATATGGAATATTGGATGTGTGTGTTTAGTGTTTTGTTTTGTTTTTGTTTTTGTTTTTCTCTATATTGTTGCCTTATGTTTCTATATTCCTTTTTCTTTTTTCTTTTTTCTTATGTATTGCAATTGTAATTGTAATGTATGTTTTGTTAAATTTTTTATTGTTTTTTTCTGTTTCTTTTTTCTTTTTTCTGTAATTTCTAAACTTCTAATAAATATCTTTAAAAATAAAAATAAAAATAAAGAACGTTCAAAGTATGTGTGAAAGCTGGAGAGAGCAGCCACCTAGTTTACATAGGTGCTGTTGGGGCTTCAGCATTGCCTATGTCTATCTATGTTTATTCTCCTAGTTAAAAAACCAGCAACAGATTCAAATGTGTAAAGTGGATGGTATTATACCTGTTGTTACCTGCCACCCCAATCTCCAAGTAGCGAGAGAGACTCCAGGGTACTTACCTAGAGTTCAGTTTCCTTGGAATGAAGATCAGCAGAGATTGTGGTGCCTTTAGCACATATGGTTTTATTTACGTGTGTGTGTGTGTGTGTGTGTGTGTGTGTACATATATATATGCAATCTGAGCATAGGACGGAGGGGCTCTAAAGCATTCATACTGCAACAGCTATTGCATCCCAATTAAAATTCCATGACAGCCCCAAAGTCTAGCACGCAGCAAGCATGTTTTCTAGCTTGCTTGCAGCTCTCTCCCACACGCAACTCTGGCTATTGTATTCCTATGTAGCAGCTAAGAGAAGGGGGTGAGGGAAAGGCCCATCCGTTTATTCTATGGCACAGAGCAACACTTTTGGTTATGCCAGATGATAGTGCTTAAGTAGCCAGCCAAAGCCATTACCTTGACAAAAGAACTGACTTGGAAAATTTCCCCTTATACATTCTACCCTCAGATACAGAATCCAGATACATGCAGACTGGATGTCCCCCCAACCAAAAAAACGCCCCACATAACATTATATTAGAGACTTGTCAAAAATGGGTGAGTCTAAATTCTCCCAGTCATTACTTGGAGTGAAGGAACTGAGGAATATGATCTACATTTCCAAATGTTACAACACAGTTCTTGGCTATCTTTAAGTGTGTTTTGAAAGAAAATAGTCTCCAATGTCCCTTCTAACTCTTAAGGGCTATATTAGAGTTGTTGCTCAGAGCAGTAACCACTGAAGTCAATGGAAATGACTAACCCAGGTCCATTAATTTCAATGGGCCAACTTAGGGTAGAGCAGAGTTGGATATGGCCCTAAAATTCTACAATGATGAATTTGAAGAACTGAGTTCTGCTAAGCCCTGGTTTAAGTTAAGCATGATGTAAGCTAAGCATGATTTAGCATGATTCTGTACATGGCTTCTACTTGGTTTATTGTTATCATTATTACATTTATATCCCACCTTTCCTACAAGGAGCTCAAGATGGCATACCTTGTTCTACCCCTCCTCCTCAGTTCTATCCTCACATCAAACCTGTGGGGTAGGTTAGGCTGAGAGGCAGTGACTGGGCCAGGTTCATCCAGTGAGCTACATGGTCCAGTTGGGATTTGAACTCTGGTTCCCCAGATCCAATCCAACATTCTAACTGCTGCACCACACTGGCTCTCTACTGCTCTATGTGTCCTCTATGCTATAAAAGAGGCACTGGCTGCTGAGCTCTTTCCCCCGAGGATATTCCATAGTATTCCACAGGCAGATATAAGCTGGCAAGAAGGTTATGTATAAAGACATCCATTTCATGGCTTACCAGGATAGAGGTTGTAGACTCCTAAGCGGTACTCCTGGGCCATTCGGATAGTAAAGACTTGCCCATGGAAGTGGACAGAGTGGATGTCTTTGGCACCACCCACATTCAACAGATACCACCGCACCCTCTGGTGCTGACCCATCACTAGTCCTGGTAGACTGTCTCTGACATAACCATTGATAGCTGGACAACAGAGAGAAGTAAAGAAGAAGGAAAATCAGAATGGGGAAAAGGAAGAGCAAAACCCTTATACAGTGGTGCCTCGCAAGACGAAAAGAATCCGTTCCAGGAGTCTCTTCATCTAGCGGTTTTTTCGTCTTGCGAAGCAACCCCATTAGCGGATTAGTGCTATTAGCGGTTTAGCGGCTATTAAAGGCTTAAGGGATTAGCGGATTAGCTGCTAAAAGGCTATTAGCAGCTTAGTGCCTTAGAAAAAGGGGGTGGGGAGCGAAAAAAAATCGCAGGAACTCGCAAGACATTTTCGTCTTGCGAAGCAAGCCGATAGGAAATTTGTTTTGCGAAGCACCTCCAAAACGGAAAACCCTTTCATCTAGCGGGTTTTCCGTCTTGCGAGGCATTCGTCTTGCGGGGCACCACTGTATATGCTGTTGTTTTCCATTGTTCTGATATATATACATTTGTTTTCATATGTAACAATTCTTATATAGTCAATTGTTTTCATATAAAACAAAACAAAGCGGTATATACAAAAACAGCAAATACCATATATCCCACACTAAAAAGCCCAATTCCCTATGTTCTGAAAATCCAAATAGGAGAGTTACATTGATTGCATAGGGAATCTCTGGATTCTGGGAGGAGAAAGTGCAGGGCAACAGCAGATGAAGGAAAACAGCACGCAGACAGGTAGAATTAAGGGATGCACAAGGGAATCACAATTCACATTAAGCGGGGGTATGGACAGGCCCTAAGAGCTCTGAATCAATTTTAATTGCACAACTTCCGAGTGGTGCAACAATAAAGCTGCTAGGACATTTGCAAAGCTAAGTAGTGTCTAGTATGGTTGCAGTGGGTTGGGCTAGATGACCCTGGGGGTCCCTCCAACTCTACGGTTCTATTATTTGTCTGCCCCAGCTGCAAGAAAACATGTCTGTCCCATATCGGTCCATATCAGTCCACCAAAGGCGCACTCTTCCATTCTCTTCCTAGACAGACAGATGCCAACACAATTCTATGAATCTGAATTTACTGGCATGTGATTGAAAATAGTGACAGTCAGGAAGAGCCATTAGGTGTTCCCCTCTGAAAAGGCTCCATCTTATACAGCCACCTTCTGCAGATCACACAGCAGAGGGACACAGAGCGGAGCTTCCATCAACGATTTGAGCAGATTTACCTGGGAGAAGGAAGGGATTTCCATCACATCTCTCCTTGCCCCAATGCCAATTATACTGGGAGCATGGAAAGAGATGAAGAGGTGGAAAGAAGGTTATTACCATAGAAAGAATTGCTTGCTTTAAAGGCAGGATCATCCGTCTGGATGTGGCAGGGATGCAGACAGTTCCTCTCAAGGTTCTCAGCAAAATACCAGCTCTTGGTCTCATCAAAGATGGTGAAGAGCAAGGAGAATTCCTGGACAGCCAGCTGCCTTCTGTATGCTGTGCTCAGTACTCCAGGCCGGCAGATAATCAGAGGTCCAACAAGACCAGAGTGTAGGTCTTTCTCCTAGAATTAAAAATTGAGGGCAGGTGGAAGTGAGGTATATCAGTTCCTGTACCCCAGCAGCACTGCAAATACGGAAATCACCAATATGGTGCTCTCCAAGACATTGCTGGACTACAATTCCCATCATCCCTGACCACTGGCTATGTTGGCTGGGGCTGATAGGGTGTTGGAGTCCAGCAATAACTGGATGGCATCATGTTGGCTACCCCCAGTTTAGAGTCATGTTCATGCCATGTCAACCTGGATTATGAGGCTAAGAAGCCTCACCTTTTAATGGGGATTAGACAGATTCCTGGAGAATAAAGCTTCCCCTCCTTTGTGACCAGTATACAGGGGATGTAAAAAAAAGAAAGAATTGCAAGCTAGCTACTTTTCTGTGGGCCTACTTACAAGCCTGGTATAAAAACTGAAAAAACTAAAGTCAGATCCAGTTATAACTATGCAAAGCTGATGTATATGAAGCTCTCATCCCTTCTCTTCCTTCCCTTTCTTTGCTCCCTTCCCTTTCTCTGCCACAATAGCACCTTCCATTTAATGGTTTCCCCAGATGGGCTGCAATCCTTACTATATATTAAGCAGGACAAGGCCACTTTCACATCAGATGTAATTTTCAAAGTCCTCCCTTTGCGCCCATGCCACTTAGAATGGGAGCATGGAAAGCAAAGGGGATGCTGATGGAAGTAACAAGGACATTTATGTCCTAGAGCCATCTGTGGCAAACTTCCTCAGATGTCTTAACTAAACAGATGAGGAGTTGCAGTTATGGAAAGGGAATCCCAAGGTGTCGCTCAGTGGGAGAGCACATGCTTTGCACACATGGCATTCCAGGTTCAAGCCAGGTAAGCCTGGGAAGGGCTTCTGCCTGAAATCTTGAAAAGCAACATTCTGTGACCTGACCAGGAATGGGGAAATCTGCTGGTTTTGATTTTCCCAGCCTTGAGTTTAGTTCTCTACATTTCCACATCAGTGTGTGTGTGTGTGTGTGTGTGCGCGCGCGAACTAAAATATATGCACTAAAATACTCATGAATATTATATAAAATGTCATCATGAATATTTATCAGTATTTTAGTGCAAATCTCCCCTAAAAAAACACATTTTGTTTGTAATTTTTGCCTAATACTGTATACACATTTTTGCAAAGCAATCTCCCCTGATATGATGCAGTTGTGCATGCTATTTTCACTAATATATGCATTTATATTTATGCTGGTATATGCATTTTTGCACACGTTACTTGGCTTGGCATTGCAAGATTTGGAGAAGTGCAAATTTGAAAAGTTGGCTGTGTTTCAGTTTGGATATTGTTTCAGAAAGTGCAATTTAAATTTGCATTTAAATCCATCTTTAAATGCAAACTGAATCTAATTTTTCCATCCCTAGCCATGACTAACCTCCTCTCTTGACAAGAGCACATGCAGACCTTCCCTCTGAGAGAACTTGGGGAACAAGAAAAAAAAAAAGCCTTTTCAAGTGTGGCCCCCTGCCTGCGGAATGCTCTTCCAAGTGAGGCCTGTGGCAGCCATTGACATCCTTTGGTGTTGCATTAAGACATTCCCCTTCAACTATGCATTGGATGGAATTTGATCCAGCTGAGTTTAATGCTGTTCTTGGTAAGTTCACCCCATCCCATAGAAGCTAGTGTTTTAATGTATTAATTTGGTTGCTTATATTTTGTTGGAGTTTTTTTTTTATGATGGTAGCTGTTTTTAACAATTTTGTATGTTTTCAAACTTGATCTAAGTTGCCTTGAGACAGCCATGTGTTAAATGACAATCAAATCAAATCATCAGTATGCAGATATAATTTGCTTGTTTTGCACATTAAGTTTCATCAGCTTGCAAGAAGAGACTTTGCTTTTTAATCTTTGCAAGGTGCCCGCTGTTAGGTCTGGCCAGCCCTCTTGTCATGGCCCATGAAATGCCCTGATACAAACAGCAGGAGAGCATGCATTACCCACTTACCAGGCTAATACTGGAGAAATATGCCCATGCCTTGCAGTCAAACTCATTGGCTGTAGGAACCATGTGTGACAACACCTTGATGGAATAATCTCGGACCTCGCCAGGCTGCACAGAGTCCTGGATGGGCTGCTCTACTTCCTCCCCATTTCCTTCATAGGGCAGCAGGTTAGAATGGAATGAATACGGGCGGGAAGCCAGATTCTTGAAAGTCACCTGGGTGAAGGGAGGGAAGAACAGGCGCAAAGAGGAGAGTTAACTTTTGGGAAGGGGGATAAAGAACAAAGACAACGCAAGCTGTTCTTTACTCTATTGGGGTCACCTTTTAAGCTGGAAGACAATACACCCAGTGCTGGCTTGGATTGGTGGGAGTTGTAGCCCAAAATGCCTGGAGGCCACCAGCTTGAGGAAGGCTGATCTGAGCCAAAACTACCAAGGTAACCCTGGGGGCCTAGCCCAGTTGGGCATATTACTGCCCCCCTCCCTAAATGGTCAGCTTTTTAAAAAAGTACCTTGCCCTTTTACATATGGATATATTGATGCACAAAGGCAGAAATCTGCCCAATCACTCACCAAGAAGAATTGTAATTAAATATCTTTTTTTAAAAAAAAGAAGTAATCTTACACAGGTAACTGTAATGATGCCCTGCCCCCCACCGCATCCATAGACCTTCTTCCTATACATGACCAGCCCAAGACTTTTTGCTGCTTTGGATGAAAGACAAGGTGATGTGTTTCCCCCCATCTCCCATTCCATATAGAAAAGCCAACTGAACTGGCAGCTGACACTGGAGATGAAAAAGTGTCCTGTTGGGCACCTGACAGTAGGCTAGCCTAGTGGCACGGGGCAGTTCATGTGGCACATATAGTTCTGCCATCCAAAGTTTTGTCTGCTGCCTCATTTTGCCTAATGGGTAGAGCTGACCCTGACTCCTTAACACAAAGTGTGCGGCTACTAACCTGTTATGGACAATCAAACTGGCTCGAGGTCTGAAGGAGCCCTGGGCTGTGTCCTTGTCTCTATCAGTGCAAAACTGCCAAGCGTCTCAGAAAAAAACGGGACATCCTGGTTTTTGGAGTGAGATTGTGGTGACCATTTTGGGTACTGCGCTCTCACCCTGGAAAAAGCACTTTTTCCAGGGCAAGATTGTGGCATGGTGTCATGTGACTCGACGTGGAGCACATCCTGGAAGTCATGCATCCCTGTTTTTAAAATGAAAATGTTGGACAGTATGTCAGTGGGATGCTGATCAGTGCCAAGTGGCTGGGTCTAGTTGCCATTTCAATTCTTCACAGAGCCCCAGAGCAAAGTTCTGCCAAGGGCATTGTAGGGAATTTAAGTGGCAAGCACTGGGCCCTTACTAGGTGGCTGGGGTCCTTGCAGTTGCCTAAGAATTCCAAGTGCTGACATCAGGCTTTTCTTACAATGATATATGAGCTGGACGTGATATGTAAGGTAAAATACAGACCTAAACAAATGGATTATGTAGAGGGGGGATAGACTATTTTTGTTTTTATAATCCCACTTTAAGTATGAGAGATGAGACCCTTAAGCTCTTCCCGTATTTCACATCAAGTGTCTCACCATGATGACATCATCAACCTGTGCTCGGATGTATGGTCCCAAGATGCCCAAGTGTTCTTCCAATTCTCCACGGACCTGTGGCTGAGTGAAAGAGCTGTCTAGGTACTCTCGGTAAACTACTTTCTTGTACTGCCTGGATGGCTTCTTCCAGCTGTTCTTCAGATCCCTGTGAAAACATAAGAGGGTGGTGTGATCAAGTACAGACTTTTTTTTGGAAGCGGCTGCAGATTAGCATTTCTATATGTAACTGCCTTGCAATCCAGCACCATCTAGGGCAGAGAAAGGGTGTTCTGCAACATTTATCCACCCTGTCACCTAATATTTCTTAAGTAGACCTTTATCTAGTCACTACCAGTCAGCTCCTCTTGTGATTTTTTTAAGGCACATATCATGGTTGCAACTTTCTGCTGTCCCAAAATCCAACAGACAGGTCACCATTTCACATATGTGCCCATGCACTGTGCAGCTCTAAGAAACACTGAGACAATATTTATACATACAGTAGGTCCCAGTTCAGGTCTTTAATCTGCTGTAAGGCTCAGGATGCGATCTTGGGTCATCACCATCTCTCAGCTTAACGGACCTTACAAAGCGGTTGTGAAAATTAACAAGTTGGGGAGGCGCTATGTATGCTGCCCTGTGCTGCTTGGTGGAAGGGTGGGATACAAATGTAATATTCAACTTTTTTTAAATTAAATGTTTTTAAAGCAGTACAAGGATGATTATGCGGAAACTACATCACCATTTCAGAAAGTTTCAATACAGCATCAGCCAAAAGCCTTTCCCTCTTCCTCCTCACATCACCTCTGATCTTTGGAGGTAAATGTTTGGAGGTAAAATCTCAGGAGCATCTCAAATAAGCTCACTGGTCTAGATCAGCCTTCCTCAGCCTTGGGACTCCAGATGTCATTGGACTACATCTCCCACCATCTCCAACCACTGGAACATACTGGCTAGGGATGATGGGAACTTATTCTAAGGTCAGCACAATCCTGGGACCCAACATGGGAAATGGCTGCTCTAGAGAGCATTGCGGCTTATGAATTTCTAGCCCCACAGTCCCCAAAAGCTGGGCAGAACTTACTTGTCTCTTAGATATGGTGAAGATGTATGGTTCCCATAATCCCACATCACCTCCACTGCAGCAATGAAGTACTGTCGGACTCTGCCATTGAAAGTACGTGGATCCTGGTCATCTTCCCCATATATATCAAATTCTTGCTTGTCCTCAGAATTGCTGTAATCATCATAGTCAGATGCTCGATTCAGAGTCTTTGAGGAGTTTGTCACCATAGATCCTTTGAGGTTGGTCGGTGCCATGGAGATATCCATATGGACCTTGGCTCCTGAGGTCCTACTCTCACCTTTGCTGAATCCATGCGCTGGGGCTCCAATTTCTTCTACTCTTTTCCTCCTTTCAAATTTTTGAATATTGCCACTTATGGAATGAACGTCCCCTCCTTCACTATGGATTTCCTTTTGTCTATCTGCTTCCTCCCACAGCTGCTCTTGAAAGGGAAGATTGACAGCTAGGTGACCTTGAGAGTCCAGATTGTTTTCTGCTGAGGCCCATCTTTCGGAATTTTCAGTCTTCTCCCTTTTTATTTCTGGATCACTGTGAGTCATAACAGGAACCTCTGGAGTTGCAGGAAGTCCAGCCTCATTTGTCTGACTGGTGGTCTTATGGAGAACAGAGCCAGCACCTTTGAGTTGTCCTCCTGCAAAGACGGTGGGGGCCAATCCAGGTTTGGCTTCCATACTACTGTGCCCAAGAGTTCTAGGATAACCAGAAATTGTGTCAGCTGCACCCCCTACATCCTCTACTTCATGAGACAAACTGGCTCCTCTCCAAGTCTGTTGGGAATAAGGAAGGTTCAGGGAGTGCGGGACTGGACTGGACTGGACTGAGGTGAAGAGAGAAGATGAAGCAGTTGTCTTGCCAAGTGTGGTTGCTTGTTGGTTTCTTGTAGCCACATCTGCCAAAGGTGCCTTTATTAAAGAAGCCTTGGCCTTATTGTTTAACTTGAAGAAGTTACCATTGAGCAAAGCCTGAGCTCTTTCTTCAGCTTTTCCAGAACTCTTCATTTCCCTTGCTGGTACAGCATGTCTTTCTTCCAACGTGGCCTGGTGTGATTTCAGAGACCTCTTTTCCAAGTGACCACCACATCCATGAGGACCCAGATGACAGGGCTGCAACCTCATCCCATCTGATGACTTTTCATGGCTCTGAATTTCTGGTTCTGGTTGTAGCTTTATCTCCCCCTTTCTTACAAACTCTTTAGAATTTGTGTCATTTCCCAGGTCAACTAGCTGTGATGGAGGTGACTCCCCTTGATGAAAAGCATCCTCTTTTTCTGATAAACTTGTTTTAGGAAGCAACAAACTACCCAGCAATCCATGGGAATTTGGGTTCCAGATTCTGTTTGCGGTGGCATCAACAATGAGCAAAGCTTTATTCTCTTTCCCCCCAAAATCCTTATTTTGGCTAGTTTCTTGGAAACCTTCTTGGAGTGCTGAGCTGTCTGGTCTTTGACTAGTGTGAAATGGATGTGTAGAGAATCTATCATTACTCTCCAGAATGTCATTAGTATAGTCAGAGGTCTCTAGAATATTTGGGTTGTTAGTCAATCTGTTTGGAGCCACTTGCTCACCATTCTGTGCAAATAAAGAAGCATGTTCCTTCAAATTACCTGGGCCTCTAGTAGCTGTGTCAACCATCTCTGTCTCATGACCCTGAAAACGCTTTGCTGGAGATGTTGTCTCATGTACTTTGTCATGAGAGGCTGTATGTGCACTATTTTTGCCATGAAGGAAGTCTTCACTTACAGATGTAAAAGGGCCTTGACTTCCTATAGTTGCAGTAGATATTTGCAGTCCTACTTTCTCATTCAATGTTGTATCTAGCATCAATGATACAGCATTATGCCCTTCAACTGTGTTAACTGTGTTTACATCTTCAAGCGAAGCTCTTTCAGAAAATCTGGAATCTGGATATACGTCATTTTGTTGTGTTAAATTACTGTCAGTTTTAAGAGGGAGTCTTTTCACATTCAAGGTCAGTCTTTCTGCAAGGCCCATCCCATCCTGCAACCCCTTTGACTGAATGCTGGTAACAGGGTCTTCAGGAATTGCCTCCACCTTTTCCGATGGAGGGGCTGAATGAGGCTTCATGATCTCCACTGCCTCCTGTTTATCTGATTTCTCTCGGACCATCCCAGCTCCTTCAAGTGGGCTGAATGTCCCAAAGGGAAGAGTCTCGTTACCCAGACTGGTTGCAGTTTCTAACACACTCTTATTAAGATGAAACTCTTTCCATGAGAGAGAAGAGTTTCCTGTGAAAGAATGCTGTTGGAAACTTTGCTTGAGCATAGTTGATGGTTCTTCTTCTGCTGGAAAGGCACCAGTGGGCTTAACAAGGTCATCTTGGGAAGAAGGTAAAGAAATGTTATCTTGATATAAGGACTCTCCAGGAGGCGATGGCAAGTCAGTAGGATTCTTTTTCTTGTTTAATTTAAAAAGCTTATTGGTTTCACGACAAGGAGCCAAATGGTGGTTGGTCTTCTGCATTTCATTTTCTGCATCTCCATGCTTCTTTAGGCAAGGCTGGACAGGCCTGTTTTTCCTGGGGAAGCCTCTTGGTTGCAAGACATTGGCTTCATTTAGTTCACCTTCTGGTATTAATTCATAAGAGTAATCATATTCCATTTCATTGGGGCATTTGGAAACAGTGAACGTGGCTCTCATTCCTTGCCTCCTGAAGTCTGGGTTCAAGCATCCCAATATCCATGTGCCTGTCTCAGGTAAAAGGATTGAAGGAAAAAATGAGATCATTATTGGCAATAAAGCACAGGGGCTTTCTCTCTTTCTGCTCGGTTAGGGGTACAACAACCAGAAGGGGTAAGACCAATAACACTCTCTCTCAAAATTCAAAATGTGTCGATGAATTCCAGGAGGCTGACTGCTGGGTTACCAGATCCCAACAGACAATGTGTAAACCTCTTTTACTGAGAACAGAGGCAGCCTGGGAAGGGACAGAGCAGACCCCACTATCCTACTGTATGCGTGAGACAATGGATAATAGGTAACATACCCAATGCCCTGCAGATGGAGTCTGACTTCCATCAGCTCCAGCCACACAGAGCCGGCCCACCCATGAGGCAGGGTGAAGCGCCCACCTCAGGTGGCAAAAGTGTAATAGGCAGTGCTCAGCCCACCTTATCACTTCCAGCAGAAGTGGCCAGAGGGAGGTGTTTCAGCGCCCACAGGTGGAGAAGCTTGAGTGGCAATGATTTATGGAATGCCCTAGCTGCTGCCAAGTTTGGTGAGAACTGGGGTGTTCCTATATGCCACATTACTGCTTGGCTCCCCTGCTCCCTGGGGTGGAGAAGCTGAGCAGCAATGCTTTGAGCAGTGCTCTGGCTCCCTCCAAATTTGGCTAGAGCCAGGGCATTCCTGCATGCTATATTGTTGCTTGGCCACTCAGCAGAGAAGCTGAGTGACAATGCTTTGTGGAATACCCCAGCTCTTGTCACGTTTGGCAAGAGCCAGGATGTTCTGGCAACAGAACTGGTGGTGAAATAGGACAGGATGCCTCTGTCAACCAGTATGGCCATTGGTCAGGAGTAGTGCGTACCTCTGAGTACCCCTTTAAAAATGCACTGGTCAGGAGATGATGTGAGATGTAGTCTAACAATGTCTGGAGGGTACAACGTTAGCTACGACTGCAATAGATCAAGAGAAGGAACTCTTAAGCCTCTTTAAATGAGTCCATCCTGCTTAGTCATCCTCACTTTAACTCTTCTTTCAAGGAAAACAAAGCAGGACAGACATTAAATAATGTTAAAGGTTAGAGAAGCTGAGTCACTTTTTCATGTCAAATGACTTCTGGTGCTTAGGAAGGGATCAGATTTGGCATACTGTCTTAAGTAGCACGGGATGCGGGTGGCGCTGTGGTCTAAACCACTGAGCCTAGGGCTTGCCGATCGGAAGGTTGGCAGTTTGAATCCCCACGATGGGGTGAGCTCCCATTGCTCGGTCCCAGCTCCTGCCAACCTAGCAGTTTGAAAGCACATCAAAGTGCAAGTAGACAAATAGGTACCACTCCAGCGGGAAGATATACAGTGTTTCAGTGTGCTGCTCTGGTTTCGCCAGAAGCGGCTTAGTCATGCTGGCCACATGATCCAGAAAAACTGTCTGCGGACAAACAGCTCCCTCAGCCAGTAAAGCGAGATGAGCACCGCAACCCCAGAGTCGTTCATGACTGGACTTAACTGTCAGGCGTCCCTTTACCTTTACCTTAAGTAGCACATCTAACTCACCTGGTTTCTCCATGGACATGAAGACAGTCTCTCCAGAGAGGGGAAAGAGTGTGAGGGTCTCTTCAAAGACTGTGTTGTGCTGAAAAGTATTCCCGGAGAAGAAGACGGACAGAAACTCAGTCTGGGAACCTACACTGAGGATGTACCAATACACAACTTTGTTTTGGCAAATCTTGAAGTGCAGATTATCAAAAACATAGCCATTTATACCTGTAAGAGAAGTGAGATGGGGAAAATGCCATGGACATCCAGGTCACAGGGTGGACTGAGGCCAAAAAAAGAGTTTCAAAAACAAACAGATGAGGATTAAAATAATAGAGTCCTGGAATCCCTAAAGACTATTTTAAAAGTAGCTGCTAGTTTTTGGAAAGCACATGGGTGGAGTAAGAGTGCTCAGTGCCTCCCTGCAACGCAACAATAGTGCATTAGTGGTGATTTTTTTTTCCTGCTTTATTAGATCTGCAAAACTTCCCCAATGAAATACTGCTGTTTGGAGGGGCCCATGTGCCACAAAAGTGGACAAAAAGAACAACGCAGAACATTTGCTGAATAAAAAGTAATGCAGAAAGTTACAGGATATTCACTGATTATAACTGAAGTAGTATGAGCACCCCAAAACTTCTAAAGGCACAGACAGGTACTGAAAGCGGGATTGTGTAAGGCTGCCGCAAATAGTATCATGAGCACAAATGATTATGAATGCACAATAAAAGAACTTCTGAAAGGGCCTGTGCTGAATGAAATTTAAGTGATGTAAATAGATCTCTCACAGCATGCTTAAGCTTGTATGTAGCTCTGTGTGTGTGTGTGTGTGTGTGTGTGTGTGTGTGTGTGTAGCTTTTCTGGGATAGGGATGCACCCTTCCCCCCCCTTTCCTCCCCCACCCCACACAGCTTTACTTCTGGGGCTACTTACTGTGCATAACGTTGGAAGCATAGAACTCAGGATCCTGGGGGTTGACATTGGCTGCATCAGAACAGGACTGGTTGATATTCTCCTCCAAGTACCAGCTGAGGTTTTCATCGAAGACAGAAAACAGAACAAATCTTGCTTCATCTGACATCATCTGGAAGAGCCACAAATGAAAGGGTTGAGGAGAGACAACAAGCATCACTGCTCAAGGTTTTTTGGATATGGAGATGAGATAGCAGGAGGGGAATATTCTTTCCACCTTGCTTCTTTGTTATCCGGTTCTAGCTTTCTTGCTAAAATGTGTGCCTTTGGGTGCCCAATTCTGAAGTGCTCCCCATGCAGACCTTTAAATCATTTCTCTGCAAACACCTCAGAGTTAAGCTGGAGTATCAGTAATTACAGCAATCAGCCAACTCTTTGGTTCCCATGTCAACTTGTCACCTCTACTATATCTAACAGTAAGCTGATACTGCTAAGCATGGCCTGGGTTGCCATTAAAAAAAAATGAATTGGGAAGAGATCTGGAGATCATCCAGTTCAAACACCCACTCACAAGTGGACAACCATGCAGAGCCTTGCCACAGTTATCCATGCCCTGGTAACATTCCATGTTAGTTTATTACATTATTAATTTGAAAATTATGCAGCTAGTCCATGACATAAGGGCCAGGTTGTTGGCCAGGGTTCATCTTACAGAACTCATTATTCTGCTATTTTGTAAAGTCTTCACTGACCTCTTGCTTTTTTTGGTTACAATTCAGAGGGATGGTCACCCATGGCTGCCTGTAAAGTACCTTTGCATGGTCTAATAGACACATAAGGCAGCAGCAACATCCCAGAAGCAAAGCCAGTTTGGGCTTGGCAGTGTCTGGTTGAAAGTCTCTGAGTAGATGAGGACCATCTCCTTTCCCCACTGGCATCGTCAGCTGCAATGCTAAGTCAAATTGTGGCTTTGCATGAACACTGTGAAGCTTCCCAGATGGGATATCACAGCCACAGAGTGATACTCCCCAGTCCTGCTGCTGCTATGCTAACCAAAGTCAGGCTTTGGTTTAGCATTACATATGATACTAGGCTTGTGGTTTGCCTCCCCCAGGAAAAACCATGACTAGTAAACCAAGAACAAACTTTAGTTTCAGCTTGTGGTTTGTCTCACAAACCATGAGTTCCAGGTTCAGGCAATATGCTAAGCCATGCCAAGAAATATCTTAGCCCCAAATAGCAATAACAGGACTGGAATAGGTGTGCTGCAGCAGCCTTAGTCTTTGCTCTGGGAACCTGCAAGTTTGCACATTCACGCTAAGCATAGTTTGCACTGAATCCAAACCAGATCACTGTAGCTCCCGCTTACTGGGTTTCACATGCTCTTACTCTCTCAAGCACATGGCTAAAACTCCCTTGGGAGGATAGGTGAAGGGAGGGGGGAATTTTAGGGGAAAGAAGTGAGCATGGAAAGAGTTACACACACACACACACAAATACACACACACAACTTCTTTACTCATAGCTAATACATTTGGGCTCTAATACACACAGTTACACATAACATGAAGTTGACCTCATGCTATTTTGTGAAGCTTTCTCCTAAGATACAAGGACCAACCTGATTCCCTCTCCGATCCATGGTCTCTTTGAAGCAGATCAGCAATGGTCCAATTAGCCCAGAGGCTAAATCCCGAGCAGGCTTGATAGAGCTGTAATAGTAGCGAGTCAGGCAGCGGGGATCTGAGTTGGTTGGGCCATCCTCAGGCATTATCTTCCACCTGTAGGTGAACACCTGGTTAGGTCGAATGGGCAAGAGCTTCATAACGTGATCTGGGAGGAAACAAACCGTAAGACCATTGTGTTACTGTATTTGCCACCAGCTTTTAAAAATCAAAAACTGGCTAAAGATGTACAGGGCAATCCTAACTGTGGTCAGCTCAGAAGTGATTCAATGGGGCTTACTACCATTATACCTGTCAATTTCAATTTCTCCCAGTTTTTCATTGTTCAGTCTTCTCCACAGTTCCACGTCATTTTGCAGGATTGTTTTCCTAATGTCCTCACACAAATCCATCAGCGTTTTAGTACTACTTTCTCCTGGCCTACACATTTTTGACTGCAATTTTACCTAATGCTTTGCAAAAACAATTTCCTCTCATATATGCATACAGCACTGTTTCTATTCCACCAAATAGACTGTTTCATCCACTGTTTCATCTTCCACCAAAAATGACATTATTTCTTTTGCTGTCTGTTGTGGCAAAATTACATACAAAATTCACGTAATTAATTGCGTAAGTCACAAAAATTATGTTATCATTACACGTTCTACCCCATTCATTTCAATGCAAAGGAAACAGAGGCAATTCCTGGTTTAGGCGTGTCTGAATGATGGGCGATCACACATACATGCCAAACCTGGAAGTAGCCCCAAAACACACTCCGCTGAAAGGCGTGGGGGACCAGAACGGAACCCTCATGCAAAAGGAGGATTGCCTGTACAAGGCAAATGAGAACATAATCAATGATGTATTATTTGCGGACTGAAAAGTGAATACTGATCCATTCTGGACATGGGACAAATAAGCAAGCACTAGCAATTTCCGCTCCCATTTTTGCTGTTAATAAAATCCTCTGACATCCCTACTGTTCTTTAAACAGGAGCTATACAGTGGTACCTCGGGTCAAGAACTTAATTCGTTCCGGAGGTCTGTTCTTAACCTGAAACTGTTCTTAACCTGAGGTACCACTTTAGCTAATGGGGCTTCCCACTGCCGCCATGCCGCTGCAGCATGATTTCTGTTCTCATCCTGAAGCAAAGTTCTTAACCCCAGGTACTATTTCTGGATTAGAAGTCTGTAACCTGAAGTGTCTGTAACCCGAGGTACCACCGTACTTAAGATTTGTTCTTGGCTATAGCTCGTGTTTAAGAAGGAGACAGCTTAGCCACAATCTCAAGTTCGGATGACACTCTAAGCTGCCATGTCCACTGACCTAAAAGGACTGGAGCGCCAGCACATTTGCATGGTCCTGGTAAGCTACAGTTTGGCTTACCGTGACACGCAAACCAGATTGGTACACCTCAGTCTCTTGCAGAAGAGGGCAAGCAGTAGCCTTTAGAAAGCCACATGGCAGCCTAGCAAAAGGAAAAAGGAAAGGAAACAAAAAGTGGGGCATTGGAAGGTAAAATACAGTGGAAAAGTCCTGCTAAGAATGGAGCATGACTAACAGCAGACAATGGTAAGCAGCAGCACTGAAGGCAGGCAGATTTCTAAAAGCAAGGTGGTGCATATTCTATGATGCTACACACGTACCAAAGTTAGGATTTCGTACCCTGCCAATCTTGTTTTTCAAAGACATGTCTACTCCTTAAGTGGAATACAAAGTAGGGCTTGAAAGCTGATGAGGAAACACCTGGTGATCTCTCAATTGAAAAGCAACTTGCATGAATTGTTTAAGATTGCTCCCCACCCCCATGATTAGCTGAAGCAGGATAAATAATTGACAAATATGCAAATATATGCATGGTTATTTTAATGTGTGTATGCTCATAGAGAACAAATAATTTCAGTTTTTCCTGGTGCTGTACGGCACAGTACTTTCCACAATAGTTTCATTAAAAAGAAAAAAAATACAGTATGCATGGCCATACCCCGCCCACTCTAAGAAATCTACTCCCATCTGCTGAACGAGTCTTACTTTTGCTGCTTCTCATGGGGTAAAAGGAAGTGACACTGGTGATGCCATGGGGGTAAATGTTGTACGGCCGGCTGGCTAGATTCTTGAACATAATCTGAAATGACAGTTTTCACATTTTAACCAGGATTTGTAGCCCTGCTGGAGCCCAAATGTCAGGTGTAACAATATATTTTATCAGAGCCTGTACACTGTTTAGAAGACTGGCAAGCTGGGAGAAAAGAACCACCCCAAATGTTTTGCTCTACATCCAGACTGATGAGTGAGTGTACTTAGCAGATAGCACTGGATGTCTTTGACACAAATCAATTCAGCCTCTGCCAATTTCTGTAAAAACTACCACAGACTACTGAAATGGTTGTGTCAACGAGCCCTGAATCTTCCCTGAGAATCCTGGGTTACATCTCAGGTTGAGACCAACTACATTTGTTCTGGGTATAAGCTTTCGTGTCTATGCGCCCATCCTGCATTTTTATAGTAGTTTCCAGAAAATGTATTTCTTACATAGATTGGTTCATTGTTAGGTTGATGGTGGGGTGAAAGTCACAAAATGTCTGGTGGAAGGTGTCCAGGGTCTGCTGACCATGTGTCCAGAAAATAAAAATACTGTCAGTGTATAGCAGGTACAAGAGAGGTTTGAAAGGGTAGGAGTTTAGGAAGCATTGTTCCAAATCTGCCATGAAGATGTTGGCATACTGTGGGGCCATGCGTGTGCCTATTGCTGTGCCGCTGATCTGAGAAAAACAACACCCCACCCTCCCACTATATATAAGGGTCTGGTGACTTCTCTTTCAGTGTATCTGAAGAAGTGTGCATGCACACGAAAGCTTATACCCAGAACAAACTTAGTTGGTTTCTAAGGTGCTACTGGACAATTTATTTAAAAAAAAAATATTTATTTCGACTGCGTCAGACCAACACTGCTACCTACCTGAATCTCAGATTGAGAACATGATTAGTAGAAATACAAAACAAATAGGGCAGTTACAATTTACAAATTAGCAAAAGATTCAAGAAGGAAAATGAATACTGAGCTACAACCCTCAAACAGTTTCCCAAGACAGAATAGATATACAGTGGTGCCTCGCAAGACGAAATTAATTCGTTCCGCGAGTTTTTTCGTTGTGCGAGTTTTTTCGTCTTGCGAAGCACCACTGCATTTAAACACTAACAACGGCGGGGAGGGGCGGGGAGAAGCAGGACAGCTGCCGCAGCCGGTACCTCAGACTCACCCGTGCGTTGTGGCCACCGCGCGACGCAGCTGCTGGAGGGCGGCGGGGCTCAGGAGCGCAACTCTGGCTGCAACGCTGGCTGCTGGCGGCAACGGCTCTCTGAGGGGAGCGTGAGAGGGGGGTGGGCAGCGGCACGAGGCAGCTGGAAGGTCGGCCGTCAGCTGGAAGGTCGGAGGGAGCCAGAGGAGCCGTCAGCCGGAAGGTGGGAGGGAGCTGGAGGAGTGGGGAAGCGAGCGTGCGTGCATGCAGTTACCGTCGCCATGACACGAGAGGCAGGGCCGTTTCGTCTAGCGAAGCAAGCCCTTAGGAAAATCCGTCTTGCAAAGCACCTCAGAAAACGAAAAACCCTTTCGTCTGGCTAGTTTTTCGTCTTCCGAGGCATTCGTCTTGCGGGGTACCACTGTATAAATAGTTAAGCCTTGAAACCTCGGGGCAGAATTGTCTTCAGCAGCACTGTTTTAAAATAATGAGTGTAGACCGTATGAGTTCATTCAGATGATCATTTAAAACTTGGTTTAGGTGATTGTAAAGAAGCTGCAGCAAGCCTCAGGCTTGTGTACTCCTACTCATCTCCTTGCTTCATATGTAAGATGAGGAGAGTGAAAGCTGTTGTTTTCGCATTAGAAAACAAGCCACGGTTCCACATCACATGTGAACTCAGGGAACTGTGGTTTGTTAGCCAAAGTTACTTACACAAGGTTACTCACACAAACCTTACTTTTCCTTTAGACCGCACCACAGGGTCTCCCATTTCTGCCCTATACATTTTTTAATTTCTAAAAGTTCTTACATAGTTCTTACACAGAATAACAGAATTGTAACATGAAACTGTGGTTTGGTCTAAAGGAAAAGTAAAAACTTTCACTCCCCTCGCAGATAAAGGAGGAGGAAAACAGAAGGAAAGTGTGTGAGCGTAAGACTTGCTGCAACTCACTGACAATCACCTAAGTCATAGTTAGGACTTAGGATGGTATGGGGGCAGGAGAAGGGTGTGGATGTGTGTGTGGGTGAATGACTGAGAAAGAAGGTGGGGCGAGAGAAAAAGAGACAAAGAGTGTGGGGTGGTATACTGATGATCACAAAGGGGTAGCTCTGACCTTTCTTATCTCTTACCATAAACTCATCACCAGTTTCTCCTTTAAGGACCGGCCCTAGAATCCCCATGTGGTCCGGTTTCGATGCCTTCCGCCTCTTGAAATTCGCATCCTCGTACTCCACGAACACGACTTTCTTATACTTGGAGCCAATTCTCTGAGGACCTTGTTCCAGAAACTGTTTGGCGTAAGCACTGCAGAAGAGAAGGGAGAAACATTCTGGGATGAGCTGGTGTTAGATCTGGAGAGGGCTATCATACTTTGGCCATCACATCTCAGGCACCTGAGACATGCACCTAGCCAGATAAGTATTCATCACAGACTTCAGGGAAGAGGTCCTGGAGTATTGGCAGTGTCACTGTCAGTGGTCATCATTGTGGGATACCTGTCAATGTAGACTGAGTAGCAAGTTGTTGAGCAGGAACACAAATTGTCTTGCCTAGCTTGACCCACTATCCAACCATCAACTTCTCTGTGACTACATTTCCTTTCTTAGGTGTTTGTTTTGTTCTGCTTAGAAAACTACAGCTGCTTTTATGATATGACTGTAAATTGCCTTAAGACATATTTGTAAAAGGCAATTCCTAAATTAAATAACTACTACTACCACCATCACTGGGGGCTGGCTGACACTGACCTATGAACAGAACCTTTCCAGTGGTGGCTCCCAGATTGTGGAATGCCCTCCCTGGTGACCTACAGGTGGAATTCTAAAACAATCCTGTCTACCCAGGTATTTCAAGACTGAAACATCACTTGTTTTGAGAATATTTTAAAGTATTTTTAGAATGGTTTTTAAAATGTATTTTTAGTATTGATGTGTTTGCCACCTTCGGCTCCATCAGGAAGGAGGGAGGCAGGGAGGGAGGGAGGGATAGAAACTGAACAACAATGATAATGATAATAGTACTGTGCCAGATTCTGCTGCAGCCTGCCACAAACTTAGACCCTACGCTTACAGAAACACAGCTGACACTGTTACCTGGATAAATAAGTGGAGTTATCTGAAGCATAGTCCCAAACAACCTCTTCTGCTGCTATATAATGTTTCCAGGTCATAGGCTGCCTCTTGGCACGAGAACGGCCTGTAATCCTGGGTGGAAAATCACCCATTTGGATCACTGTGCTTTCCATATCGGCCTCACTGTATTCCAAGTAGTCCTCTTCGTCCACGTAGTCCCCTTCCGCCACCCTCATCTTCTTTATGGGTAGGTTTGGACAGACTTCTACCGTAACTAAGATTTCCATGCCAGCTGGAAGTAAAGGTCAGAAATAGGTGTTATCTCCTATGTGCCTACTTGTCTTCCTTGGGCTTAGAGCCCACTAAGGTGGTCAACCTGTGTCTGGCTTGCACCCCTTCACAATTCAGGTGGGAAATCTGTTGACGTCTGACTCCTCCTCTACAGACAACATTCCCTGCACAAATAACGCTGTTGTTCTCGGAATCTTTGATCCTTAGTATGTTGGTGAGCTGCAACTCCTATCATCCTTGGATACTGGCAATTCTGGCTGCGGCTGGTGAGGGTTGTAGCTCACCAACATATTGAGGGTCACAGGTTCCTCAACTCTGCCCTGCACAATTTAAAATTAAGCAGCTCACAAATTCATGAGGCTGATGGCATCTGTAGTCTATCAGCATCTGGAGGGCCACAGGGTCTCCCATTTCTGCCCTATACAGTTTTAAATTAAGCAAGTAACAGTACACTGGAACCTTAAGAGAAGCCAGGGTGCAGAAGCTAGTGGAACCTCTCTGTATCCTAGCCTGTTACTATGCATCTTATATCAACTCAAATACCATTTTTCAATAAAGGGTGGCGGGAGGTTCACCCATTGGTTTTCCATATCTGATCCTTCATTAGCACCTCCTCTTTCCTATAGCTGTTACCTTGCTGGTGTGATGGGATCTGGCAGAACATCTGAAAGATGCCGATGGTTGTGGGCATTGTCTCGGCAGTGAGAAAAGTAGCTGGGGAGAGGTCCAGAGTAGTATGCCGATGGTGTCTCACAAGGAAAGTGTGGCCCTCAAAGAAAATGGAGTGGACTTCAGGTTTGGTGCCCAAACTAATGACATACCAGTAGACCAGTCTGTTCTGGCACACCTTGAAATCTACAAGAGATATAGAAAATATACAAGTGAGGAAACTGTTCAGTGATGCTCAAGACATCCCAATGGGTGCTACCACAGGCTGGATCTGGCCCTGAAGATTTTATTTTGCCCCTGGCAGCCAAGCCAAACTTCACTTGTAAGGTAAAGAAAATTTGTCTTCCACTTTATAGAAACAAAAATGTTCCATGCTTTAATGTTGGATTTTTATTTTTTTTTAAATCATTTTGTATGTATCTCATCTGTATATACTTACGTTAAATGCCATGTTAGAGTCTATGGTGAATCTCTTACTGCTGGAAGCACTAGCTTTGTTTATGAAACCTGATCACTCAAGAATGAATTGGTTTTGATGCTATCAAACTGGGACTTGGGGTCAGGACAAAGAAGCAGAGGGAGGAATCTTGAGCCAGAAGTTGCAGCCAAGAATCTTGAGCCAGGAGTCAAAAGAGCAGTTGCTATTGTTATTGCCCTTTATAGTCCTTCCAGACAAGGAGGAGAAACCAATGACTAACCTGGATCAATGGAGTCCCTCCACAGCCGAAAAACCCTTTAATAGCAATGCATGTTTCTCCCCATAGCTCTGATAGCTATGGAACAGCAATATACAGATCTGTGAATTATATTTTCTAGCTCAGGCATAGGCGAACCCAGCCCTCCAGATGTTTTGGGACTACAACTCCCCTCATCCCTAGCTAACAGGACCAGTGGTCAGGGATGATGGGAGTTGTAGTCTCAAAACATCTGGAGGGCCAAGCTTGCCTATGCCTGTTTTAACTCCATCAGCTTCTAACAGTGGCAAAAATACTAAGGCTAGTCCTTCTGTACAGCATGGTGAAACAGAGTGCTTCAAGCCACAGAATTTAGCTAGGTCATCTCCACACCAGACTTTTAAAGCACTATTAATTATACCACTTCAACGGCCATGAAGAAACTGTAATTCCCGCTGAAGTGGTATAACAGTGATTTAAATGTCTGGTGTGGAATACGACCTTAGCTGAAGGCAGAAATTGGTGCCAGGATGGTAAAGTAAGACTTGGTTGGCAAAATGGGATATCTGTCTAGCAAAGTCGGTGCTGCTTGGTGTTCTACTTCAACTCACAAAACAGCTTGGACCAACCCTGAAAAATGCCCCTCCTAGGCCACCATACAAAGTGGCTCCTGAGAAAATAGAAGCTATATAGAATATAGAAATTTAAAACATCCCTCTGCTTTTCCATTGTGCTTCTGTTCAGCCTCACTCGTGGTGTTTACATTCACCACCATCACCTTCGGTCAATCATTCACTTCTTTTTTTCTTGAGGGGAAAGATATAGGTGGCACTTACCAGGCTGGGATAGATTCATGAATCCATTGATAGTGTGCAGCTCAAGGGACAAAGCATTTCCTAAGGTGTTGGATTCAGAGTACCAGCTTTTGCCTGATGGGAGACATTTGAAAGACAGAGGAAGATTGCATGACTCTTCTCAAGATCCACAAGAATTTCTGCTTCAAATATACAGAATAGGCAGAGGCAGCTGCTGCGAAAGAACTTGCAAGTCATTATTGAAAAAAGAACAAGAAACATGGCAAAAAAAAAAAAAAGAGTGCTTGGACATGGAGTTTTAAAACATGTACCTGTGCCAGGAAAGAGTGAGGCAAAAGGTAAGTGTGGATAAGTCCTTTGTTGGATGTCCATTAGTTCTAATGTTAGAACACATGGAGAGAAACATCTCCCAATCCACTTTTTCCACACTGTGCATTATTTTACATACCTCTACTGTGCCTCCTCTTTTTTGCCTTTCCCCTGCTATACTAAAACCACAAAGGCATTTTCTCATAGGAGAGTTCCTCCAACCCTTTAATTGTTTTGTCTGCCCTTTTCTGGATCCTACTAACCATGGGTGTAGCCAGGATTTTTGTTAGGAGGGGACCAAAAAGTTGTTTAGCTTTTGGGGGGAGATCACAGGTAAAATTCCCCCCTAAAAGAGGACACTATGGGGGCAGGCTTTTGTTTGAGGGGCAGGAGTCTGCTATGGGGGGACAGAAACTTAGTTAACTGAGGGTTTTTAATGTATTTCAATACTTTTTGGGCTATGCCCAAACTATTAACCCATAATCTCAATATCATGCCAATAAAAACTAACAGGCTCACTCACTTGGCAGCAACTCTGGTGTCATTTTCAGGTGGAGCGTTTTTTATTTGCTTGGGTTGCTTACCAGGAAAGCTGGCTGTAGGTCTTGCTTTATCAGTTCTGTTGAATTTTATGGATTTTTAAAATGCCTACTTTCTTCTTTTCTATCTATTTAGCTGTTGTTGGCTTTTAATTAGTGTGTGTGTGTGTGTGTGTGTGTGTGTGTGTGTGTGTAAACTTCTACCCTGGAAGTTTATTGAAGAGTGCCATAAAATGTTTTGTGGGTGGTATTCAACAAAGTTTTACTCACAGTGTGAATGGTAGACCCACTGAAAGTAAAGAACAGGACAAAGTTAGGTTCAGTAATTTCAGTTGGTCTACTCTGAGTAAAACTCAGTTGAATAAAGCCCAGCAAAATAAGTCAGCAGTCTTGTACATACTGACCTGGGAGTAAGTTCCAAAGACTAATGAAGCTTACTTTTGAGAAGACAGGCATAGGATTTTCACTTAAAAATGGGGGTAAATCCTGAGACTATAAACAAATTAAGTTTATTTTTTCCTATACTCTTTTACTCATTCTCCTGCTGTAATTGAATTAATTCCTGTTTCGTAACTGGCCCTTCGAAGTCTGACTGACTCTTGGGATTGCTTTGAGATGCTCCAGTCCAACCTGAGCAGCTTCTCATCAATATTATAAAAGGGCTATGGAAATGATGCCGAACCCGTGGTCTTCAATATGTTGCTAGACTCCAGTTCCCATCAACCCTGACTCTGACCATGTTGGCTAGGGCTGAGGGGCGTTAAGAGTCTGACAATGTCCTGAGCTTTCCTCAACCTTAGTCTAAGGCAATATCACTCTGGATCAGACCTGATCTAACACATGTAGCAGAATTAGATAGGTGAAATATTCATCTGGCAGACTGGACTATACCAATCTAGTCTACCAGGTAAGGGATTATATTGGTTATGATTCTCCTGAGGACCAAGTTTCTTGCAATCAAAAAACAAAGTAATGAATCAGGAAGAAACGTAGCCAGCTTCCTGCTGGGCTAATTTTATACTTGAAATTATTTTACAGTGTTGCTGCAATAAAAAGTGTAAGACCCACCAACCAATAATCTGAAATGATACAGTCTACTCTATTGCTTTAGGACTATTCTACCTTATTGCTATCACATGCTGAAGCATGATAACATCTCAGTGGCAAATCACTTCGCCAGTCCTTGAAACTCTTAAGGAGCCTTTTGGCACCCTGAAGACACACCAATTTATTGTGTTATTAGCTTATGTGGCCCAGACCCAACCTAGTCCATAACATAGCTCTTGAAATACGTTTATCTGAAGCTTTGTCCAGGGTCACCACCAGTTTTAGCATCATCCTTAGGAAGAGAAAGGAAATTGCTCTTAGCTACAGAAGATTTTTTCTCCCTGCAGGGATATGGAAAAACATACAAAAGATGGAACATGGGAAGCTGCCTTACACTCACTCAGGGTCCTTCTAGGTCAGTATTTTTTACACTGAGTGGCAGCAGCTCTCCAAGGTTAAAGAAAGAGGGTTCTCTCCCAGCCCCACCTGGAGATGCCAGGGATTCAACCTGGAATCTTCCACATGCAAGACAAATGTTCTACCCTCTTCTCCCCTTCCTCCCCACACCATTCTTACCTTCATCAAACACTGCAAAGAGTAGCACAAATTCTTGCACTATGCTTTGAATTCCTTCACTCATCAGGGTCCCTGCATACAAGATTTTTGAAAATGGAATCATTAAAAAAGAAAAAGAAAACCTCCAGTACCCAGTCCTGTAATGCAGCAGGGCTGGGCAGAGATAAAGAGCCACCACTTACACCACAGCAGGGACAATTATATAATCTCTGGGGTGCTCTTTGCCAAACCTCTCCATGCCTCTCTTTTGCAGCAACAAACCCACAAAATAAGCTCAGCAGAAGAAGAGGTGGGTAATGCTAGCAAGCAAAACCAAAACTAGAACTTTAATTTTGAATAATTCTTTTATTATGATTGACCAAAATATCAACAAAGGGTGATCCAGCTTTTGAGTTATAGAATCATGGAATTGTAGTTAGAGGGGACCCTTAGGGTCATCTAGTTCCTGCAATGCATGAACTCAACTAAAGCATCCATGACAGATGAGTATCAAACCTCTGCTTAAAAACCTCCAAGGAAGGAGAGTCCACTTTCCAAGAGAGTCCATTTCACTGTCAAACAGTTCTTACCCTCAAAAAGTTCTTCCTGGTGTCGGAATCTCCTTCCTTGTAATTTGAATCTGTTGGTTTGGGTTCTACCCTCTGAAGTATGAGAAAACATCTTCATGTGACAGCTTTTGATATTTGAATATTGCTATCATATCTCCTCTCAGTCTCCTCTTTTCCAGGCTGAACATACCAAACTCCCATAACCATTCCTGATAAGGCTTGGTTTCCAGACCCTTAATCATTTTGGTTGCCCTCCTCTGCACACATTCCACATTTTCAATATCCTTCTAAATTGTGACCCGCCTAACCTTTCCCCTGCAACTGTTTCCCTTCTACTTGTGTATACTCTTCCTTCATGATTTCCCCTTTCTTCCATTTTTTTATAAATGCCCTTTATCAGTTCATCTGTAAGCTCCTTATGCAGCCACACTGCTTTCTTTAGATACCTCTAACTTTTTTTACTTGTTGGAATTGTCTGCATTTGTGCCTTCAATGGTTCACCTTTAACAAATTCCCATCCACCTTGTACTTCCTTCTCATGGATTTCTTCACAAGTGTGCACTGCTCCTCCCTTCTTGTTTTGTCTATTCCTCTATACCCTTTAATTTCTACATTCCAGTCATGAGCCTTATCCCACTAGCTATCAGTAAAGTCTATTGGGTCATATTTTCCATCCTATATTATCGTCTTGCTTGTTTCACATACTCTGCACATTAGTACAGAGACAACTGAAATCATTAGCCATTCCCTCCAGCTGCTTCCTTCTTGTAGTTTCCTGCCCTTTAGCAGAATTCTGGAGCATCACCTCAATTTCCTGTGCATCAATGAAGCTATTATCCCTCGTAATATGTGCTCCCCTGTATTTTGTCCCCCTGCCCTCAGGATTTAGTTTAAAGATCTGATCAGGTTTGCAAGACTCTTAACAAACACATTCTTGCCAACCGCTGTGAGGTGCTACCTATCTCTAGCCAGAAGCCCATCTTCAAGGAAGCAGAGACCATGGTCCAAGAAGCCAAACATTTCCTAGCAACACCTGTGCTGCCAGCGATTACTTC
The DNA here is from genome assembly GCF_965153285.1 of Podarcis tiliguerta. Taxonomy (NCBI): domain Eukaryota; kingdom Metazoa; phylum Chordata; class Lepidosauria; order Squamata; family Lacertidae; genus Podarcis; species Podarcis tiliguerta. Next base: position 31,564,304 of record NC_139553.1, read on the forward strand.
CAGCATTTTCCTCTCTCTTCCTGTGCCACAACCTTCAACAGGAAGGAGTGACGAGAAAACCACCTGTGCTCCAAGGCCCGTCAACTTCCTTCCCAGAGTCTCATAATCCCTTGCTGTACATCAAAGGCTGTGTGTGGCACTATTGTTTGTACACCCATGAATCAGAAGGAAGTGGTTGTGGTCAGATGGCTTTATAAGACTTGGCAACTTCTCTGTCACATTGTGAATCTTTGCACCTGGAAGACAGCACACTTCCTGGGACATCCTGTTTCCTCTGTAGGGAGTCACCTACCACCACTTCCTCTTGGGAGTGGCAAGGATTGTTCTGTATATTGCACCTTCCAAAGCCACTTTGGTCTGAGGTCTGCAACTGCTGTCCTTGCTCCTTTGGGCCAGAATTGGTGTCAGAAGTGGGGGCATGCAATCCATTTTGCAGCTCCACTGACACAGCATGGCTCCTGACAGTCCTGCTTCTGTGTGTCATGTTCCTCCAGAGGTTTGTCTCCTGCAATCTGCAATCTTCCTCCACTGCTGTTCTAGGACAGTACACTCTACTCTGTCAATAAATTCCTCATCTTTCCCAGTAGCTCAAAGGATAGGTGGATAGGTGGGCCTCAAATTGCTATAGTGTCTCTCCCAGCAAGGCATTTGCTGCAGGTGTAGTTTTGCACATCCTCAGGCAGGAAGAAAAGCATGGCACAGGTATTGGAAGGTCACTGCAGCACATCCCTCTCTGACCATGTCTCTTGGTCCTATGTATACCTGAGCCTCTCCCTCAAACACCCCTGCTAAATGCCATACAAACGCCCCTGTTTACAAGTCCTGTTCACAAGCCCCCAGAGACTGCAATCAGCTAAATAGAACTGTGGCTGGCTGCTAGTCAACAGAACTCTTCAACTGGCTGGAGTTTAAGCAAAGTACTGGGGTGCGAGTTATTTTATTTATTTTTTTAAAACTTGCATGGTACTGAAGTCATAATGCCTGCACTGGTCAAAAACATACTTTTGTAGCATAGCTTTAGAAATGGTTTGGCAAAGGTTGGTTATCATGAAAAGCATTTGCACTTCAGAAACTTCCACTGCTGGCACCTCCCAAGAGCTCCCGTGTTCTACTCACAGCTGGCCAATAAAAATAATTCCCTTCCTTGTGTTATAGGAAATGAGTAGCTTCCAGAATGGAACAAAACAGGAGTCTTGAAATGTTGCTTTAACTCTCTGCATTGTCTCAGATATTTTCTTCTCCCTCCCCCTCCTTCCCGTCTTCCAGATAGCACAGTTGTTTAGCACATGGAGCGATGAGTTGGACAATGTTGGGTACTAATCTCATCCCAGCCACGAACTTATTGGTTGGCATGAAGCAAACCACTATTTCCCAGCTTCGTTGCCCTGTACCTAATTCTGAACAATATAGATAATAATATTGGCCTATGTTTTAGGGGTGTTGTAAAGGCTGCAGAGACAAGGGCTAATAAGACCCTTTACAACATGAGTCCAAGATATCTGAAAGACCACCTGATCCCTTATATCCTGACCTGATCACTGAGATATTTTGGGGAGTCTCAGCTGGTGTGGTCCTCCATGGCTCAGATGCACAGCTTGTAGCTACTAGAAGCCATGCACTCAGTGTAGTAGCCCAAGCCTGTGGAACTCCCTCCCACCTGAGATTAGACAAACACCTTCCTGGTTGAACTTTAGGCACACGACTAAGACATTTTTGTTCCAGCAAGCATTTTAAGGAAGTGTTTGGTTTATTATACATATTTAGTGTTTGATTGTCCCAGTTTCTGTAAGTTGTTTTTAAGTATGCTACTTAGAAATGTGAATAATTAAGTGCTATAGAAATGTGTTGAATAAACGTCTGTGAAATGTCTGCAAGTATTTCAGAAAAAGTGATACAAATGGGAAGGTCTCTTCCATCTCCTGGTCTTACCTGGCTGACAAACCAGCAGGGCTCCAATCAAGCCAGAGTTGACGTCCTTGACACTGTCCACACGAGAGGAGTAGGAATAAGTCAAACACTGTGGGTCAGACCCGGTTGGACCTTGCTCTTTTAAGATGTCCCACACGTAAGTCTGAGTCTGGCCAGGCTCCACAGCATCATCTTCTTTCTCTGGCCTGCTGCTTGCATCATCATAACCTGCCCCTGAAAACACATAAGCAACCTTTCAGTTAACATTACAGTTGCTGGAGCCAATCCTTTCCTTTAAGGGTAGGAATGGGTGAATCTTTTAATTTTGGTTTCTCATTTTCCCAATCTTAAGTTTACATTCCCCCATCAGTTTGAAATTTTAAAAAAGTCCCCATTAAAATCAACAGGACTTTAGTGTGATTCTGCCCACCCCACCCCCCGCAATATACACATATGTGCATGTGATTTTGCCTAGTGTACTTATTTTTGCAAAGCAATTTCCCATATTATAATACATTTTTAAAAATTTATTTCACTGACATGTTAAAGCACACTTTGGTATATGCATTACTTGGGTGGAAAACTGCATTGCAAAATTTGGTGAAGAGTGAATTTCAGAGGGCTTCTTTGTTTCAGTTCGTGTATAGCATGGATTAAGTAGGTTCGCTTTAACATATAAACTGAACTGAATTTATCCCCCTTCCCTATTTATGACAGCCTTTTACTGAGGTCTAATTTTCACACTACAGGAGTCAGCACACTGGATCTGAACATGACATAGGGACTGTCCAGACGTCCTTTGTATTGTGTATTCATGATGATTTGTGCTCATTATGGTACTGGGGCAATTATATCCGAACCTACTTCCAATTCTGTTACAGGATTGGTTTGGGATGCCACAGAGACAACTGGGTGGCAATGCTCTTCTAGGAGAGGGCCGCCCCTTTCACCTTGCCGTGATATACTGTAGGCAGGAGGACAACAGCCCAAGAGCTAGTCTTTATTTCATCCGCTCTGGAAGACAGAGAGACTTGGCTTGCTCTCTGTGCTGAATGCAAAGTTATGGCTTTGGGTATCCACCTGGAAACCTAATGGGAGAGCAAGATCTGTTGTGAGCTCCTCCATCCTATGCTCGGGTTGTATAGATGCATAAATATAACCAGATATCCTAAGGACATCACAGTCTCTAATGACCAAGGAAAACAAAGCTTGGATAAGTACTGGAACCCCCTGGAGTCTGTCACTCTTCAAATACTGGAGTGCCTGCCACAACACTGACTGCAACTGCAAAAGTTTTGAGACAGTCACACTGCTTTGTTTTCAGCTGGTGAGCCTCCTGTAACTTCCAGCTGAAATCCTGTAGCTTTTTACACAACAAATGTTCCAGGATGGTGGTGGGGAGTTATCCCACTTTTGTTGTGATTTAGGTCAAGAATCCTCCCCATTACAATAATGTAGTAACACTGGGGAAGCATTGCAGATCAGCCAATAGTGGAATGATGTTTGGATGGTCCAGTATCAATGCACCACTAATGAATCAATCATTGCATCAATGCCATGTTGCAGAATACATCTGTAAAAAAACAAACCCCCAACCAATCTGGATATGGCTGTAGAAACACAGGTTTGAATCCCTCATCAGCCACAAAGCTAATTGGGCAGCCTTGGATCAGGTGTTAGAATGTGTGGGTCATACCAAATTCTGTTAAAGGGGTGTGCAATATGAATGGACATGGTGGTCTGTGTGTATCAAACTCACCCTCTGAAGCTTTCCAGTAGGACACCCCTATGGCGTGGATGCTGAAAGGACGGGAAGCCAGATTCTTAAAGGTTACGACCACCTTGTCGTGAACTTCTGCTCGGATGGTAGGGCCCAGAAGACCTGTAGGGGAGAAGGAGGATGGGAACCTTAATATCTTGGATCCCATTTGATTAAGAATTTGAACTTGGGTTGCAGTTTTTACCAAAATGTTCAATGCTCAGATCAATGTGATACATAGGCAAAATGCTGCTCAAAGGCACAGCAGGTGCTCTATATACAGCTGCACAAGTAAAGATGTCAATCCAACAATGATAGCCCCCCACCCCACCCCTCCAAGCCTGTAATAAGCGAAAGGGGCAGGCACAACTAGTGCAGCAAGCAGCTTTGATTCTTAGACTGGGTAAGCAGTCTAGCACTTCTCTGACAAGGTTGAACCATCCCTGTCTGTTCATGCCTGTGTTGGCATCTCCATGATTTGGGTGGTGGAGGAGGTGGACAGGAAAGCTAAGGTAACAGCCAACAACACCCAGAGAGGTGAGACTGGACAGTTTTCTTAGGGTTGCCATATTTCAAAAAGTGAAAATTCGGATACAAAAGTTGTTGTAGAGCTTTTTTGTTTAGTTTTGCCCAAAGTTGAGGTTTTTTTGTTTTGCTTTTTTTGCAAATTCACTAAACTATAGACTTCCAATATGCCATATATCCAGGTTTTCCCAGGCATGTCAGCTATTTCCATCTGGACACTATTTCTGACTGCTATATTCCAGCTATGTCCGACAAATTCCAGGCATATGGCAACCCTATGCTTTCTGATAACTCCAGAGGCAGAGTTGGCAGAGCAATAAGAACTAGCCTCTGTCAGCTTTGAAGATGGAGCCAGGTCATGCTTTCTTTTTTCCAGCCAGAACTTGCCAGAACTCAGTTCTGGCACCTCTCATGTGGGCACCATTGCCATTATAAGAGAACATGGGAGGCGCTCATGGTGAGTTCCGGCACCTCTTTTCCTAGAAAAACAGCACTGCTGGTGCCCATTGGAACTTGTGAGACAGAAGGCAGGGCACCCAAACAGTAGGTGAAGCCAGAGCCAATGATGGGCAGAGCCAACTGAAGGCTCGTACACACTTCCACTTGTGTAGTGCCTGGAAAACAGAGGTTCGAGTGGTTTTCTGCTGGACCTGCTAGGCACGAGTGTCCAAGTGAGTTTCGCCTTGCCCTGCTGCTTACCATTGAAAGCCCTCTTTTTAGCAGTAGATCGGAACAAATGGGGAAAACCTGAATTAACAAATGAAGCTGATAAGCAGTGTTACCCCACCTCCACCCCCCCGGACTGGTTTAAGTCAGAAAAGGCGAGCTAAGCGCAGACTGCGGTTGGTGAAGCAGTGCCCCATTTGCACTTACACTGCTTAGAATGAAACAGCCCTGAATACTTTTGACATTTCTGTATTTGCAAATATGTGGGTAGCAGAGCTGACGTAGTGGGAAGAGATACTCCTACAAGGGAACAGATAACAAGCTCCAAGAGAGGGCACATTCTCTACAGCCAGCTCACAGATCTCAATCTCACTCACAGATACATTCCACTGCCTGTCTTGTAATCAGTAGCTCCCTTTGGGGATACCTAAGCCAACCATTCTATGCTAAATTAGCAAGCAATCTACTTAATAAAGACATGGAGCTATAACATAAATATCCCATGTCTTCACCAAATGATCTACAAAGTAGCTTGCAAGAAAACGAATGTGTCAAAAACCACCATAATACAAGTAACACTTAACTTGTATGAATTCAGCGTTAATGTGCTTGGTAAAATAATAATAATAATTGGAGGCAGAAAGGGTGTGGGTGTCCAGGGGAAAAAAGCCTTTGGCAATTCCACCCACCATTGAACTCAATGCCTCCAACTGGAGAATGTAGAAGAGATTCCTCATATGTTAATTTTATGTGCTTTATTTAAATTGGGGAATTAATAATTGATTCCAATTTATGCACTGTCCGGCCCCATCTGCACTGTACATTTAAAATGTATTATATCAGTTTAAAAAGTCATGGTTTTCCCCAAAGAAGCCTGGGAGCTGTAGTTTATTAAGGATGCTTAGAGTTGTTAGAAGACCCCTATTATCCTACGACTCCCAGAGTGGTTTAACAAGCAGTCCCTCTCTCTACAAAAAAGATCCTTTTGCTTACCCATCCAAGCAGGCTTGGGTTTTTTTTGTGTGAAGGTAGAATCTGTGTATTCCAGATATATGGCTTTCTTGTACCGAGTGGTTGGCGTGGGGGAGAATACCCTGGAAAAGGAAAGGGGCATGGTTAAATTGAACAGCTATAAAATATACTGTCTGCTTTGAGTTCTGAGTTACTAGATTATATAATTTATATTTATGCCCAACTCTCCCACCAATAAGTATTACCCAGAGCTACTTACAAAAAAGAAAAACAATAATTAGTAAATAAACACTCAACAGTAACCCACTCCCCCGCAATAATGAAAAAGTAATTGTGAAAAACAGTGATTAGAATAATTAAAAACAGCATAATTAAATAATTATAATTAAATAATTATAATTAAAATATTAAAACCTGCTAGAATTGGGAAAAAAGTTCTCAGTTTCTATCTGTGGCCACATCTGGCTTCTTTTAAAGCAATATCATACCACTTTAACAATCATGTATTTCCTCAAATAACCCTGTAAACTGCAGTTTGTTATGGGTGCTGAGAGTTATTAAAAGACCTCACAGTGTTATCATTCCCAGAGTTCCTGGGAAGACGGGTTGATTGTTAAATCACTCTGAAAAAACTCCATAAGGCGAATAAGGAGTCTCCTAACAACTCTCAGTACCCTTAACATACAATAGTTTCTCAGATTCCTTTGGGGGAAGCTATGACTGCCTAACATGGAACGATGCTTCATGTCCTCTTTTTCCAGGACACACCCTCTTTTACAGGATTAAAATTTTTGTCCTGGTGGATTTTTTAAATTTGGCAAAACGTCCAGGTCTTTTATTGTTTGGTTTTTGTTTTGTTTTGTTTTGTTTACACAGTAACCCAAGAATTTTTTAAAATAAATAAAGACAATATAAAAAGCCCTACACTGACCAACATCTTCCACTGTAAAGAATTCTACAAAGAATTAAATCAGTTTCTCTGCAACTTTCCCAGTCCTCCCCACAGTGACCATGTTAGAAAGCTGTTAAACTGGCTGTTTCATGGTTGTGACAGAAAGATTAAAAAGAGTTTGGTGATGCAGTGCAGTGGAATTCCACCAGGGTGCTGAGTTGTAAAAAAATGGTAAAAAGGGTTTTTCATTCTGAAAATCGGTGACTAGTGTCTTTGTAACAGTATATGGACATTTCAGTCAGAGGGGGAGCGATCTTGTGGAAAGAGAAGAATCCCATAAAGAGAAATTAGGAAGCTGAATTGGAGACAGGAGAAGTTTAACTTCCACTGAATTTACCCTATTTATACTTTATTGTTTCCTGAAAGAATTCTATCTCTTGATACATCATTTTTTCTTCTTACCAGCTTTGTTCTGTAAAATAAACTCCTTTTCCTGTTTTAACTTCCCTGGGTCTCCGGGTTTTCTTTTCAAAAAAGCAAAACTTGGCCCGTAGTTAAGGGGGTTCACCACCATTGGTGGTAACCTCATGATACGAAATGAAAAAAACCGCAAGTAGAATAAAGTGTTTTATATTTCTATGAGGGAAAAACCCTGTCAGAAAATGGCACCCCCTCATAAAATTCTGGAAGTGAAAGGGGACGGTCAGGAGAAGCTCAGTCTGAAGGAGCAGCTTCTGAGGAAGTTCTAGTCAGGATTTAGAATTTAGGAAAACAAAACTTGAAATTGCCAAAATTCAAACAGAAGCAGAAAAAGGAAAAGGAAAAGTCAAGCTTCAAGCAGAACAAGCCAGGCTTCAAGGAGAACAGCAGATTCAGTTTGCCAAAATACAGACAGAGAAAGAAATGTCACTATAGCAGGATAAAGAGAAACATGAAAAAGGAATGTACAATCTTAAAATGCAAGAGAGGCACCTGAAGGGTAGAGTTACCAGTACCACAGAGAAGCAGGGAAGTTACCTTAGTGGAACAAAATAAATTTCCACAATATCAGAAAAGAGATGACGTGGAAGGTTTTTTTGTTTAGTTCTAAGAGAACTTGTAAAGATTTGGAGGTTCTAGATGAAGCCAGGACAATATATTTGCATCCACTGATATGTGGCAGTCTTAGTGAGGTTTACTCAGAGACAAGAAATAAAGAAACCTCAGCTTGTTTACTCTTTAAGGAAAGAGTGAGGATATGATTTGGGCTCATTGTTGAACAGAGCAGAAAAACAATTAGAGATATTAAAAGGAAACTGGTGAAATGTAAGCCCAGTTAGGTTGCCTCCTAGAGCGAGCCTTAAATAGATAGGTTGAGGGATGTACAGTTCAGACATTTGAATAACTGAAGCAGTTCTTTAAACATGTTCCCTCAAACTTTATTTGGTTTTTGAGGGATAAAAAGCTGCAAACAGTGATGGAAGCAGCAGATTTCCTGGACGAGATAAAAGGGGACATGGGAGAGTTGTTATTCTCATGAACCTTCAGGAAAAGAAAGGTTTGAGACACCAAAAACCAAACAAAATAAAATGGGAAAGTTAATTTGTTTTCACTGCCAGGAAAAGAGACACACAAGAAATCACTGTGCAAAATTAGAGAAAGCTAAAATATCAACTTCTGTCAAAAATGTTGAGTTTATTAGAAAGGCAGAGCCTGTCACAAATCAGCCCACAAACTCTGCTCACAGCTAAGCCAGCCTGAGAAACCAGCCAATGTTTTACAGATCTAGAGAGTTTAAAAATATATAAACAGGGATTATATGGAATTCCTAGCAGCAGTGCAGGCGTAAAACTGTTAGAGAGTGCAAAACTGCAACACCAGGTGCTCCCTCAATAAAGCTGTGTGCTCCTGTCCCTGGACTCTGTTGAAAAAAAACCCAGCTTTGCCATGCAAACCAGGAAGTGACTTCACCAGGCAACTATTTTTTCTTATCTCTGTGGCTGCAATCTCCTAGGTGACATGGACGCCTTTGGCAACTGAATGTGCATGCGTACTGCTTCCATTTCCCATCCAGCCACCCACTCCAGGAGGAACAATGTAACTGTGGAGGCTCCCTGCATACTTGAAATTATTGAACACAGATTGTACCGGGTGTCTAGGAAGAGGAAGTGTACTGCCCTCTGGGAAACAAGAAAATAGTTAGTGATTCCCAGAAAGTACAGGCTGCAAATACACCAGCTAGCCCATGAGACACCAATGTCTGGACCCCTTGGATTTAAGAAAAATAGGGAAAGGACATCAGAGCCTTCAGTAAGTCTTGTGCAGCATATCAGCTTGCAGGTCCTTCCCTCCATCCCAAAGCTGGGCAACCACTTACTAGGCTTCCAGTATTTGTTACCCCGAAATTGATCTTCTCAGTTTTGGGGTACTTCAGGCTTGGCGCCATGTGCAGGAAAACTGCAGGCATCGCTCTGGCAGGAAGTATGGGACTCTCCTCAAGTGGATCTTCTCAATTTTGTGCCACCTCTGCTCCGCACGCTGCTCCAGCTCTGTAAGGAAATTCCGGGTCTCTGCCCCCAAACGGATCTTCTCGATTTTCTGCCACCCCAGGCTTGGTGCCCTGTGCAAGAAAACTGCTGGCATGCTAAACTGCTGGCACTGCTCTGGATCTCGGAAGGAATATCCAGGGCTCTGGCAGGTCCTAGAGCCCTTCCCTCCTTCCCAATGTTGGGAAAGCACTTACCAGCTTTGGGAAGGTGGTACCAGGACTCCCAGAGCCCTAGCTCCGCCCTCTCAAAGCTAGACAAAATGGGCAGACTTTGTAATCTTTCATAAAATAGCACAAACCTGTGCGAGGCCAATATTTGGCATCTCCAAGTGGATCTTCTCAATTATGAATCTTTTCATTTCATACTACCTCAGCTCGGGTGCCCTGTGCAGGAAAACTGCCAGATCCTGCACTGCAGCTAAGCAAGGCGCCTGGCTCTAGGAAGGAAACTCCATGGCTCTGCAGGGTCCTAGAGCCCTTTCTGTCCATCCCAAAGCTGGACAAACATTTATGGGGCTTTGGGAAAGGGGGGCAGAGGGCTTTGGGACGCTGCTGGAACCCTCACCTGCCTTCCCAAAGTGGGGTACGCAGTCCTCTATCTTGCTGGGGAACCAGTTGGGGGGGGGTTTACAGGCATTATGTGTTCCCCCCCAGGGTTCCAACCGCTAGAGGCGCATTTAGGATTTCTGAGTGACTGTAATAACACAGCTCTGTGTAACAATGAGAATTGCAATAATGGACTAGAAACAGCATTAAGTACGCCAGGAAGAATACCACATACCCCAAGAAAAGTGGGTCATACATGCAATGAGGTTCATAAATGAGGTCCTGCTCCTTGAAAAGGCATGGAAGTTGACAGAATGAAGTGGCCACCCTACATAAACGTAGAGCTGGGAGATTTCCGGAGATTTCACTTGCTAAATATCCATGCTGTGCAGGAAAACTGCAGGCTCTGGGAAAGAAGATCCAGGGCCCGTCCCTCCTTCCCAAAGATGGGCAAGCACTTACTAGGCTTCCGGCTTGGAGAAGGCAGTTCCAGGCTCTGGCATCATTTCAAGGAACTTGCACCGCCCCCTCCAAAGGCACACAAAATGGACGGCACTTGGAAATTGTTTACAAAATGGCGCCCTGTGCAAAGTCCAATTTTGGGCATCGTGATATGTCAACATCGCGATGTATAGCGTGATGTCTGAAATAAGGATAGAACTATGTAGAGGTGAATGGGGTAATGTCCGGGCAACTGCTACTGCTTAGAAGTCTGAAAGTGTTATTTATTAGAGTACAGATCATTTTTTAAATTAGCACACTTCCTCTAAAATTCAAGCTGCAGAAATAATTAGTAGCATAGATATCAAAGGAAAGGTGAGAGAATGATCCCTAATAGACAAGTGGGAGACACAGATACAGAACTGCACATATGAACACAGACGGGGACAAGGAAGGAACACATCTTGAATAACGCTACAAGGTTTATTATTGTCATTTTTAACTTAGAAGCCCCGGGCAGCTTCTAAGGGGGCTGGCTGAGAACAGGGCGGGGCAGAAAAAATTGGGGCTTTGGAGACATAGGTGTAGTCAGGATTTATGTTGAGGCAGCAGGCTTCACTTTGGGAGGGGGCAGAACCTCAGTTAAGTATTTTTATTGATTTACTTGATGGGGAGAACTGCCCTCCCCAGGCTATGCCCATGTTTGGGGAGGCAAGGCAGAATGGGCTTAAGTAATAGATAAATGAAGAGTGGAGGTAACCAACTCTCCTTTTATTTATTCCTGGCACAGAGACACCTGCACAAAGTTGCAATCATATAAGGTTTCCGTCGTCCCCAAATGGATCTTCAATATTAGGGGCACTGTGCAGGAGAACTGCCAGAACTCTGGCTCTGGCAACAGGGTCCTAGAGCCCTTCACTTCTTCCGAAAGACGGGCAAGCAGTACTAGGTTTCCAGCTTGGAGAAGGTGGTGCCAGGGCTCTGACAGCACCTGAGCCTTCGCTCTGCCCTCTCCAAAGGCACACAAAATGGACGGCACTTTGAAATTGTTTACAAAATGGTGCCCTATATGAGACAACTTGGCGCCCCCAGGTGGATTTTCTCAATTTTGCACCACCTCAGACTTTTGGATGAATTAAATACCATGGCTCTACATAAAAATGAGAATAGTACTAATGGACTTGAAACAGCGTTAAGTACCCCAAGAAGCAAAAAAAACCTGCATACAATTTATTATATCATAAATGAGATTCTGCGCTCATGGGAGCTGGCAGACTGAAATAAGCATCCTAAATAAACATAGGTCAGAAAGGAAAGGGGCGGCAACAGGGCTGGACGATGTCTGGTTAGCAAGATTGTGATTTGTCACCAGCTAAACATCGTGATATACCAATATAGAACCATGTCTGAAATAAGGATGGAATTATGTAGAGGCAAACGGGTTATGTCCTGACAACGGCTACTACTTAGAGGTCTGACACTTATGTTTACTTGCCTTTAACGTATTGTTACCACTGTTATTTTATAGTAGAGATCATTTCAAAATTAAACCCCTTCTCTAACATTAAAACAGCAGAAGTAATCAGTAACATAGATATCAACGGAAAGGTGTGAAAATGGTCCCTAATAGATACATGGGAGACACAGGGAAGAAAGAGTCTTAAACAACAGGGCAGTATTTATTACCTTCAACTCAGAAATAAATAACCCCAGGGCAGTTTCTAAGCGGGGGGGCGGTTTGCTGGCTATAGGCAGGATTGGTCAGAAACATGTGGGGCTTTGCAGAGGTGAGGCAGAAAAAGCTTACAGTGCCAAGCGCTGTGCTTTCCCAGCACAGAGACAGACATAGAGACACTTGTTCAAAGATGCAATCATGTGGGGTTTTTCCGGCTGCGGGTGTGTGTGTGTGTGAAAACTGCGCATGCTCTAGGCAAGGTTTTAGAGCCCGTCCCTCCTTCCCAAAGATGGGCAAGCACTTACTAGGCTTCCGGCTTGGGGAAGGCAGTTCCAGGTTCTGGCATCATTTCAAGGAACTTGCACCGCCCTCTCCAAAGGCACACAAAATGGACGGCACTTGGAAATTGTTTACAAAATGGCTTCCTGTGCAAAGTCCGATTTTGAGCCACCTCGACATCGTGATATGTCACCGGCTAAACACCACGATGTAGCATGATGTCTGAAATAAGGATGCAACTGTGTATAGGCGGTCTGGGTAATGTCCAGGCAACTGCTATTATTTAGAGGTCCTAAACTTATAAATATTTACTTACCTGTAACATATTGTTACCACTCTTATTTTAAAGTACAGATTTTTTTATTTTTAATTAGCACACGTTCTCTAAAATTCAAGCTGTATAAGTAATTAGTAGCATAGATATCAAATGAAAGAGAATGTTCCCTATTAGACACGTGGAAGACACAGACACAGAAATGCGTACACAGAAACGCAGAAGAGGAAAAGGGAGGAACAAGGTTTAAATAACTGGGCAATGTTTATTATTATTTTTAATTCAGAAGTAAATAATCAGTCTTTTTTTCCATGGGATAAGCAGCAGCTTTGTGGCACAGGGAAGTAAATAAATAAATGCAGAGTGAAGGAAAGCCATTCTCCATTTATTCATTCCTGCACAAGACAGCTAATATGGATGGACTTTGGAAATCATTTGAGGCCAATGATTTGTCACTCACAAATGGATCTTCTCAGTTACGGATCTTGTCTGGGAAGGAAGATCCAGGGCTCTAGCCTTCCCTCTTTTCCAAAGATGGGCAAGCACTTACTAGGTTTCGGGGAAGGCAGTGCTAGGGCTCTGGCATCATCCCAGAGCCTTCTCTCCACCCTCCTGAAGCCAGTTCTGGACACACACTGTAATCTTTCACAAAATGGACTCCTCTGTGAGAACAATTTGGCGCACCCAAATGAATCTTATCAATTTTGCACCACATCAGCTCTGGCACCATGTGCAGAGAAACAGCCAGCACCGCTCTCAATCCCATGCTGTATCTAAGCGAGGCATCTGCTTCTGGAAAGGAAGCTCCAGGACTCTTGACAGGCTCCTAGAACCCTTTTGTCCTTCCCAAATTCGGGCAAGCTGTGGTCCTGATTCTGGGGTCAGCAGCGAAGCTGCGCTGGGGGGGGGGGTAGGAGAGCAACTGAACCTGGACAGCACAGTTGGATTTTGTGTGGACCAAGGGTAAATGACAAGAACACGGAGATTTGCCTTGAATTGCTGGTGTTAATAATGGAAACTGATATTGTAATGTGTGATTTTTGAAATAACTGTAATTTTGAAAATGTGCAAAATGGTATGGTACCTGTATGCTCACCCATTGCTCAGGAGAGGTTTGAGATAACCTCCCATTTTGCAATGATCTTGAAGGGTGGGACATGTGGCAAAAAACTAGAGTTTGGTGATACAGTGCGCCAATGTGCTGAGCTTTAGTTTCACTCCGATTGGCTACACGTACAGCTAGCCAGAGTAGAGGGTGGAGACAGCAAATTGGGAGTGGAAAAGAGAAAAGAGTTGAAAGTTTTAGTTCTGGTGTTCAGCTGCTGTTCAGCAGAGTGTATGCGCAAAATCCACTCTGAGGAAAATATCTGTAGCCAGAGAAGGAAGTCTCTGAGCTTAGTTTGAAAGACAGTGATTAGTGTCTTTGTAAAAGTATACAGACAAGAGAAAACCCTACTTGGGTCTCATTTCAGCCAGAAGGGAAGTGATCTTCTGGAAAGAAAATCATCCCAAACAGTTGGAGGAATGTGGTGACCCCCTGGCTCTGTAATACTACTAGGGGAGCCTCATGAGCCTCATTTATGGAAGGCTGGGAAACTGACAGAAAGTACCACCTTGTTTAAGAACCAAAGTATTAAGCGGTAACAACTATGCAATTAAGTTTAATGGACTGAAGTGAAGTAACTGAAAATAAGCTGTGCATTTACCACCTTGTTTAGGCACCTGTAACATCAAGTGAATTCACCATTTTTATAGTTTACTGTTTTCTGAAAGTATTCTTTCTCCTGAAACATCTTTTGTTTTACCAACTTTGTTCTGTTAAATAAATTATTATTTTTCCTATTTAACTTCCCTAAGTCTCCAGAGTTTTCTTCTCAAAAAAAGCAAAAATTAGCCAGTAGTTAAGAGGGGGTTCACCGCACATGGCTTAGTGGGCATTTGAAACCTGATCTTATTTTTCCAATCTTAAATTCAGTGCTCCACATTTCCACATCAGTTTGCTTTTTTAAAAAGTCTCATTAACATATATTTCATTTTAGTGTGAATTTATCCTAAAGCACACAATATTAGGCAATTTTGCCTAATATATACTTTTCTGTAAAAATAAAATAAAATTACCTAATACATTTTTGTATGTCATTTCCTACTAATATATATGCAACTTTACCCTCGTATGTGTGTTGGGTGTATGTGTAATGTGCACATTACTAGGTTAGGAAATTACATTTCAAAATGTGTTTGGATTGCATATTGTTTTGTTTTTGTTTAAATAAATGTTATTAGATTTCATAAAGAGATACAAATATCATTATTTATCCCAACTAAAATTAAATCCAGAGAAAAATAAGGGAGAAGAGAGAGTCAGAAAGAGAGAGAGAAATATAGAATTAAAACAGAGAGAAATAAGAAACTAAAGAACTTCTTATTCTTCATTTGTCAGCTATTGAAAAACATTATTCAAGTCATCTACTCCAATATAGCACACAGCACAACTACTCTCTATAAACCAACATTATCTTTAGCTTTCAAAGCCAAATGTCATTATTTCTTTTTCTTTTTCACACAAAATGTCTAAGAGAGATTTTCAATCTTTTGTAAATGTTAACAGTGACTGTTCTCTGATTCAGCACATCAATTTCATTAAGTCTAATAATTATAATACAGTGGTACTTCGGGTTACCTACGCTTCAGGTTACAGACTCCGCTAACTCAGAAATAGCACTTCAGGTTAAGAACTTTGCTTCAGGATGAGAACAGAAATTGTGCTCCAGTGGCGCGGCAGCAGAAGGTCCCATTAGCTAAAGTGGTGCTACAGGTTAAGAACAGTTTCAGGTTAAGTACGGACCTCCGGAACAAATTAAGTACAGTGGTGCCTCGCAAGACGAAAAGAATCTGTTCCGCAAGTCTTTTCGTCTTGCCGTTTTTTCGTCTTGCAAAGCAAGCCCATTAGCGGATTAGCGCTATTAGCGCTATTGGCAGTTTAAGGGCTATTAGCGCCTATTAAAGGCTTAAGGGATTAGCGGTTTAGCTGCTAAAAGGCTTTTAGCAGCTTAGCGCTTCAGAAAAAGGGGTTGGGGAGCGGAAAAAACCCTCAAAAAATTTCGTCAATTTTCGTCTTGCGAAGCAAGCCCATAGGGAAATTCATCTTGCGAAGCGCCTCTGCAAACGGAAAACCCTTTTGTCTTGCGGGTTTTCCGTCTTGCGAGGCATTCGTCTTGCGGGGCACCACTGTACTTAACCTGAGGTACCACTGTAACCATTCCTCCACTGTTGGTAACAGTGAGTTTTTCTATATTTGTGCTTATAAAAGTATTGCTGCTGTAATTATATATTGGAACAAAATGTCATAGTCATTTTCTAACTGTATATCCATAAGTCCCAGCAGGAAGAATTCTGGTTTCAGTTGAAAGTTCATCTTCAAAATTCTCCATATCAAAATATATTTGTATCCATTTTTCTGCTTTTTTTTATATGTCCACTAAGCATGGTGAAATGTCCCTTCATGTGCCTTACATTTCCAACAAGTATTTTGGATATTTTTGCATTCTAAATAGCTTCTCAGGAGTTAAATACAGTGGTACCTTGGTTCTCAAACACCTTGATTCCCAAACGCCGAAAAGTGTTCCGGTTTTTGAACGTTTTTTTTAAGTTTAACGTCTAATGCAGCTGTTGGCTATTCTTTCCAGGGCACCTCCACCAATCAGAAGTTTTCAAACATTTTGGAAGTCAAACGGACTTCCAGAACGGATTAAGTTTGGTGATTTTTATTTTGTGTTTTTGAAGCTTTTTCAGTTAATTTGTTTTTGTGACTGTGTGAAACCCAGTTCAGCTATTGATTGATTGATTGATTGATTGTGTGGCTGTGGAAATGGATAAAAGCCCCCCATCCAAACAATGACTATCATAAGTGCAGATAAGGAAAAATAATAATTTTAAATTTTATCATCTACAATGCTGTCTTATTTATTTTATAGTACAGTACATTGTTTATTGCTTTCATTTTATGGATCAAGGGTCTTGTTAGATAGTAAAATTCATGCTAAATTGCTGTTTTAAGGGTTGTTTTTAAAAGTCTGGAACAGATAAATCCGTTTTGCATTGCTTTCTATGGGAAAGCATGCCTAGGTTTTGGAACGCTTTGTTTTTGGAACGGACTTCCAAAACAGATTAAGTTTGAGAACCAAGACACCACTGTACCAACAGTACATCATTTTATTTTTAAAAATGCATATTGCTTTAGAACGTGTGAATTAGGCATATTCACTGTTATGTACTGAGTTGAATAGGATCGAAACTGCAGCAGTCTGATTGGTCCTAGAACAATAGGATCCAAATCGCAGCAGTCTGATTGGTCCTAGAACAATAGGATTCAGAATGCATCAGTCTGATTGGTCCTAGAACAATGCAGCAGTCTGATTGGTTGGCAGGAACCACCCAATCATGCTCCAGATATAAGTGAATCCACAACCTGATTGGCTTACAGTAGAATTCCAGAATTAGCCAATCATGTGCAGCCCATTGTGTAAATAATGTATATAAAGCAGATACTTTGAGGGGACTTTTATTCATTCCTCCTCACCACTATGAGCTGAATAAAGAGCATGAAATCACTTTGCGACTCTGAGTATATTTCACTGGCGACGAAGGTGGGATCCCGCTGAGCTGACTGCCACACACCGCACCGCAGCACCGCCACCTGCCGCACCGCTGCCTCGCACCGTGTATCTAGGCTTCAGCTCCGGGACACAAGGAACTCAGAATGGCAACCAACAGCAGCTTCTCGCCGTTCAACCCAGCATCTGGAGACTGGGAAGCGTACGCCTCTCGTTTCACCTTCCTCCTAGAAGCCAAAGGGGTCACCGATGAAGAAGACGCCAAGAAGAGGGCAATATTCTTCAGCGTCTGCGGAGAGGAGACGTTTGAAATCGCCCGGGCTCTCCTTGCGCCTGAAGACGTCGCTACAGTTCCATACAAAACAATAATGGAACAGCTGAAGGGGCACTTTTCGCCACAGCCCTCAGTGGTGGCTCGTCGAAATGCCTTCTACGCAAAGCGGCAAGCCCCTGGGGAAACCATAACTGGGTTTGTGACCTCTCTCCGCCAAGCCGCCCGGTTCTGCAACTTCTCAGAGCTGGAGAACATGCTTCGTGACCGCCTTGTCGGTGGCCTGAGGGATGAGAAGCTGCAACGACGCCTCTACGCTAAGAAGAACCTAACGTTCCAGGTCGCTCTGGAGGAGGCCCTGGCAACGGAAGCTGCTGAGAAGTCGACGCAAGAGGCACGGCCGAGCCAGCTGTCCCAACCGAGGGTCCACCACGAAGACCTCACCGACGACTCAGGATCCAACAGGGAGGAGGTGCACCGAGTACAGCAGCGCACTCAAGCAGCCCACATACCACAGCTGCCTCGACGAGAAGGAGGGAACTGCGCAAGCTGTGGAGAAAGTCACGAGAGGAGGACCTGCCGTTTCCGCAACGCAGAGTGCAGGCAGTGCAGAAAATCGGGACACATCGCCCGGGTGTGTCGGGCTCGGCCCACCCGACGCCAGGCATCAGATGACCAATCCAAGAGCCCCAGGTCCCGGGGCCCAACGCACCAAGGCAACTCAACGGAGCTCACAGACTTCCAGGTATACCAGTTGCCCCACCCCAACATAGAGAAAATTTATGTAGAGGTACAGATAGAGGGGGCCCCATGCCGCATGGAGCTTGACACGGGTTCAAATCTGTCCATAATCTCGGCAAGGACCTTAAGGAAACTGTGTCCTACTGGGGGTCCCAAACTCAGGCCGGCCCCATTCACCCTCCGGGACTTCCAGAAACGTAAGGTCCCCACAATGGGGGTGGGGACCTTCAGGGTGCAATACCGAGGGCGGACGCGGCAACTGGACTTGCTTGTGGTCAAGGGCCCCTACATTAGCTTACTGGGATTGGCATGGTTTGGACCACTGGGGCTAGCCGTCACCGGGGTGAACAACACTAGCTTACAAGTGGACGTGGACGCCATATGCAAGGAATTTCCGGGGGTTTTTGATGGGAAATTGGGACAGTATACGGGCCCCCCCACTGCTCTACAGCTTGACCCTGCAGTACGACCAGTCAGGCTCAAGGCCCGCCGGGTCCCATTCGCCCTGAAACCCCGTATAGACGAGGAATTGGACCGGCTCGTGGAGCAAGGAGTGCTGGAGCCGGTGCCTAATGCCCCCTGGGAAACCCCAATCGTCACACCCGTCAAGCCTAATGGTTCGGTCCGCATCTGCGCAGACTACAAATGTACCATAAACAAGGCCCTCACGGCCCATGCATACCCAGTGCCAGTGGTCAGCCATGTCCTTGCCACCCTGGCTGGGTCGAAAATTTTTGGCAAGCTGGACTTGGCCCAAGCATATCAACAGCTACCAGTAGATGAGGCCACAGCAGAGGCACAGACGATTGTGACGCACAGAGGAGCGTTCAGGGTAAAGCGGCTGCAATTCGGCGTCAGCGTGGCACCAGGCATATTCCAGAACCTAATGGACTCTCTCCTTAAAGGAATTCCTGGCGTCACCCCCTTCTTCGATGATGTGTTGATTGCCGGGCCCACGCCAGAGGAGTTTGAGGACCGCCTCCGCACCGTTCTGCACCGTTTCCAGACGGCGGGTCTCAAGGTGAAGCGGGAAAAATGTCTACTAGGAGTGCCTCAGGTGGACTTTCTGGGATTTATGGTGGACGCAGAAGGGGTCCACCCGACTGGGGACAAGGTACGGGCCATTTGTGATGCCCCAGCGCCCAAGAACAAGACGGAACTTCAGGCCTTCTTGGGACTATTGAACTTTTACCATTCCTTCCTTCCCCACAAAGCGGCGGTAGCAGAGCCCCTACACAGACTTCTGGACAAGCGGGCCCCTTGGGGGTGGGGCCAGCGCCAGGAGGCTGCATTCCAGGCAGTCAAGGACTTGCTTGTCTCAAACTCGGTCTTGGCACACTTCGACGAGAGGCTGCCGGTGGTGCTAGCATGCGACGCCTCACCCTATGGCATTGGCGCTGTCCTGGGACACCAACTCCCGGATGGAAGAGAGGTACCAGTAGCATACTTTTCCCAGACACTCAGCGCAACCGAACGGAACTACTCACAAATAGACAAGGAGGGGCTGGCAATTGTGAAGGGAGTAAAAAAATTCCATGATTTCTTGTACGGGCGGCCCTTCACCGTGGTGACTGACCACAAGCCGTTGCTTGGCTTGTTTGCCCCCGAAAAGCAGACCCCCCAAGTGCTGTCTCCTCGCGTCCTCAGGTGGTCAATTTTCCTTGCCAGCTACCAGTATGCACTGATTCACCGACCTGGGAAGGCGATGGGCCATGCGGACGCCCTCAGCAGGCTACCACTACCGGAAACAGGCCCCGACCCAGCACCTGCACAAGAGGTTATGAGCCTGGAGCTGCTTCCCGACCGCCCCATTCAGGCACAAGAAGTTGCACACCATTCCAAGAAAGACAGGGTCATCTCCCGGGTCCTGGACTGGGTGTGGAGGGGATGGCCCAGCAACAGCCCTGGGCCAGAATTCGCTGGCTACACAACCCGCAAACATGAACTGTCGGCCCACAAGGGGTGCCTGTTATGGGGAAGCAGGGTCGTTGTTCCCCAGCCCCTCCGCAAAAGGGTCCTCACAGCCCTACACGAGACACACCCAGGGGTAGTAAGAATGAAGGCCCTGGCCAGGAGTTATGTGTGGTGGCCGGGGATCGACGGAGAGATAGAGGCCTGGGTCAAACACTGCCAGGCCTGCCAAGAATCCCGCCCAGATCCCCCAAGGGCCCCAGTCCAGTCCTGGGAGTCCGCCCGAGCACCATGGTCACGCCTGCATGTGGACTTCGCTGGCCCCTTTCAGGGGAAAACATTCTTCATAGTGGTGGACTCCTACACCAAATGGCTGGAAGTCGCACTGGTACCGTCCACTTCTACATCCGCAGCCATCCGGGTACTACGCAGGCTGTTTGCAACCCACGGGCTCCCTGACACTCTCGTCTCAGACAACGGGACTGCATTCACGTCAGGAGAATTCCAAACCTTCACAGCGCAGAACGCCATCCGCCACATCCGTTCGGCGCCATTCCACCCTGCCACCAATGGCCAAGCAGAACGCATGGTGCGGACCACCAAGGACACCCTTCGCCGCATGACGCAAGGGGATTGGGAGTACCGCCTTGCCACATTCCTCCTAGCACAGCACAGCACCCCCAGCTCAACGACTGGCCGGAGCCCCGCTGAACTACTAATGGGTCGGCGCCTTGCAATCAGATTGGACCGCCTTCACCCCGATAGAGCTCAGGATGAGGTAGTGGTGGGGGAAGGCAGGAACCCCCGGACCTTCGAGGCGCAGGACCCAGTGTACGCAAAGAATTTTGGGGCAGGCCCAGCATGGGTACCCGCCACAGTCACCAGGGTCACTGGCCCCGTGTCATACGAGGTGCTAACGGATGGGGGGCAATGCTGGCGCCGCCACTGCGACCAGATACGGCGACGATTCCCGGGAGAAAACCAGGAGGAGGAAAGGTCAGAGGAGTCCCAAGGGAACAGAGCGGCAGTGAGGCCCATAGAGCAGGAGGGGCCAGCAGGAGAGGCAGAATCAGTAAATACAGAGAGGACCCGCGAGGCCGAAAGGACACCGGAACCAGAACCACGACTGAGCGAGCCGGTTGCGCCAGACCAAACAGGCCCATCACAGCCAGCATCCTTGGAACACGAGCCAGAACCTGAACCCCGGACCAGGGAACACCACAGGCCGCAACGCACACGTAGGCCGCCGGCGTACCTCGAGGACTATGAATGTGACCTCCCGGGCAGGACTGGAACTTAGAGGGGAGGGGTGTTATGTACTGAGTTGAATAGGATCGAAACTGCAGCAGTCTGATTGGTCCTAGAACAATAGGATCCAAATCGCAGCAGTCTGATTGGTCCTAGAACAATAGGATTCAGAATGCATCAGTCTGATTGGTCCTAGAACAATGCAGCAGTCTGATTGGTTGGCAGGAACCACCCAATCATGCTCCAGATATAAGTGAATCCACAACCTGATTGGCTTACAGTAGAATTCCAGAATTAGCCAATCATGTGCAGCCCATTGTGTAAATAATGTATATAAAGCAGATACTTTGAGGGGACTTTTATTCATTCCTCCTCACCACTATGAGCTGAATAAAGAGCATGAAATCACTTTGCGACTCTGAGTATATTTCATTCACCTTTAGATGCAAACTTAATCAGATTTTCCCTCCTTCCTTACTGGTTGTGGCTGTGCTTTGTTGTCTTTGAAGTCAAAGACAACAACATCTATGCAAGTATCTTTGTCCAATTAATTTTTTTAATTTTTTAAGTTTCTCTGTTGATGGAAAAGGATCATCATTGGCATATGCTTTTCCCACAGAGCCAACATGTTTATGTAAGGAAAAAAAGAGTCGCATTATAAGGGAAACAGATAATGAAACCCTGTTATTACTGTCTTATCACCAGTGTTATCTGCAATGTTTGGAGGCTCACACTGAGCATCCACTAGAGGACAAGAAGTGTTGACCTGCGGAGAATGGACTTGGCAGGCCAGAAAGGTCGCTGACCATATTCCTTTGGGGTGACTCAGACTGGCCAAGGAAATCCGGAATTTAGGAGCAACTGGGAAAACAAGCAAGTGGAACTGTGGATATCAAGTCTAATTTTGCATGGTACAAACAGTGCTGCTCCCACCAAAGCAGAGCTCTAACCAAACTGAGAGTCCAGCCCTTCAGGGAAAACTGACTTACTTGAAAATCTACAAATGATCTCGGTTCAGCTGTGATGCCATCAGCAAACACAAAAGACAAAGCAGAAGGGAAGGCGATGAGAGTTCTCAGAATCAAACACCAAAAAGATGCTTGGATCAAGGGAGGAAAAAACCCCAAAGCTGTTTCATCGAGAGTTTTTCTACTTCCCGGGGTCAGCCCTAGCTTTTTGGGTGGGGACTCTTAGCTACGGCACAGAGATAACATGACAAATTCTTTGCCTGGAACACTCAGAGTCATTAGGCACATTTGGTCTGTAAAGTTTCTCTTGAGATGCCAAAATAAACAGGCCCTGCCATTGTATTGAAGTTTCCCATCACAGCCTGGCCCTCCTTGCCTAGGAAGTAGGAGCTGGAACTTTCAAGCTCAATGACAAAGCAGTTCATTCCCCTCCCTCTTCTCATAAGCACAAGGAGCAACTGTACCATGCACATAGGAGCCAACTCTTAGGGGCCAAGGGGTCTTCAGGCTTCATCCCCCCCCCCAAATAAAGTATTTGAGGGGACTGGGTCCCTCCAAAGTTGATGAGCATTGCCATTCAAATGTGTGCCACATCATGTTTGTGTGCCACAACATGTGATTGATGTGGGGTGGCGCTTACCCCCCCCCCCATATTTTATTCAAGTTGGCACCCCTGGCTGCACATGAGGAGGCCTTTGAGCAGTGCAAGTCAATGTGGTAGGGAAGGGATAGAACAAGTGTGAGCAAAGCTGTCCATATCCATTTCTCATTTTTCCAGTCTTCAGTTCTCCACATTTCCACGTCAGTTTGAAACAACTTAAAAGCCCTCACAAAAATTCACCAGCATTTTAGTGTACATTTCTTCTAATGCACACATTTGTTTGCAATTTTGCCTAGTATGCTCATTTTTCACAAAGCATGCAATGCGGTTTTGTATGTCGTTTTTCCTAATAATTTTTGTTATGCAGACCTTAGCCGCAATATATGCATTTTTCTACACGTTGCTTGGCTGAAGAACTGCACTGCAAAATTTGGAAAAGTTTTGAAAATTTGGGAAATTTTGAAAGATGGCTGTGCTTTGGTTCTCATATTGCTTAGGTGGGCTTGTCTTTAAATGTGAACTGAATCCAATTCTTCCCTCATACCTTGCGTAGACTCTATACCATCTGGCTGCAGTGCAGAGAGAGAAAAACAAAGCTGGGCTGTTTTTGTACCTGTAGAGAAACCAGGTGCCTTTTGCAGCCCCTAAATTACCAAAATGCCTAGCGACAGCTATTCCAGCAGTCTATCTGATCTCTCTGTCACAAATCCATCTGGCCTTTACAGTGGTACCTTGGGTTACATATGCTTCAGGTTACATACGCTTCAGGTTACAGACTCCGCTAACCCAGAAATAGTGCTTCAGGTTAAGAACTTTGTTTCAGGATAAGAACAGAAATCGTGGTCCGGCGGCGCGGCGGCAGCAGGAGGCCCCATTAGCTAAAGTGGTCTTCAGGTTAAGAACAGTTTCAGGTTAAGAACAGACCTCCGGAACGAATTAAGTACTTAACCCGAGGTACCACTGTATATGAATTGTAGCTTTAAAGAACTTGTGTATTAAGCATTCATCCTGATTTGCACAAAGCTTACACAGAGGTTAAATTATGCCCTACTTTTACTGAGTGTGTACTGTATTCTGCTTTAAGGGTCAGTTATACAATGGTGAGCATTCATCCTGCTTTGCTTGCAGGGTGTCGTTCACACATCTTTCTGTTAGTCATTTGTTCGTCCCACACTGAAATGAACTTCCAGGGTGACTGTTCCCCCCCCCCCCCCAGAAAATAAAGGGTTTGTCGTGCAAGGGTTACAAAGTGCTTCACTTCACTTAAAATGCACAAATCTAAAGTTCTGCCATGCACTTGAACTGCTCACACAAAACTGTGACTATCTGGAAGCACCTTGACCTTGCTCTTCCTTGCCCCCCTCCCAATCACTTTTCCTTCTGTGTCATGTATTTTTAATAAACATATTTTTTATTAAAGACTTCTTGGTTTACAACTGTATGTGCAATGTCATTTTCCCCCAAGTTTCATTTTCTACAGATCAGTTTCATTTGTTGAGACATTAGTGTTACATTCGGAATACAGTGGTACCTTGGGTGAAGAACTTAATTCGTTCTGGAGGTCTGTTCTTAACCTGAAACTGTTCTTAACCTGAAGCACCACTTTAGCCAATGGGGCCTCCTGCTGCCGCCACTGCACGATTTCTGTTCTCATCCTGAAGCAAAGTTCTTAACCCGAGGTACTATTTCTGGGTTAGCGGAGTCTGTAACCTGAAGCATCTGTAACCCGAGGTACCACTGTAAAAGGGGGAAAGAGGTGGAGGGGGGAATGGTGAGTGGGGTGGGGTCAGGTGGCAATGCTTCTATTCTACTTAGTGTATGTGTGGGGTTTTGTGTCAGTGTCACTTGTGTGGGTTCCCTTCACTATTCACTTGTGTTTCTTTGGTGGTGAGAGAGGTTGGGGTTGGCCTAGGGTGTGGTTGTTTGTTTGTGATTGGCTGTGGTGAACTTAATTTTCATGTGTGAGTAGGGTGGGTGGGTGCTTATTAATCAGGTTAGCCATATTGATTCATATGCTGTTGGTGGATTCTTGTTGCTGTCTTCTTGGGCTGTGTATGTGATAAAAGGGAACCGTACACGCCATATATTTGAATTGCATTTAAAGCACATGACTGCTCCCAAAGAATCCTGGGGAACTGTAGCTTATGCATCACTGAGTGACAATTTCCAGCACCTTTAGTCCCCCAGGACAGCACTACAGTTCCCAGGATTCTTTGGGGGAAGTCATGTGCTTTAAATGAATACTGTAAGTGTCGTGAGTCCTGCAGCCCTGCCAGTTTCAGACCTGAGGCAGTAGCTGCTGCAAGATGCGAAAGAATAGTAGGATATGGAAGGAGTAGCCCAAGAGGGATGACAGAGACCCTGTTATTTTGCCTTTAGAGGTTGGGGATGGAGAGGCAGTCACACTGGCTCTCTGAACTCCATCTCATTGCTGAGAACCCAATACCACCTCAGCTACTGGGAACAGGCCCACACCTCTCAGAGAAACGTGAGCCTCCAGATGCATCAGACTTGCAGTAAGAAAGAGTTCCATGAGTAAACAAGCCATGTCTCGTCTTTTTAATGCCGGGAGTGTTGTGATTGTTTGTCGAGATATCTTAGAAGCTCTTAATACATTTAAGCACCTGACGAGAGACACAAAATGGTACCACCTCCCCACCAGGGAAGAAAGGGTGACATCAGGATCTGCTGCCCCTGCGGATTCTGCCACCTGAGGCGGTCACCTCAACTTCCTTAATGGGTGGGCTGGCCTTGCTCACATCTCTGACACCTGATGCTGTTTCTGAACTCTCTAGTCATGCCTTAGGAAATCTCTGCCTATAGGCTTATCTGTAATATTGCAAGCTTTCTTTCTTATTCACACTTAAGAGTCTCTGTGGTAGCATTTGGGATAAGAGCCAAGACAGTAAGCCTGAGGGCATGGATTTTCTTACTACTGATCTGTATAAGCCTCTGAAAGCCTTTCCAGCAGCACAAAATGTGTTAAATAAATATATGTCTATGTTCTGTGCCAAAAACAGCAACATTCTGAGACCTGTATGAATCAAAGCGCTTCCAGACTATGGTACAAGCACCCCCAATTAACCATACTGTTCATTTTAATGTCACTGTGGTTTTTAAACATGAATGCAGTAGGCTGGGTTACAACTTAAGCTGGGTTATGTTCTTAGGATCACACCTAAAGACAAAATCACACATAGGACTCAGCTGTACAGCTGCAAATACATTTTTAAAATGTGTTGTAAAGTGCAATATAAAAATGTGACACTAGAGGACGACAGTGAACTATGCAAAATTCAATGTATTTTTCAAAACTTTTTTAAAGAAGGCATTTTCACAGCATTTTTAATATGTGTGTAGATTCCACCATAGACAAAGCCCATAGGGTTCAACAGTGGGTGGGATTGCCAAGGTATTTTTTTCCAGACCCTGCCCCTTTCCGACCCCATTCCTTTTTTTAATTGTTAAGCTTAATGCACACAAGTTAAATGCGCACAAGCTGCAGACTTACTGAATGTAAGAAATGAGTATGTTTATAAAGTTTAAAAAGCCAGTGTGGTGTAATAATTAGAGTGTTGAGCTAGGACCTGGGAGACCAGGATTCAAAACCCCATTTAGCCATGAAGCTCACTGGGTGACTTTGAACTAGTTACTTTGCCTCAGCTGAACCTACCTCACAGGGTTGTTGTGAGGAAAATAATGGGGAGGCAGGAGAACCTTATATGCCACTTTGTGCTTCACGGAGGAAAGGTGGGATATAAATTAACTAAATTTCAGATATTGGGTATCACCTTAGAAGAAGCATTGTCCCTTCATTTTCATTTCGGAGGAGGAAATGCTTTATTCTGACCATGCCTACTGCAATGGTACAAGCACCGCCCAAGTAAGTTTTTCTCTCTCTTCAAAACTATTGTTTTGGTATAAAATAAGCAGTCTGAAACCCACTTAGTTGCTTGACTAACAGTACACACCTAACCATTTCTACTGAGAAGCAAGTCCTGTTGAATTGAACCTATTTCTAGGTAAGTGAAATTATACTCACTCACTTACTGTACCTACAAGAAAGTCTCATTGAACACACTGAGTAGTCCCACTGAACTCTTCTGAGTAGACATGTATAGGATGCATTTCTTTAATGGGATGATAATCCCATAAATTATGCAAATAGAATCAAATTTGTATATGTTTGCTTCTTTTCTGTCATTTCTTTTACTGGTAATTGTGAGCACCAGAGAGCCTACTTTTCTTCTCCCCCAGCTTCGCCCAGTGTTGCTCTCACACTTCCCTGCTTATCTCCACACCTGTGAGAGCTAGAAACTTTCTTCTTTTTCTTTTTCAAAAAAGAAAACTAAGATTCTCACGGTGCTGAATTCTCATCACAATGTAATACAGTCATGCCTCAGGTTACAGATGCTTCAGTTTGTGCGTTTTTGGGTCGTACACCACGCCAAAACCGGAAGTACCGGAATGGGTTACTTCCAGGTTTCGGCACTCGTGCATGTGCACAAGCGCCGAATTGCGACCCACACGTGTGCAGACACGGCGCTGCGGGTTGCGAACGCTGCAGGTTACGAATGTGCCTCCCGCACAGATCACGTTCTCAACCCAAGCGTCCACTGTAGCACAATATATACATTCCCCAACTTATGGGTTCCAGAGCTGAACCCTTTGATTATCCAGTTTAGTTCTTCTTCAAATTCCCCCCCCCCCCCCGTGCCCGGTCTGCCCCCCAGCCAGTCTTGCATATACCATTGGTCCTCAAAGGCACTGCATGAACTACCTTACAGGATTCACAGACTACAGGATTGCCAAAAAATTTTGCTGACACCACTCCTGTACTTTGAACAGCATCCTGACAAACAGACATTGCATGCAACCATTCATTGCATGGGGGGAAATAATGGGGGGATGCTAACATTATGTGTGTTAAGCTGCTCTTAAAGGTCACTTAAAGGCCAAGCCACTTAAGAAATGTGGCAACCCAAGGCTAAAAATTAATACCTGACAGGCTGAAATGGCGGGAACTGGAATCCAGCAACACCTGGAAGACCACAGGTTCCGCTTGACCGTTTTAACGAGTGATGCCAGGGACTGCCTGCCAGAATGAGGCTTCACTACTTGTCAGGCCAGCAAAATGCTACCAGCAGAATCATAGGAAAACTGAGCTGGCAAACTTAGATACAGACAGAGACCCTGCACATCTACCCTGTTGGTGCCATCAGAGCAGAGCTCTGGGGCAGAGGTCCAGGGTCCCATGCAGCTGAATGAACAAAAGCACACACACCCTCCATGCAGCAGGGATGGCTTCTCACATTTTGAAGGGGACAGACATTGCCATCTAAAGAGCACCTACACCAGAACTTTCCAACCTGTGTGTCGCGACATGCTTTGTGTCGGCTGCAGTGTGTAATGGTGTCATGCGAATGCTCCTCATGCTCCTCCCAGGAATGGAAAGGGGTTAGTTTAACCTCCGGTTTGCTAGTAAAACTGAACTATTGTGTCGCGAAATGATGCACATCCAAAACGTGTGTCACCAGCATGCAAAATGTGGAAAGCTCTGCACTGCACAGTAAGGCCACTAAGCCCAGAGTCTAAAATCCCTTTGCAATAGCTAGATAAGACCATACCTTTAAAAGACATTCAAAGCACCCACAGAATCCTGGGAACTGTAGTTTAAGGGCATTGAGAATTGTAGTTCTGGGAAAGGTCAGTTCCCAGGATTCTTTTTTTGTGCATATGGGGGGGGGGGGTGCTGAATGTGCTCTGAAGGTATGGTACATACATAGCCAACATCACCACAGCATATAAGCATAGAGAAACAGGGAAGCAACTACGGATGACAAATGGACTATCTTTACCCCTTCTGGCTGCCAGGCACATAGTCCCAGTCTGTCTCCACTGCTCCGATGTAATATCTTCTGGTGATGCCAATGCTCTGCTCAAAGAGGCACCACAGGATGACGATGCAGCTGCACAAGGGCAGCCTCAGCATGGTCTAGTGTGTGTCGAAGAGACTCCAGAGGCAAAGGCAGTTCCGATTCAAGGAGAAATCTAGGAGGAGGTAGGTGATGGTTGCCTGACCTATTTAGCAAGTGCCATCCTCAACGAGGTAAGTGAAGGCAGGCCACGGAGCAACTACAGGTTTGGGCGAAGCTCTAACAAGTTTTCAATATGCGACCGGATAGGGAATCACGGTCACGCACACAGACTTTCAGTGTGCTGGGATGTGTGAGTGAGCAACACTGGGTGGAGAGCAACAGGATGGAGAGGGGAAAAGCCAAAGGGGGGGAAAGGTTGAGCAAAGTTTAACCTCTTATTCGCTGTCGGGACACCAGATCCACGATTAGGTTAAGAATTGGCTCTGACAGACAAGGCCAAGACTCATCTAATGCATCTTTCTCCAACAGCAGCCAGCCCTTGTAAGTCTGCAAGGATGAACCAGCCATCCTTCTTCTTTCTTCTCCTTGCATCTGATATGCAGAAGTATACTATCACGACAGACAGGAGTTCTGCTAGCCAATAGCCATGGACAGATCTGTCCTCCACAATTTTATCTTATCCCTTTACAAACAAACAAAATCATAAGAACATTTCTCAATGTGTTCTGAAGGTTCCACATGATCCAGTCTGAGGGGCAAGCTGTGACAGCCTGGCTAAGGTCAAGTATGATTGGGGGTGAAGACTCTCTCAGAGGAACCTGATCTGCCATTGCCAGACTCTGTTTGCCTATGAAATTCATTGTCTCCTCCACTGAACAATCTGGCTGACTGCTGCAACTTGAAAGTAGGTTACAGAACCTCTCTCTCAATAACTTTAATTATAAAAACTTTAAAAGGAAAACATCACGTGCAAATCATATTACAACAACACGAAACATATAAAAGAAAAACAATCAAGAACAATCACCAAAATGGCTTCCTTGAAAACTGAGGGTAGTACCAAGCAAAGCAGGCAACATAACGTTATAAAAGAAAGAAGAGGAACATCACCTTGTTAAACTGGCTTGGGTGAAGGTAGCCTGATTTCGACCAATCAGTCAAGTGAAATCATCTGTCATAGGGGTTGCCAAATAAGTCATGCTTCTCTGGGATAAGTAGCATCATACAGTGGTACCTCGGGTTAAGAACTTAATTCGTTCCGGAGGTCCGTTCTTAACCTGAAACTGTTCTTAACCTGAAGCACCACTTTAGCTAATGGGGCCTCCTGCTGCTGCCGCGCCACCACCACACAATTTCTGTTCTCATCCTGAAGCAAAGTTCTTAACCCGAGGTACTATTTCTGGGTTAGCGGAGTCTGTAACCTGCAGAGTATGTAACCTTAAGCATATGTAACCCAAGGTACCACTGTACATTGTTTGTTCATCTGCTTCACAAAAGACATCAAAGTGGTAACAAAGTCCACACTGAACCTCTTTGAAAGCCATAGTCAGGTGCAAAAGAGAAGAGTGGGGCAATCTTCTCTTAGAACCAAGGAACATGGTGCAAATGCCCAGGCCTGGTTTTCGTTTTCAGCACCATAACTGAGCTCACAGTTGCACAAAAAACCACAAAAAACACACGTTTTCTACATCTCAGCAGCATAATTAGGGCTGAGGTTGGGGGAGGCCTTACCTTTAAAACAATTGGAACTCTTTTCCCCTAGTGCAGGGGTGGGGAACCTGTGGCATCCCATATGCTACTGGACTACAACTCCCATTATCTCTCACCATTGACTTTTGCTGGCTGGGGCTGATGGGAGCTGGAGTCCAACAACATCTGGAGGCCCACAGGTTCCCCACTACAGCAGTGGCATGGACATCCGCATTCTTATGAAGCTTCTGTCACCACCTCAAGAATTTTTTTTACCCTTCCAGTCTTACGGCATGTCTACGCTGACTTATGGGATTATTATACTGTTGATCCAGTTCAAAAGTTCAGCAGGGTTAAAGCTTCCTAATCTCCTCAGGGTCCCAGTCCCAGTCCAGCTCTCCCCCTCACCTGCATTCAAAAGCTATTTGTGTTTTTAAAAGCCATGTCATCCCCTTTACTTTGACCTTTATCCACACTGTACACCTAAAGCTCATTAAAAGCACATGGCTTCCCGCAAAGAATCCTGGGAACCGTAGTTTACTCCTCACAGAGCTACCATTTCTAGCACCCTAAACAAGTTCGTCACATCCACACCATAAATTTAAAGTGCATGTATAGCACATAGCTTCCTCCATAGAAAACATCTGTGGTGAGCCTGGAATTAACAGGTTTTTCTGAGTCAGTTTTCTAACAAAGAGAGATGAGAATGGAGGAATTTCCCCCAGAAATGTCTACTAACTTTTTTCATGGTCAAAACAAGTCCTCTTCCTCCCTTCCTCCAGCCTAGGAAAGGGCTCATGCGAGATGATTCACCAAAATGTTTTATACAAATCCTCTTTATATATTTTTATATTAAAATGACTGTTTAAAAAAACACAGTTGCTTGTCTCAAAGTATTTTTGGAGTACTATGAAGCATAACAGGCAGGAAAATGATGGCTAGGGTCTTGGCTTCTCAAGCAAAGGAGAAACACAGGGCAAGGTCAGTGTGGGGGGATGAAAGACCTATTTATCGTTCATTTCAGATACAATATTATACTGCCTGCCCCAATTTAAGAAAAAAAACCCCCTCTTTTAAGGTGCTTTTCAATCTTGCCCACTATGTCAAAAAGGTTCCCTACCCCTGGACTACATAAATAAATATATCTGTCCTAAATCTTCTGCCAGTCAGATTTATTGGATAAGCTCAAGTATTTTGAGAGAGGGCAAAGAACTTCTCTCTCTCTCTCTCTCTGACCCCTTTCCACACACCACGCATAATTTTATAAACCTCAGTGATTCCTCTCCTCTCCTGAGTCACCTCCCTCACCCCAAATTCAAAAGCCCCAAATGCTGTAGCTTTTCCCTCACAGGGAGGATGCTAGCCGTTACATCATGTTTCTCCAACAATCCTGTAATAAATATAGCTGCATCCATTGATGGCTGATACATTTTCAGAGAAAGGAAAAGTCGTTCTTATTTAGAAGTCAGCACATGGCAGAGGAAACTGATATGACTAAAACATAAGACAGAGAAGACTTCAGCAATGACTAACTCCTGAGTGGTGGTTGCCCCAGACACTGATTCTTTAAATTTGAAACGAATGAGTCACGGGCAGGCATCTGCACCCATCCTTGTGGACCTGGGAGAGTTGATTAGCACCAATACCTGTCTTGGCACCTGCGCTATGGGCAACTACAAGCCTACCATGTTAAATTTCCCCAAATGCCCTGGATAACCCACCATGGTGGCGCTTCAGAGCACTGTGGGAAATTTAACATGACAGCTACCTGGTGCTGTTCAAAGGGCAGCTACACAGCTCTAATTGAAGGGGTGATTCAACTATTGCTGGGCAAAACCACTTTGGAGTTTCCCTACTGGGCCAGGGGGATGGTAACAAACAATGATGGGATAATGAGGGGTCCTTCTGAGCGGCTGCTTCAGCCGCTTTGGCCAGTGCCTGACCTGGCTGAGTACTGCCACTGGACCTTTCTGGGGAAACTCACTGCTTCGCACTATGGAAAGAGCTTCTTCCAGCCTGCAACACCTGCATAAGGTGTTGCAGTCTATATATATAAAAAACTCAATTTGTGAAACTTTAGAGGGTATGCATTTGAGCTGTGTGGGTTTCCTTTGCTAAAAGCAAGAAAACTGGTGGCTGAGGTAGGCAGTGGCTTTTACCACTTTGCTTCCCATAACTCTATCTGTACATGGGTGAAGGATACTTGGAAAGCATGGGGGAAATTGCTCAAGGCAATGAGCTAATCTTACAGGGCTCCTGAAAATGGGCCCCAATTCTTTTTCTAGGGACTCTCCCATCTGAGTAAGTCAGAAGTGAGTCAGAAAGTTCACATCTCACAAGCCACCTACACCTTCCTTCTGGTTATCTGGGGGAAATGGCCTTGGTAGCAATTGTCATTCATCACTCAGGGAATGGAGCCTATGAGGGGGATAACATGTTATTGTCCTGAATGAGGCAGAAAAAACCACCCACCAAAAAGGATGAATAAAACATGGAATTTCCCAACAACCATATCAAAATGCGGACTGGGGGGAACCTCATTCTGTTCAAATTTTTGTCCTTGTTTTGGTTTTGGGTTGGTTGGTTTTCATTATTTGCAGTAACCCATCAAGTTTAAGTGAAGAAGGAAATTGTTTAATGGAAGGGTGTGTGGCTCTAGCAAGGTAGAGTAAAATCAAATTGCAGAATATAACCTTCATATTAGACTCTGGAGAAGGAAGTTCCTGAGGTACACACCATTCGTTTAAAGCACATTTCATGCACATTCACACATAGAATCCTGGGAACTGTAGCTTAGCCTTCACTGAGCTACAATTCTCTATTACCTGAGTCAGGGAGGCTGTGGAGCACCCTTGCTTGGATGTAGTGGAGGGCTGGATGAGGAGCAATAAGCTGAGTCCCTGTAACTGAGAGCAGCGCTGGCCCAAGGCATTTTGGCACCTGAGGAGAATTCCAAAATGGTGCTTCCTCTCCGTCAGGGAAGAAGGGCTCAGGGAAGATCTACATCAGGAACAAGGGCAGGGGAGGGAGAGAGAGAGAGAGAGAAAGATTGACATCAGGATTTGCAGTCCTGGTGGACCCTGCCACCTGAGGCGGTCACCTCACCTTGTTTCATGGATGAGTTGGCCCTGGCTGGGAGCCTCCCAAATCTGGGAATTAGATGTTCTACCTATTGTGCTGGATTGCATGGCATTCACTTTGAAGTTGCAAGTGCATAATTTGGCGGGGTGCTCATAGATCCAGCCCTGTCACTAGAAGTTCAAGTGGCCTCAAGTGGTAAGGAGCACCTGCTGCCAGCATTGGGTGGTTCACCACCTACAGATGTTCCTGAACAGGGAAAGCCTGACTACAGTGTCCTGTATATTGGTAACCTCAAGTTTGGATTTCTGTAGCACACACT
This sequence comes from Podarcis tiliguerta, assembly GCF_965153285.1. Taxonomy (NCBI): domain Eukaryota; kingdom Metazoa; phylum Chordata; class Lepidosauria; order Squamata; family Lacertidae; genus Podarcis; species Podarcis tiliguerta. The sequence continues at coordinate 31,598,089 of NC_139553.1, forward strand.
GTGTGGGGCTGCCTTTAAAGCTGGCCTAGAAGCTGCAATTAGTGCAAAATATAGCAGTGAGTCTGCTCTGTGATACAGCCAGCGGAGAACATACAACACCCCATCTGAAAATATTGCAATGGCTGCCTTATTATGTGTTGAACTGAGCAAGGTGGCAGCATAACTATGGAAATCCTGAGATATGGCTTGTGTTGACTTATATGAATTTTTGGAGCTGCCTAAAAGAATGTCTTTTTGACCATGTATTATATGCTCAGCATTAGTGCCTGAGGTGATTTGTGTGTGTGTGTGTTGCTTTCCTAGTTGCTAAGAAGTGATACAATTTTATTTTTATTTTGTATTTGATATTTTTATGGTCCCAGTTCTGGGACTGCAACTGTAGCAAAGAGCAGGCTGCAGATTACATGAATGAATGAATGAATGAATGAATGAATGCATTCTCCCATACTGCCTCAGTGTCCAGGGAGAGCCAATGGTTTGAGCCATCTGAACTGGTAGTGCAGTCATTTTTGCAAGCAATTCTATGAACTCCTTTTGTAAAAGGATGTAAAAGGTACTTAAGCAGCATTTTATCCACAGAGCAATGAAGATCCTTAGGAAGCACAAAGAGGCTATGTAAACATTACCAGCTTAAATTGAGCTAGATCATTCTTTTTTCTTAATTCAGATTGAAGCTAGTTTTGGGGGAGAGTGCATCAAAAAGAAGTATTTCATAAGAAATAATGGGATAAAGATAAATATGGGTTGTGGCTAGTATAAGGTCCATGTACACCGTTTCCCAAATGGGAAACAGCTTCTCAAATGGAAATGCACCAGATTCAGAGTAAATGGGACTGTACACAAAGCCAGTAATTGAACAAAACATGCCTTATTTCCAGAAAATGACAGGCGTAAGAGAAAGGGAGAAAAAGAGAGAAATAAACCCAGGTGGTTTCTCTTTCTTCTACAAATTTCAGTTTCAAATGCTCTGTGAGTAGCTGTGGAGTAGGGACTGTCCCTACTGGGGTGAGTAAGACAGTCAGAAATCGCCCAACCAAGAAAGGGGAATTCACTAACTCTTGGCAAAGCTACTAATAGCAGGACCAGCAGCAGCATCCTCATCACAGAGACCAGAAAGCTGCCAAGGTGGGAGGGCCAAGAAGGGGCCCTCAGGCTACAACTACAACATAGGCTCCTTATCCCTGCATCTACAAGGCTGACCTATGATTACTCTTCTCCGTACAACCCGAGGAAGCAACCTGAAGCACTAAGCAAGAAAAGGACACACTCCAAGGATGACTCCATATACATATATATTATTTTCTCTCTTTTTCCTATTTTGACTTCTTGGAATGGAGTACTGCTGGTAACATGTTTATATTCCTCCCTCCTCTAGCTCACAGCCTGAAAGGCAGACTAAAGACAAACTGTGTGCGTTATTCTTGAGCATCAGTTCATACTGCTGTGGTGGAGTGCTCTAGTCTTGATTTGTAAAGGAAAGTAGTAAAAATGGTCCCATGAACTGTGACCGGGTGCATATTTTAAGAACCAGGCTGCTGGCCTCTTCCTCTCCCCGGCAGAGGAAACTCCATGCAGGCTGGCATATCGTCTGATCATCATCACAGATGTTTATCTGTCTTGTGTTTCTTGTTGCAGCAGGAAGGAAGGCACAACCTCAGTCACTCAAGAGGATCTGCAGTGGGGAGCACTCAGGCAAGCAGGTGCACTAATGCTTTTTCTCCGAGCTGTCAAGAACCCATCATACCAAGCAGGGCTGAGGACAGAGGGATTGTGTGCAATCTTCTTTTCAGCTGAAGGGTTCTAATTGTATATTCTGTTGCACTCTGGCAGATTGATATTAATATTTACAGAATGTGACCCTTTCCCTCATTATTTATTTATTTTTGCAACATGTTGCCTCTTTCTCATTATGCTGTGTCTAACAGGAAACTGACCTCCCTTAATCTAGCCTGATCCTTTTTCTTCTCAAGGAGATTAGGAAAAGCACTCTATATCCGGTGTAAACAGGATGCTCAGTAGTTGGTGTAGGATCTGTCAGATGATAACAACAGCTACATCTGATTACTGGGTTTCCTGTGGCATCAGGTTCTGCAGCTGCTAAGACCTCCTACCAGTGATGATTGGAATTGCAACTAGCCTAAGCGTATACAGCTCCAACATGGGAGCTCTCCCACAAGCTAAGTGCCCAGGACTGTTGGTGAGACTAGGATAGCTGGATATGTGGGGGGTGGGGGGTGGTGCTGTTTCTGAGAGCTTGTTGGAGAAACTCTTCGGTGAAACTCAATTACAGTGGTGCCCCGCAAGACGAATGCCTCGCAAGACGGAAAACCCACTAGACAAAGGGTTTTCCGTTTTCAGAGGTGCTTCGCAGGACGAATTTCTCTATGGGCTTGCTTCGCAAGACGAAAATGTCTTGCGATTCTTGAGGGTTTTTTTCGCTCCCCACCCCCTTTTTCTAAGGCGCTAAGCTGCTAATAGCCTTTTAGCAGCTAATCCGCTAATCCCTTAAGCCTTTAATAGCCGCTAATAGCCGCTAAACCGCTAAAAGCGCTAATAGCGCTAATCCGCTAATAGGGTTGCTTCGCAAGACGAAAAAACCGCTAGACGAAGAGACTCGCGGAACGGATTAGAATTTTGACTGTTTGTTTTTGTTTTTTTAAAAAAGAGCAACATTTAAATCCTGTGTGCAATGCTTAGATCTTTTGTTGAGCACAGGTCAGAAAAACACAAAAAGCATATCATTCTTCAATAAATTGCTTTTTAAGATGACACTTGCCTTCCTTCTTTTTTTCTGGTATTTATTTAAACTACTCATATACTGCTGTTGTGGACAACCTCCTTGCATAAAACTGTAAAAAGGGTAATATTTTCAATACGAATGACACAATTTAAAAAAAAACCTGTTTGCTTGCCTTGAAGGTTACAGTGTTACATGGCAATTCATTTAGGATTCCTTACTTCCATAACACAATCCTATACATGTCTACTCAGAAGAAAGTCACACCGAGTTCAGTGAGGCATATTCCCATAATATGTGTGTATAGAATCGCAACCTTAGGTCTAGGTGGGGTTCACCTTCTTAACAAGAAGCTGGTTCCTTTAGGAAAGTTATAACTCTGCTCATGTTCACAGTCTGTGTTCTTTAAAAGGTTTTAAAAATAATAATAATAACAAACTCTGCATTTGTTCAGGTGCATTACACCCTTAAGGTTTTAAAAAACAAACAAACCTCTCCACATGCTCAGAAGCTATGTGTCACTGAACAGCAGCTGTGTAACTAATTGTGCGCCATTCCAGGATCTTAAAAAGTAAAAGGGTAAAGGGACCCCTGACCGTTAGCTCCAGTCGTGGACAACTCTGGGGTTGCGGCGCTCATCTCGCATTACTGGCCGAGGGAACCAGCATACAGCTTCTGGGTCATGTGGCTAGCATGACTTAAGTCGCTCCTGGAGAAACCAGAGAAGCGCACGGAAACGCCGTTTACCTTCCCGCCGGAGCGGTACCTATTTATCTACTTGCACTTTGACGTGCTTTCAAACTGCTAGGTTAGCAGGAGCAGGGACCGAGCAACGGGAGCTCACCCCGTCGCGGGGATTCGAACTGCCGACGTTCTGATCGGCAAGCCCTAGGCTCTGTGGTTTAACCCACAGCGCCACCCGCGTAAGCGTTTACAATTGCTTAAAGGCCCACATACATTACCTGTGTTCTTAAACTCTCTCTGCACATGTTTATGGGCACTGTAGCTCTTTTGGGGTGGTAGAACGTCTGTACATGCTCAGAGGACCTCTCTCGGCCAGAATGATAAGTGTACTAGCAGCCTGATCCACGGGAGGGCGCATAATAAGGACCGCGCTCTAGTAACAGGAGGCCGCACCACTCAGAAACCCGCTACGCCCTTTGCTCCTCCCCTCAGCATGACGAACTGGATCCTACACCAATAACGAGGGGGAGGAAAGTCGGAGGAGGCGGTAACTGTCTGAGACGTTCCCGCCTCTAACCTCCGGTGGTTACCTAGGTGATCAAACAATCAGGCTCCGCCTCCTCACGTGTCCCACAGGCGTTTAGTGGTGGTGGCGGTGGAGAAGGAGGAGGAACACATCGCGGCGCGGCTTAACCCACGCCTCTCCTCTGAGAACGCGCATGCGCGCGGCGGCGAAGGCCGGGGGCGGGGCCTGCTAACCCCTTGGAGGAGGAGATGGAGGAGGAGCTGGGGTTGGAGCTGGGCGTGTCTCCGTCGCCGTCACGCATCGGCAGCGCCCACTCCTGCTCCTCCCTCCTCCGCCTTGAACAGGAGGCCAAGCGCAAGAAGCGGGCGCAGCAGCAGCGCAAGGCCGCCGACATCATGCCGGGTGAGAGGCGCTAACGTTCGCCGCGCGGGAACCTTTGGAGTGACGTCACTTCGCTTGGCTGGGGGGTGAGGGAGAGAGGAGAGAGAACCTTACCGTTAGTTATCTCCTCCCCGGGGAAACCTCCATCTCCACCGCCCTAGTGAGTTGCTATTATTAACATGCCACTTGGTGCCCCGCCATTGTTCCAGTGATCTCGGGATAATCCCGTCCCCGTCCATGTTATCACCATCACCACAACAATCCTGCAGGGTAGGGCAGATGGAATGGCTGGCTCACTGAGTGACCTTGATGGCTGGGCGACGTACCCGTGGGTCGTTTTACTAAACTTTTACCTATGTTAATCTGTTGTGACCCGTGGACAGCCTGAAAGGGCAAGCAAGGGCTGTGGGATGGAGACCCCGAAGCCTTTGAAAGACTCCTCACAAATTCCCCTCATGGAAATGATTCCTACTACTAATCGGACCCCCCAAGTGTCCCCATTTTCCACGGACAGTCAGTCCAGGATTTGCAGAAGGAGTTGCAGTTTCTGATTTGATTCTGAAATGTCCCTTTGGACATCCCTATTTCATCAGAGGGTATGGTCAGTGATCTGACCCCTGAGCCATCTGAAGGCAGCCCTGTACAGTATAGGCAAGTTTTTTTTAATGTTTGATGCTTTATGTTTTTATGTATGTTGGAAGCCACCCAGAGTGACTGGGGCAACCCAGTCAGATGGGTGGGGTATAAATAGTAAAATAATAATAATAATAATAATAATAATAATGGAATTAGGACATCCCTATTCTCATTGGAGAAATGTGGGAGGGTATGCTATGTGCTACAGGCAACCAGATGGAAAGCTGTTTATCAGTTACCTGCCAGCTGCATGTTGTTGAGCCTGGTACTATGCCATGCCTTTCGTATCGTGTGTTGTGGTTCTTATAGATTGAGCCTCCTTAAGATGAAACATAGGAAATTGCCTGATACTGTCTGTCCATCCAGCTAAGTGCTACCCTTACTGATTGGCAGCGGCTGTCCAGGATTTCAGGCAGGGAGAATTTTCCCAGCCGTACCTTGAGATGCCAAGGATTGAACCTGGGACTTTCTGCCTGCATAGTAGATGCTCTGCTACTGAGCTATAGCTCTTCCCTTGAGGATCTTCAAACAGACATCATTTGACAAGGGTGCAAGCCATTGCACAGTGCTAAAGCATAGACTTTTCCACGCAGAAGGCCCCATGTTTAATCCCCAGCATCTGTAGTGAAAAAGAACTTGAATAATGGCTTTTGGAAAGGCCTTCAGCTGAAGTCTTAGAAAGTTTCTGTTAAGAGTGGAAACTACTAGGCTAGGCAGAATAGTGGACTGGCTCAGGATAAGGCAGCTTCAGGTGGCATCTTTATGGATAAATCATAATGTGAAGCAGAGACATCCCACTGTATCAGTATAAGATGAACCTGGTGTTTTAAAGATTGAATGTGCTATAATTCCTCTTGTTGACGGTGTGGATAGAGGGCAAATTTCTATGTTATCTCTTATTTTAAAAACCCAGCAATTTAGCCGCCCCACCCCCCGCAAATATAAAAATATTTCAAGTTTAAGGTTCTACTAGCGTTTTGCTGTGTTATTTAGGATTGCTGCCTTGCAGGGGTGAGGAACCTGTAGCCTTCCAGATGTTGTAAGACTCCAACTGCTATAAATTCTGGTCACTATCTGTCCTGGCTGGGGCTGATGGGCGTTGGTGTCCAGCAACATCTGGAGGGCCCTTATTCCCCAGCCCTACTTGTATTGCTAAAATAACAGGTGAAAGCTTCCTTCTGCTCCTCTGTCTACAGTAGGCAACAATTGGGCAGCAGTTGGGCCTTGCTCAAATAGGATAGAAGTTCAGCAATGGGCTTTATCTTCTTCCTTGCTCATGTCTTTTTTCTTGATTTTGCAGTAGGGCGAAGCAGTGATGACGTGCTGGATCTGACCAAGTACACAAAAAACCAGCCATGGTGGCGCAAGCTCTTTGCACCCAACTCAGGGTCCAGTGCAGAGAAGTACAACGTAGCAACCCAGCTGGCAATCGGAGGCGCCACTGGATGGTGAGGCAGTGCTGTACATTGGCTGCATTTGTGGTAGATGGCAGGGGAAGGGGACAGCAAATTCACCCAACTCTTGTAGTAACACAGTCTCTGTGCTACAGATTATCATTTTTACTTACTGCAGATGGAGCTGCCTTGTCAGTTATTCTGTATAGTTGATGCAATTTTCCTGAATTATCCCCGTTTTTGATTTGCAGGTGCACTGGCTTCATCTTCCAGAAAGTTGGGAAACTGGCGGCGACTGCTGTGGGAGGTGGCTTCTTCCTGCTTCAGGTTGGTGGTTGCCTACCTTGGATTTGGGAGTAGTAGAGTGGGGTATCTTGGCTGCCTTAACTGCAGAAAACTGCATGCAGCTGTGACTCATCTTTTTCACATGAGTGGTTTAATGGGATGTCTAGGCAGCATCCACAACCCAGCCCTAGTTGGGGCCTCTTGTTCACTGGCTTGCCTGTGCAGGAGATTCAAGTTGGAACACTTTGGTAGTTCCTTTTATAGCTGTGCCAAATGGCCTCTTGATATTTTCCACCCTGTTTGTGGGCAGATAAATTTTGAGTGATGGTGGTTGATTTCACCATATTCTCCAGGATAGAGCCCACCATTAGCGGTGGCTTTCTTTTCTGCTAATGTATTTTTCTCAGCTGACAATCCCTGAAAGTGGCAGCAACAACTATTTGTGTTGGGCAGCTTAAGCACCATTTTGCATACTTAGCAGGACTCCAGATTTCTTCTGATGGTGGTGAACAGTATCCACTACAAAAAAAAACAGGGAAATTTCTGCACTGTGACGAGTCTTTGCTTGTAGGGGAAGAGGGGGGGAAATGGATAAACATCACTTGCAGCATTTTGGCTCAGCTGTAGTTTCTTCATCATTCCCTGGCAGAGCTTTAAAATATTCCTGGCAGTGGCAGCATCTAGTTCGCAGTTGCTGCAGCTGCATATTGCTGAATCTGGTGCTATGCCATGCCTTGCAAATAATGTGTGTTGCTGTTCTTATAGAGACTCTGGGCATTTCAGCAGCCTACAGACAGGTTGTTGCACTTAATGGAGTGCCAGCACAGTATAGTAGCTAGGGTGTTGAACTGGGACCTGGTAGGCTAGGGTTCAAATCCCAGCTCAGCCATGAACCCATCTTGCTCTCAGATGAATCCATTTTGCAGGATTGTTGTGAGAATAAACAGGGAGGTGGGAGAACCATGTATGCTGCCCTGAAGTCTTTGGACTGATTGAAATATCTGGCTGAAATGCTACAAGTGAAGTTTTCTGTCTAGAGACATAGTGGCTTGTATACAATGTTAGTCCTACTCAGAGTAGACTCATTAAAATTAATGGGCATAGCTAACTTGAGCCCATTCATTTCAATGGGTCTACTCTGGCTAAAACCTAGATTCAACCCAGTGTGTGTGTTGTGGGGTAATGCATCATATCTTGATATCTGCCTATCATAGATCTGTTAAAGCAGGTGTGAGGAAATTTCGGCCCTGCAGATATTACTGAACTCCAATTCCTACCACTGGCCATGCTAACTAGGTCTGATGGGAGTTGTAGTTCAGCAGCATCTGGAAGGTCAAAGGTTCCCCACTCCTGTGCTAAAGATATAGGGCCTCTGTAAATATTAATATAAAAAGAGAAGATGATAGCAAGCCTTTTTGTCTTTCAGCTGGATTATCAAAGGATCTCTGATTTTTCTTTTCTTTTCTAAAACATTGGTTTGTGCAATATAGAGTTTTGGTTGCCACTGGAGAAGATTCTGATAGCATCAACAGCAACACATGATCACTTGCAGCAAAGCCAATCCACTGCTAATTTTAAACATCAGCATCAGTGGAACAGCTCCTCTATTTTAAGCTTGGTGCTCACACAAAAAAATGATCTTCCTTTGAACCATACTTGCTTCTGTGCCTTCTATTCCAGCTTCCATGCAGGTCTTCCATGTGATAGAAGAACAACTGCTAGAGTGTACTGGGGAATGCACTGGCTCAGTGGGCTCTTCAGTCATCCATGGACTCCCCCAAAATTGCTCAGTCTTACCGAGTACTGGCATTGGTTATATTTGTTTGAATCATCCAGGCTTTTCTTAAAACATCCATTCCAGGGTTTGTGTGGGCAACAGAGCCCTGCAGTCCTGATTCTTTGTGTTAGATTACCAGTCTTCCTGCTGGACAGCGAATTGCATTCTGTACACATTAAGCAGTAATTCTTAACTTTTTCAGACCTGGGATGCATCTGTAACTTGTTCATGCATTTCTTGACTGACTGGGCTTAAAAAACAAAAACAAAACACCATATACTTATATAGTGGTAAGTGCTGCTGTTGTGATCTACCTTAGATCAAGCTGTGATCCAGTAGTGACTCCCAATTCACCGGTTGAAGGCCAGTGCATTAAAGCAGGTGTGTCAAACTTTTGGCCTTCAATATGCTGCTCAACTACAGATTGTATCATAACTGGCCATTGACTGTGCTTCCTGAGGTTGATGGGAGTTGTAGTTCAGCAACATCTAGAGGGTCAATGGTTCCACACACCTGCACTAAAGAAGGCTAGGTTCCTGCTGTCCTTGACTCCAAATGCTGTTTTGTTCACTGCTTTTCTCAATAGCTGCAACTCATTGGAAGGGCAGTTCTCCTGGGGCTACTGCTTTGAGCTGCTATGTAGCAATGTGGATGGGGTACAAGAAATGGGCAATGCTGTCCATAAATACTTATCCAGCTAGACGTGTAGTGTTTTGCTTCAGGAAACATTTTCTCTACTGCAGCTTGCAAACCACACAGGCTACATCAAAGTGGACTGGCAAATGGTTGAGCGGGATGTGAGCAAAGCCAAAGAACAGTTGAAGTTTCGTGGGAGCACCACCAATCAGCTGACACCAGAAGTGAAGAGCAAAATGGATGAGGTGAGACTGGTGGGCAAGTTGGAGAGATATGGGAGGCTAGCAGCAAAGCCTTGAGTAGGAAAAAGTGATGTGATAACTGTGCAGTAAAGAGGAGATGGGCACAAATTATTAAATATGTTATGGGGGACCTGCAGATATTATTAGACACCCAACTCCCATCGCTCCTGTTCTGGACTACTGGCCCAAAGGAGGGATTCTGGGACTGGTTGGGTGCAGGTGTATCATCATCATCATTTTATTTGTATGCTGCCTTTCCATAGTTGAAACTATGCTCCAGGCGGCTTACAACATGACAAGATTGACATAATTACAAACATAACAGAAGTCATAAACAATCAATAAAAAACATCAAAAAGTACATAACCAAATGGAAACAATTTCCACGTAAATCATAAGATCTAAAACTAAAGATACAGCAATAATATCAATAACAGCAACAAGCTCTCTCAACCTCCTGTGAACATTACTCCAGCCGAAGAATCTGTTGGTTGCCTAAAATGCCAGAGTTGTAAGTTCTGGTGCCTTACTAAAGAAGGGGTAGACTTACAGCAAATCAGCCTGACAGTTCTCCTAGCCTTTGCAGATGTGGGAAAAGAGATAAGAGATGACTTATCCACACTCAAGCAAATGTTTATACATTCTTTATACAGCAAAGCAGCACACATCATTTCACCTGGCTAGATGAGGGCATAGGTGGCAAATACCTTACAGATAGTTCTCCTTTCTGGGCTCAGAGCCCAGCACTCCAAGACCACAGATAAGGATCACATCAAAGCAAGCCAATTACCGTATTTTCCGCCCTATAGGACGCACTTTTTCCCCTCCAAAAATGAAGGGGAAATGTGTGTGCGTCCTATGGGGCAAATGCAGGCTTTCACTGAAGCCTGGAGAGCCCCAGCACCAGCCCCACAAGGTCGGGGGACAGCGGGGAGGCAGAACGCTGCCATCCCGCTGTCTCCCAATGTGGCTTGGAGGCTGATGGCGGGGAGGCGCGTGCTTCTCCCTGCCGCCAGCCCCGCAAGCTCCGGGGACAGCGGGGAGGCGCAGCGCGTCTTCCCGCTGTCCCCGGACCTGGTCTGAAGGCGGGCGGCGGGGAGAAGAGCGCTTCTCCCCGCTGCCGCCCCGCAAGCGCCTGGGGGGGAAATAATTCCCCCCCCCTTTATTTCCCCCCAAAAAAACTTGGTGCGTCCTATGCGCCGGTGCGTCCTATGGGGCGAAAAATACGGTAACATATATCAAAACAAGTGAATATAAACATATATATGAGCTCATTGTTACAGCAGCTACCAATTAATTATGGGATTATCTTGACTACCAGTATGGCGTTAGCAAAGCTTCTGAAACAGTTAGCCTTTGGTTCAATACAACTCTAAGGCAGGATAGAGATGCACAGGTTCCCCATCTTTGCATTAAATTGAGAGGGAGGTGTGAGAGCAGACAGTGTTTGCTTACCGAGTATGGCTGTAACAAAATCAAGATGGTACACTGAAGGGAGAGCCAGTTTGTCAGCAGCAGATTTCAGATTTCAAGTACAGTTGATAGCTTCTAGGCAGAATCCAGAGAGAGTTCTCACTTCTGAAGACTCTGGTCTGAGTAGGCCTGCACAACCAGTGGCCCACAGAGTCGGGGCTCTTATGCTTGCTGCCACCTTATAATTGCAAATGTGGGGGTGTCTTTTTGTCAGGCACTTGAGCAGCCACAAAGCATGTCCAGGAGGCAACATGTAGCTTCTGAAAATCAAATAGGGACCAATATAAGATTTGTCTTTTCTCTTTTTCAGGTGATCTCCTTCCTGAAGAAGAATGTTCTCCTGACCGGAGGGTTCGTTGGAGGGTTTCTGCTTGGCATGGCTTCTTAGGAGCCTCCTCTGATCTGGCTCCTGTGCTGCTGCTGTTGCTGCCACCGCCATCTCCTACTCAGTAATCGTTCGTTTTCTCCATTGCTGAACTTGTCCGCTGGAACATTCTGACATCTCTCTGTATGCACCTTATGGCCTCCAGAAACACTGCCACAAGCTCCTTTTGCTCCTCTCCTTTTTTCATTTGATTGATTGGTCAGTGGTTGAGAGGTAGCATTAGGCTGAAGGCTGTTTGCTGTGAGGCTGATTCCCACCCCTGCCTGATATGTCAGGTTTTGTATAATCATCCCCAAATTCTTTTCCAGTGGGAAAACGTGCACAAAATGTTATGATAGTACCCTGCAGGGGAGCACTCAACTCCCTTGTAGGCACCTTCTCATTGTGTTGTACCCCCTGGGTGGCAAAGAGTACAGCCTGTGCTTTGGAGAGCACAGAAGCTCAGCAGCCTAAGGAGAGGGTGTGCCAGGCCATGTCCCAAAATAACCTGCATCTAGTTTTGGCTTATTCTTCCCTGGACAGGCTCTGAATACTGCTTCCTAGAAATGCCCGCAGAAGAGAGAAACAGGTCTTCCTGACACCTCCCAAACTTTTATTTTTACCTCTTGCTGAAGCCACAGAGCTGGAATGATCTGTGGAAACTCTGACTGCTGCGTGGGATTTCTGCCATCCTCTCTTGCTGAAGGAGGCCTGAAAAGCTTGTAGTGGGTGGGGTGAACCATCTTCCCAGAATATGTATTTTGAACACTCACTTGATTATGGTTCAACTAAACTTTGCTCTTGGTGGTAGAACGGCTAAAATAATGACAGGAGTTGGAAAGCTTTCTACATGACGCACGCCGTTGGTAGCAAAAGTTACTGGATTATGGGGATGGAATGCTGTGTTTTGCTGCTGGAGCCTCCTGCCCTGTCTTTTATGGACCTCCAGCTCCCTGAAATGTATGGAGGAAGAGCTAGGCATGGTCTGCTGTTGCTGTAAACCAGCCTTCTCCAACCTTGTGCCCTCCAGATATTTTGGTCTTAGCAGCCCCAGCCAGCATAGCCAAGGGGGAGTTGTAGTCCAAAATATCTGCATGCCACCACTCTGGGGAAAGTTTTTCTAGATCATGAGTGCTGCATGAGAGATGTGACTCTTGCCCCCCAAACTGAAGATGGAGAAGTAATGGTTGGATTATATTGACAGAAGTTGGTTTATCTCTGCATGAGTTGCATTCTGGACAGAAGCCTGCACTTTTCATATCTGCTCCAGAAGCACTTAAAGCTGATTTTTTAATACGTGTTTCCCCCCCCCCTCCTGCAGCCCCTACCTGTCTGTTACAATATACATGTAAAAATTAAAATGATATCCTGAGCTACGTTTATAAATGAACAGATTTATTATAGCAGAAGCTTTAATGGTTCGGAGCAGGGATAGGAACCCATGGCTCTCCAGGTGGAGCTGCACTGCAACTCTCATCATGCCATCAACTATGCTGGGTGACTGATAGAAGTTGGAGTCTGGCAACTTCTGAAGGGCTTCCCCAGCCCTGGCTTTTAAAAATACTACTCTTGTTAGTTCATTCTTGCAAAAGGCTGCTCTGCAAATTTATTATTTATTTATTTATTAAATGTATATACCATCCTTCATCCAGAGATTACAGGGTGGTTTGCGGCATAAAAATAAAAAATGGAAACACTATATATAACATATTAACAACAAAAAAACCCCCACCAATAATCCCTTGTCCCCCAAACACATTTAAAAGGCCATAAATTGTTTAATCAGCCAAAGGTGCTTTCACCTAACACCTAAAGATATGTAACGAAGCTGCCAGGGCAGCCTCCCTGAGAGAGCATTCGACAGATGGGGAGCCACTGCAGAAAAGGCCCATTCTCGTGTTGCCACCCTCCAGACCTCTTGAGAAGGGGCCACATGAAGAAGGGCCTCAGATGACGCTTTCAGAGTCTGGGTCAGTTCATACGGGGAGAGGTGATCCTTGAGGTATTGCGCTCCTGAGCCGTTTAAGGCTTTATAGGTCAAACCCAGGACTTTGAATTGGGCCTGGAAACTAATTGGTAGCCAGTGCAGTCAGGCCAGGATTAGTGTTATATCCTCGAACCGTCTTGCTCAGGTGAGCAACCTGGCTGCTGAATTTCGCAGCAGCTGAAGCTTCCAAATTCCAAAGGCAGCTCCATGCATAATGTGTTACAGTAATCTAACCTAGAGGTTACCAGAGCATAGACAACAGAAACTAGGTTATCCCTGTCCAGATAGGGTCACAGATGGGCCACCAGCTGAAGCTGGTAGAAGGCACTCTATGCCACCAAGGCCACTTGAGCCTCAAGCAACAGCAGTGGGTCCAGGAGTACCCTCCACAGCTACGTTCCTGCTCCTTCAGAGGGCAGGAAACCTCCCATCCTGGTCTAGTGAACCACCCACTAACAGCGCCTGAGTCTTATCTGGATTGAGCTTCATTTTGTTGGCTCTCATCCAGTCCATTCCCAAGGCAAGACAATGATCCAGCATATCCACTGCCACATTTGCAGATGTAAAGGAGAAGTAGAGTTTTGTATGAGTAGCATATTGCTGACAGTACTCCAAAACTCCACATGACCCCACTCAGCAGTTTCATGTAGATGTTAAACAACATGGAGGATGAAATCAAACTCTCTGGAACGCATGGGGCTGAACAGCATACCCCAAGCATCACAGTCTGAAAACGTCCATCCAAGTAGGACCAGAACCACTTCAAAGCAGTGCTTCCCATCCTTAACTCAGACAGCCGCTCCAGAAGGATACCATGCCTGATGCTATAAAAAGCCACTGAGAAGTCAAGGAAAATTCACAAAGACATATTTCCCCTGTCTCTCTCCTAACAAAAGTCATCATACAGGGCGAGTAAAACGGTTTCTGTGCTAAAGGTGGGCCTAAACACTGATTGAAATGGATCTAGAAAATCAGTTTCCTCCAAGAAAATGGATCTGGTCTGTGACCACCCACTCAGTAACTCTGTCTAAGAAGGGGGACAAGGATATTGGCAAGCTAAAACATGTAGAGCAGGGCAAGCAAGATGATCAAGGGTCTTGAAACCAAGCCTTATCAGGAACAGTTGAGAGTTGGGTATATTTTGCCTGGAAAAGAGACAGAGAAGATTTGATAGCTGTCTTCAAATACCTAAAGGGCTTGTTTTCTTCTGCTCTGGAGGCTAGGACTGAAACAATGGTTTCAAGAGATGAGAAAGTAGATGACGACTAAATATCTGGAGCTTTCTTATGGCAGGAGCTGTTCAACGGTGAAAAGGACTTCCTCAGAAGGCGGGGGGGGGGGGCTCTCTTTCATTGGAGGTCTTTAAGCAGAGTTTTGATGGCCATCAGTCAGATGCTTTAGTTGAGATTCTTGCACTGCAGGGGGTTAGACTAGATGAGCCTTGGGGCGCTTTACAACTCTGTGATTCTATGACCCCAGTTCCCATCAATCCTATCCACCAGTGAACGATGACGAATGATGGGAGTTAGATTTCAACAACATCTGGAGTGCCACAGATCTGAGGAATAAACAGTATATTTGGGTGCTGCTTTTTTGCCAATCTCATTTATTTTTTGACTTTATCAGGATTTCATTGCCTCTCGAGCAATGATTGAAAGAGCCAATCTGTTAAGTGGCCACCAGAGGGTGCTAAAAGAATTGAGCTGGCCTCCAATTTGGAAACAAGGGCATAAATTAGGAAGAGCTATGTTGATGAGAGAGAGAGACCACCAATGAAGGTGGGGTGTTGTTTTTTTGTTAAAAAACAAACCCAAAGCAGCCACCCACAAAAACTCCAGTAGCTACCGACACTTGAGTCTAGAAAATGCTAAAAGTTTCAAAATGTTTTTATATTATATTTAAATGTTTGAGGTGAGAGTTTAAAATAAACTGGTTTTGCTGTATTTTGTTATTTGATGTTTGTTTTTTCCTAGTACCTACTGTACTGAAGTGAATGCTGAAGGGAGATATGACTTTAAGGCAGGGGTCAATAATTGTTTGGGCCAAATGGCTGCATTCCCTCATGCAGTTCGGGAATTGCATGCTGGAGTTACCTGCAAACACACACACACACACACACCTTTGTACACAAGGTTATGCTTGGAGGATAGCTACATGCCTATGGGATGTCCTTATTCTGCACACTGCGTCTACAACTTAACTGAGCTATCCACAGTGATGCCAAGGTCCTCTTTCTGGTCAGTTACTGCCAGTTCAGATTCTGTTAAGCCTATATGTGAAATTAGGATCCCTCCACCTTATACATCACTTAACACCTGCTTGCATTGAATTACATGTCATTTCGATGCCCATTTGCCCAGGTTTTTAAGGCTAGTTTGGTGTTCTTTGCAGTCCTTTTGCTTTAATGACAATTTGATGTCTTCAACAAAACTGGCTGCCCCACTATATAGTTTTTGAGCAAGTTTAAAAGCAGATCCCAGTACAGATCCTTGGGGGACTCCACTTTCTACATCCCTCCAGTGAGAGAACTGCCCATTTGTTCTTACTTCCTGTTCATTAACCAGGTGCTGATCCACAAGAGATCCTCTCCTCTTATCTCCAGTTGTGACACCCGCACCCACCAATTTGGCTTCAGTTAAGGTGACCGGAAAACCTAGTGACTTCGTACAAGTGGCTTGCAGACTGTGCCGCCTCCCACTTTTAACTAAAGCAATAACATCCTTACACAAATCCTTGCCTGGGATTAAGTCATTTGAATTCAGTGAGGCTTGCTTCTGAACAGACAGGCTTAGAATTGTGCTGTATGTTTCTGGGTTAACATTAACCAGCTCCCTGAACTGAACAGTACCTGTGAAAAACTACTTTCTCTCAAGTCAGAATTATGGTCTATCATGCACAGGATGTCTTTCCAAGGGTTCAGATAGCTGTCTGTCATTTGCTTCCTTTAATGAAATGCCATGGATTTAATCTAGGACCTTGTGCATGCAAAGCAGATCTCACCAGTGAACTATAGCCCCTCCACAAGCAATCTTCAGTATTTACCCTCTATACCTTATTTGTGAAATAAACATGTAATCACTACTGTAGTGGCTGCATGCGTGGTACAGGTGAAATCTGAACCAAGGCATTTCCTTATTCAGAGATTCGGCTGTTGACTACTGTGGCGATAATAATCCTCTGATCCTTGCTCACTACAGAATTTCTCACTACAGACTGAGTTAGTTAAAATGTAAGTTTGACATCATACCTACCCGTTTTGTAGTGAGCAAGGATCATGAAGGTCTATTCCATGGTCTGATCACTACGCTCTGAAAGCCAAGATTGACTTCCCGCTCCTCCCTGGCTCGGGTGGAGAACCTATTTGGGCTCATCCGCGAAAACTGATGGATCCTGATAGATTCCGACAAGCCTTGCGGAACCCTGCTCCTCCTGGCGACTCATTAGATGACCTTGTTGAGGACTGGAATAACCGGCTCTTGGCAGCCATTGATGAGATTGCGCCTAAATGCCCTCTGCGACCCCGTCGAAACCGGGCACCTTGGTTTACTGAGGAGCTCCGGAAAATGAAGCGGGATCTCAGACGGCTAGAGCGAGTATGGCGACGGACTCGTGACGGAGCCTCAAGAACATCTTATAGGACGCTTATGAAAGCCTATGAGATGGCTATGAAAGCTGCTAAGAAATCTTACTTTGCAGCTTCCGTTGCATCCGCTAGCTCTCGCCCGGCACAACTTTTTAGAATAATTAGGTCAATAACGTCCTTAGGAAGACAACCAAATTTAAGCACAAATTCGACCCACAGCTTTTGCGGAGAAAGTCCTGTTGCTCCGCCGTGACCTCCCTGCCAATTTAGATACAGTGACTGAACTGGAGGCCCCTCGACTGACTTCAGGTCCAGTGTTGGACCATTTCGATTGGATACTCCCTACTGATGTGGATAGATTCCTCCAAGTTAGTAGGCCCACCACCTGCCTCCTTGATCCGTGCCCGTCTTGGCTGATTCCCTAATCAGATGTTGCGCGGACCCCCCTGGTTGAAATTATCAATTTGTCCCTTGACACGGGGACATTCCCAGGGGAACTGAAGGAAGCAGTGGTGTGTCCACTCTTAAAGAAAACTTCATTAGATCCCTTAGACCTATCCAATTACTGCCCAGTTTCAAATCTTCCATACCTGGGTAAGGTAATTGAGAGAGCGGTTGCTGAACAGCTTGGTAGGTTTCTGGAGGAAACATCGGCATTAGATCCATTTCAGTCCGGTTTTCGTCCTGGTTTTGGGACGGAGACAGCTCTGGTTCCCCTAACAGATGATCTCCATAGACAACTAGATCGAGCCGGGTCAGGACTGCTGATCCTTTTAGATTTGTCAGCAGCCTTTGACATGGTCGATCATGATCTTCTGGACCACCGCCTCGCAGACATGGGGATACAGGGCATAGCCCGTAACTGGTTGTGCTCTTTTATCTCTGGCCGGGGACAGAGGGTGGCACTAGGGAGGGAAATGTCGTCGCACCACTCCTTGGTGTGTGGAGTGCCGCAGGGCGCAATTCTCTCCCTGATGCTTTTTAACATCTTTATGTGCCCCCTTGCCTAGATTATCCGGAGCTTTGGGCTGGGCTGTCACCAATATGCTGATGACACTCAGCTCTATCTGTTGATGGATGGCCACACCGACTCGGCCCCAAACACACTGACCAGATGCTTGGAAGCTGTGGCTGGATGGTTTCGTGGGAGCCGATTGAAACTAAATCCTTCGAAGACAGAGGTCCTATGGCTAGGTCAGGATGGCATAGGGATGAGGGACCAACTCCCTTCTCTTGCGGGGGCCCAATTAGTGCCATTGCCTTCCGTTAAGAGTTTGGGTGTAATCCTTGACGCCTCCCTTTCCACGGAGGCGCAAGTTACAGCAACAGCCAAGGCAACATTTTCCACCTTCGCCGCATCAAGCAGTTGGTCCCTTACCTTTCCCGCCCCGACCTGGCCACAGTGATCCATGCGACGGTCATCTCCAGGCTTGACTACTGTAATTCGCTCTACACAGGGCTGCCCTTGAAGCTGTCCCAGAAACTCCAGCGGGTACAGAATGCTGCAGCGAGGCTCCTCACGGGGTCTCTGCCATGGGAGCATATTCACCCAGTGCTTTTCAAGCTGCACTGGCTCCCGGTGGAGTACAGGGTCAGTTTTAAGGTGCTGCTTTTGACCTTTAAAGCCCTTCACGGCCTAGGACCCTCGTACCTACGGGACCGCCTCTCCTGGTATGCCCCACGGAGAGCCTCAAGGTCCATAAATAACAACACCCTAGTGGTCCCAGGCCCTAAGGAAGTTAGATTGGCTTCAACCAGAGCCAGGGCCTTTTCAACTCTGGCTCCGGCCTGGTGGAACGCTCTGCCTCACGAGACCAGGGCCCTGCAGGATCTGATTTCTTTCCGCAGGGCCTGTAAGACAGAGTTGTTCTGCCTGGCCTTTGGCTTGGAGCCAATTTGATTCCCTCCCTCCCTCTCTTTCTTTTTTCTTTTCCTTCTCCTCCTGCGACGAGGCTACATTTTAATATTTTAATGTTCCATTATTTTAATGTTGTATTTTACTTTTGTTTTTAAGTTGTAATCATTCATCTTGTTTTTATTTTTGCTTGTAAGCCGCTCTGAGCCCGGCCTTGGCTGGGGAGGGCAGGGTATAAATAAAAAATTATTATTATTATTATTATTATTATTATTATTACCACAGTTATCTTGCAGCATCTGCCTACTACTCACCAGTTAGGTGTATCTAGCAGGGGCTCCCAAACTGGTCTACAAGCCTCATTCAGGCATTCTGAGGTGTGTTTATTGATTTGTACTGAAGATGGGAAACAGCATATCCATTACATTAAATATTTATATTGATTTCTTTAATTGCTTCTTTTATTTCTTACATTTTATGGCAATTTGAATTTATGGGATTCAAAATGTATGTAAGAGAAGCAATGAAGTTTAAAATCATTTAACAGAGTACATTAAAATTGCTACAACCAGCAGAACAGTCATTAAGTCCACCAAGACGCTCAACAATTTCCAAGTTATCTGGGTGGGAAGCTTCGAAAGCACTTGTATACAGTGGTACCTCGGGTTATGAGATTAATTCGTTCCGGGTGTCTGTTCTCAACCTGAAACGGTTCTTAACCCAAGGTGCACTTTTGCTAACGGCGCCTCCCGCTGCCGCCACCGCGCGATTTCCCTTCTTATCCTGGGGCAAAGTTTGCAACCTGAGGTATTACTTCCAGGTTAGCGGAGTTTGTAACCTGAAGCGTTTGTAACCCGAGGTACCACTGTATAGGATTGCAGCCTAGAAAAGGCAAGACAAGTGAGAGATGTTGCAGGCCATACGTCTTAAAAACCATTCTTACAGTTCTGAAAGTATGTTCAGATAGTTTATTTTATTTTATTTTTGCAGCATTAAAGTTAAATATTTCCAACACAGATTGTTCCACTGGTTTTGGTTATGCCTGCTTATGACGCACACAGAACATTGCAGTGGTCTTGAAGTTACTTCAACACTGAGAGGTACTAGATTGAACACAGAATAATAACAGGATGGTCAAAATCCTCTGAGATGTGTTCAGGAGGGTCTCAGCTGGGGGAAAAGAGGTGCTACAACCACATTCCAGTTGAAATGAGGCTTTGCTCACACAAGTTGCAGAGTGGGGGATTTTAAAAATACCTCTTCCACCACTCTGGTTTTCCAGAAAGTGACTATTGCTTTGCAAAGGCGGAGGGGGAGAACACACCACTCTATAGCTATCCCTGAAATCAGCTGCTTCCACAACAGCATTCACATAATTAAGCATTGTGCAATTGGATTTGAGTGCTACTAAATCTACAGTCCAAAAGAAGAAGTGGTATGTCCTGTTTTGCAGATAGGAAACAGAGGCACGCAGGTAACCTAACTATTGCCCAGCCAAAAAGAGGGTAAGCCCGAGTTCTCTGGAGCTTTAGTTGCCAACACTTCATACAACTGCACAGCAAAATGCAGGAGCACGACAAGGACAACTTCTGAAAGACTGGGAAGTGCTGACTTCACGGGAGCACAGTTTCTGCATCTTAAGGATGTTGTTCTGTGTCTAACAAGGTTGTTTTAAAAACTTAAAATTCCAGCATAAAGGCTGCTTGGACTTCACTTTGCAGTGAAATATTGCTACTCCTGATAATAAAAGTAGATGACGTTGAACATTTACACATCAAGTTAATTCTACTCCAATCTAATCCACAATAAGGCTACAGTACTGACACGTTTTGATAGTAGAACAACTAGCAGCTCTACCCTTAACAGACGGGCCATTGTTCTCTGGCTTCTGAGAATGTCCGAAAGAGGAGCTGCCTTGCACCTCGTGTCAACGCAAGCGGTGCAGATGAGGTATTGCGCAGCAACGTAGTTTGCAGGAATGTCTTCCACTCCCCAGAGGTTAGTACATCCTCAGGGTTTGGGGGCTTGAAATCCGTGGGAAGAGGATACCTGCTTCTCTTTCTCTTTTTCCTGCAACTCAAACCCTGAGCAGGAGATGGATCTGCCCTTGGGAAAGCGGGCACAACATCTTCTCATCTCCTGGAGGACGGCTTCACATTTTGATTCCAAGTAGTTGTTGGCTGTGGGGGATGCAGGGGACAGGAAGCAGAGCAAATAGTGAGCAAGCTGCAAAACAGGCACATGAGGGTTCCTGCACAGAAAGCCACATTTTGAGAGTGTATGGTCACCTTAGGCTACTCCCTCCACCTGCTACTGAAGACAGTCCTCACATTTCACATTTATGTATAAAAGTGAGGTCTCTGCTATTCAATTTCCCACCTAAAGCACCTTCGAGTGGAATAATGAAAGGATTAGGGGAGGACTAGTACCTCTGATAGGGACGCGGGTGGCGCTGTGGTCTAAACCACTGAGCCTAGGGCTTGCCGATCAGAAGGTCGGCGGTTCGAATCCCCGCGACGGGGTGAGCTCCCGTTGCTTGGTCCCAGCTCCTGCCCACCTCGCAGTTTGAAAGCACGTCAAAGTGCAAGTATATAAATGGGTACCACTCCAGCAGGAAGGTAAATGGCGTTTCCGTGCACTGCTCTGGTTCGCCAGAAGCAGCTTAGTCATGCTGGCCACATGACCCGGAAGCTGTCTGTGGACAAATGGCTCCCTCAGCCTATAGAGTGAGATGAGCACCGCAAACCCAGTCGTTTGCGACTGGACCTAACGGTCAGGGGTACCTTTATCTTTACCTTTAGTACCTCTGATGGGAGTAATTTGTCCACCTTTGGTCCCCACCCTGCACCCAGCTCTCACCTGTGGCTCCTAGAAGCTGTCAGCATGCGACAGCAGCCGCAGCCTGGGACCGGTTCTATTGGCTGGCTAAACCAGGTGAGGGTAGCTAATGGGCCTCAAGCCCTCAGTGAGTTAGGGACTTTGCCCTGCATGCAGAGACAGGCTCCAGTGGATTGAATGGATGAGACCAAGAGTGGGTCCCGTGGTCAAGAAAGCAGTTTCTGCTCATGCTGTAGAGGGAAGTGAGGGGCAGATGGGGCTTGTCAACCTGGGGAGGCAGCACACCTAGTAGAAGGAAAACTCTGATCCTAAACCTCTGCTGCTTTGTGATATATCTTCAGGAGTCCCTAAGATGGCTGGATAGCACCTTGTATCCCTCCTTCCAGCAACTCCTGCAGCCAGGATGGTGCCAAACATATTACTTTGCTTTCCTTTTGACCACATAAGTGAGGCCAAGAGCAGGGTCCTGCTATCTGGGCAGCCCAGGACCTCCATACACACTGCCCAGGGTTGCACCCCAGTGCTGCTAACACAGCGGTTTGACTTAACCTACAGAGGCGCATTCCACTGTCTCTCGAGACAGAAGGATGCCATTCTCCTCACAAGAAGCACTCTGATACAATAAGGCAGTATCAAGCCAGAAAGCACATTTTGCAATGGCCCTTGGTCAATTTCCAATACAATATTTCTGGTTGATCTGTCACCTAAGTACAGTGGTGCCTCGCAAGACGAAAAGAATCCATTCCGCGGGTCTTTTCGTCTTGCGGTTTTTTCGTCTTGCAAAGCAAGCCCATTGACGGAGTAGCGCTATTAGCGCTATTGACATTTTAAGGGCTAAAAATGGCTTTTTAACGCTTGGGAGATTAGCGGTTTTGCTGCTAAAATGCTTTTAGCAGCTTAGCGATTCAAAATAAGGGGTTTTGGAGCGAAAAAAAATTCAATTTTTTTCGTCATTTTTCGTCTTGCGAAGCAAGCCCATAGGGAAATTCGTCTTGCGAAGCGCCTCTGCAAACGGAAAACCCTTTCGTCTTGCGGGTTTTCCGTCTTGAGAGGCATTCGTCTTGCGGGGCACCACTGTAATTTGAAAGAATCCAAATGCAACACTTTTTATGAGGACCAAGTGACAAGCTTTTGAGAGCCCCAAAATTATTTTTTAGGCTGGGTATTCATGTAAACCAGTAACAACCAAAAGAGCAGGGGGACAGGTTAAAACATGTTTTGTTACATGGTAAGATGGGAAACCCCTGCAGCCTGTAATGTCTTTTCCAGGTTAGTCTTCCTTTTGATTACTAAGGCGCAACTGGTAGGACTGTATCCCAATTCAAATGAAAGGTTAAAATTCATTATAACAGTCCTACCAATTGTCTTTTGATAAGATAAGAGCAAAGCAATAGGAGAGCTTTGCCCTCTCAATGCTCACAGAGCATCATTGTCCAATGCAAGCACAGCTGAGGACTTCAGAACCTTCTCCTACAATTGTCCACCTACAGAGCACTAAGGTTGTTACAAAAGGTTCCCAATGGGAAGAGTGTTGGAATAAAAAAAGACATTTTCTTTCTCCACAAGCTCAGAGTGTCTGGATGGGTCCAGGTCTTTGTGAACAGAGACTAGCCTTAAACTTGAAAGTATCATTTATTTCAGAGACCGCTGGTCACTTACTTCAAAACCAGCACATTTCAGAACAAAAACATAAGAGGGATATTCATTCTTTCTGTTTCAAAAACACTTCGCCTTTAGCAGTTGGCTTGGAAGATGACTCGGAGGGACTGTACAGCACATACAGAAGATCTCAGGTTCAATCCCTGGTATCGCCAGTTAGCAAAAATGCCTCTGCCTGTCAGAGACCCTGGAGAACTGCTGCCAGCCAGAGTTTACAGCAATAATGAATGTTCCAGGTCGCCTCCAGATGCTGCTACCTTCAGAGGTAGCAATCAGAGAGAGAACATTCTCTCTGGTGGTGCCCCACGAGTACCATGTTGGGCTCGTCCCATTCACTTGAGTTTTTAACAGTCACTATAGCACATCAAAGTGCAAGTAGATAAATAGGTACCGCTCCTGCGGGAAGGTAAACGCCGTTTCCGTGCACTGCTCTGGTTCGCCAGAAGCGGCTTAGTCATGCTGGCCACATGACCTGGAAGCTGTATACCGGCTCCCTCGGCCAGTAAAGCAAGATGAGCGCTGCAACCGTCAAGACTGGACCTAACTGTCCCTTTACCTTTACCTAACTTCTATTGGTTTGCTTCTATTATATTTTCTTACTGCCAATTAATTTTTGCAATTTCAAACTATAATCTTACTGAACGGCTTGAAGACCCAAAAAAGGCAGGGATGGGGAACTTGCAACCTGCTGGATGCTGTGACCCAGCAGCATGGCCCAATGGTCAGAGATTATGGGAGTTGGGAGCTCAGCAACATCTGGAAGGTCACAAGTTCCCTATCCCAGGTATAATCATTTTTAATAGTTTTCCTTTTTTTCCTTTTAAATGAAACAAACCCAAAACAACGCAACATACCTTGCAAGCATTTCTGGATTTCACAGGCATATTTCTGGCAGGGGTCTTTCTGAGCCATGTCTGTGGAACTAAAAGAAGAGGAAAATACAACTGTAGTTAAGAACTAAGGGAGTGAGCTAGCAAGGCATCTCCTAATAATCCTGCTCACTGGCAAGGCCTGCTTTTCTTGCACAGCAAGGACTGATCACTTTCAAGCACATCTAAGGCTACAGTCCCAGAGCCCTCCGAAAAAGTGTCTCTGTCCAATCAAGCAAACCAGTGTGGAATACAATGTCTCATGCCCTCCCACGTCGCCCAAAATTCTGTCGAAGATGGGACAAGAAACACCTATGATTGCTTTGTTGGTCTAGTAAGGTCCAGGTTCCTCCCTACCCACCCCTGCCATTTCTAGAGTGACACTTAGGACTATAGATGCATCCTTTTCATTGTGGATTCTGCACTGAGAATAGGTTGGACTAGAATATTTCCAAGGTCCCTCTATGAGCAGCAGCTTGGACTAGAAGGCCCCCTGAAGAACCACCGGGGGGCAGGGGGAGAGATCACCAAGTAAGCACTGACAATGCTTGTTGAGACAGGGTTCTCCCCTCTGAGTCAATGTCTTGCATAGCATGAAGGGGGTGATGTAACTTCTGGCAATGCTGAAGCAGATTAGTACAAAGGTGGGGAACCTGTGGCCCTCCACAGATGTTGCTGCGCTACAACTTCCATCATCCCTGACCACTGGCCATGCTGGCTGGAGCTGATGGAAGCTGAAGATGCCACAGGCTCCCTCCCTCCTGGATTAGTAGAGCAACGAACCACATTTGCAACATTCTGAACTGCGGAACAGCGAGGCGGCTTTTCAGACCAATTTAACTCAGCAAGAATGCACAGGCCACCTTGCTGGGTCAGAACAATGTTTATCCCACCCCACAGTAAGAGCCCTGCCAAAGGCCTACCAAGCCCCACAGTGACGCCGGTCAATCATATGCCTTCCGGAAAGCTCACAAGCAGGACATGAGGACAATAGCCCTCTTTTGCTTCTGCACCCCAGCAATTGGTTCAGCATCTTGTCCCCTGTAGTGGCTTCCCAGCCGCTTCCAGAAAACTAAACACGGAGAGAACACAATGGCAATCGCCGTGCCTTGTTGCGGACCCCAGCAATACCCAGAAATCAGTGCCCTGACTATATTTCCAGTGGAGGGCAGCGGGGGGAGGGGGGTGTTCCATCCTGCCTACCTAGAACTCCCCCTGTTATTTCAACTGGCCACGGCACTCTTCTTCACTGCCTGTCCTAATCTCTTGGGTGGCGGCACTGCCAAGAGAGCTGCCTGCCATGCTCCACCACAGAGGCAGCGGCTTTTTAGTGTTACCACATAAAAAACAAAACAGGGAGACCATCCTAGAGTCACACAGCTCCTGAAAGACAAAAACCAGCATTAAAAGAACCGCCATGAGTGCAAAAAGTAAAGAGAAAGGAGGAAGGGGGCGGGAGAGACTGAGAGTGGGAAAACAGCAGAGCTCACCAGATTTAATCACTTGGGAGGAGTTTCAGCAGCAGCTCTTCCACTCCCATGATCTGCAAGAGACAAAATAAAACATTCATTGCATCCCAGTAAGATGCTGGGTCATCAGTGCTGGAGTCACAGCTAAGCAGCTTGTATCTTTTTTTTTCTGCCTGGAACCTTACCATTAAATGGTGTTCAATGTTCCAGATGCGAGAGTTACTGTCCCGGTACTGCTGCCCCTCTGAAAGCTGCCACATGTGGGGCAGCTGGGATGCAGGGAGATGGCTGGGGCACACCGCCTGGCCCAGGGGGACCCGGACTCTCCTGATCCGGGCTTTCACTGTATCTGCCTCCTGGGTGAGAAGCAACCAAAAAAAACAACGGGGGGTGGTGGGGGAGAGAACATGAGGTGTTGCTAAAAGGCTAAAACCAAAACACCAAAGCAAAAGGGTGCTGCGAGTATTCCTGCTTACCTCTTCTGATGCCACCAGCCATGTTTTCTGGTTCTCATCACAGTAGACGCCTATGCGCCGCACCCAGAGGCGGACTGGTGGGGCCCGGGGATCACCACCTTCCTCTCCTTCTGCCATGCCCCGTTTCTCTTCCTAGGAATGCCCTCCCTTGGCTCCCATTCTACACATGGTCCCCTTTGTCTCTGAACAAAGACATGGGATGAATTGTTAGTCCTGAAAAGAACCAGCACTGGGCATGGCAGCCAGGTGGAATGCAACTTTCCTGAACTGTGAGAAGCATTTATTATTATTATTATTCTTCTTCTTCTTCTTCTTTTAAGAGAAGGGCGGGGAATGCTGGAAATGTACAGCTGCCACAGTAAAACAGGAAGCTGTCTTGTTGGTCTATCTGAAGTCAGACCATTGGTCTATCTGGATCAAATCCTGAATGCACCCACCTTTGCCAAAATGGAGCCCCCCCCCCCCCAAGATGTTTTGGACTATGAGGGTCATCAGACCCAGGCAACACAAGATGCCAGTGGCTCCCGATGGTCACAGGCTTTAGGGAAAATACAGCCCGCTTGAAAGACTCACAGCAATCTTTTTGGATGAAATGTGCTACAGAATCATGAACTTGGAGCTGTTTAATGGGACCTGCTGTCATCCAAGTTGGCCATAGAGTACTGAGGATGCATGCTGCACAGCTTTCAGCAACTAGTGGCCTGTGGACGGAATGTGGTTTGCAGATGACTTAGCAAATCCGTATCTATCCATTTGCTTTCCAGTCTTTTCCCCCATTTTGGTTCCTCTGTTTTCTTCTTTCACTCAATTCTCCATTCCAATCTGTAGCATCTTCTATGAAAGGGGGGTGACCTCCCCCCACAACATCCAAACTTGGTCAGTTTCCTCCACAAAACCTGGATGTTAAGATGAAGTACAACCGCTGCCAGTTCTCTGCTTTGCTCTTGCTCAAAATACTGCAAGTACTGGAGAAGCTAGAAGTGCAAAACTATGGAAATTGTGAGGAGCAAATTGGCTGAGTCCCACCAACCCTGAGTACTAGAAGTTCCCCTTTCCCTATTTCAATTGAGTTGTTAAGCAGTGGTCACTGGCATAGGAAGATGAACATTATTTCAGCAGGGAAAGTCTATTCTACTTGGCAACTCACCACAGAACCCATGGTAAGACAAATTAAAACCCTTGTATTGGGGCAAAGCTTTGTATAAAAAGGGTGACACTGATAGAGTGGGAGAGGAAGAAAAATTAGAATAGCACCCAGAAGATAGAATTTGGTTAGTTTCACATTTTCGTCATAATGGACACTGTGAAGGCTGGAGAATGCACAGGTGCTTATCACAACTCACGATATGTGTGTACGGAATCACTCCTCAATAGTGTGGGAAGTGCGGCAAGAGACGGTGTGAAAGGAAAGACAGCAGATTAAGAAGACAAAAGCACGTAGTTTTTCTGAAGCACAGCAGGAGCACCTCCTTTCCAGCGAATTAAGCCCCTAACTACAATGATGTATTAAGCCAGGGGTAACCAGCATGGCGTTGCTCTCCAGATGCAATGATGGCCACCAACAAGGGTGACTTTAAAAGAGGATTAGACAAATTCATGGAGGAATAAAGCTATCCACGGCTACTAGTCATCAGCCAGATCCAGCAGGATGTTTTTATACATTGTTGGACTCCAACTTCCTGTCAGCTCCAGCCAGCATGGCCAGTGGTCAGGGATGATGGAAGCAGTAGTCCAATTAGCATCTGGGGGACCCCATGCTGGCTACGTCTGCTCTAAGCTGAAAGGAGAACAAAGTCAGCTTCACATGCTAACATTCTAGGAGTATAAACGGAGGTTGTGGTGGTGTGATTAACTACTTTGGCACCAGCCCTTGAGAAATTTGTATCCACAGCCACATCATTGCAAAAGATGCATGAAGAAGATCAAGGCAGGAGGCTTCCCCCCACCCCCAAAATGACACAGCCAGTATAATTCCTCCAGCACTCTACAGGTATCCTTGGAATCAAACTGCTAAGCATACTATGTACTGTAGGGGGCTCAAAGCACACACAGACTAAGAGTCAGCGCACACCCTTGTTGCACGCAAACTGTATTGGCAGTAACCCGCCCCTCCAAAAAGTTGACATGGGATCAAGATACTAACAGAGCCAGCTGGGACCCACTTACTCAAAAGCCCACAGTTTTCTTTAGTGATATAAGTGCCCAAGCTTTCGTTTCTGCAGCAAACTTTCCTAACAGAACAAAGTACTCTTATTTCATCATGGGACTATGTT
Source organism: Podarcis tiliguerta (assembly GCF_965153285.1). NCBI lineage: Eukaryota > Metazoa > Chordata > Lepidosauria > Squamata > Lacertidae > Podarcis > Podarcis tiliguerta. The sequence continues at coordinate 31,626,233 of NC_139553.1, forward strand.
GACTCAGAGAGGAGACCATGGCCAAGACTGGTGGGTTTTCCCCTCCCCCTACACCTGGGGGGGTCTTCCAAATAAGTTTTCTTTCCATGTAGATAGAATCCCAGGGCTCAGCGTGCCTTGTTGCAATATTCCCCCGCAAGTTCTATTAATATCATCAGCCCCTAAAAGTGAACAATTTTCATATGAAGAGAATGTGGCTTAAAAGTCTGTTTGTGCACAGCAAAGGTGTTGTGAGAGGGTGACCAATGTTGTAACTGTGCCACCAGAGTACGCAAGCCCTATTGTGATCCTCACGGTGCTCTTTCACTCCTACAAGCAATCATAATATAGGCAGCCACCCCCAGAACATAAGACAGGCAGCCACCCCCAGAACTGGAAACAGCCACTAATTTCCCCAGCATTTTCCCTCATCTGCCGAATCCTGCTTATCAGAGGAAACAAAATAAAAGTATATAAAAGTAAATAAAAGATCAGCAGGAGACATTACTGACTAGAAGATAAAACAACAGCAACCTCGCTGGGTCAGGAAGTGACTACCTGATCTATGATGATGCCTTGTCTTTTAAGCCTCTGTTCCAAAGCTGAGCTTTTCACAACTGAATTTCTCCTTCATCACCCTCCAGCCAACTGCTTATCAGGTTACCAGAATGCAAAGAGGTGTGGCCTTGTACAGCTACTGCAAAATAGACACCGATGAAACTACCTTTTACAAGAAAAACAGGAATGCAATTGGTGACGGCAGAAAGGTGGTAATAAACCTGAACTACACAGAAAATCAGCAACCAAAGGAGACTGTAGTTTCCACAAAGCAGTTGATTATTGCAAATCATATCAAGACAACTGCTTAATGAAAGGTACAACATGAAGAACGAAAGCCTTGCCTTTCACTACACCTTCCTACAAGTTACTAAAATCATGGTCAACTTAAATGTGCAAAATTAAGAAACCTCTTCCCCTCCCCCCCGTCCTTGCTCCTGATTTTGAGGAATATCAATGTAACAGAGACAGTAGGCACTTTCTGGCCCAAAGAAACTCCACCTAGAAAAGCCTCTTTCTAAGCAGTAGAAGACCAGGAAGAAGGACTTGCGTATCTTTGTTGAGGTTAAGCTTCCTGGACTCAGGCCAGATGCGTAAGTAACAACAGAAATCAATTACATATTCCCAATGCAATGTCAAGAGTGAGGTCTTCTGGGGAAAGGGCCCCTTTGGAATATCCCACTGGGATATCTGCCGGCAGAGCTCTTATACCTTAGCAGACAGAAATCCAACAGGCAAATCTTCGCTCGTCGCTGCAGCACTATCCTAGAAGCTACACCTCTTGAGTTTTCGCTTGCCACACACACACAAAAACCCACAGGAAAGTAGCCTGGTTGATCTAGCAGCAGTAGCTGCTGAAAAGAGAACATATTCATCTGCACCCTCTAGGTTGCCAGTCAGTTCCTTCCTACGTTCATCACCTTCTTCTCCCCCCTCCCCCATTGAAAGAAGCTCTGAGCATCATCAGTACGAGACAGGCAGAAGCTCTACAGGTCCAGCTTTACCTAGTGAGGCGGAGGAGCTACGCCTGTTGAATTTCTGCCAGCAAAGGGAGCTTGGCCACTTCCCTAATCCCAGCTCACCCAAAGTTTCTCCCCCTCCTCCTTCTCTCTTCAACGCCCCCCCCCCACTATCCCGGGGGAGTCTCCATGGCAACGGTTTCCTCACTCTAGCGGTGAGGAAACTGCCCTGATTTGCACGCAGAAAGATCTAGCACCCCACACCGCCTCCCTGGCGAGGCATGCCTCGTCCCGCTTGAGATGTAGCCGGGCGCTACCTGGCCGCCAAAGTGGAGCTTCTCCGCCCTGCACTCGGCGGGTCTCCCTCTCCCTCCCGCTTCAGCCCCTCAGCCCCGCAGGCGCGCAGCTCTGCCCGATGCCGACGCCCCCCTTCGGGCGGAACCGACCTGGGCCAGCGACGCCAGCGGAACCAAAGAACGCTCCTTGCGCGGGGCTAGCCGGACACTTCTGCGGACGGACAGGAAGTCGGCGTTGTCCAGGAAACACCATCTCCCTCTCAGAAGAGGCCTAGGCGGAAGGGATGCTCAGGACCGCAGGACCGCTTTCGCCCTAGACTCGTAAGGTTGGAAGGGACCCTGAGGGCCATCTAGTCCGACCCCACTGCAACGCCTAACGTTGGGCTTGGACCCACAGCCGTGAGAAACAAAAATAATCTCATGTGCTGCTACCGGCTGAGTGATCCCCGGCCTCCCCTTTAAGAGGGGAGACAAGGAGCGGCGAAGAAGAGCGAAGCAGGCGGCGATGGCATTGCAGGCGGCGCATCTGGAGGCCGACGCCTTCCTCGTCTGCATGGTCCACGCGCTGAGCACTGAGCAAGAGGAGGTCATGGGCCTCTGCATTGGCGAGGTGAGGAGCGGGGTCTGCTGCTGCCGGGGAATACTGCGGGGGGGGGGACCGGGGGAGCCGGGGCTGGCTTGGAAGTTCCGCTGGGTGCAGGGCGCTTACCTTCTGGGCGGATCCGATACAGGCCGCAGCCGTAACCCTCACCTGTCAGTGGGCCGACTCCCCCACTGACTTCCACAGTGACGATTGATCACAATGTTTATCTCTATCACTCCATCTCAGGGCAGCTCGCAGAAAAAAATTAGAAGAGCTGAAAACATAGGGGGATCTTTAAAAATAATAATAATGAAGCAAAAGAATTAAGATCAATTTATCTACATTAAAACATACAGAAAACACTGCTGCAGGTGCTATGAAACACCCCTTCCACATTTGTAAAATCACAACCCTGTAGTTTGGCAGTTCCTGCACTTTGGAACTCCTTGCCTATTGAGATTAAGCAGGCACCATTGCTGTACTCTTTTCTGCGCCTCCTCAATCATTGTTACTTAGACACGCCTACCCAGATTCTTAGAAAGCTGAGGTAATTTTAATCTGTGTTAGTATTATAACTATGTATGCTTTAAAGTATGGTTGTGACACCCCCCCCTCGATTTTATTGTTTCATCTTTTTGTAAACCACTTTGAGGTGTTTTTTGTTTTTCATAATCAAGCGGTGTATGATTTTTTTGAAATAAATAATTACAATAAAAGCAGCGCAGCAACGGACCTTTCCTAAAAAACAGCCTGTTCCCAAAAGACTGTTGGAGCAAGAAAGTCTGACACGTGAAGAGAGAAGCAATGGGTTGTAATCATATTTATGAGGAAAGCATGCATTTTTTTTTGTTGTTTTCAGATTATATTTCTGTATGTTATAGTGGGCATAATTTTAAAAAGCACACATACTCTGTGTGGGAGAAGGATGAATTGCCTTTTAAGATGGATCATGCCACCTGCCAGTTTTAATAGAATTCGTGTTAATAAATAATTTTATAAATACGTTGCCTCATGAATCAGGATTAAGTATGGCCCAGAGTTCTAAAGAATAAAAGCATCTTTATTTAAGATGCCATGTGCATGTTCTGAAGCAAGTTTCATGTTAGAAAAGGTGCACTCTTTCCCCATTTCTCTCACCCGCAGGAAAGGGATTTCTCTCTTGAACTGAGGCTTGCTCTCTGCAGGTTTTTCAAGTACTGTACATTTCTAAAAGTGGTGCTCTTAAAAAGCCTCTTGATTACTTTGTATAACTTTTAGTCATTCAGAATATTTTAACCCGGGGAGGGGAACCTGAGGCCTAACAAGTATTGTTCTCCCAATTCCCATCATCTCACCCAGCATGGCCGATCATCAGGAATGATGTAAGCTATTGAGTCTGACCAACTAAATAATGCATCACTAGGAGGAACTGACAGTATGAGTTTAGAAATATTTTCATAGCTTGACCCACTTCATATTTGTTTGTACCGATAATTAGATAGTACTGGGCAACAGTGAACATTTTCTCAAGTACCTCTACAAAGAGTTGCATCCTTAAAGTCTTTTCTTTCTTCTGCTCCATTGTTGAGGGATTGACTACAGTAGGATTGACTACTGGCTGCATCTGTTGTTATGGTTGCTCTCCTAGATTGCAAGTGCGTGTCTCATGCAGCAAGTTTCAACAGGGACCTGCAGCAGTGTTGCTCTTTTATGCCAGGGCTCGCAGAGAGCATGTGAATTGATAAAGAGTAGCATCTCTGCATGTGTGCTCTGAGTAACTGCAGCCTGGCATCTGGAGTCAGGTGCAACACTCCTAGATGGAAACACATAGTGTCTAGTTATACAGTGGCCAAAGTATCTCTCTGTTAAACTTTAAACTACATGAGTCTGGGCTCCTGTCTTCAATATATTTTCTTCATTAAAACTTTTGTCTGCTTTATATAATAAAAACCTCTAAGAAGTTTTCATAAAAACAATAGAAATACAGCAACATTAAATAAAATTTCCTAAAAACTAGATAAAAATGTAACAGTGTTAACAAGTAAAGCTGAGTAGTGAACAAAACAAAGAATTTGGAAAGCTTGAGCAAACATAGGTGTTCAGAAGTGTTTAAAGCTCATTATTGTCTCTCAAAATTACTCAAGGGAGGGCATTCCAGTGGTGGGTGCAATTACCAACAAAACCTGCTTCTGTGTTGTCACCAACACAGATTTTAAAATCTTCTGATCATGGAGCAAGGTCTCCTTGAAAGAGCTTAGGTTGGCTTGATCTGTACCAGGGAAGGAAATCACTTTCTTGGATGGCTTTGGACAGACAGGTTCTTTGCAAAGGGTATTTGGAGGAATGTAAAGGCAGCTCTGCTCGGTTTGAAAGCAAGTTTTCAGAAATAAATCTCTGCTTAAATGATCTTGCATGTGTGCAAGATGTAAGAATGAAGAAGGGTTTTTCAGTGAGAGTAAGCATATTCTGGAATCACAATCTTAGTGTGTTGCTGCTGCCATTGCATGCACATTTACCTGGAGTGAGCTCCATTTAATACAGTGGGATGCATGCCCAAGTAAGCATGTGAAATATTGTGCTTCATACATTTTTCTTCATTTATCCACAGGTTGGTGCTAACCGAATAGTTCATATTCACTCCGTGATCATTCTGCACCGGTCAGATAAGAGAAAAGATCGTGTGGAGATTTCCCCAGAGCAGCTCTCAGCTGCTTCAACAGAAGCAGAGATATCCTTTGACAGAAATTATGGGGTAATAACACATGAGTATTTTCAAGGCAGGTAGTCCTCAAAGGGCATGAGATTTTGGGAAAGTGACTTAAATCACTTTGCAAGTGATGGCCTAGAAGGGAAATGTCCTGCCCATAGTTCTCTGCTTCTTTCCTTTGCTGTTCTGAAATAGCATTTCATAATAATAGTGTGTGCACATGTTTGAGATTGGCAAATGTAAGAACATGTGTATTTTTAAATGAATAACTACGTTTGCAGTAGGGAGTTATTTTTAGTTTTTGGAGAAACCTTAACTAACACACAGATTGGCTAAGTTAACAGGACAGCCTACAAGAGTTGTTGGCTGGTATCATTCTCATCCCCACATAACAGTTTGGCCATCACACGTAGGTAAGAGTTTTCTTCTGGGTAAGGCGTGTGTCCATCATCCAATATATACTGACTTGGGGTGGGCCACTTTTTAAGGGGGTGAGATATCTGAAATACTTTGTGCATATGTATATGATAGAGAGGGAGAGAGAGAGAATTTAATGTAAGGATAAGATCTTGTGACAGGTGGCGCCTTCATTTTCCTACCAGGCAGTACCTGTATGAGCTGAATGCTCCTGGCAAAGAATCTTTGCTGATTACAATAGACTTTTGGGGATGAGTGCACTTCTTTTGCTCCATTATAGAAACATAGGAAGCCGTCTCATGTCAAGTCAGATCACTGATCACTTAGCTCAATATTTGTCCATACTGACTGGCAGTGACTCCCCAGACCAACATGTTGATGCTGGAGATTAAACCTGAGACCTTCTGTTTGCAAAGCACACACCACAGCCCTTTCCTTACCTAACTTGGGAAGAAGGAAATGCAGAAAAAACTGGTGTGTGTCCCCCAACCAAAAAAAAAAAAATTGCCATCGAAGGCATCAGGCTCATATTTATATGGTTTACCTACAAAGTTTTACTTGAAACACAACATGTTAAGAATATGCATTGGCTACTTGAAGCGTGATCGGCACATGTGTACCGTTTCATTGGTTAATAAAAACATGCTCCTCTCTGCATACACAGTACTATGGCAACAGGTAGGTTTTAGCAAAGTTGCATTTTTAGCTTGGCCTACAAACCATAATAGCTAGGTGTGACCTTCTATTCCTGATTTACTACTGTCCCACTTGGAGACTCTTATGTTTGAGTTACTGTTTCATTTCCCCTTTGAAGTTTCCTGCTCTTACTCCTCAAGGCCACCTAATGCTTGCTGTTGTGTGCCAAGTGATAACGAAGTGAGAGGCCCTAAGAGGAATGGTAGACTCAGAGAAGAGAAGAAATGGTTTTTATTCACAGAAGAGAGTCGGAGAGAAAAGGGGGAAAGTGCAGTTTAAGCAAAAGGGAAGAAAGCAGTTTGCCCCCCCCCCCAAAAAAAACAGGGAGAGGAAGAGCCCCAAGATTGAAATCTCTAAATAGAGCCAAAAGATGCAGCAGCAGATGATTAAACAAGGGACTCCCAGGGCTGTCTTAGATTTGACTGTAATCTTGCTTTTAGAGACTTACATCAGGGGTTGGCAAAGTTTACCTTGCCTGGGCCAGTTCACTCCAGCAGAGATCCCTCCATGGGCTGGATTGCGCATGTGCGTGAGTGCGCCCGCCTGTGATTTCTGGCATCTGCGTCTGCACAGACGCAATTTCCTGTGTCTGTGCATGCTCAGATGCAGACGCAATTTCCAGCACCACGGAAGCGAGTCCCTGCGCTGCGCTGTGCCAGTTTAGCACTCACCGAGTGGGCAGCTTGGTTCAGGGGTGACTCTTGGGCCGGTTAAACGACCTCCGTGAGCTGCTTGTGGCCCATGGGCCTTAGGTTGCCTACCCCTGGCTTACATTATTGTATGGTACCTTTTGTTTTCAAATGTCATACAAATATCTTCTCCGATGCTCTCTGCTGCTCCTGAAGAAAAAGGACATCTGTGATCTTTCCTTGTCTGGCTTGATCTTTCACACTGATGATCCAGTGGCTTCTGTTAAGCCAGGGAATGTGGAATTTGTAATTTGTTTTGCCAATTGTATGCCTGCAGACCTCTGCACACAAGCGATGTATCAGATGATGGATCAAGACTTTGTGGGGCTTATCTTCTCCTGTTTCAATGATGACAAAAACACAAAGGTAAATAAATAGCACCCATTCCTGTGTCGTAGCCATTATTGCTCTCTGTTCCTTTCTGAAAAGAATGCGCTATTCTTTCTGGAGCCTGGATTAGATCACTGATCTTCACAAGTGGGTTGTGGCCTAATCCAAGGTAGGTCGCAACAGGAGCATTAAAGGTAAAGGTAAAGGTACCCCTGCCCGTACGGGCCAGTCTTGACAGACTCTAGGGTTGTGCGCCTATCTCACTCAAGAGGCCGGGGGCCAGCGCTGTCCGAAGACACTTCCGGGTCACATGGCCAGCGTGACATCGCTGCTCTGGCAAGCCAGAGCCGCACACGGAAACGCCGTTTACCTTCCCGCCAGTAAGCAGTCCCTATTTATCTACTTGCACCTGGGAGTGCTTTCGAACTGCTAGGTTGGCAGGCGCTGGGACCGAACAACGGGAGCGCACCCCGCTGCGGGGATTTGAACCGCCGGCCTTTCGGTCGGCAAGCCCTAGGCACTGAGGCTTTTACCCACAGCGCCACCCGCGTCCCAACAGGAGCATTACCACCATGCAAATATATGATTAAAGATTAAGAAATAGGTCCCCAAATGCATGCTTGGGTTAAAAGTGGGTCTTGGGTCTGAAAAGGTTGAAGATCCCTGGACTGGAGATACTTGAAGCAGTGAACTCATACATGATACCTATTGCTGCTGTGGTTACAATTTCATCATTGTTTGTGAGTGGTTTTAGTCCTCAGACACACAAAATTAAATTAGAGTTGAGGTGTAGACTAGGTCTCTCCCTTTCATTCATTGATGTTATGGTTTGTCACTTTGTTTTCAGTGATTACACACACATAAATTCAGTGAAACAAGTGCATGAGCTTGGAGAAGGTAATTAGGGTCCCATCACTTTTCTTAACTACTTGGTCCTTCGTGTCTTAGAGTGCACATCCTCAAATCCGGGCTCCCTAGCTTTCCCCATACTTGGGTCTGCAGATGTTGCTGAACCACATTAAAAATGGACATGCATAAAATGTGGGAAGATACTAAGAGGGTGCATTGGGGAAAGGCAGACTGTCTTCTTTGGAATACCTAAACATGGACTGAAGTTCCGTTTCTTAATCTGGATTAGGTGGATCGCTAGTGCTGTGGTTTAGAGAACAATAATTGTTGGCGGAATTTAGCAGTGGGTGTTACAATAGGGGAACACAAATGCAAAGACGACATGCACAAAGTTGTCCAAGAATGACCTGAGAAGGAAATAAAAGAACACCCCCCCCCCCAATACTGGTATTAACATCAATAGTCACTTATCTCCCCTAGTAAACAGCAACTTCAAGGAAGGGGGCATGCTTTTTGTTGCAACTGCATGTGTGGGTCGTAGAGGGTTTAACCACCCTGGTCAAAAGCAACAGTAATTCTAATTGTGCACCCACAACTACTATTAAACAGAAACAAAACCCAGGTATATTCATTGGGACAATGAACTTCACATTTGGCAGTATATCACCTAAATAGGGTCCATCTGCAGCAATCAGTCTTCAAGGTGCCATTGGAATGTTTATCATTTAATGGAATGTGAGCTTTAATCTCTGGCTGGGGTGCAGTGGGTGGAATGAAACGTAGTGTGAAATGGGATGTATGCCTGTACAACTATGTCCACTCAAGCAACAAGACTCCCCCTCCCCACACCTGGCTCATTGTGCTAAACATGTTATGGGGTTTCTCCCAATCATCCAGAAAAGATTTAGGGAGCACAGGGGCATGGTGGGCAGAGGGGAAAGTTCCACTGCATGAAATAACTTAGTTGAATCCCATCCAGTGTGTTTATTTCCTTCTTCCCTCCCAGCTTCCCAGGTAGTAGAACACCTGAATAGAGTGTCACTACATAGAGATGTGTGGCTCTTTCGGGGTTTGGATAATCAAACATCCTGTTGTATAATAATTTCTTTCTTTCTTTCTTTCTTTCTTTCTTTCTTTCTTTCTTTCTTTCACTCACATAAATCTGCTGATTATTCCAGACTGGCCGGATTCTGTTCACCTGTTTCCAGTCCATTCAAGCCCAAAAGAGCTCCGAGTAAGTACTCTGTTAATTAGGAGGGTTTGGCAAACTCAATGCCTCAGCCTTTCTCACTTTTCTTTGAACTTCAGCTTCAGTGGTTACTTTTTATGTATAGCAGTCCTGCTATGTTTTAATTCTCAATTCTTCATCTCTAGGCAATTCTAGGTTCAAAATTCCCATTGTTCTGGGTGCATTTTGCGACAGGGGATTTCATTAGCGTGAGCAGTTTCTGAGCTCTGGGCACAGTACTGTGCCTAATATTTCAGATTAAAACTGCAGAGTGAAAGGAAAGGAGGAGCTTTTTCTGCTTCCCCACTTCCAGCTACTCTCTGAAAACTGGAGAAGAGACCAGCTTAAGAATAGTAGGGGGATGGGCAGGGGAAGGATTAGACCATGTAAAAAATGAACATAATATTTTAGCTACAGTTCGTTCACTTTCATCTTTGTATTCTTGTTATAAAAAAGTGTGCCTAGACATTCCGTTGTTGTGCCCAGCTGCTTGTATCTTTATAGTTCCTGTTTTTCACCTGGCATCTATGGACAATATAGTGTGCACACTTCTCTAGAGTAAGCCCCACTTAACACAGTGTGTATGTGCTGTGTATGTTGTGCTCTTCTAGCGTTTACTTCTCTTACTGGGCTGAATGTTGTATTTTTATAAGTTGTTATTCTTTTTCTGTTGCATTTTAATACTGTTTTATGGTTTTAAACTTGTATTGGAAGCTACCTTGGGAGGGTTTGGTCCTAAAAGACAGCCAACAAATACTTCAAATTAATAAATAAAAATGACTTCCAGCTAAGCACGCATAGAATTATGCTGTCAAGTCTCCAAAAATGGAACAGTAACACAAATATTCTTCCCCTTGTAGGTATGAAAGGATTGAAATTCCTGTGCATATAATACCTCACACCACCATGGGGAAAGCGTGTCTTGAGTCAATGATGGAGCTCCCCAGGATCTTGTGTCAAGAGGAGCAAGATGCTTACAGGAAAATCCACAGGTAAAATGAGAGCCAGGCTCCCTTCTTTGCTTTATTTGGATACACTTATCACTTGCTCTCCTTTGCCATCAAGTACAGTGGTACCTCTGGTTACGAACTTAATTCGTTCCGGAGGTCCGTTCTTAAGCTGAAACCATTCTTATCCTGAGGCGTGCTTTTGCCAATGGGGCCTCCCACTGTGTGCGCGCCTCTGGTGTGCAATTTCCATTCGCATCCTGGGGCAAAGTTCGCAACCAGGAGCAACTACTTCTAGGTTAGTGGAGTTCATAACCAGAAGCGTTTGTAAACAGAGGTACCACTGTATGGCAGAGGTAGGCAGCCTACAGCCTAAGGGTTCCATGCAGCTCTTGGCCTAATTTCATTGAGGGGGGACCCAAAGGCGTCCAAAAGCTGACACAGATGACGGGAGAAAGGGGGCAAGACCTCTCAGCGGCTTTCAATACCATCAAGCATGGTATACTTCTGGAGTGACTCTCCAAACTAGGGGTGGGTGACACCGCTTTACGGTGGTTCCAGTCCCACTTGGATGGTCGTTCCCAGATGGTGTTGCTTGGGGAATGCTTTTCAGCCCCATCAAACCTTCAGTGTGGGAGATTGTCTGCTCTTGATGGGGTTACACTTCCTCTGAAGGAGCAGGTTCGTAGCTTGGGGGTACTCCTAGATCTTTTGCTGTTGCTTGTGGCTCAGGTGGCCTCAGTGACCAAGAGTGCCTTCCATCAGCTTCAGCTTCAGCTGGTGGAATAGCTACGTCCCTATGTGGACAGGGATAGCCTAACTACTGTTGTCTATGCTCTGGTATCCTCAAGGTTAGATTACTGCAATGTGTTATATGTAGGGCTGCCTCTGAAGACAGTTCTAAAACTTCAGCTAGTGCAGAATTCAGCAGCCAGGTTGTTCACCGGCGCACGATGGTTTGAGCACATTACACCGATCCTGGTCTGACTGCACTGGCTACCAATTAGTTTCCAGGTCCAATTCAAAGTGCTGGTTTTGACCTATAAAGCCTTAAATGGCTCAGCACCACAATACCTTAAGGACTGCCTTTACCTCAGGCATCCCCAAACTTGGCCCTTCAGCTGTTTTGGGACTACAACTCCCGTCATCCCTAGCTAACAGGACCAGTGGTCAAGGATAATGGGAATTGTAGTCCCAAAACAGCTGGAGGGCTGAGTTTGGGGATGCCTGCTCTACCTGGATCCTGAGATGATCTTCTGAGGCCCTTCTTTGTGTGCCTCCTCCTTGAGAAGTCCGGAGGGTGGCAACACAAGAACAGGCCTTCTCTGCAGTGGCTCCCCATCTGTGGAATGCTCTCCCTAGGGAAGTTCACCTGTCACCTTCATTATACATCTTTAGGCACCAGGCAAAAATGTTCCTTTTTACCCAGGCATTTGGTTGATTTGACTGACATCCTATTCCCTTTTAAAATGTGGGTGGTTTTTGGAAGGGGGTGCTATTGGGTTGCTGTTCTTATTTTGATGATATATTTTGTGGTTTTATATTTTGATTTTGTTCTGTGAACTGCTCTGGGACCTCTGGATATAGGGTGGTATATAAATTCAATTAATCATCATCATTATCATAACCTGTAGGAGTAATTTGGCCCTTGCCTGGCAGTCTGCTGGGCTAGAAGAAAGAGGGTTTGAATTAAGTAAGTAATGAAAATGTTGGTTTTGCAGAATCATCTGCTTGACTACTGTGGGAATCAAGCCACTGGGACAAGAGGGTCTGATCCAGCAGGGGCATTTCAAAATCCCATGTGGACCATGTGGTGACCCTTGCCAGTAGCCAAGTAACCTACTGTGGTCCAGGAAGTGGACATTGACATGAAGTGACTGGGAGGGAAGAACTACCTGGATTGTAGTCTTTTTTTTGGGGGGGGGGAGGAAGTTGTTTTGTGAAGCCTGATAGAAAACATACTGTGACTTTTGGGGGAGTGCTGACTTGACACCAGTGTGCTCTCTTCCTCCATTTAGCCTTACCCATCTGGATCCCATAACCAAGATCCATAATGGTGCAGGTAAGGATTTCCAGATCAAAAGTACCGATGTCACACATTTTGGTACTTGAAACATTTGCAGTCATCAGACTTTGGACCCGGATTGTCAGAGGCTTGACATTAAATGATAGTTGCTCCACACCAACAGTTTGAAAAGTGTAGGAAAGCCTCTTCTGTTTAGATGTGAGCAGTTTGCTGAGGGAGTGCATTATCCTTATTATGTGGCTCCCAGTTTCATTAACCCCCTTCCGTGCCTTTGGATTTGGCGTAACTACTAACTCAAGATAGCAGGTATGATAACTTGTTTGCCATGGAGGACAGGGAGGCAAGCCTTTTGTTTTGCCAGCATGCTAGCCTGAGTACCTTAATGCAAACTTGTCAGTGGTGTTGCTTCTTTCTTTTGATGGGCTTATCATTGCTCTGTGAGCTATTGGTGTCTGTCTTGCCTTCACAGTTAGGTATCTTTAAGCTGTTAAATTTTGAAGGGCTTATATAATTTCTAATACCGTATAGGATCAGGCTGCTAAGTCAGCCTTGGAGTGAATTGAGTGCCAAGGAAACCCTTATTATTCAACTATTTTACTTTTAAAAGACAACTGAAGGCTGCCCTGTTTAGGGACGTTTTTAATGTTTGATGCTGTATTGTTTTTAATATTTGGTTGGAAGCTGCCCAGAGTGGCTGGGGAAACCCAGCCGGATGGGCGAGGTATAATTAATAGTATATTATTATTATTATTATTATTATTATTATTATTATTATTATTATCATCATCATCATCATCATCATCATCACCATTACTGGTACACTGACACTCTGCAGAGGGAGATGGTTGTATCTCACTATTTACTGCATTACTTCTTTCCTCGCCAGTGTTCACTAAGAAGCTCTGCAGCCAGATGTCTGTCATCAGTGGTCCTCTTATGCAGTGGCTGGAGGATCGCTTGAAGAAAAACAAAGAGAGGGTGCAGGAACTGCAGCAGGAGAAAGAGAAACTTCTGGAGGAACTCGCTGCCTTGGAGGGAGAAGAACAGAACCTCATGGCCTAAGAAACAGCCAAATGTTCCCAAGTTTGGCTTCATCCTACCTTGCTTCTTCTCCAACCCTCCCATCTCGTTGGGTACATTCTGTGCGTGATGCAGCACAGAAGCTTCAGTCAAGCGGTTAAGCTCACCACATAAAACATTTGTTCAGCAGAAACATTTGTTGTTTACTGTGGACACACAAACATGCACTCCATATACATATGCTCTGCATTCAGACATCTGAAGGCAGCCCTGTACAGGGAGGTTTTTAACGTTTGAGGTTGGAAGCCACCCAGTGCGGCATATAAATAATAAAATTATTGTTATTTCCCCACAGTGAACACAGGCAAATAATAGTTTATACCAGTAACGATTCAAAATTCTGTTTCAGTATCCATTATTTTTGTCATTGGTTACATATATCATAATTTTGTCATTGGTTACATATATCATAATTAAATAGAGAAGTAACAAGGAGTGAAGGAGGAGGGATAACCTATGTGCACCAGACTGTATTGTATACTGTATGTACTGTCCTACTATATGCTTCATTGTTTGTGAAATTAATAAAGTTGTACTAAACCACATAAAAGTTAGCTAAAGAATCATAGTTCTGTTCTTCGTGCTGAGTTCCATTTCTTCATTAACTGTTGGGGAAATGTCTTGAGCCTGTTTGGGTGAGTTTTAAAATATATTCTCTCAACGGTTTCAGTTCTTTACCCTAGATTCAGACAGTGTTTTTTTAATTAGGGCAATGTAATCTGCTGTGTTAAATGGAGCTTCTGGTCTCTCTGAGCTGTTTTTTCCCCTTCACTGTATTGAGCCCTGGTGACCATTTTGGAAATGGGCTTGTGATTCTCTGATGATCTGAGTCAGAGGAAAAAAACCAGTTGTCTACAGGGCATGATTTTCTGGTCCTACAGCTCATAGCCTGCTTGGGGCTATTAGAAGTTTGAGCAAAACTTTGTTTTGCCGCAAGCAAGGCAAACCTATTTTTGCTTATGGGGAAAGAAGGAGCAGCAGATCGGAACACCGTCTCGCCTTGGTGATGTCACTGCCCTTGCAAGCTTTTTCTTTATTATTAATTCTTCTGCCGCCAGTACTGGATGTTCCTCAAACAATTATTTCAGCGTAGCCAATTTTGTTTCGTAACAATAATCCTTTATGCTAGGTACTGCCATACTTCCGCTGTTTTTTATTTGTTTGTTTGTTTTTGGAGTTTGGCAGCTAACTTAGGCGGGTTTTGGTTCCATTTGAGATGCAGCATCAATCACTGCCATTTTGACAGCATTTCAGATGGGACAACTAATGAAATGTTTAGGAGTATAAATGAATTTTGGGTACTCATCTTTACAGTAGATATTCTCCCATACCATGAGATAGAAAAGGCATTCCAATATTATTTAAAGAATTGGAATATTTCAGTATGGGTTCAGAACTCATCAGTTGGACTTGACTTTTGGAGCTCCAGTAATGGGAAATGGAGGTATGTCAGAAACATGCAATCTCTCTAGAGGAGCTAGTCAGGGATGTCCTTTATCCCCTGTGCTCTTTGCCATTGTGATTGAAGCGTCGGCTATAGCAGTAAGAGAAAATGTACAGATCAATGGGATCTAACATGGCTCTTTAGATACTAAGATAATTCTTCATTCTGATGAAGTGGTTCTCACAGTCTCACCCAAAGAAGATTTATCAAAAACTCATAAGGTTATTATCTATAATAGTGAGAGATCAGATTTTTTTTCTATGTTTTTTGCTGTTCTTATTTTATCTGTAAGCTGCCTTAAATTCCTGTTGTTGGGGAATGTGGGGTACAAATAAATAAATAAATAAATAAATAAATAAATAAATAAATAAAACAATAGTGCACAGTGTTATAATGTTTCTGGCCATCTCTTCACAGTGATGTTTTGTTCATAACCATTTCAAAAATCTGCTGGAAAAGATAATCATGGAAGGCTTTTCCTTCTGTTCTATCACCACATGGCCCCTGGGGCACAGCTGAGCTAATCTTGATTTTTTAAAAGGGAAGAGCTTTCAAACATTTGAACTTGGAGAGAAAATGAGGGGAATCTGCAAGTGTGTTTGTCTCTGTTGTTTCAAATCAAATACCTTTATTGGTAATATAAAACGTTTCAAATCACTGGGATAATTAAAAGGACAAGGGTTATAGGGTCACACTGTGGTCATGTGCACTTAGATATTCTGCCACTCCCAGTCTATTTCCTGAAGGGATGGTTCGTTGGGAACCATTTCGGGTAAAATTGTGGCTAAAAAGGAAGCTACTAGAGCAGTGGTATCTTTGTCCCGATCTGCCAGGAGAAACCTCATTTGATTTCCAGTTGTGGGCTGGAGGTCCAACATTTTACTCAGCATCAGTTAGCAAGGTCTGCTATGTAAAGGGCAATCTAAGAGAATGTGGTCCCTTGAGTCTGGTACTTCTTGGTTGCAGGAACACAAACGGGTTTGATATGGAGTGTGTGAGAATCTGCCTTTAGTCACTGTAGAAGGGAAAGCATTTAATCTCACAAGCATAAAGGCTCTTCAATGGGAAGGAAGTAGTAAATCCTTTAAGTATCTGGCACAGGTTCCATAGGGTGTTGTAATACCTAAGGCCTCCAGAGAACAAAATATCAGAGTGTGAGGTAACAAGCGCTGTCTTTTGTGGTTGCACAGAAGCTGCTTGATTAATTGGAATGTGATTTTCATCACATGCTTCAAGGCTCTCGAGAACAATGCCCAAACTATGGATTTTGTCTTGAATTGCTCTGTACCATAAGATTAGATGCGGTCTTCAAGCATAGAGGCTAAGAAGGAGTTAGATGTTGTTCTAATGTGGACTTTCAGCCAGGCCTTTATAATCAAGAGAGCCATGCTTTGGTTTCCATCAAATGTTGGCCGGTTTCAGCACATAAAGTTAAATAACTTACACATTTAGGGGCACCAAGGATCTTACAAAGAAGGGTCGCTTGGATTTGTTCAGCTTCTCTATTGAATGCTTGTATCCAAATTGGAATACTGTACAATAGCTGAGAAATATTAATTATTACATATTACAAAGGACCTTGGCATTAAATATATTTATTGCAGCAGGGACCATCTGGTTGCCTTTGAGGAAGAAAAAAATGGAGAATCACTGATGTAGTGCATTCTTCTTGAATAATCATTTGATGTCTGTGTGCTGTCCAGTTTAAATTTGGCTGGTAAAATATCCCTAAGTATTTGAAAGATTTTACCTGGTCAATGGGATGATTTTCTAGTCTCCATTTGATGATTTGATTACTTTTAGAAAAAAAATCATAATTTTAGATTTTTGGTAATTAATTCTCAGGGAGTTGATCTGGCAAAAGGAAGAGAACGAGTTCAGGAATCTTCTAAGGCCGACCTGGGTATGATAGAGAATTGTGGTATCGTCCGCGTCGCTGTTGTTTGTTAAACACCTAAAGTACAGGTGAGGAACCTGTGGCCCTCTAGATATTGAATTCCAGCTTCCATCAACCCCAGCCAGCTTGGCCAGTAATCAGGGATGTGGGGAGATGTAGCCCAACAACATAACTTTTCTCCCTCCTGGGTTCTGGAGGTAAGAACAAAGAAGAACCCGCTGGATCAGGCCAATGGCTCTTCTAGTCCAGCATCCTGTTCTCACAGTAGCCAACCAGATGCCTGTGGGAAACTAGCAAGCAGAATTCAAGCACTAAAGCCCTCTTCAGCATAGACAACAATAATGGTTACCATGTCTATTACACACAGCATAACTGAGAAATCTATGTATATTGACCATGTCAATCACAGTTATGGAGACATTTCTGCCTTGCCTCCAAAAGATGATGCTGAATAAGGGGAGGCAGGTGAAGAAGCTAAGCTGCTGCAGGGAGGGTGGGCTGGTCCTGGCTGTTTACAATTTCCCTCTCCTTTGGGAAGTTGGTAAGAGTTGTATGAGGCATTGCCTTCTCCCTTGCTGGCCACTGAACACTACTCAGCTCTAGAGATTTCACTAGCTATTATCCACACATTTTAAAAATATGTGCCAACACTCTTAACATGCTGGATTATATGTCTTTTGTGGAATGCTATGCTTGCATTATGCGGATTTAAAACAATCACAGATATAATGATTTCCTATCAGATTTTTCACCGTGGGCCATAATCTGAAGATTGGTAGGAGGCGTGACATCATTCTGCAATCACATCCTTTCCTCTAGTTTGGTCTTTAACCTGTTTCTGCCTCTGTTGCTGCTGAGCACGAAACTTTAAAGTCTTTCAGAATCAGAGCTTAAAGTGATCACTTTAACTTTTATCTGTGGCCACCTGCTTCTTGAAGATAAGAGCCACGGGTTTGAAGAGCTGATGGGAAGAGTCTGGAAAGGACAGCTGTGGCTGCAGTTTCTTACAGCAGTGTCTCCGACAACGTTGCTAATGCTGTCCTTTAATCCTCATTGTGATCATCGAGAAACTTCCGAAGTACATCCAGGTCTGGAAGGGGCTGCTGCTTCCCTCTCCCTTTTTTTCTGTTCCAACGTGTGCTAAAACTGAGCAAGTTTATCCTTGGCATGGCAATTGGTCTTCCAAGTTTATGCTTGGCACAGCAAAGCTGTTTCTTCCCCCAGTCTTGCTGTCAATAAAGTTCTTCAGGGATTGGAGAAACTTCAGCTAATGGTTATTTTCATGGATCAGGGACTTGATAAATGGGGTGGTGACATCACTGCTTTAAGATGATGGGTTAGCCCAGGAGCCCACACTCGAGTTGTCGACATATTGAGCAAAAATGTCTTTATGAAAACATGAAAGTCTTCTAATTGTGGGATCAGGTGTGTTATGCAATCAAGGACCAAAGACCCAAAGAAAAAAGGATTAAAAGCACCTTGTGGTGTATGGGAATCCCAGACATTTAATGGCATAATTTTTGTGGGGCGGTCTGCTAATAACCCAGAAAATGATGTGCATAATTTTAGAGGGCTGGGGTCTCCTAATGATATTCTGAAGCAATTGACACAAGGTTTAACTTAAATGCAATTAAGCATTTAAGGGCCTATCAAATAAAATACAGGATATTTCAAAGGCACTTGCACTTAGTATGAGGCCTGTGGATGATGTTAAAGCCCTACAAAAAGTGATGCTGGATGCACCTTCATGTGGTAGATTGGGAGTACCACAGCAGATGATGTAATGTGATGATCCAGAATCCTTGGAAGGCACTAAGTCAGTGTGGTTCTTTGTCAATGGGCTGAATAGCCTATTCCCAGGTTTGCATCTCAGCTGCAGGATGTGGAGAGAATGCACAAAGCACTCTGTCCAAAGCTGCCTCAAGGGCATAAACTTCAGGTGTTGAGAATGGGGGGGGATTCAAGCCCTTTAACTGAGCAATTTTGAGAGTCTGTTGTAAGTTGGAACATCCCTTTAGCACAACAAGGCAATGCAGCATTGATAGGAGGAGGCACAAACAATAACAGTACACCTGAGGCAACATGCTACTTTAGGAGGGGAAAACAGGCTGAATGGTATACCTACAGGGCTACCCTCCAAGAAGGGAATGGCTGGGGTGGCTATTTTGCTTCTCCCCCGCACAGCATTTGCTGCTTGAAGTGGCTGCCTCCTTTTGCCTAATGGTAGGACTGATCCTGCAGGTGTTGGCCACATATTTGGAAACCCTCCTTTTTAGCATTGTGAAGTACAAACAAATTTTAAATAGGATTGTGATTTTCAGTATACAGTGGTACTTCAGGTTACGAACTTAATCCATTCCGGAAGTCTGTTCTTAAACCAAAACCGTTCTTAAACCGAGGCACGCTTTCCCTAATGAGGCCTTCCGGCGCCAGTGCCCTTCCACCATTCGGATTCCGTTCTTAGACCGAAGTAAAGTTCGCGAACCGGGACACTACTTCCGGTTTTGTGGAGTTCGTAAACCAAATAGTTCATAAACAGGGCTGTTCTTAAACCGAGGTACCACTGTACCGATTTTGAACTCAGTGCCTTGGGGAATGGAAGCAATAATGTGCGGCTTCCCTGGTAAATGGGTAGAGTACCCAGAGTACACGTAGAGGAACCAGCCTCATTTGGAGTGTTGCTTGGCTTGGCCATTCATGTCTTAATTTCCTCCTGCACTTTTTTAGTTTGCGCAGGGTATTGGTCACGCTTGACCTCTTAACATCCCTTGCACACAATTATCCTGCTGCTGGCAGATCATGTTGGCTACATGCAATGATGGTCTTGAGGGCCTCCATTTTCAAAACAGCAAAGGGTGCTTCTAGCAGTTGGACATCTTAGTAAGGAGATGAAACATGTAGGTTGGCCTGTGGTGGGAGAAGGCTACAGCCCATTTCCCATCCAGGTGCAAATATAATGGGCCGTGGGATTGCCATGTGTGCCTCTGTAATTAGGGTAATGTGATGCTTAGAGGGCTGGATGCAATGCTTGGAGAAGAGATTCTTTCCATTGGAAAGAAGATTGAATGTTGTTGGTGGTAATGAGCTTGAAAAATATGACCGCAGCTGGAACTGACAGGTGAATTTGGTCCCCAGTGTGAGGCATTTAGAGAAAGCCTCAGCAGATGGTTCAAGAAATGACCTCGTCATTAACTTGTTCATTAACTTGTCCATTAACTTGTTCTCAGCCACTCTCAAATCTGATCTCTTAGACCTTGAGGTGTATGCCATCAAATGCCAGCAGTGCCCTTCAGCTCTCTATATTGGACAAACAGGCCAAACCCTACGCCAAAGCATAAATGGACATAAATCTGACATCAGGAATCACAAGACAGAGAAGCCAGTAGGAGAACACTTCAATCTCCCAGGACATTCAATACAGGATCTCAAAGCAGCTGTCTTATTACAAAAGAATTTCAGAAATAGATTTGAAATAGAAGTTGCTGAATTACAACTTATTACTAAACTGAAAACTATGGAGAGACCTGGTCTGAATAGAGATATTGCATTCCTGTCTCATTAAATATGCTAAAGTTATTTTTGGTCATCTGCACACTATCCCTTGCTTTTATCAACAGATTTACTATACCCATTGAGTCAATCACCCATCTCCTACTACCCTTCTGAGAAAACCCCCACCCCATATATATAAGGGTCTGGTGACTTCTGTTTCAGTGTACAGTGGTGCCTCGGGTTACAGACGCTTCAGGTTACAGACGCTTCAGGTTACAGACTCCGCTAACCCAGAAATATTACCTTGGGTTAAGACCTTTGCTTCAGGATGAGAACAGAAATTGTGCTCCGACTGCGCGGCGGCATCAGGAGGCCCCATTAGCTAAAGTAGTGCTTCAGGTTAAGAACAGTTTCCAGTTAAGAACGGACCTCCAGAACGAATTAAGTACTTAACCCAAGGTACCACTGTACCTGAAGAAATGTGCATGCACATGAAAGCTTATACCCAGAACAAACTTAGTTGGTCTCTAAGGTGCTACTGGACAATTTTTTTTATTTATTTCAACTGCGTCAGACCAATACAGCTACCTACCTGAACCTTGAGCTCAGATATTGATAAAAAGTAGATCATGGCACACATAGGAGTCAAGTCCTAGGGGCTGAGGTCGCTTCCCCCCCCCCCCATAAAATATTTGAGGGGGCCAACCCAACCCCCCAAAGTCGATGGGCAATGCATTTCTTGGAGACTGGATCTGCTGCTTGCATATCTTGCTGCCTGAGGCAATTTGCCTCATGGGTGGACTAGCCTTGACCCATTCAGGTGTTTATCTGCTTCATCCCATTTTGTCCCTACCTGTTTTGCACCTCACCCCCCCCCCAACCAGTCAGCATTCTGTGACCACTGACCAATTTTAGCCCTTCTTTTGACAGTTTCCCCCCATTTTTAAAAAGAAACATTTGATTATATCCACACATATATATATTTATATTATACTTCTCCAGTCCACATGATTCCACCAAGCCTGCCTTTTGTGCATTGAACTGAGTGAGTTTGTAGATGCTGATATCCCTACAAGGGACGGTCTACGCTATGTTATCCTCTTGCACCATCTCAACCAGGTCATTCCACTTGCTTAGCTGTAGGAAGAATTGGTTTCCCACACATGCAGTTGGCATAACCTGGCAGGGAGTCAGAGGGGAACTTGCATTCCATTCTTCTGTTGCCTTCCTGGGTAATGTTACAACAGGTTCACCGAGTTCACGGCTCCCTGGCAGCTGGCCCTGCTATTTATAAGGTCCTGAAGAGGAGGTTGAAGGAGGGTAAGGGGTGATGAGGTGTTTAATAGACACAAAACAAGACAAAGCAGTGCATACCCACTGTGCAAAGCTCACACCTGTCATTTCTGAACATGAATTGGGGGAGGCGGGAGGCTGATGATAATGCAGCACACTGCAACTGAGACGATACCTTCTCTGCCCCTCCCTTTCTTACTTTCTTTACTTTTTTAAAAACAACAACATGCACATTAAATAATTCTTCCGCACAAATTAGGTAAGGGAAGTCTGGAAAATTGCTTTTCAAATGATGTCTCTCTTCAGTCACTTAGCAGTGGTGTAGTTCATTAATGTTAGATTAATGAACTGACAGTGGAATTTGCTGCCAAGGAGTGTGGTGGAGTCTCCTTCTTTGGAGGTCTTTAAGCAGAGGCTTGACAACCATATGTCAGGAGTGCTCTGATGGTGTTTCCTGCTTGGCAGGGGGTTGGACTCGAGGGCCCTTGTGGTCTATTCCAACTCTATGATTCTATGATTCTATGATTCTAGATTCTGGATGTAATAGTCTCAACATGGTGATGGGAGTGCCTTCGGATCATGAGTGGAAGATGTTTCTCAGACCAAGGGCCACATTTTATTCTGAACAACCTTTCAGGCACCACATGCCAGTGAGGGGCACAGACAGAAGCAAAAGTGGGCAGAGCAATAATTGTAAATTTTACCAGAAGGCTACACAGATTCACACACCTCTCACTGTCCCCCAGCCAGGCAAGAAAGAGGCCAGACAAAAACATTTGAGGAGGGGGTGAAATAGGGTTGGTGACTTGGAGGGAAGAATCCAAACAAAAAAGGCAAGTTTTTGTTTTCTTGATGGGCAGCCAGACCCCCAAATGGGAAGTTAAAAAAAAGCATTTGGACAATTGAAAAATTAAAATCTTTTAAAAACTGCATTACCTTGTGATGTAAAAAGTGAATGAGAATAGTGTGAAAAGTAAATGAAGTAGTCCAGGTTCCCCTAGACCCCAGACCCAGATCAAGCAGACCCATTTCTCCTCCCCCTGCCAAAAATGGTACTCCCCACAGATTCCACAACTATTGTCCACTGAGCATTCACCAGTGTTAGGAAATACTGTCATACCTCATGTTACGTTTACTTCATGTTACGTTCTTTCAGGTTACGTCCCGCGGCGACCCGGAAGTACCGGAAAGGGTTAATTCAGGGTTTTGCCGCTTGCACATGCGCAGAAGCGCAAAATGACATCACGTGCATGCACAGAAGCAGCGAATTGCAACCTACGTGTGTGCAGACACGCTGCTGTGGGTTGCACTCTTTTCATGTTGCGAATGGGACTCTGGAACAGATCTCATTCACAACCAGAGGTACCACTGTACAACTCTTTTCTACAAGTAAAGGTACCCCTGACTGTTAGTCCAGTCGCAGAAGACTCTGGGGTTGCGGCACTCATCTCGCTTTACTGGCCGAGGGAGCTGGTGTACAGCTTTCTGTATCATGTGGCCAGCATGACTAAGCCGCTTCTGGCAAACCAGAGCAGCACACCGCCGGAGGGGTACCTATTTATCTACTTGCACTTGAAGTGCTTTTGAACTGCTAGGTGGGCAGGAGCTGGAACCGTGCAATGGGAGCTCACCCCATCGTGGGGATTTGAACCACGACCTTCTGATTGGCAAGCCCTAGGCTCTGTGGTTTAGACCACAAATTTTCAGTTCTGAGAGTTCTCTCCCAATTCTACATAGGCTTCTAAATGTCATGGAATGTGGCTCTAACCAAAGTACCATGTCCCTACACGCAAGAGAAGTGAACAAGTGTGTTGCAGCAGAACATCATCGCAATAAACAATTTTGGTTCACATATTGTAAAACTAAATGTTGTAATAGCTGTCCTGTGAAAGCTATAGCCTAAAAGGGGCAACCTTAATACATAAAAGAAAAACAGCGAACCTGTGAAGAAGGTAAAGGGAGCAGATGGACCAGCTCTACTATGGGGCAAAAGGAGGCAAATACCTCAAGCAGCAGATGTTGAGGACAGCCATGGTAGCCCCATGGCTCAGTCTAAGCTCCCAGCTCCCTAGCCTGGCATGCTGTCTCAGGTGCAGCAAAGTTATCCATCTCTCTCACTAGCACCTAAGTAAGAGTCAACTGCTGGTTCATTTGGCTTCTGTATGCAGAATGGAGAGTGGCCGCCATCTTGCCACCCTTGCATTGCAGGGGGTTGGAATAAATGACCCTTGGTAGCCCCTTCCAGCTCTACAATTCCATCATTCTTTGTCCTTTCCCTCAAGTAGAAGGATGGGGGGGGGGGGGCTGGGGAGACAGCAGGTTAAGCACCCTTCAGCTTGTCGGTGGGAAAGGCAAGATATAAATGTGATAAGGATTATGAAGTTTATTGTTATTCTCCCTCTACTCCCATCATAATCGTGGGGGCTATTTACTGGACCAGTATTAAATCACCTGTTACCTCAATCCTTCTTCAGTTCAGATCTAATGCATATACAGTACAAGTCAAGGTACCCTTTGCTAAATAGACGGGTTCTGAGCTCGGAAACTATGCAAAAGAGGGGCGAGCAGCTTCTGCCTTCCCGTTTGGATTGCTACTCTCCGCACTCTCCCCCCAGCTCCTGTTACGACAGGTAGAAATTAATCGGGTCTAGCCTTCTTTGCACGGATAATCAGGGCGCGCGAAGAGCTTGCTTATGATTCCAGCCTGCCATGCAGCTGTTAACGGAACAGGTGTCTTTGATAGAGGAAGAAAAGAAAAAGTCAGTTTGACGCAGAAAGACAGACAGCCCTAGCTTCATCGTCCAGGAAAGTCCGGCTGCCTCTAGGATCCGGAGCGCTTCCCCCCCGCCGGACAGTGCCTGGGGCGGGGTCAAGGGGTGGCATCTGTGGCTGGGAGGGACACGCGGGGCCGCTGCTTTGCAAACTTTGCAGAGTCCAGCCAGGACCGAGAGCCCCGGGTGGGCTATTCCTCCTCCTACGCTTTTCCAAAGCTTTGCAGAGCCAATAGCTGCCGCAGATATCGGTGCGCTCTCGGAGACAGACATCCAGCCGACGGGCGCCTTCTTCCTAATCCTGTCCCGCATCTCTCTTCGCGTCCGCCGACGGTTTCTCACCTGTGCCAAAGCAGTTCGTGGGCATGTCGGCCGCAGATGAGGATGGCTTCCTGCTCCGCCCTTTCAAGCTGATAGCCCTGCTGTGCGCCTTCATCGCTCTCGCCCTAGACGTGGCGGCCCTTCTGAGCCCTGCCTGGGTCACGTCGGAGCGCTACTCCCGCTCCCTCTGGGTGTCTTGTATGCAAGCCCGGGATGGTGTTTGGGAGTGCAGCTCCACCCTCCAGACTGGTAAGGGGCCCCCCGGGGAGAGTTAGAAATTCAGGAAACATGCACGAAGAGTCGGGCAGCAAAGAGACTTGGTTGCGCCTGGGAAAAGTCGGAGTGGGTGGGCAAAGTATTGCTGTATTTATTTTTTAGGCATTTGCCAAAATCGAAATCCTGCCTCATCCCACCAAATGGGAGTTTAATGGCATCAGCTCCCGAGAACTAGAATATACTTTTATCAACTGCATGGAGTGTTATCTTGAAGAATACTAGGGCAGAAGATGCTGAGCTGAGTGGACCAGTGGTCTGACTTGGTGTAAGGCAGCTTTCTGTATTGAACAGATGGGAGAACATGTGCCCCCCCCCCCCGCTCCCTGATACTGTTGGACTACAAGTCCCAGCCAGCATAGCCAGGGAGAATGGGAATTGTGTTCCAACAGCATCCCAAATGTCATATATATGCACAGCATCCAGCAGGCCAGGGTGTTGGAGGGGGCAGGGTTAGTGTGATCTCAGGCACCTGCTGTCTTCAGCACAGTGGTAGAGCATCCAACTTGAAAGCAGAGCATCCCAAGTTTGTTCCTAGGAATCTTCAGCTGGAGGTAGAAGAGAGTCTTGCCTTGAAAGCTGCTGCCAGTCAGTGGGGACAGTACTGAGCAAGATTGACTAATGGTCTAGGTTGGTGTAGGGCAGATTCCTATGTGCCTATATGTGTGGGTTTGTTTGTGTGTATTTTAAGACTTGCAATCTGCTCCTGCCACACTCCATATGCATGCATAAAACATAAGCAGTGGAGTCAGAGGGAAATACAAGGCCAGTGCTACCATTAGGCTGTGTGAGGCAATCTCTTCAATCGACAGATGTTGGGTGTGGGTGTGTTCTCTTCTGCTGGAGACCAGAGCTGTGTCTAGGGGTGGCCACCAGCAAAGAAAGTTGTTGAGCAGGTTGCTAAATCAAAGAGGGATGAGGGTCTGTAAGGGGGGGAAAGGAAGCTAGCTTGGTATTGAAGCCAAAACGTCTGCAATGGACAACAATCTTTTTTGTTGTGTAGACTTAGAAGGCCAGCAGCTGTATGAAGGTTGTCATAAAGAAGGTTTGTGCACCACTGAGAGTGTGATCCTAAATGTGACTAACTCAGAAGTAAGCACACAAGACTTACCCCTTGGGTAAGTGTACATGGGATTGCAGCCGAAATACAGTATATATAAAATAATTGCAGTGACCATTCCTGAAGCAGCATTGATTTTGATATACCGGTAAAGTAAGTCATAATGGTAACATGCTCATGGTGGTATCAGGGTGGTCATATTCAATTCTGCTTTCAGTACTGTTTGTGCTAGCAGAAGTTTTGGGGTGAACATACTGCTTTGTTTCCAATCAGTGCACATCACATAGCATCCTGCTGAAATCCTGTAACTTTTCATACCATAAATGTTTTTTTTTTCTTTTTTTGGGGGAGGGGAGGGGGATAGGTAGTTGGCCTGCTCTCCGTCAGCTATGGTGCAAGATGGCAGTAGTGCAGAAACAGTGAGGAAGCATCACAAGATCACTAATAAAGTGGAACTAAATGTAGTATTACTGTGCCAGTGACATGTTATGGAATACACCCTCCCCCCAAAAAAACCAGCCTGGAAAGGCCCCAAGTTCAGCTGTAGGGTTTGGGGCTGTGTATGCATTAGTACAATAGGCTCACTCAGCAGAAGGGTTTGGGTTAAAAGGAGGACTTGCCTGGTGTAAGTAAATCTGGTTTGCCAAGACTGTAAAGAAGTTCCCACTGCAGCAGTGTCCAGGGATTTGGACTGCTGGCAGCTGTAACTTGTTAGGACCGCATTCTTGACTCTTTGGGACACGGCCTCTTGTTCTGTTGCAAATGTCTTACTTCTGTTTTTCTATTAAAAAAAATATTTCCACGAAAGCAGGGATCTTGGAATAATTGTTTATTTTTAAAAGCAGGTTGCACACACACCCCTTCTTTTTCTCTCCTTCATCACCGTTGTAAGGTAGGCTGTGCAGAAATAGAGTGACTATACTAAGGTTACCAAGGGAATAGAGATTTGAACCTGGGTTCCACTACACAGCATGAGTTATTGGAGGCTGCAATAAAGAGCACTCTGGTATCATATCCAAGTCAGCCTCCATTGGGAGCTAGCCTGCCAGCTAATGAATCTTCAGAAATTTGCAAGCGGGCCTCAAGGGGAGGCCCCGGGTACATACACGACAGTGGCCTAGCTTCCAGTTAGGGAGGCATGAATGGTGGTCGGTAAGGCAGTAGATTTCCTAGAAAGGGTTGTGGCCTTTTCATCAGGTGAAGGGGGTGGAAGTGAGACCTACTTGCTGCCTCAGTGTAAGTTTCAAGGTGCAGTGAATACCTCAAGGTTAAGTGTGACCCTCTTAATTTTTTCAGATTCTCTTGAAGTAGTTTGCTGCTACCACCTTCTCCCTAGTTTATAGCACGGGGGTTACCACCTAATGGCACAACAGGGCCATTTACCTATTGAACAAGCGCTGGCATTTGCTTTTCCTCTATTGTTTTGGCAGTAGAGCCTGAGACACAATAATCAGAAATGCAGCAGGTGCTGGGGGAGGCAGCTGGGGAACTCCTTGCAAAGGCATTTTTCTTTCCTTTTCGCAGCAATTCAAGCTTGCAAATTGGAAATGGCGGGGGGGGGTGTTAGGTGGGGAGGAGGAGAGAAGGGTTTGACATTTGTCTCGGGTGTGAAAGCTCTTTAGTCTTCGCAAGGAGAGTAACAGATGTGTGGCATTTGCTATCCAGGCTGCGCTCTGGAGCTCAAACCTGTGATTTATTGTCAGGCTCTTCTGCTGACCACCTGCTTACTGGCTAGAGTCCTTCACTGTCTTCTGCTCTCCCCTGCTCAGCTTGAGGAATGGGAGACTTCATAGAAGAGGGGTTTGGGTGAACTCAGATTGTGAGTCCCCATGAAGGAAGGGTGGATGAGGTGACAGAGAGGTCAGTTGCCCTTGCCTTGGGTGAAGCATGATCCCCAGATTCCACAGCATTCAGTTTAAAAAGAGAGCTTCTAGCATTTGTAGGACCTGTGATACGAGGCAAAATGTGCAGGTACTTTCCTTTTGTTCTAGGAGAAACCTGCATGCTCCCACCTTTCAGTTGCATGTGTTTGTTTATTTGTAGCTTTTAACTACCCTGCCCTCTGCCAGAAAAATAATAATCCTGCAGACACCCGTAATTCAACACACCCATCCAAATTTGCAGCAGTTAGGTCCATTTTTGTTCCATATAGAGATTCTTCAATTCAGGCTTCTATAATAAAAAAGTCTGCTTTTTCTTTGCTGCAAGTTAGAACTGGCAAACCGACTTTTCCAGTCTCCCCCTGAGACAAAAATACAAGCAGCTTGAGAAAGAGAGCAAGGGCTGGCAGCTGAGGGTGCTGGTGGAGCTGGAACAGTGAAGGCATTCAGTAGGGATGTATCACTTGTCTGGGGAACCTGCAGCCCTCCAGATGTTGCTGAAAACAGCTGTCACCTCTGGCCTTTGGCCATGCTTGCAAGGGCTGACTGGAGTTGTTGCTGAGGCACATCTGGAAGGTCGAATGCCCCCCACGCCTGATTCAGGTTTGAGAATTCCCCTGTAGCTACTTGAATTCAAATCCCACAGGGGGGTGAAGCCCAAACGCCTAGATCAAATCATGATTCCCTGTGCTTGGTTCCTTGTCCCTACAGCAGGCCTTCAGCAAAACAAATAAAAAATTCACTTTATTTTTAAATCTAGCATTTCTAGCCATCTCCGATGAGAAAGCTCCTCCCTCTCCCTCTGGCGTCCAAAGTGTAGCTGCCTTTCCCATGGAGGCAAAGGCCACCCTGTTCTCTAAACCACTTCTGGCATAGTCAAAATTGTTCTGTTTATCCGGAAAGCTCTTCTGTGGATCTTGGATAAGTTAGGGCCTCATGCATGCGGGGATGCCTCACAGCTGGCTGCGGAACCTCTGAGTCCTCCCAGCTGTGCCAGGAACAGGATGGTGAGCAGTGGTGACTCAGTTGCTCTGTATGGTTCTGTTTTTGTTTTTCCAAGTCCT
Source organism: Podarcis tiliguerta (assembly GCF_965153285.1). NCBI lineage: Eukaryota > Metazoa > Chordata > Lepidosauria > Squamata > Lacertidae > Podarcis > Podarcis tiliguerta. Next base: position 31,655,051 of record NC_139553.1, read on the forward strand.
GGGTTGACAGTTCCTAAGAGCTGCAGTCCTACTAGAAACACATACTGGAGCATGCTCAGTAAGTCTGGTTCGAAATTGGGATGTGGGTGGTGGTGAAAGGAGTGCAGGGGATGTCACGTAAACATTGAAGCAGCTGTCAATTGCCTTCCTTGGGTTGCATCCACACCATCCATTAAAGCAGGGGTAGGCAACCTAAGGCCTGGGGGCTGGATGCGGCCCAATTGCCTTCTCAATCCGGCCCGCAGAAGGTCCGGGAATAAGCGCGTTTTTACATGAGTGGAATGTGTGCTTTTATTTAAAATGCATCTCTGGGTTATTTGTGGGGCATAGGAATTCGTTCATTATTATTTTTTCCAAAATATAGTTCGGCTCCCCACATGGTCTGAGGGACGGTGGAAAAAGTGTTTTATTGAGGCTCTGATTTCATGTGCGGGGACGGATTTAGGTTTGATGAGGCCCTAAGCTACTGAAGGTAATGGGGCCCTTTATATGTCCAGCTGTTCTTTGTCAACAACAAATTGTTGCTGTTTTTTTTGTTGAATATATGCTATATGGTAATTTATGGACCTAATAGGTATCTAAATCCACTTGCACTTAACAAAATATGTATTTTATCAAAGTAATTGTTGAACTGAAACACAATTAAGTATATTAATAGTGAAATAATTATTAAGCTCTAATTTATAATGATTTTTTATTCATAACAAACTTAATAATGCAAACACTTTTTTCCTTTAATTTTTTTGCCCCCCCCCCCCCCCGAGAGAGTGGGGCCCTAAGCTATAGCTTGTTTAGCTTATACGTAAATCTGGCACTGCTTGTGTAGATGCAAGATCATGGCCCTGGAAAAGCACATTTTTTAGGCTCCATGATCTCGTGCAGGGCACGTGGCTTGCATGGGAGTATGGTCGGGAAGAAGGGCATCCCAGTTTGGGGCCTCAACATGTTGGAGGGCCTCTAAAGGTCTTAATCTGTGTCTGTTCCATAGGTTGCTGGGACCACAACTCCCATCAGCCCCAGCCAGTATGGTTAGTGGTCAGGGGTGATAGAAACTGTAGTTCAAAGCATCCAGGTTGAGGAAGGCTGCTCTAGAGTCACAGTTTACCGAACTGCACTCCCGGACAGCCATTATTTTAAAAGCTGTGGAGAAGAGCTGGGCGGAAACATTGTGGGAATTTAGCCGGGTCATCCTTCAAAAAGGAGGCCCCTTTCTCCTTGCCCCACAGATGTCCCTAAAGTTAAACAGACCTCTTGCTGCTGCATCTGACTTGGTCACAATTAACTGCTGATTAATAGGAACTGGGAACCAGTCCTTTGTTGTCACAATAGGCAGATAGTAAAAGGGCCTGTGATTCCAGATGATTCACTAGCTGCTTTCTGCTGTGCCAACCCGGTTCAGAACCATTCCCATCCCAGGATATGCTTTATCCATGTGTCTGCTTAGAAAGCTGTTTTATCAACTGCCCCTCTCCCTTGTCTTGTTGCTTATGCTGAAGATGTGCCATTATACTATGGAATAAAATTAAATATATTCCTGGTATAGGTGACTGATGCTGACTGAAGCTGCATGCATTGTTTAATGCCACTGACCTTTCCTGTGGTCTCTATAAATCACGTGTGCATATACAAGCAGAAATAGGCAAAGCTCCTTAATTTGCATAATTTTGCATTTCTTACTGGGGAGGGCAGTAAGCAGCTGCGCAGGGTTCTGAAGACCTGCTCTCTGGGTCTTATTCAATCTGCCTCTGCCCTCTGAGAATCAGCAGGTATTTGTTTGCATGCTTTCAATGTGACTTCCATAGTCACAAGGGCTAGGAATTTGGAGTTGTTTTACTTACTTAGTTCGTTTAAATGGGATTCCCTGGAAGCTGAAGCCTATGCCTTATTTTTTCCTAATTCGTACATGCACAGCATCACACTGTGCTAGCTATGCAAGCTCACCTCCCGACAAATCATATAATTATATATTGGAAGGTGTGGTTGGTTTTATATATATATATATCCACACCTTGCAATCAAATGATTTTCAAAGTGGCTTACAGATGACAGGTTGTAATAATATTTAAAAACCAATATTCACAAACAGATATACTCCTCTCACTGGAGATAGTATGCTATGTCCATCACCACAGCAGTTCCAGAAAAATTGGTAGTTGAAGCAGAGTGGAGGGGAGGAGAGGGAGCGAGTAGCTACTGCTCCTTTATCTGTGAAGGATAGGGCCAATTTGGTCTTCCGCTTGCCAAGGGAGGCAGGAATATAGGATTGACTTATACCAAGTCAATCTGCTGGTCTGTAGAACTCAGTATTGTCTGTACTGACTGCCCGCAATTCTCCAGGGTTTCAATAGCAGAAATTTCCAATTCTACCTGGAGATGCTGTGGACTGAACCCGTGACCTTCTGCATACAAAGCATTTTGGGGGGAAACACAATTCAGTGGCAGAGGTTCAGGCCCAGGTTCAGTTCTGCAGCATTGACATATTGGGAAGGCCCTCCGCTCCAAACCCTGGAGAGCTGCTGCCAGTCAGTGTAGACAATACTGAGGTAGATGGTCCACTGACCTATGGCTCTGTCTGCCATGGTGTGGCAACCTCCCAGCAGCCAAAGGCCCAGAGTATGCTGCCCTTTCAGGCTCAGGGAAATAAGAACATGGAAGAGTCTTGTTGGATGCTTGTTGGATGTTCACAGTAGTAAAAGCTCATAGAACTTTTAGAGTTGGAAGGGACCTTGAGGGTCATCTAGCCCAACCCCCTGCAATGCATGAATCTCGACTAGATCACACATGACAGATGGCCACCCAGCCTCTGCTTAAAAACCTCCAAGGAAGGAGAGCCCACCACTTTTGGAGGGAGATTGCTCCAGTATTGGACAGCTCCTTCTGTCAAAAAGTTCTTCCTGATGTTTAGTCGCAGTCTTCTTTCTTGTAACTTGAAGCCATTGGTTTGAGGCCTAGCCTCTGAAGCAGGAGAAAACAAGCTTGCCCCATCTTTTATGTGATTTTATGTCTAGTCCTGCCATTTGTTTGCAAGTAGCAGCCAGCCAGATAGCTCTGGGAATCTCAGAAGCAGGGGAGGTGATGCCTCACTTATACCCCCTGCATTGAAGGTCTTTCCAAACCTAGTCCCCCCCCTTTTTTTTTTAGCTCTCATGGCCAATACTGGGATGGTCATAGAGGACCCCAGATGGTCAGAGACCTGAGTGATCTATGTCCTCAATAAATACAAAATAATGGGGTGGGGGTCCTCTGCGTTAGGATTGGAGGTGAGAAATACAACTTCACATTTCCATGACTAGACAAGTCTGTAGGCTCTGCCTTTCTCACTTTTTATCACAGGATAAATGATTTATGCATCAAGTAGGCAACTTGGCTGGAAATTCAGCTCTTATTTCTGTTAGAATAAGCATTCGTTCTCTCAGTTTCCATTGATCAGGCTGTGAGTGCCAGTGATTACTCAGCCAAAATAGAAGCACCTATGCAGAGGGGAGGAGCAGGATGCCTTGGCAGAGCTATAGAGTAAATGTCTATACACATGAATAGCCGAATTTGTATATCCAGCCAAGATGGAGCCAGAGTCTGTGCAGCTTATTGGCTGATGGGAAGCTGTGTTCAGCAACTGGGTTGAGTAAGTGGATTCTCATGGACTGATTGCTACACTTCTGCAGAAACAATAGAGCCCTAAAAATTAGTAAGGTGTGTAAGTTAGACCTTAAGGCAGGCTTCCTCAAACTCAGCCCTTCAGATGTTTTGGGCCTACAACTCCCATGATCCCTAGCTAGTCAGGGATTATGGGAATTGTAGTCCCAAAACATCTGGAGGGCCGAGTTTGAGGAAGCCTGCCTTAAGGTGCCACTGTATTGGGTTTGTTTGTTTTTTGCTGAGACAGGCCCCATCTATACATTTAAAGCAGTCTCACACAATTTTATAATCAGTCCAAAGAATCCTGGGAACTAGTTTGTTAAGAGTGCCAAGAGGAGACCGCTATTCTGCTCACACAGCCAGAATTTCCAGCATCGTTTAACAATCCATCCCTCTTCCTTGGGGATTTTTGCTTTGTGGGCTCTAAAGCAGAGATGGGGAACTTCAGGCCCAGGGGTCAATAGCAGCCCAGCTACCCTCTTGGCCCTCAAGATTCTTCCCAGGCCACACACACCTCACCAGCCCTGCTCTGCACCCTCCTTTTTAACAATTTTATTATAAACTCCTCGAGCGTTTTTGCATAGCTGGAATGTGTCCTTGAACACTGACCATGCCTTTTGCTTGCTGGAATGGAGGACAGCGTGGGGTTTGTGATTGTGTGTAGAAACCAGCCTACCACACAGAGGCAAAATTCACATTTATTGTATTCCTCTGCTCACTTCCACCCCAGCCCCACCCACCACAGGCATGTGGTCCTCGAAAAGTATCCCATGTGGAAATGTAGTCCTTGAGCTGACAAACTCTGATCTAAAACAGCATATGTGTATGTCACTAGGTTTCTTGGTGACTAAACAAGACCCTCATGTCTGCTGATAGTGCTTTGAGAGTATTTTTCACAATTATTCCTTATCCCACCCCTTTCTCATCCTACAGACTGGCAAATAGCTGCTTTGGTGTTAATCCTGACGGCAGCCACCATTACTCTGCTGTCATTCCTCCTGTCTCTGACTTCCTTCTGCCTGGGGATCTATAAGCGCTATTACCGGGTTGTTGCCATCCTCCTTTTTGCTGCTGGTACGTATCCTTTAACCTCTGCTTCTGTTCATTTCTATGCTGCTTTTATTTATTTATTTGAAATGTATTTATATACCGCTGTTCATACAAATAAATAAAACCGGAGTGGTTTACAACAATTGTACATAAAACCACACAATAAAAAACAAATAGAAAAGTTAAAATCAGAAATCGGCTAAATACCAAGGCTCACTGCTTTTGCTGCTGGGCCAGGAGTGAAGTGGGAGCCATATATGATATGCTTTGTTGCAATGTTCAATCACAGTCGTTGTAGCTTAAAACCCCTTCCATTCACCCCATTTCTTTGCAATTTTTTTTTTTTTTGCTTCTTTCAAAAAATACCTTGCAACTTCTTGATGGGCTTGCCTAATATGCCCTTTCAGATACCCAAGCAGCATCAATAATGGACCTGTGGGTAAGGCCTAGCTAATTGCCAATGGCTGTCCTTTCCATTTTTACTCCAGATGAACTTGGGCCAAATCTGCAACAGGCATTTAAAGCCCTATCATGTCACTTTAAACCGCCTTGGCTTCCCTAATAGAATCCTGGGGACTGTAGTTTGTTAAGGGTGCTGAGAATAATTAGACAGCCCCTATTCCCTCACAAAGCTACATTTCCCAGAGTGGATTAACAATCACTTAGTCCCTCTTCCTAGGGAAGTCTGAGATTGGTAGCTCTGTTGGGGGGAAAGTTGTCAGCACCTTTAACAAGCTTATTGCTTATTATTATTTATTGACTTTATATCCCATCCTTCCTCCTCACAAAAGGAGCCATGGGTGGCCGTTCCCAGGATTCTTTGGGAAAGCAATGACTTAAAGAAGCATCATGATGCTTTAAATGTATAGTGCAGATGCAGTCAAACCTTGGTGTCGAATGTAATCCATTCAGGAAGCGCGTCGGATGCTCGGCTTCCGAAAAACGTTTTTGGTTGGGAGCAAAAACGTTTCAGAACAGAGGCGTTTGGGGACCGAGATTTGACATAATAATAATAATAATAATAATAATAATAATAATAATAATTTTATTTATATCCCACCCTCCCCGGCCAAAGCTGGGCTCAGAGCAGCTAACAACAAGTAAAAATAGCACAGTGTACGTAAAATCACACAGTCAATTAATTATAATACATTCTAAAATCAATTCGGGATCAAATGAATGGCGACCATTGGGCTAGAGTTCTATGTCGACTACAGAAGGAGAGATGGGGTCAGACTGTGCTTGCCCAAAGGCCTGGTGGAACAGCTCTGTCTTGCAGGCCCTGCGGAAAGATGTCAAGTCCCGCAGGGCCCTAGTCTAGACAAAGCGTTTCACCAGATCGGGGCCACGGCCGAAAAAGCCCTGGCTCTGCAGGAGATTCCTGTGGCCTGGGATCTCCAAGATGTTTTTATTTGAAGACCATAAGGTCCTCCGTGGGACATACCAGCAGAGGTGGTCCTGTAGGTATGAGGGTCCTAGGCCGTATAGGGCTTTAAAGGTTAATGACCTTGTCTTAAATGTTGGTAAACACAGAAACAAGAATGTGGCAGACTTGGAGATCAGTTGTTCCTGATCTCCCCAGTGTTGTGAACAAGTCTCCATGGAACAAGTGTATTTTCCTTCTTTGGATTTCTAACAAATCTTTTTTCTTTGTTGGATTGGTCTAGTGGTTCTGCATGTCTGTGCCTTAATCCTCTACCCCATCAAATTCATCGACAGCAGCATGCTGAAGAGCTACCACGAGTTCAACTGGGGCTATGGCTTAGGCTGGGGATCTGCCGTCTTCATGCTGGGTGCTGCCATCCTTTACTGCTTACGCACAGATTTGTATGAAGATGCATACTATTGAGGCAGGCAGATGGAGCTGGACTGGATTATCAGACTGCTGGGACCAGACTGGTAGACAAGAGGAGAGAGATGAAATGGGGAAAGGAGTGGTGGATTGGCACACTTGGCCCTTCCAGATGTGCACCTCATCTTGGCAAGATGCTGGCAGACGCCTTGAAAAATGAAGATGCAGAGATCTTGAGTTGGACACCCTTCAAAGAATTAGAGGAACAAAAAACTATAAAAGAGCCATACTTCTCCATAGAATAACTAGCTTGAGATCTTTCGCTTGTTTCTATTATTCTATGCAGGAAACGTTGTCTTTATTTTTAATGAGAACAACCCCCTGTGTTGAAGTAGAACTTGGTTGCCTTTATTTTGAGGTGCTTAGCACACACCCTTTCACATGGTGTAGGAGACAGGTGGGGGAGCATAGGGTGAAGTCAACTGGATCTGTGAATGTATCAGTAGTAAATCCACTTGATCCTGGGAAACCAGAAGTGCACAGAGACTGGTTTGCTGGTGGTGATCTCGGTCCCTGCTCTGTGCAGAAAGTGTGTGGGTTTGTGTAGCTGCAGAGTTGAATAAACCAACCTATTAAAATGAGATTGCCATGGTGCATGTTTTTGTGTTGTATGTATGTGAAAGCTTTGAACAGCTCAGCATTCCTGGGGGAGGGGGGAACTTGTGCAGAGAATGGAGTTGAAAAGGTCAGGGTTGGTGGGGAGGTATCAGTGTAGGTGGAAACAGTCACATCAGATTGATTGAAATCAGTAAGGAAACTCATGTTACTTGCACAATGGGTGAGAAACTGGGAAGGCAGCACCATTCAACTTCTTTGCCTCTTTGAGAAAACACACACACACACACACACACACACACACACAAATGGGACATAGGAAATGCTCCTATTGACCCATCTAGCTCGCTTTGTCTACACCGGAGGTAGGCAACATAGTGACTCCAAGTGTTTTGGACTACAGTTCCTTTCAGCGCCAGCAAGTATTTGTTCAAGGATGAGGGGAGTTGTATTCCAAGGCATTTAGAGGACACTGTGTGGGCTGTGTCTCATCTACACTAACGTGGCACCTTAGGATTTCAAACGAGTGTTCCCTGCAATGCTAGGGATTGAACCTGGGACTTTTTGTGTCCTAAGCAGATGCTCTACTCAGACTGACTTCTTCATAAATGGATATCACATGGCTTACTCTGTTAAAACAAACCAAACAACCTGAATGTAGAAGCTGAGATGATTTTTCAACAGCTAATGGAGAAAGACTAGATTTCACTTAAGTTGTTTTGTTTATAAAGGTAATTCTTTATCACCCCGTCATACAAAGAATATAATGACCGGAATTATTATTATTATTATTATTATTATTATTATTATTATTATTTAAAGTCAACAACTACAAGGGGCTGTCAGCATAAAAATAACCCCAAGAGATGCCAGAAAGTTGAAAGTGATGGGCCTACTGAAACTCCACTAGAAAAGTGCCTTCCACTGCGAGCCCAGCAACACTCAATGCCCAATTTCTGGTTTTGAGGCAAGCTGGGTCTCTGTAACCTGGGAAACAACTAACAACAGTCCTTCGCGTGATTTCAGTGATTGAGCTGGGATATAAGGACTCGGGGTGGGGGGGCGGCGGTCCTTAAGGTATCCTGGACTCAAGTTGCTCAGTGCTATCTCTGTTAACACAAAAACCTTCAACTTGGCCTGGTAACATGGTGAAAAGGTAAAAGGCCCGCATCCTCAGTGGACACTGATTAACTATTGGAAGGGGGAAACAGGAAGCCTCCAGGGAGGGAAGAACACAATGGAATATGTAGAAGAGGCCATGGGTGGCATTTTGAACAGGAGTACTCCATACTGCAACATTTTGTTGCAGGTCCCACTTCTCTCTACTAAAGGTAAAGTCCAGTGCTTTTCTAAATAAAGGCAAGGTATCTTCCTTCTTTGTCTCAGCACTTGGGAAACATAAGAATACAAATTAGTTACGGTCTCATTTACTTATTGCCAGATAAATGAATTCCCTCTCCCTGCCCCATCATGAAATCTGAGTGTGACAGGGTTTTAAACAACTATCCTAGTGTTTGGTGCATATGGAGCAGCTGTTACAGAGTTGTAAAAACCACCACCCACCACCTTACTCATCTGAGTGTCCTCTAGATGTTTTGGACTGCAATTCCCATCATGAGTTGGTGCCAAGTGGGGCTGATGAGAGTTGTAGATAGTGTCAAACATCTGCAAGGCACTAGGATGTGAAAATCTACCAATAACCAATCAATCTACCTGCCTACCAAATTAACTTTTCTTATCTTCTGCCTGAAAAATATTCTGTGTCACTCAGAAGCTTCCCTTGATATCAGCACTTTCTTTCAAAATACTGTACGTCACCTTCAAAGTTTCTTTTTGCTGTCCTTTGCAATGAGGTCGGCACAGCCACAGACTGCCATAGAACATACCTTGATAGTAAGTATAAAGTGCAGGAAGAAATAAAGAAAATTGTGCCATCATGTGGCTATGGTCAGGCTCTGCACTGCTGACCACATCAGTCACATCTGTACCTAACATTAAATGCAGTACAGTGGTACCTCAGGTAACAGACGCTTCAGGTTACAGACGCTTCAGGTTACAGACCCAGATATAGTACCTCGGGTTAAAAACTTTGCTTCAGGATGAGACCAGAAATCGTGCTCCGGTGGCACAGCGGCAGCGGGAGGCCCCATTAGCTAAAGTGGTGCCTCAGGTTAAGAACAGTTTCAGGTTAAGAACGGAACTCCAGAAAGAATTAAGTTCTTAACCTGAGGTACCACTATATTGTACCAGTCATGGCTCCTCCCTGCTCAATAATTTTGGGAATTGTAGTTTACTGAGAGTTGTTAGGAGACCCCTATTCTCCCTGCAGAGTGACAATTCTGAGTGGTTTAGCCATTAATCCCTCTTGCCAGGGAACTGGGAAATATAGAGTGAGGGGAATAGGGGTTTCCAAACAACTCTCAGCACCAGCTACACTTATCACTTATTTTATAACAGGGGTAGGGAGCCTCTATGCTGTAGGCCAGGCATGGCCAAACTTGGCCCTCCATCTGTTGTGGGACTACAACTCCCATCATCCTTAGCTAACAGGACCAGTGGTCAGGGATGATGGGAATTGTAGTCCGAAAACAGCTGCTGGGCCAAGTTTGGCCATGCCTGCTGTAGGCCAAACGAAGCCCTCCAGGCCATTCTGGTCCTCAGGATGCTCACTGTGTCATGCCCCTCATTAGCCTCGCTCTGCACTCTCAAGTAATTTTGGCTGTTTGGAAACTTTCCTCTATGATTATAGGTAAAGGGACCCCTGACCATTAGGTCCAGTCGTGACCGACTCTGGGGTTGCGGCGCTCATCTCGCTTTATTGGCCGAGGGAGCCGGTGTACAGCTTCCGGGTCATGTGGCCAGCATGACTAAGCCGCTTCTGGCAAACCAGAGCAGCGCACGGAAACGCCGTTTACCTTCCCGCCGGAGTTGTACCTATTTATCTACTTGCACTTTGACTTGCTTTCGAACTGCTAGGTTGGTAGGAGTAGGGACCGAGCAACAGGAGCTCACCCCGTCATCGCGGGGATTCGAACCGCGGACCTTCTGATCGGCAAGTCCTAGGCTCTGTGGTTTAACCCACAACGCCACCCTCGTCCATTATACTATATAATTATATAATTATATATAATCATTATATAATTATATATAATCATTATATAATTATAATCATTATACTATGATTATACTTCTTGCTTAACTAGATTGAAAGTTTGCGGGCGGGGGGAACTTTCAGAGAAACCCCTGGCTTTTGCACAAGTGGAATGGAGCCCACAGTACTAAGTTAAGAGTCATTTCATTGCTCCACTTCCCATTGTCTTCTACCTTGCCCAACACTGGCATGAACCCTTGTAAATTTCTCAACAAGGGTGTGTGTGTGTGAGAGAGAGAGAGAGATAGAGAATAAGATACAGTTCAGTAAAATAAGTAATAATTACTTTGATAAATAAATATTTCCCTATAACTCCCAAAGAATGTGTGGGCTGGTATTTTCTTGCATCTTATTGTGCCAATGAAAACACTCCATTTCTTCTTTTTTTAGTAACATTGTCTCCTTTCTCTGACTCTGACCATGTTGGTCCATTTCAGCATGCATACTGCAGAAAAATTCATGCATAGTAGGAATATGATTTTCTATTATGCATGTGTTTTCTATGAGGTTAACTTAGGTGCAAGGAGACACTGTCCTTGTGTCAATTTATCTGAGACCTGCTTTCCATGGTTGGGGAAATGTGCTGAGCAGATTCTCAAAGGTACTTTGTCTTGAGAGACATTTTTCAAAACAGCCGATTGTCTCCCTATAGGGTTTCACAGATTTTTGCCTTTAGGTTAAAGGTAAAGGTACCCCTGCCCGTATGGGCTAGTCTTGCCAGACTTTAGGGTTGTGCGCTAATCTCACTCTATAGACTGGGAGCCAGCGCTGTCCGCAGACACTTCCGGGTCACATGGCCAGCGTGACAAGCTGCATCTGGCGAGCCAGCACAGCACACGGAACGCCGTTTACCTTCCCGCTGGTAAGCGGTCCCTATTTATCTACTTGCACCTGGAGGTGCTTTCAAACTGCTGGGTTGGCAGGCGCTGGGACCGAACGATGGGAGCGCACCCCGCCGCGGGGATTCGAACCGCCGACCTTTCGATCGGCAAGTCCTAGGCGCTGAGGTTTTACCCACAGTGCCACCTGCGTTCCATTTGCCTTTAGGTTATTTTAAGTAAATATTAGAAAACTGTCCATGGCAAATTGCATTCAGCAGATGCTTACAGGTGTTTAACAATGTGCCTGGAACCTTTGACACATTAACATTCACAACAGCAGCTAGGTATGCTGTTCTGGTTTGGGTGTGACTTTCTATGCTGAAGGTAGTCTCTACCAGGGAGGGAAGAAACTAGGTGATTCAACTAGGATTTTAAAGTGATTCTACCACACTTTGCAAACCATGTGAACTGAAACACTACTATTATTTGAAATTTGCACTTTGCCTAATTTTGTGATGCAGTTCTCCAGCAAAAACAAAATACAGTGGTGCCCCGCACGACGAATGCCTCGCAAGACGGAAAACCCGCTAGACGAAAGGGTTTTCCGTTTTGGAGGTGCTTCGCAGGACGAATTTCTCTATGGGCTTGCTTCGCATGACGAAAATGTCTTGCGATTTCTGGGGTTTTTTTTCCGCTCCCCACCCCCTTTTTCTAAGGCACTAAGCTGCTAATAGCCTTTTAGCAGCTAATCCGCTAATCCCTTAAACCTTTAATAGCCGCTAATAGCCGCTAATAGCCGCTAAACCGCTAATAGCGCTAATCCGCTAATCCGCTAATGGGCTTGCTTCGCAAGACGAAAAAACCGCTAGACGAAGAGACTCACGGAACGGATTCTTTTCGTCTTGCGAGGCACCACTGTACACAAAAATGCACATACTGTATTGGGCATATATTTGTAATTATATAAAATGGTGATGAGTGGAGTGCTGGCAACGTCCTGACCCAAGATATTGGTCTTTGTCAGGCAGGCAATCAAGTCATGTTTTCATAGCAGTGACCAGAGGAGAAATGACCACTGGGAGGAGCACAGAGAGAAGAAACTCCATGATGCATCTGTAGCAGTACAACTGGACACCATTATCTGCCCCAGCTGCAACAAAACATGCCTCTCCTGCATAAATCTCTCCAGTCACAATGGGCTCTGCAACTGTCCAACAGCTTGACCTCACCCCTAAAGGCGGACTTCTCCATTGTCTTCCAAAAACAGACAGATGCCAACTCAATTCAATATAAAGTGCATATATTTGGGAAATAGCTTGCAAAAATGTGTATATTATGAGAAATCTGCACTAAAATGCCAATGGATTTTCAGGAGTTTTTCTTTAAAAAAAATATAAACTGTAGCAGAAATTGTAGAGAACTGAATGTAAGCCTGGGAAAAATGAATAGGGGAAAAAAACTGGGTTGACATAATCTCCTGTGTGGTAAGTGAACATTACTCACTTTTGTGTGTGGGGAAATAAAGATAATGTATACCAAATGATTTAACGGCAGATTAATACAACCAATGAAGAAGAAGAAGAGTTTGGATTTGATATCCCGCCTTTCACTCCCTTTAAGGAGTCTCAAAGCGGCTAACATTCTCCTTTCCCTCCTCCCCCACAACAGACACTGTGAGGTGAGTGGGGCTGAGAGACTTCAGAGAAGTGTGACTGGCCCAAGGTCACCCAGCAGCTGCATGTGAAGGAGTGGAGATGCGAACCCGGTTCACCAGATTACGAGTCCACCGCTCTTAACCACTACACCACACTGGCTCTCTAACCTCCCTCACCACCCCCCAGCTTGCACGCCTGTCCTCCAACCCCAAATCCCCACATGCCAATGAACATAATAATAATTATAATCTTTTATTTGTATCCCGCCCTCCCTGGCCAAAACTAATTAAGCAATTTTCTCTTGCAGACACACAGGTCCAAAGTCCTCCCTTCTGATTGCAGCTCAGTGGCAGAGCATCCGCCTTGCACACAGAAGGCACCAGGCAAATTCCTGCTGGCACCTTGAGGTAGGGCTGAGAGATACCTATGTGAAATCACACCACATAGAAAAACCCGAGTCAGATGGACCAAGTATCTTACTTAGGATGCTTCTTAACATGCAGTAATTCATCTTGGTACTGTTGCTTTTTTAAAGGAATTTTGATGGCTGTTGTTGGCATCTGTCTCAATTGTGTGCTTCCAGGGGTGAAGTCAGACTGCGGCATCTGCAGCAATGAAATGTCCTCCCAGAGGCGTGAGTCTGGGTATGGAAGTCCTGGGCTGCCCAGGTGAACAGACTCTCCTCTTGGCCTTACCGATGTGGTTCAAAGGAAAGCAGAGCTATACGCTTGGCACCCTTTTGGCTGCAGGAGTTGCTGGAAGGAGCCGCACAAGGCACCATTCAATTGTATTAGGGACTGCACTCTGGGGATTTGTGTAGTTCTCAGGGCCGTCTTAAGCATATGTGGCGCCGGGGTGCAAAGATTCCTCCCCCCCCCCCCCGGTTTCCCAGAGTTGTCGACCTTTTTTTTTTGGGGGGGGGGGACCCAAAGTTGTCAGACCATGTGGTGAGGCAGAAAAATAGCAGCCCCCAGAGCACATACATCCTCATGCAAACCAGGAGTGACCGGGAGGCAAGCGGCAAACACACACACTCAAATCGTGCAACAGGGACCAGGAGGCTGGTGGCGTGTGAGAGATCCAAAATCTCGCCCGTGATGCAGGGGGCAATAACATGCCCCCTGCAAGCGCGGGAAGCGATGCCCACTCACAACCCCTCCCCTCGGGGCGGGGGCAGCAGCAGAGCAGAGTCACCCGGTGCCCACAGCAGAAGAGCCTGCGGCACAGCCTCTGACAGAATCTGCTCCGCTCATTAGCGCAGCTTCCCCAGACTCCAAATTTTGGCCCTGGACTCTTACTGGGCACCCCTGAGAGGCCGGCGCGATGGCGCGACACACCACTAAGCCCAATGGTTAAGATGGCCCTGGTAGTTCTTATCCTTTTCTTCTTCCAAAGGTAGCCCACAAAGCAGTGGAGGTCCAGAGTTTTCCTTCTAGGAGGGCTACCTTCTTAGGTTGACAAGCCCTGTTTGCCTCTCACATGGCATCTCCCAAAACAGGCTCCTTGGCCTTTGGACCCACTAATGGTCTCACCTGATCAATCCACCACATGCCTGAGATGTCACCAACTGAGGGTTTGAGACATAGCTGTCAACCTTCCCTTTTTTTGCGGGAAATTTCCTTATTCCAGCGCTGTTTCCCGCTGCTATCCCGGATTGCTAAATATCCCATAGACTGTCCCCAGGACAGGTGAGGCTGCTGATCCCTTATTTTCAAATATGAAAGTTGACAGCTATGGTTTGAGGCCCGACAGCTACCCTCACCTGGTTTAGCCATGCCCCAGGGATCTCCTCAGTAGGTACCCGTATAAATTCAGGTACAGTGGTACCTCGGGTTAAGTACTTAATTTGTTCCTGAGCTCCGTTCTTAACCTGAAACTGTTCTTAACCTGAAGCACCACTTTAGCTAATGGGGCCTCCTGTTGCTGCCGCGCCACTGGAGCACAATTTCTGTTCTCATTCTGAAGCAAAGTTCTTAACCTGAAGCACTATTTATGGGTTAGCGGAGTCCGTAACCTGAAGCATATGTAACCTGAAGCGTATGTAACCTGAGGTACCACTGTATAATTATTTTTATTTTGTGCCTCATCAGCTTGGCACCCTGTGTGGGGGAATTGCCTGCACCTAACCTGGTGTTGCACAAGGCGGTTGTGGGGATTAAAATGAGAAAGGGAGAGACCCTGAGCTACACCACCTGGGGGGGGGGGATATAAATGCAATAAATAAATAATTCAATGTGCTTATTACTAGTGATTAAATCTCTATACCACCCTTCACCCGAAGATCACAAAGTGGTTGCAAAAGTATTGTATTGTATTGTATTTTTATTTTATTCATTCATTCATTCATTCATTCATTTAAAAAGGGTCCTTTAGGAGCTGCTTGTTTCTGTTTCTTAATTCTCCCTCTGGCTGAGGAAAAACTAACTAGCCGGTCGTTCCTTCGCCTGACGATTTAAATCTCGGGGACGGGGCGGGGCGAGCGGAGGGGGCGGAGCTTGGCACCGGCGGGCCCCTCACACCCACCCCAATGGGCGTGGCCGCGCAATTTCCGCTCTGATCGGCAGCATTGTCCCGGAGCTCTGACCTCTTTTGCCATGGCGCTCTCTCGCGCAGAGCGCTGCGTCGTGCTCGTGCTGCGCTTCCTCTCGGGAGCCCTCCTCGCGCTGCTCAGCCTGGCGGCGCGCGCCTCAGCCCTCCGCTCCCCACTGAGGGCGCCGGCGGCGGTGGCGGCTGCTGCTTCTTCTTCTCCTCCTGGCCCCAGCAGAGCCCGCTCCGTCCCGCCGCCGGAACACCCATTGCTGTTGCTGTCCGCAGTGGAGCTGGCGCGGCGGATCCGCCGCAGGGAGGTAAGGGCCCGGACAGCCCGTCTCTGAGTTAGATAGATAGATAGGTAGAGAGAGAGAGAGAGAGAGATGTGGGAGGGGATCGCCCCGCAAGGGCTGCTGGGTACTGTAGTTTTGCTAGGAGGGGGGTCTACTCTAAGGCAAAGCTTGGGGATTCCTAGCCCTTCGCGAATGCCCCATGTTCCTAGACCACCTAGGCTTCCATATATCCTACCTTGACTCTGAGGATCTGCTTATGAAGTTGTGCCACAAAATCCAGTGTGGAATATTTAGTGGAAGTCCTCTGTTCCAAGGTAGCAGGGGCATGTCGGCTCCCACAGCCTTGGTGCTCCCTTTTTAATTTCTTTGCAGCTTGTTTGTGGAGTATGGAATCTAGATCTGGCGTGGGAGATTCTTGGCCTAGGCACAAGGGGTGAACCTTTCAGAATAAATCAACTTAACATGAATCCCAGGATCTTTGTATGTAGAATCAAAGTCCACGTAGTTCTATTAGATATGCCACCTGCTTTCAAGGAAAAAACAAATTTATCGCGAGAATGTGAGCAATGTTCCCTTTAGTTAAAGGAAAGAGGCAGTACTCTTTAATAGTACTTTTACTATTAAAAGTACCACTTTTACAACCAGAATGGTGAAGGCAGATAGTATTGGGCACCCAAAAGGTGGAGGGAGCAGAATTGCACCTGTTGCCATTATGTGACAGTAGCAGGATCGGCAGAAGAGCCATAGGATTCTGCGGTGGCTCAGCCCCACCCCTGAAGCACCTGTTTCAGAGATTTCTGCTGGTGGGGACGCCACTAGTGGTTGATTCTGCTCACTATTTGGATGGGTGCATTGGGGTGCTCTTTTGCTGGCAGCGCTTCCACACTGATGGTTGGAGCTTCCCTGGTTGCAAAAGCCTTTAAAATGTCATTTCTGGCCCCATTCAAACTCCCTTCAGCACAGGGATTCGGGGATTTGGATTGCTCAGTTAGTCATCCATGGTAGTAGTCTACTGACTCCAAACATGTAGCTTTCATGTGGGAAAGACCAAGAGCTGGGGGTTGGAGGGTGGGAGAGAGAAATCCAGCTCCTAAAAATGCAATATCTGAAACTTTTCTAATTCTTCAGATGGTTTGGTAAGCCACTATCTCTGCAGGATTAAAGTTCATTTGCTGAACATTATACCCATTTGATAAGGGTCTTGCCTGCCTTCAGTTTACCCACTAAATAAATGTTTGAAAGAAATCCCACCAAATGCAAAGCCTGCCATGCTCTTGCTGTTTACCTTTTGCCCACTTTTCTGTGGAAGATACAAATAATTTTGCAATGAGCCCTGCTGGTGTTCATGATGAAATAAATTTGGATTGGTTCCACTTGAATACTTTTCACTGGGGTTGTTGTTGTAACTGCACATCATAGAATTATCCTAACAATTCTGAAATAGCCAAAAGCATCTGGAGAAGAGTAATAGAACATCCTGTTCTTAGTTTTAATTTTTGTTTTGCATATTAATGCAAATCATTATTAGGGATAGAGAGTTGCTAGACCACAATGATGCTGGCTTCCTTGCTTTGTCCACCTGTATTACCGATTTTTAGGTTGGGTGGGCGAGTGACAAACCAGCCTGGTCACCTGGAGGCAATTTTTACTCTCAGCAAGTTACTATTTGAAAATCTAGAATTAAGAAGGTAATCAACTGTACCACCGTTGATGCTGATGTCCCCTCACCTCCAGTTCTAAATGCACCTGTTGCATGAGTGAATTCAAATTTGTTTCATCAACACTTGCTTCTAAACTAAGGTTACCAGTTGTCCCCATTTCCCGGAGACAGTCCCCGGGTTTACGAATAAGTCCCCATACAAAATCCATTGAAGTTGAAAAATGTCCCCAGATTCATTGAAAAAAATCTGGTAACCTTATTCTAAACAAGCATCACACTGTTCTGCTTTGCGTTAGGGCAAGAGATTGGTATTGAGAATCTCGTCGCCTGCCCCTCCCTTCCTTAAAGGAATGTGGTTTTTTCCAGTGACTTGCTTGGTGTGTATTGTAAAGAGGTTTGGAATCTTAGGAGAAATCTTGTGTACATTCTCATTTAGAAGATTTTCAAATAAGCCTCCAAGCACTGTTCAGATTATAACTTGTCCAAAACCTGTAGAGGTTACCGTGGCATAGACTTTTGACACAGGCAAATAACATACAGTAATTGTCTTCCATGGTTATACAGGAAAGTGGGCTCATTTCAGTCCTTACATTCTGTTGTGCATCTTTCATAGGGGCGGGGAAACTTTGTGTTATCATCACATGTTGCTGAACTGCAGCTCCCATCGTTCCCAGCCATTGACCATGCTTTCTAGGGCTTGTGGGAATTATAGTCTGGCAACATCTGGAGGTTTCCCATGTTCTCCCCCATATCTCCAACTCTTTCTTAACCTCTTTCCACAATTTAATATACCGTATTTTTCCTTCTATAAGATGCCCCCATGTATAAGAAAACCCCTATTTTGGGGGACTCAGATTTAAGAAAATGGGAGGAGACGGCCCCGTGTATAAGAGCCCCCTAATTTTTGACATTATTTTTAAGGGGGAAAACCTAGTCTTATACACGGAAAAATACAGTAATTATTTTCAAATAGGTTAAGATTTCTTAAAGGTAAGGTAAAGGGACCCCTGACCATTACGTCCAGTCGTGACCGACTCTCGGGTTGCGGCACTCATCTCGCTTTATTGGCTGAGGGAGCCGGCGTACAGCTTCCGGGTCATGTGGCCAGCATGACTAAGCTTCTTCTGGCGAACCAGAGCAGTGCACAGAAATGCCGTTTACCTTCCTGCCGGAGCAGTACCTATTTATCTAATTGCACTTGACGTGCTTTCGAACTGCTAGGTTGGCAGGAGCAGGGACTGAGCAATGAGACCTCACCCCGTTGCGGGGATTCAAATCACCGACCTTCTGATCAGCAAGTCCTAGGCTCTGTGGTTTAACTCACAGCGCCACTCGCGTCCCAATAAGATTTCTTACTGTCAGCCAAATTCCCAAATACAACTTTTTGCCTATTTTTAAACTAGACATCCTTTCTAAAAAATTTTTTTTGACTTCTCATCCATGTTTTTGACCAACATTTTGGTTTTATCTGAGCTTATTTTGAAACCTACCACTTCTCCAAACCTTTTAATTTCTTCTAATGTTTTGGGAACACTCTCCAAAGGTTGTTCTCGTGTCAGCACCACATTGTCAGCAAATGCCCTTAATTTATAGTCTCTATGTCCCACCTCAATACCTTTAATATTCAATGAACATTTAAAGCACATTACCTCCCTCAAATAATACCTGTGGGAAACTATTTTGTTAAGGGTGCTGGGAGTTGTAGCTCAGTGTGGGTAAAATGCAGTTCTGAGTGTTCTTTGAGGGCAAACATGCATGTTAAATGTAGGCACATTCCCAGATGGCAAGGGAAATAATTTGTAATAGTGAGCATGAGCTAAATTCTGCCTCTTTCTGAAATCCGTTGTTATCAGCGGCTTCCCTCACATTGCTGCGCACACCCAATGGTTAATGATAAACTTATTTATCACTTATTTTATTGCATGTATATTACACCACTTTCCCAAGGAACTCAGACATACTGTGCATGGGCTTTTCCAATTTTCCCCTACTCAACAAATATTGTGAGGTGAGTGAGGCTAAAATACAGCAACTGACTGAAGGCTTCCTTACATGGCCATGTGGAGAGCTTCCTTTCTCAGAGATAGTGTACCACTGACAAGGACGTTTCTGGCAAGTAATAGCAGGGAGTGTGCGATGGATGTTTTGCCTTGCTTGTGAGCTTCACAGAAACATATGTAAACCATTTTGTGAAGCTGGGTTATTTTGACCTTTGGTCTGATCCATTAAAGTTCATAGCTGCCCAGAGTGGCTTGAGCAGCATATAAAGAATGAATCATCATCATCATTATTAAATTATTATAGAATATTCGAACCTTCCTTTCCTTGCTCCAAGCCCAGCATTCTATCCATGACACGGTGCTAATTGCTAATGAAACAGAACACAATGCTCAGTACATACGATCATTAGATCTCTGAAAGTTAGCCAGATTGCAGCAATCTTTTGAGCACTTTTTATTCCTTGCAGGTGAAATGTATTGATGTTATTGAAACATACATTGGGAGGATCAAAGAAGTCAACCCGTTGATCAATGCGGTTGTAAAAGACAGGTGAGTGATGGAATTTATACTTTCTGTTTCAACATATTTCTACTTCTGACAGGAAAAAGGGCAGGCAGATGTGGTCCTCCGCTAGAGATTCTCTGTTGCCTCACACGTTGACCTACTTTGTGTCAATACAGTTCCTGAAGAATTCTTCCAAGCGTTCACATAGTTATGATTTGCAACACAATCATAGCAAAAGTAACTAGTTTGTAGCTTCTCCGAATCCAAACAAAGGGAGCTCTGCTCATTCTCAGAAGTACTTGTCCTTTCTGAACCTTTCGCTGACCTTGGGCATCTTGTATTCAGACTAAGAACATGAGAGCTGGCCTACTGGATGGGTGGGGCAGGCAGGTGGGGTTAAGTTTCATCTCACCTAGTACTCTGTCTCCCAACAGCGGCTGATCAGATGCCCCCTGGAAGACTCACAAGCAGGGGCATGGTGGAGAAAGGTGATGTGATAGGTGGCCCATCTCACAGGGTGGGACAAAGCAGCACCCAGCAATAACGAGCCTCCCACTCACCAACCTTCCTGCAGGGATCTGCATTGCCAATGCATTCTCTGGAATCTTTGGACCCCCATCATGCCTATCAGCTAATGTCATCCTTTGCTGGTGGGCATGTGGCTGTAGTTTGGAGAGATGGTCTAATGTGTCAGACCCCCTGTAGACCACGACTGGCTGCAAGGTGGAGATTCTCTGTCCCTGTTGTATACCATCATGTTCTTTAAGGATTTTTAAAAAGCCGCTTGACCATTTGTCCTCGCTCCCAGGTAGGAAATAGCAAGGGGCTGCATACCTGAGGGGAAACCTGGAGACAGAACCCTGTTTTGTTTATCCGAGGTCAAGAACCTCTTTGCCGTTAAGCAAATATTTCTAGAGAAGTTGCAAAGCTGTGGTGATCACAAAGCGAAACAAAAATAAAAAACAGCAACATTTAGACTTGTTTCCTCTAGGCTCCCTCTGAAGTCTTTCTCCAGCTTCACCTTTGGCTGTGGCTCCAGAGATGGAACTTGGGAGGAGCAATAGGTGTGGGACAAAATGAGCATCATAGGAAGACCAGTTAGGTTCCAGGCTCTAGAGATTGACGGGTTTTCTCTTATTTCCTCTGGCTCTTACCCAACCATCCCTCTCAGGTTTGAGGCTGCCCTTGAGGAAGCTCATCAGGTCGACCAGCTGCTCTCTGAGGGGCAAGATGATGAAGAGACACTGAAGGAAAAGTTCCCCTTCTTGGGGGTCCCTATCACCATCAAAGAAGCCTTTGCGCTATACGGTGTGTTCTCTTGCATAACCTCCACCCACCTCTTGACCGCAGTCTGTAGTCTTCCCTCATTTAATTTATTTTATCTATTTCATAGATTTGTTTCAGTATGAATATTTTAATGGGTAACAGAGCAACCCTTAAGACGTTTTGTTTGTTGCTTTCTTAAATCGGCCTTCCTTCATTCTTTTAAAACTCTGTCGATGAGATCTTATAAAATAGTGACTGCCAAATGTATCTAAACAATGGTGCTTGAATCAGTTGAATCCTTTTTTAAAAAAATAATTTTTATTAAGTTTTCCATTTTAACAATCCAATCAGATCACATTAAATATTCCAAATTATACAAATACATATCATATAGTCCAAATATTTTGCCAAATTATAAATTTTTGTTGGAGCTTCCCAGGCTTCAAGTTTAGTGGGGTCCAATCATCTTATGTTTCTACTGCCTTGAGTTTCCAAAAGTTCCTTCTTTGAGTCCTCCTGTTGTTATCCTTCCTTCTTTCATGGCCTCTGAGTTATTTCCACAGGCAAGTTGAAGTGAGCAATAATATGCTTCTGTGTGAAATTTGTATGACTCTCCTTTTTTTTTTTTTTAGAGCTGGTAAGTCTATTATTTGCAGTATATCCTCACATGCTGGTGTTTATGTCGAATCAATCCAAAAGTCCTTCTCTGGTGGCAAACGCCATCTTCTCTCAGTTCCGATGAAATAAAATCTAGGCGTTCGCTCATTAATTTTCTCAGACAGGTTGCATCAAACATTAGTCTTTCCAGGGGAGATTTGCCAAATCAGACTTGAAGTACAGATATAATAACAAATTAAGAGCTCGCCTCCCCCATGACTATCTCTGCAACTCGGTCTATCCCATAATGGCGGATCCCAATTAAATAGTGCGTCACATCACTCTTCCGGAGAGTCTTTTATCTTCTTCCAAGCATTTCAAGAAACAAAGGCTTTAGTTAGTATTTGAATCAGTTGAATCCTAAGGGCATTCTTCAAAGAGTGGGCGACTCATTTAGGATTTTGAAGACAAAGGTTCAAATCCACCACTCAGCCATGATGCTCAACCTAACCCTACGTCACAGGGTAATTGTGAGGATTAATTAGGAGGTAGACATGTGCTATCTTGAACTTCTTGGAAGAAGAAGAAGGTTTCCAATTGTTGTGTGTTGGGAAAGCTATGTTATCTTACAATAGGGTGTGCTATATAAAGTGCAGCCCACGTCCTTTTCTCAGTGAGTGACATCTTTGCTAACCTTCTAGGGATTTTCCTTCATGTAGTACTGCAGACTAAGCTAATATCCAGCTGCTCTGAGGGCACCAGGTTTTAGTCTGAAACCAGCAATTCTCTGGTGTTGCTGCATCTTAGAGGGTGTGGTCCCAAACTTGTTAAACAAGATACTCCTTCTCCAGTAAAGCCAACCAATTTTTGCACTCTTAATGAGGTACCTCTGGAGTATCTAGGGATGAGATTTACTATTTGTAGTTTGCTCCCCACAAACCTATTCCTCCTTGGCTAAGCCATACCTCTCTTCACACATTCAAAACAAGTAAGATACTTCTTGGTATGAGGACTGTGTACTTGCTTGTATACTTGAGGACAGAGAGCATGCTAAAAGATCAAGGAACTGGCTAGAAAGGAGGAGGTGGGTTATAAAGCACAGAGTGAGCAAAAACCATTACTGTAATAGGTTTTGTTTTTATTTTAGTTCATTACTTACCTTTCTCCCTTCCACTGCTAAAAGGAGCATTTGCTTTCCCCAGCTGGAAAGATGATAAAGATGAGCTTTATCTCATCTACTACAGGCTGCAAATGGTTTACAGAAAATGAAAAACGCCTACCAAATAGAAGCAGAGATATCTGCTTGATTAAACATTGCTGAAATAGTGTGGTGTATCTACCATATTGCATCATTTTACAGACATTTGTGGGGCAGCTACTCCCTTGGCTCTTGGCCTCATAGCTGCCCTTTAGCACTGCTCTAGGCTATTGTGGAACCTCTGACTCTTTTTTTCCTTTTTGTGGTAGGGTTGCCCAATGCCTCTGGACTGGTTAGCCGTCGTAACATTATCTCCACATCCGATGCTTCGGTAGTGTCACGGGTAAAGCAGGCTGGCACCATCCCATTGGGTGTGACCAACTGCAGCGAGCTGTGCATGTGGTTTGAGTCGAGCAACCGGGTCTATGGTCGGACCAACAACCCATATGACCTAGAGCGCATCGTAGGAGGCAGCTCAGGTGAGTGGGCTACCTCGTTTGTGAGCACATGCTGCACTGAACAGATAAATTAGTCCTGGCTGATCAAATCTCCTGCTAGTGATTAACTGCTCATGTGATGGGGGTTTAAACAAGTGACCAGAACTCAGCAAGAATGGAGGGCAGTTGGGAAAACGTTGCTTATTTTTGACTTTGATACAGCATAGAAGTAGGGTTGTATAGGGATTGGGGACTGGAAAGCCACCTATAATAGTTTGCAAGTTAGGTGTGCCAGTGATGCTTCTATTTTGTTGGATCTGCAAGTATTTGAGATAAGTACTGAGTAGCAAGACAATCCCTGGGGAAAAAATCTGATTAGCCCACTCTGTTTCTCCATGTGTATTTCGGTCTCCCAGAGCAGATTTTGTGAGTGGCAAGTGCGGGGTTACTCAGATATGTCTGTGGTCCAGTGCCAGTCTTTCCTTTGTTTCCTTTCCAGGAGGAGAAGGCTGCATCCTGGCAGCTGCTGGTTCTGTGATCGGTGTGGGCTCGGATATTGGGGGCAGTATCCGTATGCCAGCTTTCTTCAATGGCGTCTTTGGACACAAGCCCACCACTGGTACAAAATGCCCATTTCTCATTGCTTCTTTTTCCACCAAGTTAACTAAAAGAAAGGACAGAAAGGACAGTTGTAGGTTGTCTTGATGAAGAATTAGGGTTTATTTCCTTTGGAAGGTCAACTGGACCTTAAGGTAAAAGCCTTTGGGAATTTGGACATCCAGTTCAGAAGGAGAGTCAGCTACTGTTCCTGAAGGCCTGGCTGTTTTGGCTACACAAATTGGTATCTCAGTACAGTAAAACCTCGTGTTATGGACGGGATCCGTTCCGGAGGCCCATCTGTAACATGGAACTGATGCATGGCAAAGTGCCACATTTGCACACTTGGAAGTAACCCATTCCAGTACTTCTGGGTTGCCATGGGATGCAACATGAAAACACATAACCTGAAGCGGACGCAGCTTGAGGTATGACTGTAGTGGAAGCAGCAAGTCCAAATCTGGCCTGCAGGTTCACAGACTAATACAGTGGTGCCTCGCAAGACGAAATTAATTCGTTCCGCGAGTCTCTTCGTCTAGCGGTTTTTTCGTCTTGCGAAGCAACCCTATTAGCGGATTAGCGCTATTAGCTGTTTAGCTTAAGCCCTTAAAGTCTTAAGGGATTAGCAGATTAGCTGCTAAAAGGCTATTAGTGGTTTAGCGGCTTAGAAAAAGGGGGTGGGGAGCGGAAAAAAATCTCAAGACTCGCAAGACATTTTCGTCTTGCGAAGCAAGCCCATAGGGAAATTCGTCCTGCGAAGGGCATCGAAAAACGGAAAACCCTTTCGTCTAGCGGGTTTTCCGTCTTGCGAGGCATTCGCCTTGCAGGGTACCACTGTACAAAAGCAATGGGAGGAGGGAAGAGAGCAAGACTTGCAACACTTGCTCCTTCTTTGGCCAGAGGATGGGGCCAGGATACTTTATCCCTGTTGCCATAATGTTCATTGTGTGGAACAGAAGGTGGACCCGAGTGTGCCTTCTTCAGTTCTGCAGTCTCAAGGTAACTGGCAGTAGCAGTGTCCTTTCTGTCAGAAAACTGATTAGGGTTCTGGTTTGGACCTAAACTAGCCTTGAATACAGTGCTCTATGTATGGGAGAGGTGGCATATGAACCCAACCCTGTCACTAAACTAAAACGATGTGGTTTGTCATGCAAAGCTAAACTCGGTGTGTTCGTCTAGGTGTGGTTCCCAATGACGGCCAATTCCCTAATGCTGTGGGCATTCGGACAAAGTTCCTGTGCACTGGCCCAATGTGCCGTTTTGCAGAGGACCTGGAACCCCTGTTGAGGGTCATGGCTGGGTCAGGCGTTACAAAGTAAGTGGTTCTTATTACTTTTGCATAAAGTGAATCCTAGTCTGCTAGGAAGTGCAAATGTGTTTGGCACCTGTCATTATTGTCACCGGCTGTCTTTGCCCCTGACGGTAGAGATCTGCACCGTGAGGGACAGGGCTAACTAAGGCAGAGGTCGGTATACACCCCCCCTTCACAACACCATGTAGGAAAGCCGATTTAACTGGCCATTGAATCTTATTTCCACACTGGCTGTGGGACAGCATCCATCAGTGCGCCTCTGGGCACCAGGCTTGCTTCAGGGGTGCAGCATTGGCTGCATAGCTCACCTGACTCTGTTATCCATTACTTTGCTCTACTCTGTAGCCTCTATCATCCTCTGCCTTGGTCTGCCTAATGGAGGACAGTATCCCCACTGGTCTGGCACCTTCTGTTGCTGTGGCATTTTTTTACCAAGAGTTGATTATAAGAACTTGGTGTACATCAAGGAGCTAGTCCACTCTGCCGACTTGAACTGAGGATGGGACCAAAGTGCTCCTCGCTTCTGACTTGTGGCCATCTTATTCCTTCCTATTCAGGTTGAAGCTGGATGAAAAAGTATCTCTGAAGAATGTGAAATTCTACTCCATGGAGCATGACGGAGGTTCTGTCTTTGTTTCCCCAGTGGACAAAGAGCTTCTTCAGGCTCATCGGAACGTAAGAGGAAACTGCATCTGGTAGCTTTAAAACTTGAGGGCCATCACAGTTATCAGGGAGTTTAGGTAGGCGTTTGGTAAATGGCAGCTGAGTCAGCCTGTGCAAATTTGCCTGTGCATACCTTCATGTGCCCCAGTGTACCTGGGCACTGTTTTTGTCAGATTCATGCACAGGTCCGTAGCTCAGTGGTAAGAGTATATCCTTTGCATGCAGAAGCCCCCTGCTCCATTCGGTTCCCAGCATCTCCAGATAGGAAACAATCCCTTCTTTAAACCTTGGCTGTATATCTACTGGCTGTGTTGTATTTATTATTAATAATAATTAAATGCATTTTTATAGGGAAAAAAGTCTCAGTTCAACTTGCAGCAAGATTATGAATACAAAGATAGCATAAAATAACCCCAAAGCAGTGCAATTATCTTGAAGTAGGATTGCCAAATCAAAATGGGAAATGTAAGGGCTACTGTGGAGCTTTGATAGCTAAGCTTAGGGTACATTTACATAATGTTCTGGTGAGCTGTGGAAGTCTTGAAGCTGGAGTGTAGGGAGCAACCCCTATGTTCACTAGCGGTTGCAGTGAAAGTACCAAAGATTAAGGAGAACCACTCTCTATCCTTCTCTGTGTGTGAGAGAATTCACACATGCAGACCATCTTCACCCTCTGATTACAACTGAGTGATGTATGCACATACTTGAAAAAAGTTGTTGCATAGCAAAGTCCACAGACACAGTCTTCCTATCATGTTGCCTGAAGCAGAGTGGAGCTCCTCAGAAGTTCAGACGTCCATCTGTGAATGTCCAGGTGTTACCAGTCCTCCTAACTCTGATGTAGTGGTGATAATATTGTTTTGGTGTACTGTATCTGTGTGGAATGAGAAGAATCCTATATTTTTCTTAAATGCTCTTTGGCCCCCAGGCTTTCAATTCCTCCTTTAATTACTGTTTACTCAATGGCTGTTATTTTCTCTCTTATGTTTTCAAGGTGGTAAAGCACCTGGAGGCTGACCTGGGTGTTCAAGTTCAGCCTGTGAATATTCACAAAATGAAGTATTCCTTCCAGATCTGGTCTGTCATGATGTCTTCCAAGGACAGTGATGGGCAGGTATGTAAAATGCAAACCAGGGCGTAAGCCTACCTGTGACAGGGGAAGAACAGCAGCGATGGACAAATTGTCTTTCAGGGATGCTGATCTTCATATGGAGGTTTCCGTGCACATACATTGTTCTCTAGAGCATGGTTCTAAAAAGTACTTAGTTAGTCCTTCCCATGGACCCCAAACTCTACTATATGTTTAAAGCAGTACCAAGCTACCTTAAGCAATTATGGTTTCCCTCAAAGAATTCTGGGAACTGTAGTTTGTTAAGAGATTTGCTAGGAGATCCTTATTTCCCTCCCAGAGCTACTATTACCAGAATTCCCTGGAAAGAGGGATTGTTTTGTTTTGTTTTTTTAAAAAATAATTTTTATTTGATTTTACAAGTATAAAATTGTAACAGTACAAAATACATAACAATATTTAGAGATTCTTCCAAATCTCTGGATTTCCCATCTTCCCCTCCATGGGTCCTATTATCAACTGCATATTATTTAATCATCCAAATTTTATATCTCTCAATTTTTGTCCATAATACTTTCTACATTACAAGTGTTATTGTAATCCTGCTGACATTTTCATCTGCTTACAGTGGTCCCTTAGGTAGATTGTAAATTTTCCCCATTCTTTGAGCTTTCCGGTCAGTTTCATCATTTTGGCATAATCCAACAGCTTAGTTTGCCATTCTTCTCTGGTAGGGACTTTATAGTCTTTCAATCTAGAAGAGGGATTGATTGTTAAACCAGTCTGGCAATTGTAGCTCTGCGAGGAGAATAGGGGTCTCTGAACAATGCTCAACAACCTTGGCAAACTACACTTTGCAAGATTCTTTGGGAGATGCCGTACCATGACTGTTCAAGGTGACGTCGTCTTTTAAACGTCTGGTGCAGTTGGGACCCATGCCTGCTCCCATAGCTCTTGCTCCACTATGAAAGATTTATTTATTTGTCATTGTACAGTGGTACCTCGCAAGACGAATGCCTCGCAAGACGAAAAACTCGCAAGACGAAAGAGTTTTTCATTTTCTGAGTTGCTTCGCAAGACGGATTTCCCTATGGGCTTGCTTCGCAAGATGAAAACGTCTTGTGCCTTTTTCTTAAAACCGTCAATGCATTCCTATGGGAAACCGTCAATGCATTTCCTATGGGAAACTGTGCTTCGCAAGACGAAAAAATTCACAAGATGAAAAAACTCGCAGAACGAATAATTTCGTCTTGCGAGGCACCACTGTACCTTGTAAAATT
Organism: Podarcis tiliguerta; assembly: GCF_965153285.1. Taxonomy (NCBI): domain Eukaryota; kingdom Metazoa; phylum Chordata; class Lepidosauria; order Squamata; family Lacertidae; genus Podarcis; species Podarcis tiliguerta. The sequence continues at coordinate 31,683,177 of NC_139553.1, forward strand.
GAGAGAGGAGGTTTGGTACAGGCTGCAAACCATGCTTAAAATATACTAGTTTAAAAAGCTAGAAGCAGAAAACGTTACGGAATTCTCTTCGTCCTTGCTTCTCCATTCATATTCATATTACAGCAAACAGAAACCTTCACAGAGCTTCTTGGGGATCATGGAAAGCCAGTGTGGCCGTCATGGGAGCTGCTGAAGTGGATGATAGGGATGTCTTCGCACACCATCCCAGCCATTGGTAACGTCCTGTTTTCAAATTTAAGAGTTTAATTCTAAAATAGCTGCACTTCTTTGATGTGCTAGTTCTATCCAGGTTGTTTGGCAATTTCCTGGTAACTAAATATGGAGTGCTGGCAAAGAAATGTATATACCGTATTTTTCGCCCTATAGGATGCACTTTTCCCCCTCCAAAAATGAAGGGGAAATGTGTGTGCGTCCTATGGGGCGAATGCAGGCTTTCGCTGAAGCCTGGAGAGCGAGAGGCATCGGTGCGCACCGACCCCTCTCGCTCTCCAGGCTTCAGGAGAGCGCCACCGCCAGCCCCACAAACTGGGGGGGGAGAAGCCTGACTTGGTTAGAAGGCTGGCGGGGGGGAGAAGCCTGCTCCTCCCCGTCGCCAGCCTCGCAAACTCGGGGGACAGCGGGAGAGGCACAGCTGAATGTCTGCTGGACTCCAACAACATATGGAGAGTGCCATGTTGACTAAGGAGTCTGGCGATCCTCAACTCATCCAGTACCATGGAAGTTTGGGAGTGAAAGGCAGCAACTGAAAGAGTTGTTTTCAAATGCTTGTGTACCTGCTCTTGGTGCTAAGGGATGATGGGAGTTGTGGTCCAGCAATATCTGTAGGGCATCACATCAGCTACCCCTGTTCTAGTATATCATGTTATATATGATGCAGCCTTTTGCAGTGACTGCTGTTTGTCTTTGACCTACCTGCATCTCTGTGCTCTTTAGCACTAGGATTAACCGAGAAGGTGGTGAAATACAGTCCCAAAGTGAACGCTAAGCTAGCAAGCATGGCACAGAGTCTGCAGACCGAGATGGTGAATCTACTGGGAAGTGATGGTATCCTCTTATATCCTTCACACCCTGTAGTTGCTCCCAAGCACCATACTCCTCTGGGGATGCCTTTCAATTTTGCCTACACGGGTAAGGAGTTCCTATTTTGCATATGCATGTATTACTCATGTACATTCTTTCAGTGCATATGATGCTTTGCAGAGTACAAGATGTCAGACAGGTCACTGCCTTAAGGAGCTTAGAATGTAAAAATTCAACACAGGAAAAGGAGAGGAAGCAGGAGACCAGGAGAAAAAGGGAAGCAGCATACAGTAATTGTATTTCACCATTTGGGTGAATATGGTTTTCTTTGCCTGTGTACATGCTCATGTGCACCCACCGAACAGGACATAGCATATGATACAGCCATATGTGTGCAGTACATGGGTATGTACTATACAATTCCACAGTACTGCTACCTCCAAACTAGGTTATACTACTTTTCCATGGGATTATGTTGACCTCCTGATTCTGGGAAGTCCCTGGGTATGGAGCAAACTGTACTTTGTTTATTAGGGGCCTCTGTGACATATTGTGTTTCATTAGCCAGTGCAGAACCCCTTGCTTTATTCTTGCACTTAAAACCAGTATGATAAATTCCAAATTCTCATGGAATGTTTCTAGATAGCAGCGAAACAAAATGTCTTGGATTCTAGTTCGTTTGTTGCAAAGAAGTGCTTTGAGTCCCTAATTCCTTTCACTCTCTCTTCCCCTTTTAGCCATCTTCAACATACTGGGCTTACCAGTGACCCAGTGCCCGCTGGGCTTGAGCAAGGAAGGCCTCCCCTTGGGCATCCAGGTGGTGGCAGGACCCTACAATGACCACTTGACTCTGGCCATGGCACAATACTTGGAGAAGGCATTCGGAGGATGGGTTCTCCCTGGTACATCCTAGCGTGTGTTGCCCGAGTCCTGGTGATAGCAGAAACACGAAGAGTGCCCCACCTGTAGCAGCCGGCAGCTGCATCTGATATTGGAGGAGCTCTGATGCCTGTCCCCCCTGTACGCACTTGCAACCCAGGGGGACTTAATTCCCTCCCACAGGGCCAAAGCTGATAGAGAGTCCAGCTGCACCTTTAGCTTTCTTCTTTTCTCATTACAAAATTACTTGAGAAGTTTAGGCAATAGGATGCTCTCTCCTTTCTCAGGGAAATCGGGGGTTTTGGGGAGGGGGGAGAGGGTTCTGACAGGACAATCATATTGTGAGATATGGGAGAGGGTTTTCTGTCCCTGACTGTGGTGTTAGTAGTATAGGGCTCCTGGTCCCTTACTTAACGCGGTTTTTCTTTGCTGCTTTCAAGGCCAGGCCAAGGGCATCTGTAATATTTATCTGTGCTGGAGACTAGTTCCCCTACTTGAAAATGTATTTGGGAAATTGGGGTCCCCCAGCTTCCCACAATTTGCACAGAACACTGAGAACAGTGCTGGAGAAGGAGTTGTTGACTCCTCACTAAGTTGGACTTGGGAGTTCCCAGCCATGGCTCATGGTGGAAGACGACGAGGGCAGGTTTTTAATTTCTTGGAAGGCACACCTTAGTAAATCTGGGACTGTTCAAATGAACGTGATGGAACATGTGATGGATCAAGTGTTTTCCCACACACATTCCTCTTCTGAGCCTGTGGGGCCATGTCTTGTGGATGTGAGGTTCTAAATCCTGCTTTGTATGTCTCTTTTTCATGATGTTGATAAATCCGTACGTTACTCTATGCACCTTTTGACTGGGTACACTGAAAAACAGTGCTGTTGGCCAGTTCCCATGGACCAAACAAAATGAAATGTATGTCATTTGCACCAAAGAGAATATAATGATATAGTACTTTAGGTCTGTGGTTCAGTTTCTTCTCTTGAACTCTCCTTTTCTTCAAACCGAATCTAACACTGTTAGCCATTGTCAATAAGGAGCCAAAATGTGCTTGGATCGCAGTGCTGATGGTATATGACATAATTAAGTATAGTTGTACCTTGGTTTTCAAACAGCTTACTTCTCGAAAGTTTTGGTTCCCGAATGCCACAAACATGGGTGTGACTGTTCCGTTTGTGAACTATTTTTGGAAGCCGAATGTCCAGTGAGGCTTCCTGCAGCCAATCGGAAGCCGCGCTTTGGTTTCTGAACGTTTTGGAAGTCAAACGGACTCCGTTCTACTTCCAAGGTACAACTGTAGTTAGGTTGTGCTTTTCATCTGTAACTTCACATGCATGAGGTACCACCAGGGCTGTGAACCAGAACTGAATCAGGCCAGCTTGTGTGGACCCAGGCTTGGGCTCAGAGAGCTCTGGATTGCCCTGGGTCAGGTTGCCCCACCTGGAGCCAGCCAGGATTTGTCAAAAGGCAGCCTAGCTGCATGGTGCAGGTAGGTAGGTAGGAAGGAAGGAGAGGCAGGTAGGATCTGCTTCACTAGCACATTCCCTACAGCAAAGCAGCTTCCAGCCCGCAAGTGGAAGTTTCAGTCCTTCTCTCTGCAGTGTGGTCAGGAGCAGCAGGGAAGGAGATCCTGTGTCTCTTTGCTCCATCCCAACTTCTGCCCAAATGTTTAATTAGGGATGGATCCTAATTAGGATGGATCCAGGTTGGGCGCATAGCCTCAGTATGCAGTATAATACTTTAGCCAGTCACTTTATTTGTGCATCTGTATACTGTATTCTGGGACGCGGCTGGCGCTGTGGGTAAAAGCCTCAGTGCATAGGACTTGCCGATCGAAAGGTCGGCGGTTCGAATCCCCGCGGCGGGGTGCGCTCCCGTTGCTTGGTCCCTGCTCCTGCCAACCTAGCAGTTCAAAAGCACGTCAGAGTGCAAGTAGATAAATAGGTACCGCTCCAGTGGGAAGGTAAACGGCGTTTCCGTGCGCTGTTCTGGTTTTCCAGAAGTGGCTTAGTCATGCTGGCCACATGACCCGGAAGCTGCATGCCGGCTCCCTCGGCCAATAAAGCGAGATGAGTACCGCAACCCCAGAGTCGGTCACGACTGGACCTAATGATCAGGGGTCCCCTTTACCCTTTATACTGTATTCTAAACACTACTATAAAGTGATGTTCACAACAAGCAAACCCACACCGCCTTAATCATCAGTACGTTATTACCATGCAACCAAAGGCAATTCAAAACAATTCCAAAATCCCAAATAAGCTAGTGTTGTACCCAAACACACCATTCACAATTTATTACTAATTCAAAGAGGAAAGGTGCCCCCTGAACTTGGGTGGTGGTGGTAATGGAATGAGCCCTTTTTAAAGGGCTGCAACATTTGGCACGCCACCCACACTTTGTCATTGCAAGTGGGTAGGAGGGCTGAGACCAAGAAAGGTCTCCCTGAGGCCACATGGTTCCTAGAAGAAGGAGAGGCTTCCTGATTCACATCAGTTTTCTTTGTTCTACTTTTTCCATGGAAAGGAGCTAGGATCTGCAAGGAACTGAAACCTCATCCTTTGAAGAGCGGACAATCTTACTCAACTCTGCTTGGGCTTGTGAGATGCTGAGATGCACCTGTTTGCAGCCACAAGGATAAGGAATTAATTAATTAACTATTGACATTATTTAAAAAGCTGATTCTAACAATGCTGAATTGGATGTTATCCCACTTTTCCTCCCAAAGAAGCTTAGGGTGCCAAACATCAATGCTAAAAACAATATTCAGCAATCAAATGCCTGAAACTCAATAATGAGGGTGATCAATGCACTTCACCAGGATGGGCATTGCACAAACTTGGAGCCAGCACTGAGAAGGCCCTGTCATGGGTCAATGCCAACCAGCAGCCCTTAGTGGCAGCACCACCAATAAGACCTCACTTGCCAATTGTAGAGTCTGAAATGGTTGGTACACGTTTCAGCCACCTTTTTGTTGACATGGTCAAGATGGTTATGATTTGCTACTGCCCGGAGTTATTACAAGGTAGATTTGTAAATCTTGCAATCAAGCCAAACAGAGCGAATGTTAGGTATGACAAGTTAAATAGTCCAGGGCAAAAGGGATAAATTAATGGAGGACAGCAGGACTGGAAGGAATACATATTGCCATAAAAAAATGGTTAGACCCTCTAAGAGTCTCACATCACCCAACTGCCCCACTGGGATGGGTGGGTGGAAGGAAATATTCCCTTTCAGATAATTAGCTACTCATTCAAAATTGCATATACACAATTATGCTTTCAAGACTATTTGCACCTGGCAGTGTTTTGCAGTAGAGATACTGCTTCATTTGCGAATTGGTGCATGCTACATAGCTTCCTGCTGGACTTCCGAGTTGAGCGCCAGCGATCATGGCGGCCCCCTGCTGAGCACCGGAGGGGGAGCTCCGAAAAAAACAGGGTTCTACCGCTACGGCGACGTGGTGAACCCCTGAAAACGTAGGCGGAGGAAGCCTACGTCCGTGGGACTCGGCGGGCACCAACAGCGATCCCCTAAAACGTTTCTGGGGCTCAGGAAGAGCTCCGGAGTGTGGAGGGGGTAACGCGGTGCTGAGAGTCAATCGCTTCTTTTTCGGAGAGACGTCGCACAGCCGTGATCGGAGGAGCGCTCAACTTCTTCTTGGGACAAATTGGATTATAAAAGAACTTTCCGTGAGTAGGAGAATTACAAATTTTAAAAGGGAAAGAAACAAATTAAGGAACTTTTGGATTTGGCAAGTTAAAAAAGCAAGCTAAATTAGAACCGAAGCGGTAAGGTTTAACCAGGAAGTCAGCCTTCCGCTCTGTATATAGCTGGAAACAAAGACTTTTGCGTGCCAAACCTTTAAAAGTGCTTTTGAAGAAACGGAATCTGGCGTTTTCATAAGGATCTTTTCCCCCCCTAAGTGGCAGGGAAAAGGGGGGGAAGGACTGGAAACTGTATTGCCTGCGTAAGAAAGAGCTGACTGTGGGGGAACCACCGCCCGGCGCGCCCGGCACGCCCAAAACCACCGCCCGGCGCGCCCGGCTCTGATCTGTCAATCTGAAAACACAGGGTAAAGGAGGGACTGCGGAGAGAGACTCTGAGATTTTAAGCTCTGCAAACTGGATTATACTGTTAAAAGCTGAGACTGTTTAAGTCTTGTTACTGGGAGGAATTAGCTGCAAAGTTGCTGGGAAGGAGAAGGAGAAGACGGGAGCCATTGTTCCCAGGGCTATTGTATCCCCCTGGTGGACATAAGGATTGTTACAAAGACTGATACAAAGAAACAGAAAGCAACTGGGAATTTTCCACTGTTTGGTTTTAAAATCTGACAGCTTGCTGCAGCTGGGAAAGTGACTGGGGACTTTCCACTGTTTTGACTTCAAGTCCGACAGCTAGCCTCAGCTGAGAGTGACCTTGAAATAAGTTGCTGTGGTATGGCAAGTGATAAGGGAAAAGTAGACCAGCTGCAGGAGAAGACTACAAGATCTGGGAAAACCTTTTACTCAGGAAGAAGAGCCTCTATACCTGACCCAATTGGAGGTGCATCTGTACAACCTAAACCAAAAGCTATGTCTTCAACTGAGGACCTTTTCAATACAGGATTTGCAAAAATTCAAGAATCATTAAATAAATTGACAGAGGAGGTTGTAGAAACAAACAAAAAGCTGTCAGAGACATCTTCTAAAATAGATCAAAATACAGCTTGTATTAAACAAAATACGAATTTAATTCAGCAATTATTGCAGGAATCATCAAAAACAAGGAAAATTGCAGAAGAAGCTAAAGCAGCTGCAGAGGCCACAGAAGAAAAAATACCACCGATTAACAGGCAACTTGAGGACTATAGAACAAGATTTTCCATGCTTGAATTAAAAGATAAACAAACGAATCTCAGGATCAGATCCTTGCCAGAAATTGAAAAAGAAGGTCTTAAGGAATTTCTTGCACAGGAATTTGCAGATTTCTGGAAACTGGATCTGGATAAAGAAGAAATCAAAATAGTAAGTGCTTTCCGACTGGGTAAAACAAGCAGGAGAATCAAGACAAGAGACTGTTTGGTCACCTTTGGATCTAAAGAGGAGAGAGATAAAATTTTGGGACTACATTTCCAAAGGCCTTTGGAAGTTGGTGAATCAAGAGTAGAACTGTTCAGGGACATCCCCAAACATCTCTTAGACCTCAGATCTAGCTACAGAGACTTGGTCACACAGCTGAGAAAGAACAACATCATCTTTAGGTGGGAGTTCCCTGAAGGGCTTTCGTTTAGTATAAAAGGAAGGAAAATAAAAATAAAATCAGTGGAAGATAAAGACAGATTTTTAAAGGACTACGAGGAGGACTTACAGAAGGAACTCTTTAAAGACCAAGACCCGTCCGATACACAAGAGAGAAAAAGGAGAGATATAGCTAAAGCAATCTTGGATTTGGACAAGACGACACCACCGGGACCAGAAGAGAAAGAAGACACATTGGGAGCTACTGGAGGAATATAGCAGACCAATTTCAAGATGTCTCTGCAACTATTAAGCTGGAACTGTAACGGTCTAAACGTGGTTTCTAAGAGAAAATCAATTTTTCACATTTTAAAAAAAGAACAATTGGACTTGATTTGTTTACAGGAAACACATGTAACCAGGCTCCATAGAAAAATTCTAATTAATAAAAGACTAGGTCAAGAGTTTATTTCATCGGACAAAGTTAAAAAAAGAGGAGTGGTGGTATATGCAAAAGAGAGCCTAGCACCAAAATTAATTTTTAAAGATGAACAAGGAAGATATTTGGCAATTGAAATTCAACACCATGGACAGAAATATCTGATTGTTGGCGTATACGCACCGAACGAAGGAAAATCGGAATTTTTCAAAAAGTTACATGAGACATTGATGGACTATCTGGAGTACAATGTGATCTTGATGGGAGATATGAATGGAGTTGTTTCTACAAATATGGACAAGGCACAACGGCAGGTAGTCACCAAAGATGGGAGACTACCGAAAACCTTTTTTGAACTGACTGATAACCTGGACTTGGTGGATATCTGGAGAACCAAAAATCCTTTAGAAAGAGAAGGAACCTTCTTTTCTGAAGCCAAAAAGACATGGACAAGAATTGACCAAATCTGGATCACAAGAGGACTGGCACCAAAGACAAAAAAAGTAGAAATCTGCCCAAAGACTTACTCCGACCACAATGCTGTAAAGATGGTAATGAACTTACAACCAACTGGTTCTTTCAGATGGAGGATGAATGACTCTCTGTTTAGAGATGAGGAAATAACCAAGAAGGCCCAGAAAACTCTGAAAGACTATTTTGAGATAAATTTAAACACTACGGTGGAAAAAAGAACTGTATGGGACGCAAGTAAAGCTGTTATGAGAGGATTTTTGATACAACAGAACGCACTCAAGAAGAGATTACAACAGGAAAAAAGAGAAAAGATATTGGAAAAGATTAAGGAAGGTGAAAAAAGACTGAGATCAAATCCAAAATCACAACAAATCTTGAGAGAGATAAAGTTATATCAAGTACAATACATGCAAATGATAAATCAAGAGATTGAATGGAAGGTCAGACAAATGAGACAAAGAACTTTCGAATCAGCAAACAAATGTGGAAAGTTATTGGCATGGCAAATAAAGAAGAGACAGAAAATGAATACAATAACAAATTTAGAAGAGGAAGGAAGAATTATTCAGAACCCAGTGGAAATCAGGAGTGCCTTTCAAAGATACTTTAAACAGCTTTATTCACAACAACCACAGAAGGAAGCAGATATGGAGGAATTCTTGAAAGAAAATGGGCTACCGGAAATATCTCAAGAAAGTAAATTTAAATTGAGCTGCAGGATAACAGAACAAGAGGTAGAGAGCGCCATCCAAAATATGAAACTTGGCAAGTCCCCAGGACCTGATGGGTTGACGGCAAGATATTATAAATCAATGAAAGACTGGCTAATTCAACCCTTGAAGGATATATGTAATGACATATTACAGGGGAAAAGGACACCAGAAACGTGGAAAGAAGCTTTTGTGACTCTCATACCAAAGACAGAATCGGAAAAACACCAACTTAAGAACTATCGGCCTATATCATTGCTTAATGTGGATTATAAAATTTTTGCTGACATTTTGGCTAGAAGATTAAAGAGGGTTTTAGCGGAGGAGATTCACAAGGACCAAGCAGGCTTTCTCCCAGGAAGGCACCTATCTGATAATGTAAGGAATATAATTGACATTTTGGAACTTTTACAGGAAAGAATAAACACAAAAGCAGCTTTAGTATTTGTGGACGCGGAGAAAGCCTTTGATAACATTTCTTGGGGTTTTATGAAAAAGAATCTCCATAGTATGGGGGTAGGCCAAGAGTTCGAAAATGGTATAGGTGCAATCTATTCTGAACAAAAAGCAAAATTAATTGTTAACAATGTTTTGACTGAAGAGTTCAGAATAGAAAAAGGAACACGACAAGGTTGTCCTATTTCCCCTCTGCTTTTTATATCGGTCCTGGAGGTGTTGCTGAATATGATTAGAAAGGACCAGATGGTAAGAGGGATACAGGTCGGAGTTAAACAATTTAAATTAAGAGCATTTGCAGATGACTTGGTTTTGACATTGCAGGAGCCAGAGTCCAGTGTGAAGAGGGTTTTAGAACTGATTCAAGAGTTTGGTCGATTAGCAGGTTTTAAACTCAACAAAACAAAAACTAAGGTTTTGACAAAGAATCTAACAGAAAAAGAGAAAGAAAGGTTTCAGAATGAGACAGGTCTGACAGTGGTGAAAAAAGTGAAATATCTGGGAATTATTATGACCTCAAAAAATGGGAACTTATATAAGGATAACTACGAAAAATGTTGGATGGAGATAAAAAAAGATCTAGATATATGGTCTAATCTAAAACTCTCACTGTTAGGTCGTATTGCTGTGATAAAGATGAATGTATTGCCAAAAATGTTATTTTTGTTCCAGACACTGCAGATTATTGATAAAATGGACTGTTTCAAGAAGTGGCAGAAAGATATATCCAGATTTGTCTGGCAGGGCAAAAAGCCAAGAATAAAATTTAAAATATTAACAGATGCAAAGGAAAGAGGAGGCTTTGCCCTGCCAGACTTGAAACTTTACTATGAAGCAGCAGCTTTTTGCTGGCTGAAAGAATGGCTACTTCTTGAAAATACAGATATACTGGACTTAGAAGGATTCAATAATGCGTTTGGGTGGCATGCTTACTTATGGTATGACAAGGTTAAAGTTCACAGAATGTTTAAGATTCACATTGTCAGGAAAGCATTGTTTAATGTATGGATTAGATATAAGGATTTCTTTGAAAACAAGACTCCAAGGTGGTTATCTCCGATGGAAGCAAAAGCAGTCAAAAAACTCAATATGGAGGCCAATTGGCCAAAATATTGGGAGATACTAGAACAAGATGGAGATAAATTGAAACTGCAGAGTTTTGACAAATTAAAAAGTAAAGTCCGTGATTGGCTCCACTATCATCAGATAATGGAGGCATACAAATTGGATAGAAAAATTGGCTTCCAGGTGGAAAAATCAAAATTGGAAACAGAATTGCTAGAACCCAAAACTAAGGTATTGTCAAGAATGTATAATCTGCTGCTGAAATGGAATACACAGGATGAGGAAGTGAAATCAGTAATGATTAAATGGGCACAAGATGTGGGTCACAACATAATGCTAGCCGACTGGGAACGGTTATGGACCACTGGGCTAAAGTTTACGGCATGTAATGCCCTAAGAGAAAATATTATGAAAATGATATACAGATGGTACATAACACCAGTCAAACTAGCAAAAATTTATCATATGCCCGATAACAAATGTTGGAAATGTAAAGAAACTGAAGGTACCTTTTTTCATCTCTGGTGGACATGCCCAAGGATTAAGACCTTTTGGGAGATGATCTATAATGAACTGAAGAAAGTATTTAAATACACATTCCCAAAGAAACCGGAGGCCTTTCTCCTGGGCATGGTCAACCAAGAGGTACGTATGAAAGACAGGATATTTTTTATGTACGCCACAACAGCAGCAAGAATACTTATTGCAAAGTATTGGAAGACACAAGAATTACCCACGCTGGAGGAATGGCAGATGAAAGTCATGGACTATATGGAATCCGCAGAAATGACTGGCAGAATCAGAGACCAGGGTGAAGAGACGGTGGAGGAAGATTGGAAGAAATTTAAAGACTATTTACAGAAACACTACAAGATTAATGAATGTTAAAATAACATCAGATTGAATGTAGAAGGTTATTGGAGTAAAATTTTAAGGATCAGAAGACCCAACATTCTAAGTTCTAAGCATTGAATAAGCTATATTAAGACATTCAAATCAGAAAAGAGGTTAATTATGACAGAGGAATGGGATTTGTTGTTTAATTGTATGAATTGGAATACAGGGAAGGGAGACTCGGGGAAGTCAGAGAAACAAGTTAATGCAAGATTAATATGAAGATAAGATTGTTTTTATTTCTGTTTTTTGTAGTATGTTATGTTTGTGTAATTCTGTATGTTTTTGGTGTATTGTTTGTTGTTTTGTTTTGCTTTGTTGTCTTTTATGCAAAAACGAATAAAATATTTATAAAAAAAAAAAAAAAAAAAATACATAGCTTCCTGCTGAAAGCCTGTAACTTTACATACGATAAATATCCCAGGTCTACTACTTTTTTGTCCCACTTTCATTGCACTACTGTGCAAGAGTTCTGCAGCTAGCAAAATGGGGGTAGCATTTGGGAGCTATCACAAACAACTAATAAAGCAGAACGATGTCAACCCAGCCCAGTATAAATTCAGTATTACTGCATCAATGAGATGTTGCAGACTAAACCCTCAAAACCCCCCACAATATTTTGGAGATGGCCTAAGGCAGTACTCCTGGCTCAATTAGCCCTGTGGGTTAAACCACAGTGCCCAGGGCTTGCTGATCAGAAGGTCAGTGGTTCGAATCCCCACGACGGGGTGAGCTCCCGTTGCTCGGTCCCAGCTCCTGCCAACCTAGCAGTTCAAAAGCATGTCAAAGTGCAAGTAGATAAATAGGTACCGCTCCAGCGGAAAGGTAAACGGCATATCCGTGTGCTGCTCTGGTTCGCCAGAAGCGGCTTAGTCATGCTGGCCACATGACCCGGAAGCTGTACGCCAGCTCCCTCGGCCAGTAAAGCGAGATGGGTGCCGCAACTGCAGAGTCATCTGCAACTGTACCTAATGGTCAGGGGTCCCTTTACCCTTTACCTTTTATCAAAACTTCTAATAAAACTTTATTATTTAGTGATTTATTTATTTTACTATCATATGTATAATAATATTTTGACTGTAAAAGTTTTGAAGGGTGAGATAAAAAGCCTTGGAGACGAAACTGACTGATGGTTCATCAAATAATATACTTTGCATCCAACTATATGTTTCAAGCCATAATACCACTCAAACCTATAGAACAGTTACATCTAAATTCTACACACACACACACATCTATAAAATTGTGAGGCAATGATGGACAATCTAGGTTCCTTAAAATCTCTGTGGGAATCAGATTTGAAGTATAATACAGAGCCAACTGAGTGGCATAAACTTTGGGGGAAACAGTCATCTAAGTCCATATTTGTAAGGTTGAAAGAAAACCGCATAAAGATACTATCTTGGTGGTGTTGCACACCTCTCATATGTAATAAAAGAAACCCTCAATCAAACCCACTATATTAGAGAGGTTGCCCAGCACTTGAGGTCTTACAACCACATGTGGTGGAACTGCATGGTGTTTCAAGGTTTTTGGAGTTTAATAATGGATGAAGTCTTTCTACAAGCCAAGTGGTTCTCTGTGATCCCAGACTAGCATGGTTAAACTGAAGTTTTAAAGGGCTAATTGTTTAAAGAATTATTAATCCTTGTTTTGGTGACCATCAGACAAATTTTGGCTCAAATTTGGAATACAGCTTGTGGAAAAACTAAGCAACTTACAGACAACACACTAAGGATAATCCTGAGGAAACATAGTGCATTTTTATTCAACACATCAGAAACTGTGACATGACAAAGACACATCCATTGACTCATGGTAATCACTGGAGTAAATCCACTGAGAGAATGAGCATCATATTACCTATTGCAATCAATATTTACACATGATTTGTTAAACACCTGTATGTGAATATCTTATGTACGTGGGCAAGCAGAGTGCAGGCAATAGGGAGTTATTTCAAGTTAGACCATTTGTCTGTGTTTACTACTGAAAATGCATAGACTATAAAAATAAGAGTGAAAACTGAAAGAGTGGCAGAGCAACACAGGAACAGTGGAAGCAGCCTCACATGGAGTCAGGCCATTGGGCCATCTAGCTCTGTATTGTCCACACTGACTGGCAGCAGCTGCCTGGGATTTTCAGACTGAACCTGGGGCCTTCTGCATGCAAGTCACGTGCCGCTACTACTGAGCTACAAACCTTCCCAATAAACAATGATCCATCCATTGTTGACAGCTGTAAGAAAGAAAGGAACTACCTTGGGCGTAAGAAGCAATGGGTAGGATGGGGGGGCCTTTCTCAGCAGCTGCAGCCCAATTATGGACCACTCTGACCTGTGAACAGCAGTTGGCCCTCTCCCTCATTGTGTTTAGCTGGTCATTGAAGTCCTTTAATTACAGCAGGCTTTTATCATATAATGCAGGTAATATGTTCATTACTTTTAATTAACACAGGAGTAGAGAGGAGGTTTGCTGATCCGTACCTGTTCATCATTCAAACTTTATCCGAAATGGTTCTTGTTTAATTAAATTTGAATGATCTTGGCCTGGTGTGGTGATTTGCAAAAATAATGTCACTGTTTTTGATTTTCCTGACAGCGGCAGTGATTGTGTCTTACATATTGGATATGGTTATTTCCCCACTTCATTCTTTCTTCCTTTTTTGCTATTTACAGTGCTGCTGTTGTTCTTGATTAAGGTAAAGGTAAAGGGACCCCTGACCGTTAAGTCCAGTCGCGGATGACTCAGGGGTTGCGGCGCTCGTCTCGCTTTATTGGCCAAGGGAGCTGGCGTGCAGCTTCTGGGTCATGTGGCCAGCATGACTAAGCCGCTTCTGGTGAACCAGAGCAGCACACAGAAACGCCGTTTATCTTCCTGCTGGAGCGGTACCTATTTATCTACTTGCACTTTCACGTGCTTTCAACAATGAGCAGGGACCGAGCAACAGGAGCTCACCCTGTCACGGGGATTCGAACTGTCGACCTTCCGATCAGCAAGTCCTAGGCTCTGTGGTTTAACTCTGTGGTTTACTTTGTTCTTGATTGCCCACCATCAAATAGCCATTGCTCCCAGGCACTTCTACTTTATAAGTTTTATTTGCTTGGGGTGGGAAACAGAACCATTTAAAATCATTGTCTTTGCATGTGAATGGCACAGATCATCAGGAATATACATCCCCCATGGGAAAAACCAGGCATCCAATCATCACCCTCACTCTCCCTTTCCCTTTTTGCAGATGTGGATGACCACATACAGGTGAAAAGTGGGTAAGGGAAGTATTTGTGAGTGGGGATTTCAACCTGGATCTACCCAGCCCTAGTCCATTACTCTGTCTGTCTGCTTTTGCAAAAGGAGCTCTGTTTGTCACTGACTGCTGGGATTAAAAGGGGCAGGTATAAAGCTTCCTTTTTACTTTGAATCAGGTGGCTTGTTGTGACGTTTAGTATCCACAGCATACTGGCTCCCAACCAGCATTCCACTCGCAGATCATGTGCACCTAAACAAAAGGACTGTCCTTACGCACCCTCTTCCTGCTCCTCCCCCTGTTCAAAAAGAATTTGCTCGCTAATCCTTCACTTAAGTAATTGGTGTGCAATGAGAGAACTCAGTCTTAAGGTGTGGTAACTTCAGGAATTAATCCTTCCACATTTGTCCGATTCATATGATTCAAATGCATGGCCGCGAGACAGATGGAAGGAGAGCAGAGCCCGCCAGCCAGGAACCATGGCCGTTGCATTGTGGGCTGCATTTTTGCTCTTTATCGGTCACTCCTTCCAACTTGGTAAGTCTTTGATTCCTTAAGTTGGTGAAGAAAAGTTGACTAGCTGTTCTTGGCTCCTAGTGCCTGCACCAGGGATGGGGAACTTGGGGGCTCCTCTGGAAGTTGTGGGACTCCACCTCCACCAGCCTCCCAGCTAGGATGAAGGATGATGGGAGTGGTAGCCCAACAACATCGGAATGGCCATAGCTGCGCCCACCCCCATTTCTGGCAAAGAAATAATGTGTCCTGAGGACCTTTTATCTATTTGTAGATAAAGGTCCTTCCAGGGCTTTGCGGGGGGCGGGGATATAAGCTGAGAAGGAAATCCTGTTTTCCAATAAATTCATGCATGCAAGCACAGGAATATGTTGCTTTGATAACATCAAGCAAAAACTGGCAAAAGGCAAAAGGTCAGCCTAGATGAAGTGATGCAATTAGGTAATTTTATGTTCTGGATTTAAGATAATTATGAGAGAGTAATGGAATATATGTGCGTCAATTAATTTTAGATGACCATGTCTATTACTTATATCAAAGTGTGATAAGCAAGAACTATTGAGTTCTGGGGTCCTTATTCTGCTGAGAGAACCGTGGGTGTCTGCCCCCAAAGCCCTGACCTGCCCACACACTGGTGGGGTGTTAATGAGGACATATTAGTTCACATAGATCACAGAAACCTCGTTTGATTTGTGCAGCATTCTAGATCATCGTGATTACCAGGACCCAGAATTACAAGGCATTAGGAAGTTGTGCTATATATGCAGGCATTTCTGAGTATTGCAACACAAATTCTGACCTTGGATAATTCAAGGAAGTGTCATGCCCTATCATTGGTTTAAGCTGATGGCTGTCAACTGAAATGATCAGCTGATATTTCCTCAAAGGAGAGGGTAAGGCAGGGGTCAGCAAACTTTTTCAGCAGGGGGGCGGTCCACTGTCCCTCATACCTTGTGGGGGGCTGGACTATATTTTGAGGGGGGGAAATGAATGAATTTGTATGCCCCACAAATAACCCAGAGATGCATTTTAAATAAAAGGGCACATTCTACTCATGTAAAAACACGCTGATTCCTGGACCGTCTGTGGGCTGGATTAAGAAGCCGATTGGGCCGGATCCGGCCCCTGGCCCTTAGTTTGCCTACCCATGGCGTAAGGGAAGGGCTAGGGGGTGTCTTCCTGAAAAGGCAATCTACCTGTAAATTGTGGAGCTAGAGGTGGCCAGGAAGGAGGGCGGCAGAAAATAAAGCAGTTCTACTTAGTACGGAGGCAGCCACAGTCAGAGGTGAAATGTGTCAGGAAATTAGAGAATCAGGTCAATGCAAAGAAAAGTTGAAAGCATCAGGATACCTTTAGCTAACTGAGGATTCCCTCTGTTCCAATCTCCCAATCTCCCAAAACTGGTTTCCTCAAGCCCCTATACTTTCAGACCCCATTCCTTCAGGTGAATTCATATGCAATTAGGAAATGTTACCTTCAGGTACACAGAAAAAACTCTGCACTGTTGCTTTAAGAGCCACCTAACCTGTAGAACTGGATTTTTAGAGCTCCACCAGGAAGCTGCGCAGAGCTTTGCTTAATAAAGCTGTTACTTTAACCATCGGCTGTGTGGAGCAACCACCACCACCACCACCACCACCACTACTACTATTATTCATTTGTTCCCCACCAGTCACTCTGGGCGGCTTCCAGCATATGTCAAAACATAGTAAACATTAAACCTTAAAAAAGCTTGCCTATACAGGACTGCATTCAGATGTCTCCTAACAGATATCTGTTCAACAGACAATACACAGCATACACCTGCAGCCTGTATAACGGATGGGGAATTGGCCCATTTGGGTGGGGCTGCCCACTTGTAACTCATCTGACATCAAAGTTCCTCTGCAATCCTGCTACTTATTTGGTAGATTTTTGAAGAAGATCTTCTGCATTCTGGTATGAGTTCAAGCCAGATCTGCAAACCACAGGGTAGGCGAGATGCTAGATTCAGTTTGCATTTAAAGGTGAACTTACCCAATCTGCTCTTTCTAAAACACAGCCATGATTCAAAATTCACACTTCTGTGAATTTTGCAACACAGTTCTCCTGCCAAGTTATCAAAAATGTGTATGTTTCGGTAAAATTAGCAAATGCAACTTACAAACATGCATCGTATTAGAGAAAATAGCATTGTAATCACGTTATGTTAGGCTACATTGCCTAGAAGAATGCTAATGAATTTTCATGAGGTCTTTTTAAAAAAGAAGCAAAATGCAAATTGCTATAGAAATGTGGAGAACTTAACTAAATACTGGGGGGGGGGGGGGGTGAGAAATGGAGAGAAGCCAAAACTCATCCCAACCATCTCATTTTGCATCTGGGCCAGGCTTGAATCCAGCCTTTCCCATCCCCTGAATTCTAATTAAATACAGTATTCATCAGGATCTATCCTTTTCAGGTGAAAGTAGGATATTTGGAGAGCTCTTTCCTTCCAGAGTTCTTGATTAGTTCACTTCCCCCTTTTCATTCATTCTAAGGAATCCTGCTTCCTCCACAAAACGTGACACTAATTTCGGAGAACTTCTATACTTTCGTGACATGGCACCAGTCTCCAAACTCGACCAACAGCACTCAGTATGAGGTGGAGAAAAGTAATGGGTATGCTGACATTTTCTTTTCCAAGAACTACCTCTTTTGAACTTATACTAAACCAGACAATCAGTCCACCTAGCAAAGCATTGTCAACACTGAGGGTCAAACTTGCCAAGAAGTTAACTGTGTGAGTGTAACTAATGTTCCTGGTTTTTGTTATTTGTGCAGCAGTTGTAGGACTGTGGAATGATGGGGAGGGTAAGTTTCAGTCTATCCACCCACACTCCCAGTGCCACAGTACTGACCAAAATCGCCGCTTGAAAATTATTTAGATTTTAAGGAAGGTCTCTATGGGTGTTAAGAGCAGTTTCCCTTGATGTGTTTTCTGGGGGTGGGGGTGGTGCATAGGTGACAAAGGAAAGGGGCTTTTCAGTTGTGGCTCCCCCATCTGTGCCACTCTCTTTTCAGAGGCCTTCAAGTAAAAACATACTTTTCCTTTCAGGCTTTTGATTGGACTACAGTGATGTTGCTTGCTTTTAGCTGGGTTGCCAATGTTTTCTGCTGCTCTTATTTCTTGTTGCTCCTTGTCCATTTTTTTTTTAATGAATAACATATGTTTTCATGTAAATGTGTTTTTTCTACAATGTGTTTTAGTTGTTTATGCTTATGGTCTTAAATATGTCGCAAGCCTTTTGGATGCCTTTGTGCATAACAAGAAATGATCATGTTCAATAAATAACAACAACAACAAAAAGCCAATGCAATTCTGGGCTGCATGAATAGGAGTATAGCATCTAGATCAAGGGAAGTAATAGTGCCACTGTATTCTGCTCTGGTCAGACCTCACTTGGAGTACTGTGTCCAGTTCTGGGCACCACAGTTCAAGAAGGACACTGACAAACTGGAACATGTCCAGAGGAGGGCAACCAAAATGGTCAAAGGCCTGGAAACGATGCCTTATGAGGAACGGCTAAGGGAGCTGGGCATGTTTAGCCTGGAGAAGAGGAGGTTAAGGGGTGATATGATAGCCATGTTCAAATATATAAAAGGATGTCACACAGAGGAGGGAGAAAGGTTGTTTTCTGCTGCTCCAGAGAAGCGGACACGGAGCAATGGATCCAAACTACAAGAAAGAAGATTCCACCTAAACATTAGGAAGAACTTCCTGACAGTAAGAGCTGTTTGACAGTGGAATTTGCTGCCAAGGAGTGTGGTGGAGTCTCCTTCTTTGGAGGTCTTTAAGCAGAGGCTTGACAACCATATGTCAGGAGTGCTCTGATGGTGTTTCCTGCTTGGCAGGGGGTTGGACTTGATGGCCCTTGTGGTCTCTTCCAACTCTATGATTCTAGGGGGTAAATCAGTGCTCCAGGTATGGAGGTACACCATTGGCTCCATCCTGGCCACAGTCTTCCTGAAAGCAGTATCATTTTGATCATGACTAAAATCATGAACGAGAGATTAACTTTCAGGGAAAGCCCTGGCCCAAGCCATGTTGCCGCTAAAGGCAAAACCCCAGATGGCAACCCCTGTGACCTAGCCCTCAGCAGCTTCTGGTGGCCAGCACTTGGCCCTGCCGGGTGCTCACTGTTGCTGGGTGCTTGCTCTTTGCTGCTCCTCAACCCCACCGCTGGCACACTCATGGATGGTAGCAGCAAACCTATACTTAGACCTTGGCTGCCCCAAAGAGGGCAAGGAAGAAGAAGGGGTGAGCAGAGGATCCTGCCACAGCCTCCCATAAGCCTGCCACTGCAGCTGCCAGAGTTGAGGAGCAGGAGGCAGCAAACACCCAGCAGAGGGTAGCACTCTGCAGCAGCGAAGGGCAGGAACTGGCTTTGGGGGCAGCAGCTCCACCTGTGGGGCGGAAGGCATGATGGTGTGGGGGTAGGAGGTGCAGCCCCCCGACGAGCCTCTTGCTTGTCTTGCCACTTTGGGCAGTGGTGACTCTTCCTCCTCTCAGGGTGCTGCCCTTCACAGACAGGCTGGTTGTGGGGAGGGTAGAACAAATGCTAAGACAAGAGATGTCATGGTCCTATTGCATCTTCTGCTTCTAAGTAACAGATCTTATCCTGACTGGATCAAAGAGCCGTCCTGCAGAAGAAGGAATCTCAGAGGAAACCGAAGCTGCCAGCTTCATCTGTCAGACGTTTTCAGTTTTTACCAAGCCAGGGTGAGAGCCAAGGATGGAGGCAGGTTGTCAGAATGGACCTATTCAGATCGGCTGCAGCCATACAAAGACAGTAAGGAAACTTTTTCTGTTGAAGACTTGAATTGGGTTAGGTGACCATGCGTGTACTACTTTGCAGAAGAAAGGCAGCTCCTTCTGAAGGGATGTCCTGTCCATCTCTGGTTTAAAACATAATGTAATGTAAACATGGATTTAATGTAGCACGTCGTCTAGCCCTGACATTCAGAAGAAAGCGCAGAGATTAAAAGTGCTGACGATGCTGAGATTTGAGTTGCATGTTCTGCCTGGCGCACTGAAAGGTGAAAGGGAACCTGCCAAATGTATCTCCTTCTTTTCCTCTCTCTTCACAGCTGTTGTTGGCCCCCTCATTCTCTCTCTGGCTGCTGCAGATGGTAGTGTTACGGTATCCGTCTCTATGCCCCAGATCCTACTGGAGGAAAATGACTCATTGGGTTTCACATCTCTTCTAAAGATCCTGATCATCCTCAGTAGTGAAGGGGGAGATTTCCAGGCTGTAAAGTTGTGTGGAGATGAACTGGACACCTGTTGGGTTTGTTGTTGTTGAACAAGACTCTCCCTTTCCTTGATGCCCATTTCCTTGAACCAGGCAGATTGTATTGAATGGGTTCACACAGGGGTGGAGAACCTCAGGGCCAGAGGCTGAAGGCGTCCTTCCTTGGCCCTTGAAACTCTGTCCTGGCCACCCTACTCATTGTCCTTGCTTCGCATGCCAAGTGTTTTTGCCTGGCTAGATTGTTTCCCTTAACATCGATAATATTTCTTGCTTGCCTAGGTGGAAGATAGTAGAAACTAGCCTATTGTACAAAAGGGGAAGTTGAGTTTGTTGGTCCACCCACTTTTGCCCTGGCCCCACCCAGCACTGGCATATGGCCCAGAAAGTGCTACAATTCTGAATTGTTTAATGGTTAATCCATCCTTGCAGGGGCCTCTGGGAATTGTAGCTGTGAGAGGAATAGGTGGTGTCCTAGCAACTCCCAGCACCCTTAGAAAACTGAAATTCCCAAGATACTTTGGGAGAAGCCATGACTGTTTAAAGTGGCATGAAACTGCTTTAAATATATAGTGCAGATGGATCTTAGTGGAACTTACTTCTGAGAAGAGATGCATAGGACTACAGTGCAACTGGGTTTTCTTTCTTTCCTTTTTGTAGAGGCTAGATTTGGACCAGGGATTTCTTGATCTACAACTCAGTTTCTTAGCCATTAGGCCACAGCAGAAATATCTAATTGTGGTTTTCACTGACCTTCTTCAACATGAATGACCACCAGATCCAATTGGAGTACTGCTCCCACCATCCCTGACAACTGGCAATGTTGGCTGAGGTTGATGGGAGTTGTAGTCCAACATCTGGAGAGTACTAAGTTGGAGAAAACCTGTTTGCCTACAGCCTTATCTAAAGGCTTCCAGTTTAAAAACTGACCTTAAAAGTGACGCTAGCCTTTTGTTGTTTCTAAGAGCATGGAACTGCTTTGACATCCTATGTGTCTTCTTTCCCAAGATGGATAGCAAACAAAGAAGAATAAATGTAACAAAACACACCTTTAAGAATGTGAAGCCAAATACCAATTATTGCGTCAAAGCAGAAGTTGCGAACCATCCAACCAGGGAAGCTGTGCGGTGTATTAAAACGCCAGCTAGCTCAACAGGTAAGAGACAAAGAGGCTTCACCCCCACTCACTTTGGACTGGGGTAATCTACCTAATCTTTGCTGTGTTTGTGTACCACCCCAATATCTCAATGTGCAAGAGACTCCAGGGGTGCCTGTGCTTACCCAGGGTTCAGTTTCCCTGTGCGGTCTTTAGAAGATGTGGTTTTATGTGGTGACTAACAGATTGAGGTTGAATCCTGACAAGACAGAAGTACTGTTTTTGGGGGACAGGAGGCGAGCAGGTGTGGAGGACTCCCTGGTCCTGAATGGGGTAACTGTGCCCATGAAGGACCAGATGTGCAGTCTGGGAGTCATTTTGGACTCACAGCTGTCCATGGAGGCGCAGGTCAATTCTGTGTCCAGGGCAGCTGTTTACCAGCTCCATCTGGTATGCAGGCTGAGACCCTATTTGCCCACGGACTGTCTCACCAGAGTGATGCATGCTCTAGTTATCTCTCACTTGGATTACTGCAATGTGCTCTATGTGGGGCTACCTTTGAAGGTGACCCAGAAACTACAACCAATCCAGAATGTGGCAGCTAGACTGGTGACTGGGAGTGGCCACTGAGACCACATAACACCGGTCTTGAAAGATCTACATTGGCTCCCAGTACATTTCCGAGAACAATTCAAAGTGTTGGTGCTGACCTTTAAAGCCCTAAACGGCCTTGGTCCAGTATACCTGAAGCAGCATCTCCACCCCCATCATTCTGCCTGGACACTGAGGTCCAGCGCCGAGGGCCTTCTGGCGGTTCCCTCGCCTCGAGAAGCCAAGTTACAGGGAACCAGGCAGAGGGCCTTCTTGGTAGTGGCACCCGACCTGTGGAACGCCTTCCCACCTGATGTCAAAGAGAAAAACAACTAGCAGACTTTTAGAAGACATTTGAAGGCAGCCCTCTTCAGGGAAGCTTTTAATATTTAACAGACCATTGTATTTTAATATTTGTTGGAAGCCGCCCAAAGTGGCTGGGGAAACCCAGCCAGATGGGTGGGGTATAAATTATAAATAATAATAATAATAATAATAGTAGTAGTAGTAATAGTTTTGGCTTTATGCGCAATCCATGGAACATAATCCCTGCGTAAGTTGAGAGTCACCTGTATACTGAAAATATAAAAGTGGGATGGCTGTCTCCACTCCTCTAAATATGGACTAAATTAAGATTTTAATATCAAGGCCGTCAGGATTAGCTATGCAAAGGTTAAACTGCAATGGACCTACTTATTCCCCGGGAAAAGCCCTCATTCACAATCCTGATACAATGGTACTTCGGTTTACAAACTTAATCTGTTCTGGAACTCCGTTCTTAAACTGAAACCATTCTTAAACTGAGGTGTGCTTTCCCTAATGAGGCCTCCCACTGCTGGTGCCCTTCCACCATTTGGATTCCATTCTTAGACTGAGGTAAAGTTCGCAAACCGGGACACTACTTTCAGTTTTGCGGAGTTTGTAAACTGAATCATTCATAAACAGGACTGTTCTTAAACTGAGGTACCACTGTAGAATAGAATGATGTTAATTGAAGAAAGGTTATTTTTCCTCCCAACTTTTCTTACCCCATTTCAGGTGACTACTGGACCCTTTCTGTTATAGTGTTGGCCTCTGTTTTTGGACTCATCCTGTTGAGCGGGGTTGGAAAGACTTTCCTTAAGCAGTACATGCAACTGAGCACCTCAGAAATGGATCTACCCAAATCCCTGGTGAGTAGCAGTTGTTTGCTTCAGCTTGGCACAAATATCAACAGATCTGCATCCTTTTTTGATAGAATGTATGCTTTGAGCCAACTCTCTTGTGGACACATACAGCTGCGGTTGTTGTTGTTGACAGGGACCCAAGGCAGTTTACAGATAAAAATAAGAACAGCTAAAAACATAGAAAAAAATAACAATTAAACGTGTGTGTGTGTGTGTGTGTATGTGTGTGTAGAAGCTGTCAGTTCCCTCAAGCCTGTTGGAACAGGCTATTATTCTTACCTGTATCGTCGTCCTTGGACATCAGTGTTTTGTATACCCTACAATTTAAAACCAGTTGCCACCTGTGAAAGTCTCAATCTACATTTGCAGCAAAGTGAGTTGGTAGTGAGGAGAAGAATCCTGAAGTGATAGGATGAACTGTGTCATTTCAGACTACAGGTGGAAGAAATTGCAGTCTTGAATGCTCCCCTCTGGGTGGGTGGGGAGAATCCCCTTGCAAGAAGACATCTAGTATAGCAAGATGCAAGCTGGAATAGAAGCTTTTTCATGGATGCTTTTATTAATAGGCAATGTTTAAAAAATAATGGGGGAGCCTTAATATTGTGGAGCAGCAGATTGAAAAAAACAGAACAAGCAGTGTGCCATTCATGGGAAGGCTCGGACAAATAAGAGAGCCTTCACCTGGCACCTGAGCAACTGGAGAGAGTATTCCACAAATGGGAGAAGCCCCTCTCTGTCTAGTCACCACCTGTCTCGCCTTTGAAGAGAAGGACCTCTGATGGACCTATTTCTGCCCATGAAATTTTATGCAGTAGCATACTGCCCTGTTGAATTTCTTCCTGGTTTATATAGGAGCAACAATCTCTTCATTTCTCCACAGGTTTTTCTGAACAGGAATTCATCTGCTCTGATACCTGCACTTCACTTGGAAGCTGATTCCGTAGTTTTCATCTCAACTACTGTGCAGCTGCCCTCGGAAGACGGTCTGCCAACAGAGCAGGAAAACCCCCAGTTCCAACTGATTCCAGGCAGTTTAGGTGCTCAGGGATCAAGTGACTATTGTCCAAATGGTTTTGATAAGGGCAATGAGGACCCCTCTTGCTTGTCAGTTGCTGTTGTAGACCCCCTCTCATCAGGAGGGCTGGTGAGGAAAGATGATTCAGGTGATGAGGACTACAGAAGTGCTCTGGAGCTCTTGGAATCTTCTGAACACCCATCGCCATCACCAGGAGGATTTCATTTTGGTGGCTTGGAGACAGTCTCTTGGGAATGCAGAACTAGCTATAAAAGTGGCCAAGTGAGATGGCTGCCTTCATCTGGGGCTGATATTCCCCTCAGCTCTTTGAAGTTGCAGGCTCACCTAGACACACAAGGCCTTGTGTACAGTCCAGGACCTTTTGATCTAGTGAAAGGCTGCAATACCTACCCAGAGGCCCCAGCCAAGCAGGTCGCTGAGTTACAGGTATACCGGGATCAGAGCAGTTTCTTAGAAGATGCGGAGCTTTGTAGCAGCACCAGCCTGGAAGCCAAAGACACAAAGGCAATGAGTTTCCCTGGCTATGAACTCCACCCACCCATCCTTTCCTGTGAAACGTAGTTTTTTGATGTGTCAAATAAGCAATTGGGAAATGCAGAAACCCCAGCTGCTGTCTCACCCTGCAGGAGAAGGTGGGAGCTGAAGAAGAAAGAGAGAGGTCTGTCCTGACGGGTCTTCAAAAGGGTTACTGGCCTCTCTTTCCCTCCCCTCCCACTATATCCCACCATATTTTGCTTCCTGATATGCAGAGTTCGACCCTCCTCCAGCTCGCCACCTCACCCTGATCCCTGGCAACTGATGCCTGAAATGGCTATCTCACTCTGCCTAATGGTAGGGCAGGCACTGAGGATGGCAAGACAGCCATCTGACTCATGAACCTACCTAATCCAAATGTAGCCATGTAACTGGAGTGCACAAAGGAAAGCCAGAAAATTGTAAGAAGGAGTAATGCTAGAGCTCCTCCTTCTCATGTGCCTCATGTGTGTTAACCCTTACGTACTACCAAGGCTCCAAGGATACTCCAAACTAGGAACTTTGGGTATTACTGTATTTGAAAATTCATTGTTAGATTTGTGGATCTTGTGTTCCCAAACTGTGTGGCTGCTGTCCGTGGGTCTTCTGCACTCATCACCTTCCCAGTTCCCATATCAATGTTATAGAAACTGGGGTTCGCTTTTACACCTGAAGTCCCACTCAAGGGGCTCAGAGTTCCCCAAGGTCTGCTCTCAGAAAAATAAAAGGAGACAACAACCAAGTAAAGGTAAAGCAAGGTTGGCTGCTAAGCCTGATCCTTATTGAATGGTTGCAAGAGAGATTCCCCCCCTCCTCCAACAGGAAGAAGAAGAGCCCCAAACAAAGTGGGTAGCAAGTTCTAAAACTTCAGAAAGTGTCCCATCCTCTTTACAGAAAGACCACCCAGAAACGTAATAGAAATGTAATAAAAAGGGGTTGTTCTGTGAAATCGGGAGCATGCATGGATTACATGCTTTCCAACTTGTCTATCATGATATTTTATAAATTGCTTGTCTCACTCTGCCATTCATACTCCGGACACATTAACCATTCCTGTAGATATTGCAACAATCCCTGTCTCCTTTCTTAGCCTACTCTTCTTGCACTGACTCAAATCTCTCCCCTTTTATACAAAAGACCTCCATTTGGCAGGTTTCACCTTCTTCTGGCAAGTACCAAACCTGCCAGTTGCCCATCAGCAGTACATTTAGGAGTTCCTCACTACATAGGCGGCTGCCGGGGTCCGATATGGAACAAACTTGGCTCCTCCATTCCCCTTTTGGCTCACTATAACATTTTGACATGAGTATCATTCATAAAACACATTACTCGTTCATAAAAACATCTTATTTTCTAAGAGGAAGGTTATAAATTGATTCTTTCTGGGTGGCATGTGCATTCCATTTACAGCAGATACCCTTCCTGGTTGATGCTTGATGGAAGGCGCTGACAGCTCAGCAACGGAGTGTTAATTATGTATCTGCACCGTTCTGCAAGGTTGCAAAGAAGAAGCTAGCAAGGAGGGCAAAGGCACAGGTTCCTAAGGAAAAATGTGGTTTTTAAAAAGAGTAGCATCTTGGTGGCCATGCTTGTGAACTCCTGTTACCTTGGAACAGTTCCTGTGACATCAGTACAATAATGCTTCCAACCTTGCTAGAAGGTACCTAGGCATTCCACTTACCTGAAACAGGAAATTTCCACCATGCCTGGACCTTAGCAGAGTTCCACTTTTGTGCGGTGCTGGTCTGTTCCTTGCAGTTGTACATAGGGCGGTGTCTCCAGACTGTAAGTCTCTTGTGGGAAGGATTCAAATTGTGCAATTAAAGTAGATAAGTGCTCTGCCGTCCTTGGCCTGAAGGCATCAATAATGATGGGAGTGGGGGAATTAAATCTCAAGGATGCACAGACGTAAAGTGGCTACAACATTTGCCCAATGCATTTTGAACACACTTATTCAGCGGCCCTGCATGTAAGAACAACAAACATACCTTATTGAAACATTTAAACAATATGCAAATATTGTTGAAACTAATATTATTAAAGCAGACCCTTTGTAAATATATGGCGGTTGGCTACATTCTTCCAAATATCAGAGGCACTATGCCCCTCACTGAGGAGAGTGTTGTGTGCTCAGGCCTCGCTTGCACAACGCTCTCCTCAGCGACTGGTGTTCGGTGAAAGAAAACTAAGCCTCCCTTGACTGGGCCAAGGCCCACCTCATCTATCATTCGTTTTCCAGAGTTCAGTCAAATGCCTTTACAAAGGCTTTACTTGGCCAGATAACAACATTACAGTGGTACCTTGGGTTAAGTACTTAATTCGTTCCAGAGGTCCGTACTTAAACTGAAACTGTTCTTAATCTGAAGCACCACTTTAGCTAATGGGGCCTCCCGCTGCCACTGCTCTGCCGCTGCACAATTTCTGTTCTCATCCTGAAGCAAAGTTCTTAACCCGAGGTAATATTTCTGGGTTAGCGGGGTATGTAACCTGAAGCATATGTAACCTGAAGCGTATGTAACCTGAGGTACCACTGTATAACATTGAGAGTAGTGAGGATTTTGAAGGACGCTTGGTTTTCAGTTCTTATATTGCTTTTAAAAAGTGCAGATTAGGTAAATTTGCCTTTAATTGAGAAACTGGATCAAATTTCTTCCCCATCCCTACTCATCACTGACCCTTTGGGTCTTCTGATTCAACTTACAGTGGTACCTCGGGTTACAAACTTAATTCGTTCCGGATGTCTGTTCTTAATCCGAAACCGTTTTTAACCTGAGGCATGCTTTCGCTAATGGGGCCTCCCGCTGGCATGCAATTTCCATTCTCATCCTGGAACAAAGTTCGCAACCCGAGGTACTACTTCCGGGTTAGCGGAGTTTGTAACCCAAAGTGCTTGTAACCTGAAGCGTTTGTAACCCGACGTACCAGTGTATAATGATAACAGCAAAGCATCTTCCCATTATTTTTCTCCTCCTACAACATGATGGGAGTCTGAGGAGCTACCAGGTGTGGCATGAGATTTTATGCCAGCAGCACCTTTTAGATGTCGTAATGGCAGACCCTCCAAACGTCCCTGTTTTCCAGGGACAGTCCTGGATTTACAGAAGCTGTTTCTGTTTCTGATTTGATCCCAGAATGTTCTGCTTTTTCTTAGGATGTCCCTATTTTCATCAGAGGGTATGGAGTTATGCAACCCCCAGCCCAAGGAGATAAGTAACTATACAACCTTTATAAGGCACCTGAAGGCACCCTAGTATAGGGAAGTTTTTTTAGAATGCTTAATGTTTTTTTAAATGTTTTTGTATATGTTGGAAGCTGCCCAGAGTGGCTGGGGCAACCCAGTCAGATGAGCTGGACATAAGTTGTTGTTGTTGATGATGATGGTGAATAGGACGTCCCTATTTTCATCAGAGAAATGTTGGAGGGTATGTAATGGTGGCATAGGGAGGGAGCTGCCTTTTCCCAGTTCAGATTATCTGCCCATGTAGTCCGATCTTGTTTACTCTCTCAGGCTGGGCAGAGTAAACAAGGTTATTCACTACTCTTTGGCTGATCTGTGGCTTTATTTAAGCAAACGATGCTTGTTTTTCTTGGATGGGCCTCATGACCTTAGATAGCTTCAACTCAGCCAGAGCAATGGAAGGGAAATATATGCTTGGAACATGTCTTAATTTATGTATTTTTATATTTCCCACACCTTCAACACTGATCTTCCCAGGGCAGCTAACTGAATAGGGGAAAAATGAATGTCTAATTTAAAAGTAGTAGTAGTAGTAGTAGTATTAGAGCATAGAAATGAATACAGGAAATTAAAATCACAAACTGAAGCAGGAACAGCCTATGGTAATAGATAGAAAAAAATATTTACAGGAGCAGGTCCTAAAGGGCTGGAGAAACTGGCTGTTTCATGACTGGATTACTGCAATGAGGTCTATGTCGGTCTTCCGTCACATTTGGTCTGGAAGTTGCAGTTAGTGCAGAATGCAGCAGAACAACAGGAGGCGTTGTCAGATTATAACACCTGTGCTCTGCACAGGTTACTGATTTTCAACGGGGTCAAGTTCAGGGTGTTGCTATTAGCATTGCCATTGCGATTGACAACTTGGGATCAGTTTACCACTCAACCAGTTCTATCGATGGAATTGGCACGACTAAAGCTGCCACATACGTAATACCCATTCTGCATTTGTAAGAATTTGATTGTTCAGTACGGCAGCACATGCACTTTAGAACTCCCTTCCTATTGACATCAAGCAGGAACCTTCACTGTGGTCTTTTCAGAGCCTGCTAAAAATAAATAAATTATTTTTTAGACAAGCCTACCCAGAAGCTTAGAAAGCAGAGGTGATTTTAATCTGTTTTAGTGTATTAACTTTTGTATGTTTTAAAGTAGGGTTGTGATGTTTTTCTTGATTTCAATTGCTTAATTTTTTTGTAAATCACTTTGAGTTTTATGTTGTGGTTTTTTTACAGTCAAGCAATGTATAAATTTTATGAAAAAAAATAAAAATAAAACACAAATGCATTTACCCAGCATCTTAACTGTAAGGAGGTCTCTCAGTTGACCTTTTTAGGGAGGGCATTCCATACAGCAGTAGAGAGGGAGGGATGGACGGATGCATAAATTGCAGTTTCTCTCCGTTGCTCATTTCCCCAGCCTTAAGTTTAGTATTCCACATTTTTGGATCAGGTTGTTGTTGTTTTTTTAAAGTCCTCATGAAATTTGTCAGCATTTCACTTCAAATTTCTCCTGTTGAGTACACCATTTTGCAAGCAATTTCCCCTCCCCCATGTAATACATTTCATATTATTCTCATGGATACATGGCAAGGCTGCCATATTTCAGTGACATAGCTAGAATATGGCAGTTGGAATCAGTGTGTCTGGGCATCTGAAGTCTAGATTATTATTATTTTTTTAATGCACACTTACCCCAATCTACACATTATTTGGTTGCAGAACTACATTGTACAAATTAGAGAAGTACAAATTTAGAAGGTTGGTCGTGTTTGGGTTTACATATCATTTCAGAAAGTGTGGATTAGGTAGGTTCGCATGAAAAGCCTAACTGAATTTCTGTGGTCCAAACTGGTGTGTGTGCGTGCGTATTTGCAGGTGTAATTTTCTGCAACATGTCATTGATGCAAGAATAGTGCATTGCTGGTGGATTTATATTGGACCAGTCACAAGTTATTCTAAAGCGCAAGGAAAGCAGGACAAGAAATAAATTTGAACATCTGCGGTGTAAAAAGTTACAGGGTTTCCGCAGGAAGCTACAGGACATGGGCTGATCGAAAACAAAGCAGTATATCCACCTCAAAGTTTCTGCAGGTACAAACAGTATTGAAAGCAGAATCACGTATAACTACCCCAGTACCATCAAGAGCACAAATAATCATAAACGCATAATAATAATAAAAGTGTGCCTGGAAGTGGGAGTCCTATATAAATCATCATAAATAGAAGCTACGCTTATGAACCTTTTGGGGCTCATTTGATACCCTTCTATTGCCTTGAGCCAGCCAGAGTGGTAGGATCACGTCAATAATTTTTCATCTGATGGCAACAGACAGCCAGTATATAGAAGCAAATTGAATACAGGACAGGAATAGATGTAGTTAGGACAAGCTGCCTAAAGCAATGACGGGCACTCCAGGCCAAGATGGATGACTGTTCTGACTCATCTGTCTTCTCTCATCCCTCTCACGGGATGTGCTGCGGAAGGGAAAATGAACCTGTCAAGGTTAGGGGTGAAAAACGAGTTTTGTAGCAGCTGATGTGACTCCTCTGGAAAGATGCATGAGGACTGTTTGTCCAGTTTCCAGCAGCCGGAAGAGCCATATGATAATGGCTCAGTTGTGGAGCCAGCAAGAAACACAATAGCAGAGGCAGCCACAAGCAAGAATGCTGTTGGAGCTTTGGTGTTTGTTCCTAGCATAGCAATCACTAGTTTATTGCACATCCATCCTGATTTGCTTGCATAAAACTTGTGCGGAGATTAGATCTGAACTCCGTTGAACATTTGCTCTGATTTGTTTGCGGGGTGGTTGCATGACAATCAGCATCCATTCTGATATGCTTGCAGGGTATATCTTTCCATGGGTATATCTTTTGCATATCTCTCTATCAGTCATTCATTCATTCCTCACACCTAAATGCACTGGCCTGTTACTTTCCTGACTGCAAAATAAATAAATAAATAAAAATTCTTCAAAACACTGGATTTCTTGCGCTGGGGAGCAAGAAGCCTTACACCCACTTTTAGTGACATAATCTAAAGTCCTGGTATGCACTTGAATCCCTCTTGCAAAACACCATCGTTCAGGGTAGATAAAAGAAAGTTATCCTTCAAGCAGCTCAACTGTGGAACTCACCCAAACTGGAGGCAGTGATGGCTACCAATCTACAAGGCTTTAAAAGAAGATTAGACAAATTCATGGAGGCGAGGCCTATCGAAGGCTACTAGCCATCAGGGCAGAACTACTTCTGAATATTAATTGCTAGAAACCACAAGAGGGGTGAGTGCTCTTGTGCTCTGGTCCTGCTTGCAATTGGTTTGGCCACTGTGAGAATAGGATGCTGGACTGGATTTGCCACTGACCTGATCCAGTAGGTCCTTCTTATGTGCGTATATTCTGGAGGTGCTCACAGTCATGTGGTTTAGAAAAGCAGTGAAACTTTTATCCTTTCCTTGGCTGGCTGCTCTTGCCTCTCCTATTAGCAATACTGGCTTCACCTCTTAATCCAGCACAAGGAAAAGATCACCTAGCCAATTAACACTCATTGAAGTCACAACAGAACCGAAACCCCCCAAAAAACTCGGAAATAGGCACAGGTGGTGGTTCTGCTGGCAAGAACGGGAAAGATCCAGTTTGCAAGGAGGAACTTTGATTTGAGGGTTAATAGAGGAAGCTACAGGTAGCTTGGGGAGGGTAGGTCTCGCAACAACCGCTAGGTACAGCGCACCTGTGAACAGCAATGCTGGAGACAAAACAGTTGAGAGCAGCTGCAGATTTCATGTCTCTCCTGCTGAGGGCTTCCTAGAGATCTGGCTGGACACTATTTGAAACTAGAACTTGATTTGTTCCAGGAGGGTGGGTGTCTCCTTTAAAACCTTGGGGCAATGGGCAGCTGAAACTTGCCAATAGAAGAATACCAATGGGACTCTTCTAGTAGCCTTCCCTTGCAATCAGTTTCTTGGACTCTTATAATGGGGGTGGGACACCTCAGGCCATGGGGCCTGTAGAGCCACTGCCAGCCAGGGTTGACAATACTGAATGCAGTAGGCTAATGATCTGACCTTGTATAAGGCAGTTTTACATGTTCCTATGATGCTGAGTCTTGCTTGCCTGACAGGAGGATAGTAAGTGTGTAAGTGTGTGCAGAAGCTACTCTAATCATAATCATAATCATAATATCATAATCATAATCATTTTATTATTTATACCCCGCCCATCTGTCTGGGTTTCCCCAGCCACTCTGGGCAGCTCCCAACTGAAGACTAAAAACAGAATAAAACTTCAAACATTAAAAACTTTCTAAACAGGGCTGCCTTCAGAATGTCTTCTAAAAGTCAGATAGTTGTTTATTTCCTTGACATCTGATGGGAGCGCGTCCCACAGGGTGGGCGCCACTACCAAAAAGGACCTCTGCCTGGTTCCCTGTAACCTCACTTCTTGCAGGGAAGGCCGCAACACTGGACCTCAGTGTCTGGGCTGAATGATGGGTATATAATTATATATATAATTCAATTTATATACCAAAAGATACATAATTAAAATACATTATGGAATGTCAATGATAAAAACATACAATAGCAAAAAGCATACTGACAGACAACCTAATAAAAAAAATATTCATCATAATAACAGTCCTCCCCCCTCCTTTTACAGGCCCTAAACGGCTCCAACCCTGTATACCCGAAGGAGGTGCTCCACCCATATCGTCCAGCTCAGAGGGTCTTCTGGTGGTTCCCTCATTGCGAGAGGTGAGGTTACAGGGAAGCAGACAGAGGGCCTTTGCAGTAGTGGTGCCTGCCCAGTGGAACACCCTCCCATCAGATGTCAAGGAGCTAAAGAGCCAGTGCTTTTTTCCTTTTAAAAATGCTTAGGGGTACTCTCATTTTGACTCAAGCAAATCACCATTTTATATTTCAAATCAGGAAAAATAAATATTGTAAAGTACAAAGATTCACAAAATGTTTAGGGGTATGTGTACCCCTGAGTCCCCCCCCCCGAAAAAAAGCACTGTAAACAGCTATGTGATTTTTAGAAGACATCTGAAGGCAGTCCTGTTCAAGGAAGATTTTAGTGTGTGATGTTGTATTGCATTTTTACTACAGTGGTACCTCGGGTTACAGACGCTTCAGGTTACAGACTCCGCTAGCCCAGAAATAGTACCTCGGGTTAAGAACTTTGCTTCAGGATGAGAACAGAAATTGTGTGGCGGCACAGCGGTGGCGGGAGGCCCCATTAGCTAAAGTGGTGCTTCAGGTTAAGAACAGTTTCAGGTTAAGAACGGAGCTCAGGAACAAATTAAGTTCTTAACCTGAGGTACCACTGCATTTTTGTATGGGAGCTGCCCAGTCAGATGGATGGCGTGATAATAATAATAATAATAATAATAATAATAATAGTTAATAGTCATAGGCCTGGGTAAAGAGGAATGTTTTGCCTGGTGCCTAAAGACATGTAATGAAGGTGCCAAGTAAGCCTCTCTATGGAGAGCATTCCACAATTGGGGAGCCACCACAGAAAAGGCCCGTTCTCTTGTTGCCAGCCTCTGAACCTCTGTGGGATGAAGGATATAGAGAAGGGCCTCAGATGACAAGCACAGGGTCTCGATTCATATGGGGAGAGGCGATCCATAAGGTGTTGCAGTCCTGAGCCATGTAAGGCTATACTATACAAAGGTAATGTTCTAAAGTTGCTCTTCCTCCTTTTGCCTCTGGCACGTGGCTCCCAGAAAGCTGCCCAGAAGGAAGTGCAGCCCTCAGGCTGAAAAGGGTTTCCCATCCCTGCGCTTATGAGACTGTGCTTTTCAGCTTGGATGGACTATTGACTCCAGCAAAACTTTGGCAGGAAGCAAAGGAAATGCATCATCACAGAGGTGGCGTTTGCTACCAAGAAGCGTCCACCTCTGCAGGGCTTTACATAAGGCAGGGGAAGTGGGTAATCTTTACACAGTAACATCCTGTGAAGCGGAAATGCTGGTTTGCATTTTGCATATACAAAAAAGAAAAAAAGGTACCATCTATTTTTCTGTCCATTCCATTCAGCCCAGGCCAAACTCATTGTTAACTTCAGAGAGTCGTTGACGTCACGACGTTTCATTTCTACCCCAGGTTCTCCCAGCCAAACCAAACAGTAATGAACTGTCTGATCTATTCCAAACATTTGTTAAGGGCTACCTGTTCAAGCGACGATAGAATGGAAGCATAAAAGGATGGTGGTACATTAGGATGACAAACTGTCACTGCCATAGATGGATGACTGGGATGATGAGAATCTCTTGCAAAATGATAACATATTGATCCTGCAGAGATAGATGGGTGGAGAGCATATAAAGGAGGGTCCAAGCACACAGGCCGCTGCGAGATCCTCACAGTTTGGCCAAGCTGCAAAGGGGGACAATGAAGATGCAGTTCCAGATTCTGGCGTATGTCATGGTAGCATTTTCATCTATCTGCTGCGTAGCGGCCTATCCTGTTTACCCAGACATTGAGGCCATGCAAGGTAAGAAACAATCTTGATTATGATTTGGGGTGGAAGTTGCTCAGTGCTGTTGTGATGGTTTCACGCTAGGCTACAAATGCATGTCAATATAAGCAGAGCATTGCTAGATCAGACCAAGGCCCATCTTGGCCTTGCCTAATCTGGTGCCTTCCATAAGTTATCAGGCTCTAACTCTCTTAACATGGTCAATGGGAGTTGTAGTCCAAAAGTCCAGTGG
Source organism: Podarcis tiliguerta (assembly GCF_965153285.1). Classification (NCBI taxonomy): domain Eukaryota; kingdom Metazoa; phylum Chordata; class Lepidosauria; order Squamata; family Lacertidae; genus Podarcis; species Podarcis tiliguerta. The sequence continues at coordinate 31,717,735 of NC_139553.1, forward strand.
TTGTACCCCAATGGTCCGGGATGATGGGAGTTGTAGTCTTTCTGGAGAGCACCAGATTAAGGAACTTCTGATGTATCTGTTCTGCTTCCCATAGTGGGAAAGTTACAAGCACACATTTTTTTTAAATGTTCTGTCCAGATTTTGTACCTACGGATTTTAACTTGATGGATAACGCTGTTGGATTCATACCCGATGATGCAGCTTCTTTTGGACTTCGTCCATCCCGGAATCTGAATGCAGCTCACTCTACCCTGGAAGAAGGAATTAATCAGGTCCAGAAAAGTAGACAATGGAACGGTTAGTGTGGGTTCATGATTTGGGGGCGTTTCCTGATGGGCTGTTCATTCACACAAAATGTGCTTATCGTCCCACACTTTTCTAGTGCAATCATCCCAGCACTTTTCTAACCACAGGGAGACCAATAAAAAAAATGACAGAAAATAGTAATGGATCATATCCGCTTGCTGGCATCGTCGTATAACCTCTGCACAAATGTATCTGCATGAATGCTAAATAATCAACTGGTCTAAAAAAACCCTTAAAATATCCTCTTTTACTGTACTCCTCCTCCCCATCAGCTCTGCATCATATCAATGAATACTGGAATTAGGCTAGTAAGATACTCCCTTAATTCTTTTTTTCTTTTTTGCTATCTCCGAATTATTTTTATTAATTTTCCAAATTATTACAAATCAAACCAATTTAATTTAATTTAATACAGTTTCTTAAAATCAAGTTTCCGGCTCCTGTTCCAAACGCATGACCATCATCGTTTCCACACATTGCCTCATGGTTTCTTATTTGGAGTCTTGTTGACACCCTTCACTTGAAGTTAAACCATTATTCCAGCTGGCTGCTTTTTTCACCTTACAAAAAGCACCTACGTTACATTTTATAAATAAGTGACCCATTTCACATGTGTAGTCCTTCATATACGTTGTTGTTCCAAGCCTGGGAGAGTTAATTACTGTCTTCCATTGTTCAGTTCTTTGCAGTGTTTATCTGGATGGTATAAGGTCACATTCCATCCCTTCCGCTGTTTGCCGACTAGCATAGGAGCTGCAGCCATAAATAACTCACAGAATGCATATCCAGTTAGGATTTGTTCATAAAGAATGGGTGTATTATAGAATCATAGATTCCAGTGTTTATCTTGCTTACCTGGGGCATTAACTGTCAGACCAGATAGGTCCTGCCCCTTCATTGTTTGTGATGTCCAGAATGTGTTCATTTGTCCTTCTCAGCAGATGATGCTCATTATAGTTCTCCGTTTCGGACTGAGATTACCGGTAGTTCCTCCTTAAAAAGTTGCTTCCAACAATAGAGTGTGCTTGACATTTTCTTCATTTTGCTTTCCAAATTACCAACTGGCATTGCCTGCCTCCCCTTTCTTCCTTTTTTTCCGCTTGAAAAATAACTGCGCGGCAAAAGCTCAGTTTCTTTCTGACTGTTTGTGGGGCCGTTTCCAGATGTATTTTGTCATTGCAGGAGGCAAGGAGTCACTGCAAGATGACAGTGCCGATAACCTGGTGAGTGTCAAAGACATGCCCTCCCAACTTTTCACAGATTAATGTAGGACACTCTTGTATACGTATAACATCTCTGCCCTCAGAAAATGTGATGCTTTGCATGCAAAAGGTCCCAGGTTAAATCCCCAGACCTCCACATGGGACTGGGGAAAGCTCCTGTCTTGAAGCCTTGGAGATGCACTTCCAGTCAGTGCAGACAGTACTAAACTAAATGGACCAGTAGTCTAACTCTAGCTCTTTTCTCTGGGACTCCCAAACCTTCATGTTTTTAATAGAGTATCCGCATGTGGATGGCATTCATTCAGTGCATTTAGAGAGTTCAGTTTCCAAAACGACGTGGGAACCAAAACACAGCCATCCTTTGCAATATTCACACCTCTGAATTTTGCAATGCATTTTCCCAGTCAAATAATGTGTACAGAAGTGCAGATACCAGGATAAAACGTGCATTAGAATGCATATATTGTGAAAATAACATACAAAACCACATTCTATTTGGAGGGGGGGCTTTGCAAAATTGCTTATAAAAATGTGTATATTAACAGAACTTGTCAGTAACGTGTTGATTAATTTTCATGAGGACTTAAAAAAAATCACAAACTGATGTGAAAATGTGGGGAACTGAAATTATAATTGGCGAAACAAGTAATATCAAGAAATCAAAATTGACAGATTTGCCCATCCCTAACCCAGAGAATCAGATTGTTTTTTTCCCTACAGTTTTTATGTGTGTCTGTTCCTCCCTTTTCTGACACGCTTTTCTATATCCCTGACATCTGATTGGTAGTATAAAAATGCATGTCAGAGGATGAAACATAGAAATGTGTATTTTGAGAGAAAATGGGTTTAAAAACACATATGTAAATATGAACTTCCCAGGCAGATTTGAGGCGAGAATTGCAATATTATGTGGCACAGAGACAGAACAGTCTTATGAATGAATACACGCAAACCTGGCATGGACTACCAGTGGACTGATTTCTCCATCTTCAATTTTCAGGTAGAGGATATCAAAGCCATTCTGTGGAAGCTGGCAGCAGCAGACAAGTTCCGCAGCCAGGCCTTTGTCAAAGCAGACCAGTCTCCTCAGAAGCCGAGCAAGAGAGGTGAGATGCCCCTGGATTTCAGTAATGTGGTTGAAAGGAGAACTTGAGCTGCTTTCTAAAATATGCAGGTGGTAGAATTCTGGGTCATGTACAGGTGTAAGGTCCCTGGGCAGAGGCCTCAAAGAATTCTCAAATAGGGTTGGAGAAGAATTTCAATTTAGTTTTCATTTAAAGGTGAATCTATCTAATTTGCTCTTTTAATAAGAATAATCAGTGCTTTTTTCTAGGGAGATGCAGGGGTACGCATACCCCTAAATTTTTTTTGAATCTAAGTTTGGTCTCATTGAGGGGCAGTATTTCAATATGAGTAGGAAAATGAGAGTACCCCTAAACATTTTTTAAAGAAAAAAGCACTGATAACAACAAATTTATTAAATTGTTTTTTAAAAAAATATTTAAAAATATTGATATAAGCACATACAAAATACAGTAAAAGTAATAAGTTGCTTTCAAGTTTTCCTCCCTATTGTAGCTTTGTTTTACTTTTTCTATTTCTGCATACATTTGTATTGGTTACCCTAATTTGCTCTTTCTGAAACAATACGAGAACCTGATAACATCTAAAGGACACCACATGGCCCACCCCTGAGCTAAATGCATAGGGGAAAACAAGATGAATGTTATTTACACAATAGTGGTTTAAAAATAAATAAATAGCAGATTGAGGGGTGGGTGGGATCTGGACTGGGGCAAAGGCTAGGGACAGGGAAGACATTAATACCTATATGAATATTGTAGTGCAGTTTCCCAGCCAAGTAAGGTATACAAAAATGCATACGTTGGAATAAAATGTGCATCAGATGGGTAGATTGGTGAAAATAATGGATAATAATGCAATTACATTATGGAAGACCACTTTGCAGAAAGTGTGAAAGGCAAAAACTGCATGCAAAAATGTATGTATTAAAAGAAATTCGCACTAAAATACTGATAAATTTACACGAGTTTCTTTTTTTTAAAAAAAACCCCAACTGTTATGGAAATGTGGAGTCTGGAAAAATGAGAAACTGAGATAAACTGAAACTGACAGCTTTGCCCATCCCTAACAAAAGGTTAAAGCCTCTCCCCATCCTCAGGCCGTGATACCAACTATCCCCAACCCCACAACTCAGCACACATTTTTGTATGAATACGGTCACATGAAGTGAGCGGTTAGTGAAGTGTTTTGCTGGTGCTGGGATGTGGGTGCCACTGTGGTCTAAACCACTGAGCCTAGGGCTTGCCGATTGGAAGGTCAGCGGTTCGAATCCCCGTGATGGGGTGAGTGCCCGTTTCTTGGTCCCAGCTCCTACCAACCTAGCAGTTCGAAAGCACGTCAAAGTGCAAGTAGATAAATAAGTACCACTCTGATGGGAAGGTAAACAGCGTTTCCTTTTGCTGCTCTGGTTTCGCCAGAAGCGGCTTAGTCATGCTGGCCACATGACCCGGAAGCTGTCTGCGGACAAACGCCGGCTCCCTCGGCCTATAGAGCGAGTTGTGCGCCGTAACCCCAGAGTCGTTCGCAACTGGACTTAACCGTCAGGGGTCCTTTACCTTTACCCTTTGCTGGTGCTATGTATTTGGCCTGTGCTGTTCAATTTTAACCACATGCTTAGCCACACATACCCACTTCTTTAGATCAATTTGCGGTTCATAGGCAAGTTAGTGCATCCCAAAATTAGAGCAGTGTTTCTTGCCATTAATTGTGGTGACTTCTTCCTTTCTGCCCCCCCTTCACTTTTCTTTGCCAGCTTGTTTCTGGAAGTACTGTGTTACCAACTGAAGGCCAGGATCCGACTGATCTTCTCTGCGCATGCATGCCCGTCTCCCCAAATGCCTCCCAGAGACTGCCTTCAAACCCAGTCTGTCCAGAATGTGGGCTCCTTGCTTACAGCTGCGCTTCAATGCACCAGTTAACCTTGAATCATGCCATGCCATTTTGGTTACGCAGAAGAATTTGCTTTGCCTTGCAGATAGAATCCTTCATATCACCACAACAGCCCCATGGTGGAGAACAGAAACCAGTTCTGATACAGCTGCTGGCTTTGTTCATGGCATAGCAGATGAGGAAAAGAGAGACAGATCAAGGAAAGAGCTTGCACCTTCGTTAAACTGGGTGGGGTAGTTGTGGAAGAGTCTGTTCTTCCAAAGCTCAAAGCCTAAACTCACCGAAACACATTGCCCTCCAGATGGTGCTGAACTACAACTCCCATCAGCACCAGCCAGCATGGTCAACATTGAAGGATGGTGGGAGTTGGAGTCGAATAACAACTGGGAGGCCACTGGTTCCCCACTCCTGCTTGGGCAGCAGGTGAATTAAACTGGGCCTTGGATTGGCTTAAAATCAGATTCCATCATGAATAAACTTTGTTCCTGAAGTCAAAACACAACAGCCTGTGTTGGCTGTTGTGTGAAGCTCCCACAAAGGCAAACCCCTTCCAGTTAGCAGACGTCAGAAAAAAGCACCGGAGGAAGAACAGCAAGTTGCAAGATGCCTATTTTTATGTATTTATTTTATATATTTATTTGCTGCTTAATCCACAAAAAAACCATAGGCTGTTTTCATAAACCAATGTAAAATATTCATCAGAAAAAGTAAACTTTAAAATGAAGTAGGCATAACATTTATCAGAATAAAACCAGCAGTTTTTTTAATTAATAAAATTACATGCATGTGAATTATTAATACCATTAAGATAGTGACATCGGGATGAATGGCCTCTGCAATGTTTAGCACTGCTTGGATGCAAGCAGACACCCCTTCATAAAATAACAATGGGGTGTATCCAGTAGTAGTTCTAATCAGGGTGGTTCCATTGAAGTTACTAGACACGACTATGTTAGGTTCATTCATTTCCATGGACCTACTTTGAATAGACCTTAGTTGGATACAACCTAATTGTTTTAAGACTGCCTTGAAAATAAGCCCACAAAATTTATTAGCCTGCAGAGCTGTATTCTTTACCCTGCTAGAGGCTGGCAGAGAAGAAAGAGAGGAAGCTCCCTCTTTCAGCAACCCACGGCATTTCTATTCTGGCTGTAAAGGAAATGTGTGTTCTTTCCTCTGGCAGGCCAATTGTATGCTTGAGACAGAGAAAGAGTTCTGTACCACCTCTTCCTCCCCTAACCTGCTCACTAACTTCTTATTGCAATGGTAGGGTTGGGGTATCGATTAGATTCAATTCACATTAAAAGCCAAACCTATCTAATATGCACTTTCTCTGAATAGAAACACAACCAACCTTCAAAATCAACGGTTCTCTGAATTTTGCAGTCCAGTTCTCCAGGGTACATAAATGCATATATTAGGGCATAATGTGCATAGAAATGCATATATCGGTGAAAATAAAATGCAAATAGGCATAATAAAGGGGGAAGTTGCTTCATATAAAATTTGTATATACAAATGGGCGTATTAGGATAAATCCTCACTAAAATGCTGGTGGGTTTTCATGTTAAAAAAACAATAATACAAACTTACTGTGGAAATATGGAGAACTGAACTGAAGATTTGGGGGGTGGGGGTGAATGAGAAACTGAAATGGATAAGATTCATCTATTCTTAATTGCAAGTGATGGTTTGTTCCCCAAGTGCTGCAAGGCCACAGAATGCTTACTCACCTGGGGAGCAAGTAAAGTCCTAGTCTGTCCCATTTGACCACTGTGGGTAATGATGCCAGTCTATAGGCCCTGCTGTGTAAGGGAGTGAAGATCTCATGCCACAACTGTTTAGACTGGGGTGATTATCCAAAGCAAGACACCAAACAATGATGATTTAGGACAACATATTCCCTCATCCTGCATCCTTCTGCATTAATATGACCTACTTCATTGATCCCCATGACAGCAAGCCTGTGTTGTTTTTCCTTGTACTGATTAAAATCTTTCTGTATTTATTACTGGGATTATTGTCTTTTCGTTTGCATTGCTGCCTGTTTCCATGGTCTTGCCTTCAGCTAATTTTGGTTGTGCAATGCTCAATAAAGAACTGGCTATAATCTAACCTCTGCACAAACTGTGTACAAGCAAATCAGGTTGAATGCTCAAATAAACCAGTCATTTATAGGGGCCGTAACGGGGAGGCTGAACTTAAGCGTTATTTGGACCACTATATTTATCACAGTGGGGCAGGCACATGGATGCCAGTATGAATGGTTCTGCATAGAAACAATTGCAAGGCAGTGAACTGACTGTGTGAAACTTTCTTCGTGCTGCACATACATGGCAAAAAGAATCTGAAAAAAACCTACTAACAACTGTGCCGTCTTAAGTACATGGAGAAGACTGTAGTGGGAATTTCCACAGAACTGTGCTTTAACAGCCAATAAACCGAATGTCAAAATACAAAGAATTTTATGTAGGGGAGGGAAAGGGGTAAGACGAAAACCTCTTACTCATGCACAGTGGCATAGCGTGGGTTGTCAGCACCCGGGGCAAGGCAAGTAATTTGCGCCCCCCTAACCCGTGGATTTTAGCAGGGGGCAGAGAGCTGCAAGTGCGAGCGCCCCCCCCCCAGATGTTGCACCCGGTGCGGCCGGCCCCCCCTGCACCCCCCCCACTACGCCACTGCTCATGCATGCACACACACATACAAACCTGCAAAAAAATAAAATAATGTCAGTCTCTGGATGCAAACACATGACATTTTATTTCAGCATCAGTGAAGACTCCATATATTTTTTTTTTACGTAGCCCACACACCAACAGTCTAGTTCTATGGCATATTTTCTTGCCCCTGGAAAGAAACTGGTTTCATTCTGAAAATAAAAGTTCATTGCCAATAATGGTGCCCCTTTGAAAATAGTCCTAGCAATAGGGAGCATATCCACAACTGCCCAATTATGGGCAACAAAGTTGCCACCACCACTTCCTTCTTAGTTCACTTGACATAGGAGCCAACTCATAGGGGCCAAGGGGTCCTCAGGCCCCCCAAATAAAATGTTTGGGACTCCCAAAGTTGATGGCATTGCCATTCAAATAGTGTCTGTGCATCACGTCATGCAATTGAATATGCAGGGCAGAGCTTACTTGGGTCCCCCTAATATTTTATTCAAGTTGGCTCCTCTCTCACCTGAGGCACATGCAGGGAAGAATAACCTAATCAAGAGAAGGGTTTTCAAATGTGTATCAAGTAACGACACGCACCCTTGTAGACAACAGGATGTAGAATGAATTTAGACTGAAAGCAGCACATTGAGGACAAGCATAAACATAGTCCCTGTCCCTGGACTCGTGATTTAAAAAGGATGAGGAGGGGAAAGGTTTCATAATAAAACATATAAGCATGCAGCTCCAACTTTCAACATAAAGCGATACCGTCCAGGCACAGTGTTGCCATTTCATTTGCTGTTGCTATTAGTTGGGCATTTTGCTAATTAGGAGGGATACAAACCAATAAAAGGCCTGCCTAATTCTGTCCTCCATCCAGGGCTGTCTTTACCTGGGGGTGCAAGGGGTGCAAGGCACCCTGGCGCCAAATTCTGGGGGTGCCAGGTGGGCGACCAGGGCTTGCCGCTGAAGCTGCCCAGGCGCCTCCCTGCTGAAGAGCAGCGCTATGGCTGGGAATGGGCTTGGTCAAGGGCGCTAGCGGTGGCAGCAGCTCTCCGAAGTCCCAGCTGTGGGCAGGGGGTGGGGCGAAGGCAAGGCAAGGCTCATTTTCTTCACCTAGGCTGACTTCCCGGGCTGCTGGAGCAGCCTGCCAAGGCTGCTACCTTTCCTGCGCACTCCTCGGGCCCTGATCTCCCTCTGAGAAGCCCCTGCTGCCCCCGAAAGCGGAGCTTGTGGGACAATGGCAATGGTGCCAGCCCTGTTTTGCCCACGCGTGGCGCCGGGAGGAGCAGTGCAGCGCCGCCCTGGGTGCTCGGCAGGTTGGCCTCCCCTTTGCCCCCAGGCTCCCCTGCGTGAAGGCAGCATCTACCCCCCTCACCCCACAACCCCAGTCTCCCCTGCCTGAATGTAGGGGTCCCCCTTCCTCAGCCACACACCTGTCTCCCCTGCGTGAAGGCAGCACCTCCCTTCCTCAGCCACATACCCCCTGTCTTCCCTTCGTGAAAGTAGCATTTATTACTACTCGGGAGGCGGTGGTGGCGGCAGCAGCAAGATGGTGGCGCTGGGTGGATCTTTGCACCCTGGCGCTGCATATGCTAAAGACAGCCCTGCCTCCATCATGGGACATGCAGCAATCATACTCAAGCAGTCTCCAGCAATGATTTTCCATACACATATCCAGGCCAAGTTGTGGAAGTTGTATATAAAATAAAGTTTATTATAAAGTTGTATATAAAATAAATGTTTTTTTTAATAGACAGTCAACTGGCACATCTATTTTTTTAAATGGAAAGTTTCCTTGTTCTAGTGCAATGGAAGAAGGCTAAGAGATTCCTTGAGAGACAAGCACACCAGCAAGTGCCTTTGTGGCACCTGAAACACTAATACACACTATTGTGGCATAAGGGACCATGGTCAGCTGACACAGACCAGACCGGACTAGTTACCTATTTAGCTTAATATTACCTCCTTTGACGGGCAGCCCAACTCTAGCTTCCTGGCCAAAGCAGAGTAAATGGCAGCCTGCCTCCCACTTGCATTAGTACCAATACTTTCAAAAGGATTGCCCAGAGTCATTCATGGGAAGAGAGAGGGTTAGGAATGTCTCCTGCCTGAAACCTAAGACCCAACCCACTCCCAGACAATGCTGAGCAAGATGGCTCAATGGCCCAACTTTCAGAACCTCCTATGTTCCTATGTGTGATGAAGTGGGCTCTGGCCAAGGTGCATTTATTAGGCAACAATACATGCCTTAAATCTTTAATGTGCCATAAGGACATGTCTGTGTATTTGTTTTTTTGTTTTGCTACAACAAACCTAGCTATTCCTCTGAAATTTATCCTTTAGAATCATAGAACTGTAGAGTTGGAAGGATCATGTAGTCCATTCCTCTGCAATGTAGGGATCCTGACCACAGCTGTCCCTGGGTGGCCTCAAACCATCAACCTTCTGGTTAACAGCCAGACGCACTGATCCAATGCGCCACAGATATATTTAATTGTTTTCCCCAGTGCATGGTACATACCTGTATATTTGATTACATTGCAAACATTGCTACTACCCTCATACAGTATCATTAGCTATTAACTGGGGCGGGCAACCAGCACAGATAGGGCACAATCTTGTCAGCTGAGATGGAGCCAAAGGGGAACCTGGAGTGTGGTGGTTAGAAAATGGCAGCATTTAGTGATGATTGCCTTCACCGGCCCCAAGCAGGCACTTTACAGGTGTATGTTTCCCAGCCCCCACCCATCAGCTCTGGCTCCACCTACTGTTGGCCTCCCAGCTACCTGCCATACTAGTCTCAACGGCCACCAGCCCCCCACTGCCACATACCAACCATGTCCAAAGGTCATGGGTTGTTAGCTACTTCTGCCACCACAAAGTGGAATGTATAGCACTTCTGGGCATCTCATCATGGGAAGAAGGCACTCAGATGTGACAGAACAGACAGAATGAAGAGACTTCTTTTTCCCTAAAAAAGTTTGAAGAACTCCTTTAGGTCTAGTGTGGTGGAGTGTCCAGAACAAATGTGAGGGGTGTCTCTTGAAGCCAGCATGATGAAAAGAACTCGCTGACGAGAGCCTCTCGAGAAGGAGAGTTGGAAATGCCAGGAGCCAATGTGAATGGAATATGGCTCTTAGCTCATCTTCTTGGCCACAGTGGCATAGGTGCGTTCAATCTCCTCATCAGCCGGGCAGGTGTGACTGAACTCATCGCGGGCGTAGGCGTTGTGGAGATAGCGCCAAACTGCTGTCATCTCCAAGGGGATCTCAAAGTTGCGGTACTTTTTTGCAGCGATCTGAGGGGAAGGGATGGATGTAGAGAAATAATAATAATTGGAGACTGATTTCCTCATAAGCACAAAATGTTGCTCAGGAGAGAGAAAAGTTGGGGCAATTAATTGGTGATTAAAGCTGGTGCCAGGTTTGGCATAATCTCTGGGCAGGATTATCCAGCACCCCACCTTAGCAAGCTTCCTTGGTGGTAGAATTCCAGTGGGAAATGTGCAGCTGTCTGCCCCTGGTTGGTTCCAAGAGGCAGCCATTTTAAATTGCCTACAGTAGCCCAGAGTGCAGAACACTGGGCGCTCCAAGGCATCATGGGAAATTTTAAATGGCAGTCTCCCAGAACCCACTGCAGAGAGGGGCTCGTGGCAGCCATCAGCACTGGTGGGCCCTGATGGAGTGTGTGGGCCTGGTCAGCTGCATGTCGATGCCAGATGTAGTTAAGGTAGAGAGCATGACCTTGACAGAAGTTGACAACAGTCTCTCTGTGCTTTAGCTTACATAGAGGAACACAGGAAGATGCTTTAAACTGAGTCAGACCATTGGTTTATCTAGTTCAATACTGCCTGCACTAACTAGCAGTGGCACCCCAGGGATTCAGAGGGAGGACATTCCTAGTCCTTCCTGGAGATGCTCGGGACTGAACCTGGGACATTCTGCATGGAAAGCAGATGCTCTGCCAATGAGCTAAGGCCCTTCCCAGCCCTTGTTTGTTGTATGGCAGCATTTGGGAAATTCTGATCCTGTGGTCTAGTGACAAATATTTAGCCCATCTCAAGTCAAGGCTGCAATCAAGCAACATCTTGGATGGAAAACAAGCTGCAGTGGAACAGAAACAGTGCTGTAAGTGACAGATGTGGTGTATAAGAGTGTTGAACTCTGACCTGGGAGACCAGGGTTTGAATCTCCACTTAGCCGTGAAGCTCACTGGGTGACCTTGGGCCAGTCACTGTCTAGCCCACTGACCTCGTGGAGTTGTTGTGAGGATGCAATGCAGATTGGTGAACCAAGTACACCACCCTGAGCTCCTTGGAGGAAAAGGTGGTATATAAATTTAATAACTAAAATAAAATACAATAATAATAAACATGGGGCAGATCGGGAAATGCCTTCTTGCATCCCTACCCATAAGCAGCCGCTTGGAGAACTGAGCCTTAATCTCTGGAACAGACATCATCAGCTTAGTATACTGGGAAATGTACTCACCTTGATTATGTGCAGTTTGGGAAGCAGGTTGCAATCAGCTAATGTCATCCAATTCCCATCTAGGAACTTTCTCTTGGAGACCAGCACATCTTCTGCACAATCTTGGTCAATTTCCTCTGGGAGTGGAGTGCTTAAATAATCATCCAGGCGCTTGAATTCTCTCAACAAAGCCTTTTCCATATCTGAATCATAAGAACCAGCCATGAATTTAAGTGTTTGTCCAATTTAAACAGTTTTAGTCCATCATTTCGCTTTTGCTTTCTAACCAATTTTATCTATTGATTGATGGACTGCCCTGAAATATGTCAACACTGTTATATTTTAAGGGCTTTGCATATGGGCAAGATAATGGCTACATTTGGCTGCCAAGCTATACCATAGATCAGCATGGCATGAACAAGCCTAGGAAAGCCTTGGGCTTGCACAAACACCTTTCCTTCTGCCCACCCCTGGCACAGCCAGGAGGAGAATGGGGATGCTTGCTGCTTCCAGTTTTGCTTAACCATCAGGGCTGGTCCAGCCATTAGATGGGGTGTGGCTCCCACCGCAGGTGGTGGAAGCCCTCCAGGTGGCAACCCTTTTATTGCTTCCATCAGTGGCAGAGAAGTGGTGCCTGCCTCAGCACTGATGTTGGCTGACACCTTGCCAATTTCAGGCAAGATATTGCCAAAATCAGATAAGATCTCACTGAGATCTCACCCCAAATCAGTGCTGATGCTAGTGCCACTTCTCTGCCATCAGTGGAGGTGGCAGGGCAGGTGGTGCAGGCAATTTGGTGATTAAAACCAATTAAAAATTAGAACCAATTAAAAATTAATCTGGATTTTAGTGCAAATTTATTCTTGTAAACACATTTTTTTGCCCACAGTGTTCACTCATGTACAGACTTCTGTAATGCACTTTTGAATATGATTCTCACTAATATATTTGTTTTTAATGCCCTAATATGTGCATTTTTGTAAACATTGTTTGGTTGGCATCACAAAATTTGGATAAGTGCACATGGCAAAGGACAGCGGTATTTTAGTTCGTGTATCGTTTTGGGAAGGAGAAATTCAATTAAATAAATTTAAATACTTAGCTAACTGACCAATTGCATCACAGATAACTCGGTTCTGTCCCCGCTAACATGAAGCCTGCCCCCCTAAAATAAATGCCATGACTCCCAGATTATCGAGTCCCCTCTTATGAATATGATAATACAATTAGCATCACTCCTATGTATTGTCCTTGCTTATTTCATTCTAGATATTTCCCAAAGGAAATAAATTTAATAATCTTACTTTTGTTTGCTTCCTTGTGGGGGTTCTTGATGTACGCAGAGAACTTGGCAAAAATGTTCCTGCCAACAGCCATAGAATCCTGGTTTTGTGGGGTGAGCCGGGGGTATCTTAATTAGAAGTACAGAGTTAATTTAGATGTGCAGGAAAATAACTCAGAACTCTCATGCTTCCATTGAACCAGCCACTTGCTTATCTTATTGTCTCGAACCCCATCTCATAAGAGCTTGAAAGAACAAGAGACACAATTCTGGACAACATAACAAGGTATTCTAGAGACATGGCATACAACTGAGCACAACACAAGGTCTCTGAAACCTCAGTAGGGTAAAAAGGGGCAGAGTCTGGTAGAGTAGGGGTAGAGGCTAGTGGTACCCAGCAGAAAAAGGAGGTGGAACCTGGCAGGTTATAGAAAATACATGGTAGCTGAGTAAACAGTGTTATCTCTCAAGCTAAGCAGAAAACAACCTGCCCCCCTGATTCTGGCTTCTCCCCACTAAGATTTTACACCTCATTCTGAAGACTCTAAGAGGCACGCTAAACCCTGAAGCTTCATGTCAACTGTTGAGATGGTACAGAGAAATCCTGTATCTAAGTGGAAGTGTTGTCTTCAGTTTTGCAGGGAGGGTAAGTCCTGGACAAGATGCCTTCAGCCACCGCTGTCTGGGCATCCGCCTCCCCATTGCTTTTGCCACTGTGTGCTGGCTTGTGTTGTCAAAATGACATAAGAAAAAGCCCTGCTGCTGCACCAGGCCGGCCAGTGGGCCATCTAGTTCTGCATCCTGTTTTTGCAGTGGTCATAGGAAACCCGCAAGGGACCCATTGGGCCCAATTTGCATCACTACTGAAAAGGATGCTCCTCTTCCACCTCCTCCTCCTCCTCCTCCTCCTCCTCCTCTACTACTAGCTTTGCTAGTAGGCAACAAAACTTGATCAGGCAGGGCTGGCAATTTGCTGAGCATTCAGCCTCTGCACAGCTTTAAAGCCCTGCTGGTGCTGGTTTGTGGGAAGAGAAAAGCTTGTAGGTACCAGCAATGCAACTTACAACCAGCAGAGGGCACTGCTGTAATACTTTGCATTTCCTTCGAGCCCTTGGCACTGACCTTTTAGGCTGTGGACACGCCATATATTTAAAGCACATCGTTTCCCCCAAAGAATCCTGGAGACGGCAGTTTGTCCCTCACTGAGTTATAATTCCCAGCACCCTTAATAAACAACAGTGCCCAGGATCCTTTAGGGAGTATCACGTGGTTTAAACATGCTTTAAATATATGGTATGCCTTAGTGTCTTAAGCTGAAATTTTGACACCAAAGTGTCTTTTGGGCTTTCTTCTTTTTTTTACAACAAAGGAATGTGGAACATGAAAACAGCATAGTTCTCTGGGCATAATCTATACTCTCGTGTGACACCTGAAAGACTAGATTCAGAATGGCATACACTTTCTTTCTCCCCAAGAAGTTAAGAACCATTGCAGCCTAGTGGTTAGAGCTGGGATACAGTACTTGTGGCCCTCTGGGTGTCATTGGACTCCGGCTCCCATCAGCCCTGGCCAGCAAAGCATCTGCGTTTCTCTTGCGCTTGCGACTGATTGCAAGGGAGACCCTTTGCAGAGCATTAGTCCTTTAAAGTGCCTCCTGTTTACTGCAGCTGTGGCCAGAGAATTGAGAGAGCACGTGCCAACTATGACTGCATCTTGGCTATGCTCCTATCCTTAGCTCTCTTGTTTCCCTTGGCTTGGCTATGGATGTATAGTCCTTTAAAGAGCAAAGAGACCCCATAAGGGAGTGGGGGTGGAAATAAATTCTTGAACATCCCTGCCATTGCATCCCTACAACTGAATACTGGGGCATGCATGTAGTCTTCCCATCTGCAACCTTCTTTGTGCCTCTTCCACTTTCTTTGGGCTCTCTGTGTCCTTCTATCTCCTCCTCAACGCCCCCCTCCTCTTCCCTGCAGTGATAGAGAACTTCCCTTTATTGTTTTTTAATCTCTCCAGCCAATCCACTTCCTCCCCGATCCTGGTGGGGAAACAGATGGGTTTTACAAGCAGTCCCTGTCTCTCAACGGGAGGCCAAAATCACGGCCACTCCACCCCCTGCAAGAGGTCGTTGCTTAGTTGCATATGTTCATTTCACATTCTGAAAGACACAGCTATCACGTTGGTGAGCATCCTAGCGGAGCTAAAATTGTGTCGCTCTGGATTCTGATGCTGTCGCCTTCTGTACAGGGGTTGGGAATTTTTGGGATGGGAAACCTGTGCACTCCAACTCCCATCAGCCCCAGCCAGCATGGCCAAGGATCAAGGATGGTGGAACTCACTAGTCCAAAGGCAAAGGACAAAATGATGCCCCCTCTGCATTCCTTGTAGAGAATCTAACTAGACTGGCAATTGATTCTTATTACTTCAGTCCTGATGACAGGCCAGAATCCTCTCAGTACACCTGAAGGCATCAAATCAGCTTGTGGAGGGGGGGGGGCATAACAGGCTAAGAAGCATGCACCCGTCTGCCCCCTCATCAGACGAGAATGGCCAGTGGATTTGGAGGGAACAAACAGAGAGCAGCTGCCACTGCTCACCAGTGTCTGCTGCTTGAGGCAGTAGCCTCATTGTGCCTTGTGGTAGGGCAGGCCCTGTCTTGAGTCAAAAATTCCTTGCCACGGTGGAGGCAAAAACCAGAAACAAAAACAACAGGAAAAGGGGGGGGGGCACTTCCAGACCGTTGCTAATTTTTAGTGGGATTCAACCACATACCAGCAAAATCAAGCTGTGTAACTGGGAGACCTTTCACACAAAAAACAGTTCTCTAAAAGATCAGACTTTCTGCAGTAAGGAAAGGAATGGGGAAATGCACTGGAAAGTGTAGGACAACACTTACTCTGATGCAACATCATCTGACCTCCCTACAAACAAAGCAAGGTGGATGCTCATTAAGTAGCCAACATTGGCTAATCTCTGTGCATACATATTGGGGTGAATGCTCCATAAACAGGGTGTTTGGAAGCACTCAGAAATGAATTTTTGGTTTCACCTGGGGAGCTGGATTTCCTAAATAAAAAAATTCCAAGTAGACTGACATTACGTGTTGGGCTAGCAAGGCCTGCCTGTGTGGTTGCTTCCGCACCCTTATATCTTTCTCGAAACACAAATGTTTATGATGGCACAACCATTTCCCAGTGGCCTAAAGAAAATAGATGCTGTAAGGGCTGCCATGGGCTTCCTACGGTACATGGGAGGAGCCTGATATAATAGTGCCTTATTCTCCTTTCCCCAACAATAGAATGTTGAGATATTCTTTGGACGAAGGAGTGCTTTTATATGGTGTGTTATAAATAAATCTATTTATACCTCTACTGTTTATAAAAAGGGTAGAGCATGCAGCACAAGCCGTGTTTATTTCCAAGGTCTGATTGATGCAAGTTCCTGATTCTAGTCACATCCACACCATACACTGAAAGCACTGTTATACCACTTTACCATCCATGCAAACTGTAGCTTATTAACAGCACCCGTAACACAGTACAGTTCCCAGGATTCCCCACATCTATTAAAGTGGGAGAATAGTGTTTTAAATGCATGGTGCAGCTGTGACCAGCCTTTTTTTATCTGTTCCTCACTGCCAGCATCCCACAGCCCCTCATCTAAAGGTAATAAGGCTCCTGTCCCTTTAACCATGGCAGCACAGGTAAAACCTCAACAGATGCAGCTTTCTCCCTCAGCGACAGCACCATGATAGGGAATACTTTATTCAATGCCTTTCTATGTGCTTCACAGCTGTTAAAGACACTTGAAGCCCTGCCAAAGGTGGTGGTTGCAAAACCTATCCTCCTGGTTCATTTAGGGAGCATTGCACATTCGGTCAGAGTGCACATTTAGGGAGCATTGCACATTCGGTCAGAGTGAAAGGGACAGTCAAACAGATAAAATAACCCAATGGATAAGACTACAGCTTGAATTGCCCTGCTTGGTTTGAATTGACAGGATGCAGCTTTTACAAGTGATCGATTAGAGGAAGGCAGTTTCTCTACATTGTGCATGGAAAATGCAACAGGATTCTGCCTCAGCACCTGGCATTGCACATGAAGAAGAGAGTGCCTCTGTACATGCATCAAGTGCTTTTTCTGCACAACCGAAATAACATCTGAAATCAGGGCAAAGGGGCTAACGTTTTCAGAGGGATATGTAGCTAGGAGGAAATGAAAGGAGCCTAAGATGTTAAATATTGAGGTACTTGGGTGGTGGAAGAGTCTGCTCCAGAAAGTCTTCAATCTTCAGGAAGTCTGTTTTCAGCTCCTTGTTGAACACCAAGAACGGAGGCTTGGTCCCAGGGGCCAGGTCCTTTAGCTCTTCAGGTTTCCTAAACAATGGGGGTCAACAGAAGAAGGAAAGGAAAAGGAAAAGAGTCTCCTTCTGCCTATATTGGAGGTATTCTGCCTATATTGGTGCCTAAATGGAGGCTCCATTTAGATATAATGGCTAGCAGCCACTCCTCTAAGTTTCTTTTAAAGACTGTGCATCTATCTTCACATGGCTATCACTGCAACAATGGCCCTGCATCCCCAAAATTAACTGTGGATTGCAGGGAACCTCAGGCCTGAGGGCCAAATGCACCCCTCCAGGCCATTCTATCTGGCCTTTGGGATTATCCCCAGGCCACACCCACTTCCCAGGTTGACACCCCACCAAAACAGCTTTGCATCATCCTTGAGTGTTTTTGCCTGACTGGAATAGGTGTTTGCCTCTATGACAGACAGTGTGTGTGTGTGTGTGTGTGTGTGTGTAGATAGATGCACAGACTTTAAAAGAAGTTTCATCTAGAAAGATGCAGACCTTACGGCTACAATACAAAAATTTTGTTTTTTCCTTTCTTCCCCCAGCCACCCACCTCTCTGCTTTGTTTAACCAGTTCTGCCTGATTAACAATTCTCGAGAACTCAGAGGCTTGTTCACTATTATGTGATTATATATATATATATATATATATATATATATATATATAATGTTCCTAATAAAGATGCTGCCAAACTGCAGGTCTTGGAATTTCTCTAATCTTTTGTGAAGCATGAAGGATGCAGAGGTCCTCTTACCTGGTCATATCAACTGTTGTCACGTTGAACCGGACTCCTTTGAGCCACAAGACCATGAAGAGGCTTTGGCAGAAGGGGCAGTTCCCAATGTTCTCTCCATCTAAGCCAGCCTGCAGTTAGAGGCAGAATGGGAAGCACTCAATGGCCATCCCTCTATGAGAGGAGCTTCACAACACACACACACACACACAAACCGACAAGGAAAGATTCTGGCAGTTCTAAACAGCTAATTTTCTGCATTATATGGTGCACATGCAACAGAGAAGTCTCAGATCATGCTGGCAGCTGCTTTGTGGAAAATGGTGGTTAAAAATGCTTTATTTATTTAGTGTTGGGCGTTCACAGAACTTAAAATTTTAGAGCTGAATGGGGCCTTAGAGGCAGGGTCCCCCCCAGCTGGAACTTGCTGGAACTCAGTTCCGGCACCTCTTAAGTGGGCACCATTGCCATTACAGTGGTGCCTCGCAAGACGAAAGGAAGAATCCGTTCCGTGAGTCTCTTCGTCTAGCGGTTTTTTCGTCTTGCGAAGCAACTCTATTAGCGGATTAGCGCTATTAGCGGTTTAGTGGCTATTAAAGGCTTAAGGGATTAGCAGATTAGCTGCTAAAAGGCTATTAGCAGCTTAGTGCCTTAGAAAAAGGGGGTGGGGAGCGGGGAGCAGGGAAAAATTGCAAGAATCGCAAGACATTTTCGTCTTGCGAAGCAAGCCCATAGAGAAATTCGTCCTGCGGAGCGCATTGAAAAACGGAAAACCCTTTCGTCTAGCGGGTTTTCCGTCTTGCGAGGCATTCGTCTTGCGGGGCACCACTGTATAAGAGAACAAGGGAGGCGTTTATGGTGAGTTCTGGCATCTCTTTTTCCAGAAAAATAGCACTGCTTAGAGGTAATCAAATCTACACACCCCATTTAATGCAGGATTTGAAGTACAAGATACAACTACAGCATCCCTGGAAGGTGACTGCTTTCTCTTTGCTCAAATAGCCCCAGGGATGGAGAGTTCACCTCCTCTCACTTTACATCCATCATAGTAATGCCATAAAGAAGGTCAGTGTCGGTATCCCAGTATTTTGGAGAAAGGGATGAGAGAGGTGCTGGACACAGGAGAGGTGATATTTAAATGTCAGTAGTTTTTTACCACTACATTAGCTCCAGAGGAAACCTGAGGCAGTGATTAAGGGTGCAATGTCAGTATTTCTGGGTGGGATTCATTCACATACCAGCAAATACAGGTTGCATAGTTACAGCTGATGGAGAGATCTTCTGCAACAAACACACTTCCCTGCAACATTGGACTTTTTGCAATAAGGAAAGTGATGGAGAAAATGCATTGGAAAGTGTGGGATAACACTTGTTTTGATGCAACATCATCTAACCTGTTTGTTATTATGGTATGTATATTGTAAGCTGCCCAGTGATCCTCAGATGAAGGGCAGTATAGAAATTTAATAAATAAAATACATTTAAAGTAGAGTGGTACCTCAGGTTACATATGCTTCAGGTTACAGACTCCGCTAAGCCAGAAATAGTACCTTGGGTTAAGAACTTTGCTTCAGGATGAAAACAGAAATTGTGGGGTGGCGGCACGGCAGCAGCAGGAGACCCCATTAGCTAAAGTGGTGCTTCAGGTTAAGAACAGTTTCAGGTTAAGAATGGACCTCCGGAATGAATTAAGTACATAACCAGAGGTACCACTGTACATTTAAAACACCTGACCTTCCTCAAAAAAATCCTGGCAGCTATAGTCTGCTAAGTGTTCTGTCAACTATAGCTCTGTGAGGAGTAAGCTGCAGTTCCCAGGATTCGGGGGGGTGGGGTGGGGAGAGTCATGTGCTTTAAAAGTACTTTACATGTATGTATGTTGTATATGCAACCACTATCTAATGCTCCTGCAAACAAATCAAGATGAATGCACCCTCAACTAGAATTAAATTTTCACATAATATGTACATGTATGGGCATCTACTCAGATGTCAGTCCAGTTCTGTGGGTCTTATTTCCATGTAAAGGTAAAAGTAAAGGGACCCCTGACCGTTAGGTCCAGTCGTGGCCGATTCTGGGGTTGCGGCGCTCATCTTTCTTTACTGGCCGAGGGAGCTGGCGTACAGCTTCTGGGTCATGTGGCCAGCATGACTAAGCCCCTTCTGGCAAACCAGAGCAGTGCACGGAAACACCGTTTACCTTCCCGCCAGAGCGGTACCTATTTATCTACTTGTACTTTGAGGTGTTTTCGAACTGCTAGGTTGGCAGGAGCAGGGACCGAGTAACGGGAGCTCACCCTGTTGCGGTGATTCGAACCACCGACCTTCTGATCGACAAGCCCTAGACTCTATGGTTTAACCTACAGTGGCATCCACGTCCATGTAAGCATGCATAATATTACTATGTTGGAGCGAGGGAACAGATGAAGGCAGGAATTGAGTGTGTGAGGGAGAGAAAGACGGGTTCCAGATGCAAATAGGACAGGTGGCTCCTGCAATTTTAATGGATGTATGGAAGAATGAACTCTTGGACGCTGTAGCTTGTTATGCAAGCTGCAGCTACTGAAATGCACTCCTCTACACAACTAAAGTATAGCAGCCTAGCTCTCTTTCTCCAGCTACCTGAGAAACAGAGTCATTGCTGGGACATGGTACTCATTCCTATGCAGCTACTCAGATGAAAGTTCCACTGAGGCTTACTCCAATGCAAACTTGCACAGAACTGTAGCCTAGACTCCGATTCTTGAGCAAGTTACCAGTCGCCAAATCTCATACCACTTTGAAATGGGTTTTGGGAGCTGTTTTGTTGCAGCAGCAAATTACGCCTTTAGCTTTGCAGGACTCCACACCATACATTTAAAACATGTGACTTCTCCCAAAGCATCCTGGGAACTGTTGTTTGTTAAGGGTGCTGGGAATTGCAGCTCTGTGAGGGGCAGTGCCCGTAACTGTTTCTGGGATTCTTTGAGGGAAGCCATGTGCTTTGGACGTGTGTTGGGTGTATTTTAAATGCATGGTGTGGATCTGCCCTTATCCTGCCACCAGCTGCCATGCCCCTTGCCCCCCACCCCAGGCGCAACAGACAGCAGTCACTACTGAGTACCTCTCATGAACAGATCACCAGGCTAAGCCCACCCCATCTCAAACCCTGGGAGGTGCCCCTTAGCTGGAAGCTGGCATTATTTATTTTCTTTCTCTTGCTTTCAAATTAAACCGTACATTGCTTCCGTTTCCTTAGGTGGGAGCTGTATCAGGGGTGAAAGCAATACTGAAAGCCCTTGGTGTTCTTTGCCAGTCTATTGTGGCAAAACATTATCTTCTTGGCCTGTGGCTGTCAGGGCCTCGGGAAGTGAGATAAAGGAAAATACACAGAACTCTTGGTTGGGAAACCTGGAAGGAGAATGACAGTGTTTTGGTGTTGTAGTCCAACAGGAAGGGTGTCTGCACACTGGCCAGGGAAAACCTCAAGAGGGAAGGTGTGGAGGAAATAATACACTAAAGTTTTCCATAACAATAATCCCCATCCTTTTATTTCTGTTTCTTTTCATTAGTGAAGCTAAGGAGCCTATTCATCTTTTCCAGAGATCAAATCTGTGTTTTCCCCACAACAACACCCTCTTTGAACTCTTGAGATTTGATGTGGAAATAACTTCGCACAATCATGTTAGCCTGCTTTAGTTTGAAACCACTCTCCCGTACAACACTAAGGTATAGAAACTTACCGTATTTTTCGTTCTATAGGACGCACATTTTCCCCTCCAAAAATTAAGGGGAAATGTGTGTGCGTCCTATAGAGCGAATGCAGGCTGTGCCGCTAAGCTCAAAGCCAGAACAGGAAGACGGAGCACTGCGGAGCGCTCCGTCTCGCTGTTCTAGCTTGGGGATGGCTGCGCGCAAAGCCTCTCCAGGGCAGCACGGTCCCTTCCGCTGTTCTGCAGAAGCTAGCAAGGCTGTTCCCAAGCCAGAACAGCGAGACGGAGGGCTCCGTCTTGCTGCTGTAGCTTGGGGATGGCTGCGCGCACAGCCTCTCCAGGGCAGCGGGGTGCCTTCACCCCGCTGTTCTGCAGAAGCTAGCAAGGCTGTTCCCAAGCCAGAACAGCGAGACGGAGGGCTCCGTCTTGCCGCTGTAGCCTGGGGATGGCTGCGCGCACAGCCTCTCCAGGGCAGCGGGGTGCCTTCACCCCGCTGTGCCGCAGAAGCTAGCAAGGCTGTTCCCAAGCCAGAACAGCGAGACGGAGGGCTCCGTCTCGCTGTTCTAGCTTGGGGATGGCTGTGCGCAAAGCCTCTGCAGGGCAGCGGGGCGCTGCGCTCCAAAGGCTTCAGGGATCTTTGAGGCTGGCGGTGGGGGAAACCGCCAGCCCCACAAGCTCTGGTGAATGTACCTTGAACGCACCTTGTTTTAGAGGGGGAGAACAAGAATTTTTTTTCCCCCTGTTCTCCCCCTCCTATGGTCCGGTGCGTCCAATGGAGCGAAAAATACGGTATTTTCAGAAAATGAAGAAAAAGAAAAGAAACAGTCACCTGGCAACTTCCCACTTTCCCAACATAGGCTCACGTTACACTGAACAGAGGGACAAGTTGTCCCTACATGTGGACAAGTGTTTGTGTGAAAGTACTTGAATGTTACATGTACAGGAGCACCCAGCTCAACCACTACGTTCACAGGTGCACAAAATGTACACTTATTAAATATGATATTGAACACCGCTTATGTCAGGTCTAGACTGGTTTTAGTATTGTGGGGTGTACTTTGTTTTTCTACTAGAACCCAGAGATCCACCAACCAAGGGCATTGTTAAGAGAATAGACCATGAAACCCAACCTTTGGTACCTTAATTATGATTTGTTAAGATAAGTGAAAATGTAGTGCTTCAGAGGTGCTGTCAGCAATCTTTACAACACTCCTGCAAGGTAGACCAGTAATACTATATCAATTTACTGATGGGTTGCTCTCCAGCAACCAATGTTGCCTGCAACTGGCTCTTAGGGGCAAAGAAATTGCACACCCCTTGTATACTGAGCTTGACGGATCACGGACCCTGCATAAGGAGCAGCCCTACGCTGAAAATCTGAGTTTACCTATTCAATATCCCATCTTCCTTCTTTCATGGAACTCAAGCACACTTTTTGCTCCTAGGAAGTCTCCTCTGCAAGCACTGACTATACCAAGACCTATTTAGTTTCAGTAAAACATGTCAATTTCAGTTCTCTCTGTTTCTCATTTTTCAAAACTTAAATTTAGTTCTCCACATTTTGCAGAAATTTGCGATTAAAAAAAAATTGTGATAATGTGGCAGCATTTCTCCTAATACACACTTTTTAATATGCAGTTTTGACTAAATACACATCTTTGCAAGCAATTTCCCCTAATACAATGCATTTTTATTTGTTATTTACACTAATATATTAATTTTATGTACACTTTCCTCTAATACTTTTAAATTTTTAAAGAAAAAATTATTGTAAACATGGTCCGGTTTTGAAGAATAGCTGCGTTTAGGTTCACGTGTTGTTTCAGATTTGATGGATTCGCGTTTAAATGCAAAGTGAATTGCCTGATGAGAGTTATAGTCCAGCAACAACTGCACTGAACTCTTCTATCAATCTTTCAGTTATAATTCTCAACAACCCTTCACAAACAACAGTGCCCGGAAGTATGTGAGGGAAGAATGGGCTTCGAATGTGCTTTAAAAGTACAGTTTGCACAAAGCCTTAGCAAGAGAGGCTGAAAGATATAGCTTTAAAAGAACAACAACAACAACGAAATAAATACTGCAGCCATTTTTTGGGCACTGCACAGTTCTTATCTGTATCCTGTAAAAACATTCACATTTACTATGGGACAGATCTCTGTGACAGGGCTGATAAGTTAAGGGTGAACGCCAGGCACAACAACTTCCTGAGAGGAGCACCGCCTCTCCCCGCACTTGTCCCCAAACTAACTAAGCTTCTGAAAACACCGAAAGCCAAGCAAACAATATGGAATCTGTGGCGTGAATCTCTGTTGGAGGCAGAGACTTGCTGCACATGCAACATACATTTAAAGCACAGACACCAAAGAATCCTGGGAACTGTAGTTTATCCCTTACAGAGCTACAACCCAGCACCCTGAACAAACTACAGTTCCCAGGATTCTTTAGGAGGCAAAACGGCTTTTAATGTATGGCGTATACTCAGTCCCTGGCTCCCGTGGGCACACTGTGTACACATCAGTACACTAAATCTTCAGTGTTGTGAAATCCAAGCAAGTTCAAACTTTTGGGTCTGGGAACTGGTCACACCCAAGCATGCAACCAAAACTTCTATTTATAAGCACAAAGAAGTGCACAAACACATAGGAATATAGCACATTAATGCAGTGGCACAGTTAAGCTAATCTTAAACTTTGGACTAAGTGGGTGGTACTCAACTAAGTTGCTGAGAGTTGTTAAGGGATCTACTGTTCCCCGCACAGATCTACAGTTTTCAGAGTTCCCTGGAAGAGGGATGATTGTTAAACCTCTCAAGGAATTGTAGCTCCATGATGGGGACAGAGGTCTCCGAACACTCTCAGTGCCTTTAACAAACTACAGTTCCCAGGATTCTTTGGGAGAAGCTGTGAATGTTGAAACCACTTTAAATGGACAGATGGAGCCCAAATTTGCTCCATTAACTTCAACAGGTCTTCTGCGAGGCACATACCTCCACATGTGGTGGGAGTGCCCCAAAATCCAACAATTCTGGACAACAACCATACGAGAAGTAAGTAAAATAACTAAGCAAGTATTAGAAATCACCCCAGAATTGGCCTTACTAAACATCTGCCAAGACAATAATGCCCACTTACACTACAAAGAACTCATAACCCACCTAATTTCAGCAGCCAGAAGCATCATAACTAGACACTGGAGAGACCTGTCAGGAGTAAGCATGGACCAATGGTACCAAATAGTATGGGAAACAGCCTTACTAGAAAAATTAACCAATAAACTGAAACTGACACAGGGACAAATAGAAGAAGACACCTTCACCCCGGTACGGCTCCCCTTTAGCACATACACAGCCCAACAAGACAACGACAAAAATCCACCAACAGCATCCAAATCAACATGGCTAACCTGATCCAAAACACCCACCCACCCCACTCACACATGAAAACAAAGACCACCACAGCCAACCACAAATGAATAACCACACCCTAGGCCAACCCCAACCTCTCCCACCACCAAAGGAACACAAGTGAACAGCAAAGAACCTGCACAAGCATCACTGATACAAAACCCCACATACAGTAAGTACAATAGAAACATCGCCACCCGACCCCACGCCCACCCATCTCCCCCCTTCCCCTTTTCTTCCTAATGTCTCAACAAATGAAACTGATTTGTAAAAATGTTACATGGGGGGGGGGGAATACAAGAGAGATACATTGCAAACACTTTTGTAAATCAAGAAAATCTTTAACAAACAAACAGGTCTTCTGCGAATAAATTTTAGTTGAATGACTCCTATAAATCTTACAGGATTACTTCGCTTAACTGAGCCAGCCCAACTGCATTTGGGGACCTTCCTATTCACTCTGGGAAGAGGGGAAAGCAGCAGCTGATCTGAGGCTGATGCAAAAATACCCCAGGTCTTTTGTTGCAGGACCCATTACTAAACATATTTTGCTGACCGGCTTCTGCCGCAAAGCTTCACCCTGACAACACCAGTCTATTAGTCCAGCCCTTACCTTGACAAAGAGCTCGATCTCTGGTTCCTTCAGGGGGCTGCGGAGTCGACTTGCCATTGTTCTGCCCGCAAAACACTGCTGGTGAACGGTTATTTCGCTCTGGTTGTTTCTCAACAAATGTTCACAGGGAAGCAGGTAGGAGTTCTGACAGTACGGTGTTTTTCTCCAGGCAGCCGTGAAGATGAGTCCCTCTCCAGGACTGTATGTCACTTGGCTATGAGTTCACCCCCGTCACTTTGCTTCCTTCCTCCAAGCTATTTAAGCCAGGAGCTTTGAGGTGTGCAGACTGACCCCATGGGGTGGGGGGGGATTTCCACAGAGGCCTACCAGGTTCCAGGCGTGAGTCAGCAATGTTGGGCTATCAAAGAGCAACACAGCACCTTCTCCTCTGGTGTATCAAGGAAGCCAGATGTTGCCCTGACTCTCTGAGAAACATCCCAGAATAACTTCTGTTCTTTGAGTGCAACTCCACAGCTACCAGAGTTTCTATTACAGGAAGCAAGCTGGAGATTTTCCTGTAGTGGTTTAAAAGGTCGCTATTTAATATATCACTCCTAGATTTGGGGGGTTTTCTGGGGTGCGTGTGATACCTTCTCTCAAGCACTTCCAGTATACTAAGATACTCTCGTTTTGGGGGGCCCCAGGGGCACATTTAGAAATCTAATAAACTGTCATGGGTACCATGAAATACCCTTCCCACACACTGGCGATGCTCAGACACACAAAGAACTGGGAAAAACAGCCCCTTGACAAAATTCCCCCACAATATATCACACTGCAACACACACCTGCAACCCCACAGACTCCAATGCATACAAATACAACCCCACATACCAACACAAACCCTGGTAAAACACACCTATTACTCCCTCACATCCAGAACCTCACTAACCCCAAAGCATCTGCAACTTCCACATCCCCTGCAGCCCCACATCCCCTTCCTTCGACCCCACACATTATTGCTAGAGCAGGGTGTTCCAACGTGTGGCCCACATGCGGCCCTCATGGCCTTTTTTGGGTGGCCCTCAGCAACATTTTATGCTGCCCCTCACCCCGCGGCTGAGTGTCTGTGCAGGATGGGAGGGATGGGAATGAAGAAAGGAATATTCTGGAAGATCAGATAACTGACTGGCAAGAACCCTGGCATCATTCCACACTGCAACATTTTATTGCAGATCCCATGACCAAACTCAATATGTTTACACTTTATATTTTATTTCATTTAATAAACAAAATGAAAACCAAACCCTAAAACTAAACAAAAAACTATCACTCAGCACAACCGAATCTTTCCCCTTAGTTTGAAGGGAGGAAGTTTTCCACTCTAAACAATTTAACAAAGCCTAGAAACTGGAGAAAAACCATGCTGCCTTTCTTCGGAGCAAGCCACGAGGCAAAACCGGCTGATGTTTGTCCAGTATGTTGTGTTCTGCCGTAAATAGCCGCCTTTCACAGCTCTGTTTAAAGAGCTCCATTGGTGCTCCTCTGTGTCTTGCCTTTTTGTCCTTGCTGACCTCAGTTTTCAAAACCAGCATATTCTGTAGGCAGTGGTGGATGAGACAATCTCTTTGGCTGTGGGGCATTCAACCAAACTCATTGATGTGTTGCTGAGGGATTAACCCAGCCTTCCCCAGGCAAGTGCCCTCCAGATGTTTGGGACTATGGCTCCCACCAGCCTCACTCAGCACAGACTTTGGGGTTCAAGAACCCCACAGCCCCTGCTTTTGTGGGGAGGGTGCAGCTGCCTGGCTTTCTGTTCACCTCACCTTGGCCTACATTTTACCAAGAGATTGTCCAGGCTGCTACTGATCTCTTGGCAAAACTGCTGCTTTAAAGTACAAAGGGGAAGAAGTGTGAATAAAAATGCACGTATTACTTAAAATAGCATTTAAAAATCAATTAGATAGATAAAAAAAGAGAGTTGCTGGTACTTATATCTTGATAACAGTGCTATGGGTAGAAGCCCCAAATGGCTGACATTGGCAGTACCACCATACACCAAAAAAGAAAAGCACTGCTGTTAGGAGAAATGGCTTGCAATAATTTGTGTATTACACAAAATTGCATACAAAGAAAAGCATATAAAAGAGCAAAGCATGCTAAAATGCTGATGAATTCTAATCAGGATTTAAAAAATAAATTACCCACACCCACACTTCCCACAGGGGTCAGCAAACATTTTCAGCAGGGGGCTGGTCCACTGTCCCTCAGACCTTGGGGGGGGGGCGGACTATATTTTTTTTGGGGGGGGGAATGAACGAATTCCTATGCCCCACTAATAGCCTAGATATGCATTTTAAATAAAAGCACACATTCTACTCATGTAAAAACACCAGGCAGGCCTCACAAATAACCCAGATATGCATTTTAAATAAAAGGGCACATTCTACTAATCATAGAATCATAGAATCATAGAGTTGGAAGAGACCACAAGGGCCATCGAGTCCAATGTAAAAGCACACTGATTCCTGGACCATTCGTGGGCTGGATTTAGAAGGCGATTGGGCCAGATCTGGCCCCCGGGCCTTAGTTTGCCTACTCATGGTCTAGGCAGGGCCTCAAACCACAAGGGGCCTCTAAATCCAACCCCCCCCCACTAAATTTCAAGTTTTACATAACTGGTTAAAAAAAGGAAGGAAACAGGGAAACCAGACTCTAAAACAGGTATCATCATTCAGATGTGACAGAAATATGCTTATCAGCTGCACACCATTGTATTGTGTTTATAAATCTGTAAATAAATAATAATCAATAAGAAATACTAATCAAAATGTCACTAAGCCAGGTAGCTGCTCTTGGTTTGGTGTACATTAAAGGCTTTAATATATGCTAAATATGAAATCATAAAGGTACTTTCATTGTGAAAGCATCTCATGTGCAAATACACTTATTGCAAGACACGTTTTAGTTAGATTTCTAGTTTTAAGATGCATCCTCACCTATCTTCCAGGATATATGCAGATATAAATGTTTACTGCAGTGTTTTTATTTTCACTGTCCTTTGTGTTGGAATAATACACATTCTTTTGGGGCTTCTTAAACTTAGGGCAATAATGCCCTCCAGACGTGGTTGGGACTATCAGCTATGGACCAAGATGGCAGGGGTTGATGTAGAGGGCCCCACGTTGACTACCCCTGGCTTAGGGGTAGTTAACCAAAAGAGGTCCAGTAAGTCCAATCAGGAACGTTGGACTTACTGGACCTCTTTTGGTTAACTAGGAAACACACCCGCACTGCCGGCAGTGCTAAGAACCAGCTCATTGTGAATGGACAATAGGAGCATTTGAGTTCCAGCAGCAGAAACAGATGAGAGAGACCACGAAGTCTGGAGCACAGGGGCAGGCAACAGCAGGAAAACTAGGACTGTGTGTATGATGCGATGCCCGGATCTTGGCTGATGAGTTGGCTTCGGATGTTTGGGGTTGTGCTGGGCTTCTTCTGTTTTTCAACTTTGCTGAAGGCAGCTCCCGAGTTTTCAGGTGAGTCTGTGAGATGAGCTAAAACTGAGAGGAGGGAGGCTCTTCTCCAGCATCCGTCCTGCTGCAACTGCTGCCTCCTAACAGGCAGTGACTGTAGAAGGAAGGCAGCCTCCACTAACCTTACACCCAAGATCTTAGAAATCTCTGTTCCATGCAGAGAGGCGGAGGTGGGAAGAAAGGAAGGGGGACAGTGGAAAGGCTGACTCAAAGAGCCTTTTGCTTAGACCGGGGTGGCCAACTCCCAAGAGATTGCGATCTACTCACAGAGTTGAAAACTGGCAGTGATCTACCCCTTTTGGGGGGATTCAGGTCAAAGTTGTTGAGCTTTATTTAGGGAGGAGGAAAGTACCATTTTTGGGGGGTGCAGGGCAACTATGTTGAGCTTTTTGGGGGGAACCAAAGTTGTTGAGCTTCTTTTGGGGGAGCCAGTGATCTACCAGTGATCTACCACAAATGTCCAGTGATCTACCAGTGGATTACAATCTACCTGTTGGACGTGCCTCTCTTAGACTATTGATTGATGACTCCTTGAATCACAGAGTTGCAAGGGACTTCATGGGTCATCTAGACCAGACCCCTGTTGCAGGAAATTACAGATTCCTTGACAGGAGAGCCCACCACCTTCTGAGATATTTTGCTCTACCATCAGGAAGTTTTTCTTCCAGACTTTAAAAAGAAAACTGGGTGACATTTTGCTAGTCCTTATTTGAAGAGCAGCCTTGGAGTATTATTGACATAAATCTAGGAGGGGAATTCTTCAGCTCATTTCCGCATTTTTCAAATGTCTTTGAAAGCACTGTATAGATATGTACATCTTCCTAATTTTAATGCATTCTTCCCTCATCCCTATGCACCCCATAATGGAATTTTTTGCCACATTTGGGGTTTCTAAGTGAATCTAGAACTTAAATTACTTCCAGGACTACACTCTAGGGCTGCCTTAAAGGAAAGAACTCCATGCAAAAAGCAAAAATTACTAAGTACAACAAAGAGTTTAAGGTGCTATAAAGGTAAAGGGACCCCTGACCATTAGGTCCAGTCGTGACTGACTCTGGGGTTGCGGCACTCATCTCGCTTTATTGGCCGAGGGAGCCAGTGTATAGTTCCGGGTCATGTGGCCAGCATGACTAAGCTGCTTCTGGCGAACCAGAGCAGCTCACGGAAACGGCGTTTAACTTCCCGCCAGAGCAGTACCTATTTATCTACTTGCACTTTGATGTGCTTTCAAACTGCTAGGTTGGCAGGAGCAGGGACCGAGCAATGGGAGCTCACCCCCTCATGGGGATTCGAGCTGCAGACCTTCTGATTGGCAAGTCCTAGGCTCTGTGGTTTAACCCACAGTGCCACCCGCATCCCTTAAGGTGCTATAGTATGCATTATTTTTGCTGCAACAGACCAACGCAGCTGCCTTTCTGGAAATAGCTAAGATGACTACCAATGTGATCATAGTCACATCCCCATAGTCACACCTCTTCTAAAACAGTACAAAATTAAAATCAACTCAATGCAGACATGTATGGCTGCAAGGTTCTCTTCCAACCATACAATTCTATGATTCTAATAGCAAGCCAGCTATTATCTCACCCCCTCCCCTTTTGCTTAACATCCAACCTGATGGAAATTCTGTTGGATTCAAGCTGTTTCTCGCAATTCTTTGGGCGGTCATGATGAAAGGATCTTGCCATTTTTGAAACTAAAAATGCATGCTATTGCAACCCACCTCTTTGTCTGCCCCACTCATTTGGTAGGATTCTCTTTTAGAAAAGCTTGCTTATTTGGCATGCAGAGGGAAGGCAAATAGCACCCATGAGAAATCATAGTCTCTGCATATGTGGTGATACTTTGCCTCTTTTAGTGCTTGCTCTACAGCACCACTTACCCACAATGTTAAAACAAAACTACATTAGAACCTTGCCCACCTCAAACCCAGCTAAAGCATCCAGCACGAAATCCCACTGCCATCTTACTTGTTTTCCAGTTATGGATGATGCTGGATTTAGTGGTTTCAAATCAACCCGCAACCGCAGGTACAGTGTTTCTTGTGGTTCCTTTCAATAAAGCTGTCGTTCCATTATAGTGCCAGAACAGCCTGCAGAGTGACTGAATCCAGCATGGTTACGCTGACGTTCTTGAACATTTTAAGTTGGGATGGCCAATGTGGTGCACTCCAGGTGCTACTGGACTCCAACTCCCATCAGCCTCAGCCAGCATGGCCAATGGTGAGGGATGATAGGAGTTGTAGTCCGGTGCCATCTGGAGGGTATCACATTGGCAAGATGTTATGGACACAATAATAGTGCATTAGTAGTGAGCTTATCGTGCTTTAGTTTCTTCTGCAATGCTTCCCCAATGCTACCATATTATTGCTGTCTAGAAGGACTATAGCACAGCAAAAGTGGGGCCAATATAAACCAGAACATTTGTGGTATAAAAAGTTGTGCGAGTTCAGCAGGAAGTTGCAGCATATGCACTGATTGGAAATGAATCTGTGTAACCACCCCAAAACTTTTGCAGGTGCAGAGAATGCACACCTGGGGCCCCTCTAAGTGATGTTCCTACATCATGAGGGTCTCAAGAACCAACCCAAACTCATCACATTTCTTGATGGTGGCACCAAGAGATAGAGGAGTGTAAAGATTGGTGGACACTCAAGTTTAAAAAAATTAGCTTTGCTAAGCCAGTTCTGGTCCAGAAGTGGATGGTTTCACTTATTTCTATATTTTAAAATGATAGGAGATTGGCAGACATATTTAGCATTATTTTCTTTCCAGAGACACCCAAACCCATTTGCTTTGTTTTTCCATCAGGTTACCTACAGAAGATTTTGAAAAACCATACTGCCCACGCCTGTGATAGGGAGCAGATGACAATAATTTGCCCCCACAAGACTTCCATTAGTGTCCTTTCTGCATTCTATGGACGCCGAGTGCCCAGTCGAAACCTATGCCCAACCACAGAAGACCTCTCCTTGGAAAGCACCGATTGTGTGTCTGCCACAGCCCACCAGGTAAAAGGCCCTAACATTTACATAGAACAGCACAAAAAATGTGTTGATAGAATTAATAACAGAGAACTGGGGCACTGCTTGCTGAGCAGAAATTAACATGCTATTTTTAAAAATTGGAATGTGCAAGGTTTTTTTCCTTTTTTTTAATCAAGCAGCTGCAGCTCAGTGGTAGAATATCTGCTTTGCAGGTAGAAAATTCAACCCCCAACTTCTCTAGGTAGAGCTGGGAATGTCCCCCATCTGAAATCAGAATAGACCTGGCCAGAAGGGCTCAAGGTTACCCAATGAGCTTCAGTTAGAGTGTTGAACTAAAACATGGCTTCAAATCCCCACTCATCCACGAAGCTTACTGGGTGACCTTGGTCCAGTCACTGTTTCTTACTCTAGCCTAATCTTCATAGGGTTGTTGTGAAGACAAAATGGTTAGGGGGGTTAACTCTATGGTCCTTGGAAGAATGGTAGGATGCAATTTTTATTAAAAAATGCTCACAAAAATTAGGACACCTATCCACTAAAATACAGATGAATATCTGTGGGGACTTTTTTTTGAAATAAATAATAATTGCAAACTGATTTGGAAATGCAGTGAAATGAACTTGCAGTTGGAAAAATAAGAAATCAAAGAAATCAAAACTGATGGACTCATCTACTTACTTCACAATATACTGGCTGCTTAGAGTACAAAACCCATCCAAGATGAACTAACAAAGTTTGCTCAGTAAGCAAGCCAGCCAGCTATGTTTATCCAAGATTAAAGTCAAGGCATTTCCTCATTTGCACAATTCATTTGGCAAAGAGTGGGTCTGATGGGAAGGGTGGGGAGGAGGTCTGAGAAGCAAGGTTGTGCTCTAGTAATTCAGAACTTTGCATCAAGATCCGACTCACTGCTGTCACCAGGAAACTCCTTCTTTGCATAGCTCACTATGTCTCCTTAGCATTGCATGCACACAACATGTGTGATCTTCACGCAAGTGATAATCAGCATGGAGGTAGCACTGTATTCTCCTTTCCCACGCAGAAGGGGTTTCTAGGTAGGGATTTTCCTTGCTTTCATGAAATGGCCGCAAGTAGCAGCTGTAATGTGGTTGCTACAGGAGTAGCTGGTGTCAACAAGAATATGCCAAAAATGCAGAGGATGGAACGAAGCATTTCAGTGTGCTGGGCAAGAGGATAAGGCTACTATGGCTACTAGTCATGGAAGCTGGCTGATGAGGACAAATGAGGCGCTGCCCAACCAACTTCAGCCAGCCTTACCTGCCATCTCACTTACAAGCAGTCATGGGGATGCCTCTGCCTGTCATTGACTCTAGCTCTGCCTACTGCTGGTCTCCCTGCCCCACCAGTTCCAATAGCCACCAATGTAGCCACTCCTACCTCCATGGTCAGAAGCACAATGCCTCTACATGCCTGTTGCTGGGAATCACAAGCAAGGAGGGAGCTATTGTATTAAAGTCCTGCTTGTGGGCTTCCCATAGGTTTCTGGCTGGCATCTGTGAGATCAGAATGTGGACTCGATGGGCCACTGGCAAGACCCAGCAGAGCTGTTCTTATGTTCTTCAGATTCACTAAAAGAGATTCCTAGGGAGAGGTTGTATGGGTAGGCTCACAGTAATGGTCCTACAGGGAAGAGGACTCTCTGAATGTATAATCTGCAGTATCCGATAAGTCAGCTGTTTTTGCTGCCTTTCTATACCTTGGGAAACAAGCTATTTGTAGTGGTGCAGTTAGTTAATTTTAGGCTCTGGGCTTAATGGGCTTACAAGGAAGGGGACACTCCATAATGATAATGTGCATTCCTTCACGTACTTCAAAACGTGCTAAGCCAGACCTCCCTCTGATGGGGCCCCTGGATTTCTGCCCCCAAATTCTGCCCTGACAGCACCACTGGCTGTTTGGACTGCTGGGTTGTCATGAGTTGAACAGGCTTTGATCTAGTCAGGAGAGATAACATGAGCAGCTGCAGGGCCTTCTAAAAGCACATCACTCCATCTAGTGCTTGGCTGAAGACTAGCAATTGGCAGCTGTGGTTTCGTCAGTAAACATTAGCATTTAAGTAGAGCTTGTGTGTTAGAACTTGGGGAAATAGCTAGACTTGTGTGTATTTAAGAGACATCCACATGTGTATTTTAGTTGTGACAGTCCCTGTTAATCATTTAATTAGCATGTGTGAAGGCTAATTGAGTCAGACCTCTGTGCTAGACCTGTACCAGACATCACTAATTCTGTGATGTCAGCCCAATTTCCTTGGAGGTAATGATCCATTAGCACAACAAAGCATCAAAGAACTAGATGGGAGAATGCAGATGAGTGGGGCCTCTCTCTGTGTACTAGGGCTTAGACTAGCTAGGTTAGAACAGGTGGGATGTGACCATTCTTGGGGGAAAGGCAAGCAGCAGGGCAGGGATGCAGCTGCCTTTGAAAGAAGCTGGCACTGCTTAGGATGAGATGCTCAGAACTAGGGCTGACATATGTCCAGGGTTTCCCAGACACATCCGGGATTTTGACCTTGAAAACCACATCTGGGAGGAATTTCCAGTTCGCAGCAAATTGTCTGGAAATCTTGGGTGTATGGCAATGACACCTTTTTTGAAAAATAAAGCTCCAAAAGTGGTGAATATAAATTTCAAAAGAAGGCAAATTTGCCCAAACAGCTCAGCATGTGTGTTGGGCAGCGGTGGCTGAGGCAAGAGACAGGCTTCGCTGGACTGAGGGAGAGAGAAGGCGTGTGGGGCCTCAGCTCAACTTTTCCACTTGCCTTTCAGAGGCAGCGGCTGGGGCAGGAGGCTCCCAAGCAAGATGCTGAGGCAGAACCCGGGGAAGGCAGCACTGAGCCATGCCATTGAGCAAATCGAACTGAGGAAGGCAGGGAGTGGGCTGGGGGGGGGTTGAGGGGGAGAGAAAAGAAGAAAAGTCGTGTGAGGAGAGGTAGCCGAGACACCTCTTGGCAACAGATGTTGTTGCTCTGGTTGTCGAGTTGACGGGGGCTCCAGGAGGCAAGCCAGTCACCAGTATGCAACCAAGGAAGGGGATTTTCAAGCAGTGTTAATGATGTGCCCCTCCCCCCAAAAGGCTCAAAAGCTCAACAACTTTGGTGTCTGGATTTTCACTTTTTAAAATACTCAGAACCCCCTCCACAGTAGACTCAGGTTGTAAATATGTGTAAATAACCCGTATTTCAGAAAGACACCACAGTCTCCCCTGTGCCTTATTGTCCAAAGGGAAACACAGACCCCCTGAGTAAAGCACCAGGAACCCCTGGAATATCACACTGCTCATGGAGATTGGAATGGAGTGCAATATGTTAGGATCTCCCATGTGGTGCTCTGAAGGTCAGTGGGACGTGGGAGAGGTTGTTTCTACCCAACATGTTGTAGTCATCCTTTGCTAGTCTGTAGCCCTTCAGCTGCTTTTGGGCTATGGCCAAAACTATGAGGCAGTTGCCTTGGGCAGCAGAACTCCAAGGGGCAGGTGCTCAGCCTATCCCATCCCCTCTACTATTGGCGGCTTCTGGCAAGATCTCATACATGCCATGAAATCTCACGAGACCTCGTCAAAATCTTGTGTGATTTTGAGAGCTCACCAGAATCCAGCGATGACATCACCACTTGGCAGGCGCCACTGCACAACCCTAATGAGAGTGACTTCAGGCAGGAGGTTTCCATGCCAGGTGGCACATTCCAGTTTTGCCTCAGGTGGCAAAATGGGACCGGGTGTCCCTGGTATTGACTTTTATGGGGAGTTGCACTGGAATTTGATGGGAGTTGTAGGGAGCTGTAGTCCAAAATATCTGGAGGGTACCAGGTCAGCAAAGTTTTTTCTAGGCACGAGCCATCACCTTTCTAACAAAGAACTTAACTCTGGTACAACTTTAAAGCCTCTCCTTCTCCTACAGAAAATGATGGATGAGTGTCAGGACCAGCGATGGTGTCATTTCTCTGTCCACAGCCATGTGTTCGGCCCTGATCCATGCCCAGGTACGCACAAGTACTTGGTGGTCTCCTACAAATGCAGACCAGGTGAGTGAGTTCAACAAGGCATTAACTAGGCCAGGGTTCATTGGTGTTAGCAGTTTATGATTCTGATGTTCCTTTTGAAGTCACATTTGCTTTTCTTATTTAAGCAGTCCGCAGTCAAGCAATGTGTACAAAAATGCACATATTGTGATAAAAGCAAGAATAAACTGAAAAATAACGCATCTATGTGTGCATAAAACATGTGTGCATCTGTTGGTGAAAATAACATATAAAAATGCATTATAATAGGGGAAATTGCACACAATCATGCATATATTAGGAGACCAAAATACTGGTGAATCACAAGTGGATGTGGACAGTGCTTTTTTTCCTGGGGGTACGCAGGGGTACGCATACCCCTAAACATTTTGTCCATTTATTATATTATATTTATTATATTTATTTTCCCCGATTTGAACTATAAAATAGTGATTTTCTTAAGTCAAAATGAGTACCCCTAAACATTGTTTAAGAAAAAAAGCACTGGATGTGGAAATGTGGAGAACGGGTGAGTGGAAAAAATGAAAAATTTCAGAGAAGCTGAAATTGACAGATTTGTCCACCCCTGTGTCCCAGCCAACCATCGCCTGAAGACCGTGTGTGAAAATGAAAAACTGAGACTGCAGTGCCGGAACAAGTCCATCCTAGCTATTTACTCTGCCATCTATGGGAGGCCTTTGCGGGGAAAGCCAGAATGCGAATCGGTGAACAGGACGGGACCTGACATAGGTATGAAGGGAAATGGCGGTGGCCTGGAGTTTCCCAGGACAAAGCTAAGAGCTTCTGGAGCTTCAACAGTCACCAAAGGATTAAGAGTAGATCAATTTTATTTATTTATTTTACCAGATTCCATTTCTGAAATGCTCCCCTCAAAATATCTCAAAGCAATTTCAAAGTACCTTAAGGACTATCTCATTTCTTATGCTCCAGCCCCAATCACTGATATCGTCTGGCGGGGCACTTCCTGTGGCTCCCTATGGCTTTGAAGTTTGGTTGGCCTTCACAGGGGACTGAGCCTTTAGCATGGCAACCTCTGTCCTGTAGAACTTCCTGCCACTAGATGTTTAGCCAGAACTATCTCTCCCTTCTTCTGAAAACTATCGTCCCTAAAAACAGGACTTTGCAATATGAATTTCCTTTTTCTTTTTAGCCATTCAATATTTCTTGATTTGTTTTTGCTGTTTTTAAAATGATGTTTTTTATGGATAGTTTGCAAATTTTATTCTTACACATTGTATAGCACCTTGATATAGATATAGATATTTATGAAAGCGAGGGTTATAACTATGAAAACAAACAAACACCTGCAATTAAAACAATTAAGAGCAATTCCTTACTTAAGACCATAAACAACAATCCCATACATACAAACAATTAAAAGCAATTTCATATGTAGTAACATTTACTGATCCATCACAGATACATAATGGGATAAAGATCTCCACTTGGAAGCTTGTTGGAGAAAGGCAGGCATTCCGTAGAGATTAGAGATAGTGGCTGTTGAACATGTGAGAGTTCCAATTTTAGGCAATGCCCCCTTTCCTCCTAGCACCCAGTCTCTCACTCACCTGCTGAGTTTTTCATGCTGTTTGCATCACTCAAAGACAAATGTGGTCTTGAACAGGTGCATCAGACTTGTTACTGAATACCAGCCACAAGAAATCTGTGGCAGGTCTGGCTGGTCTCCCCACTTTGCCCAGGGACTGCTTCAGTCATGCCACACCACCTGCCCTGCATCTGATGTCACATACAATAGGTGAAGATGCTGCTCACTGCCAAATGTTGGGTTTGTAGATACTGCACATCAGTAGGCAGGTGGCACCTGCAGTGCCCTGTGCCGTTGCCCGCATGGGTTGATTTCAAATCACACAGGCAAATCAAGATGCCCCACTTGAAGCCATTGTGATGCAAGGTGATTGACAGAAGGGCAGCACTATCCACCAGTCAAAAAGATCCACAGGGATTGGGGCACCTAAGCATTGTTTCGCCAACTAGAAAGAGTTCCCCACCTTGGCCAAAGGTGAATAATGTATACTAACTGTCTGAGAACCTGGCACTAGGGGTTGGTTTCCATCTGGGGCTGAATGCCAACTGCTAGAGCACCCTAGTCCTGCTTCTTCTTCTTGCTGTTTCTCTCTGTTCACCTTTCTGGGTAGAAGAAAAATTATGGGAGCAAGGAGTAGCAAATTTCTCTCATCTCTCTCTCCTCCCCGTGACAGTTGTATCATACCTTCCAACATTTTCATCTCCAGAATGGGAACATCTGAAGGGGCATGACTTCTGGTCTGGTGGTCTGGCAATCATCACTTGGGTCATACCAAAGTGCTGGACTGACCCTGCTGACTTGTGCCAGAGTGAGTGCCAGGCCACAAAATGGGACATTCCAGGATGCAAACAGAGCTGGGGTTGACTTCTGTGGTTCCTGCTTAAAACAGGGTGCTTGGAGGTAGTTATGCTGTAGACTTCAGGCCGAAGAGGTCAGTGAATAGGCAGCAGCAACAGAAGTGAGGAGAAGGGCACCACCGCCCAAGATCCTTGCAAAACCTGAAGCCAGCAGTAACAGAGCCTAAGTGATGAGAGATAACCTTCACACTGATGGAGGCCATTTAAATTTACACAGTGGAAGAGAACTTTCAGAATGCCACTGTTTGTCACAATGAAATTTCAGAAGTGTGATATCAGGTGATTGTCAGGCCTGTAGTGGGTGGGGGGTTGGGGAAGGCAGGATTTAACCTACTTGCCTTATGCTGTTTCCTACTCCTAAGTTTGTGGTTGAACTGAAGCCAGGTGTGGCACTTCTCCACCGTTCTCTGGGACTGAATGTGCTGTGTCCATGATGCTTTAGAGTGTCTGGCTCCTGATGCCTTGAGGAGAGTTTCCCGGAGGTGTCACAAGAAGGAGAACTGCACCATTGTTGCTGATAAAGCCACTTTCGGAGACCCCTGCTTCCCTGGAGTGAAGAAACAGCTGAGAGTCTCCTATACTTGCGGTAAGCTACGTAAAAAAACCTGTATCAAATTGTGCTTGATTGGAAAACTGGCACTGTAGAAATCAGAGGGACAGGAGAATGCTTAAACTGCTTGACAGCTGAAGGTTAAGATATGGATGGCACTCCTACCTATAAGAATTGCTGCTGCCACAAAAAATCCCTGTGGCCAAAGGCCCTTCTAAGCCAGCATCTTGTTCCTCATAGTGGCCAACCCAGATACCTCGAGGAAGCTCACAAGCAGGACACAAGGACAATAGACCTCTCCCACCCTTGTCTTCCAATGACTGGAATTCAGAAACTCTCTGATGCTGTAGGTAGTATACAGCCATCATGACTGGCATAAGAACTTAAAACCAGCCCTGCTGGATCAGCTCAGTGGTCTATCTATTCCAGCATCTTATTTTCATAGTGGCCACACAGATGCATATGGAAAGCCTGCAACAGCATTCTCTCCTCCTGTGGTTTCCAGCAACTGGCATTCAGGAGCCTCTTGGGCTTGTTGATCAGAAGGTCAGTGGTTCGAATCCCCGCAATGGGGTGAGCTCCCGTTCTTCGGTCCCTGCATCTGCCAACCTAACATTTCGAAAGCACGCCAGTGCAAGTAGAAAAATAGGTACTGCTGCGGCAGGAAGGTAAATGGCATTTCTGTGCGCTGTGGTTTCCGTCACAGTGTTCTGTTGCACCAGAAGCGGTTTAGTCATGCTGTCCACATGACCCGGAAAGCTGTCTGTGGAGAAATGCTGGCTCTCTCGGCCTGAAAGTGAGTTGAGTGCCGCAACGCCATAGTCACCTTTGATTGGACTTAACCATCCAGGGATCCTTTACCTTACCTTTTTACCTATTATTGAAGTAAATACATGTTCTCTCATGTGCTTCTTGTACTTTACTGTTTCTCTCTCTGACAAGCAGTGACATTAAATAATTCTAGGTGGAAGCATTTATTTTATTCATGCGTCTCTATTTACCAGTACTATTCCAACTGTCCCTTGTCTACCCAAACCCCCAAATCTTTATAGTTCCTTTTCATTAAGATAAAAATTTTAAGTTTAATCTTGCTGTTGCTTGCATATTTGATTCTAAGTGTAGCTTGCTTGTTCTCATTAGACTTGGTGTTGTTCTCATTAGACCTTGGAATAGTTTTGATCTGATGAGTTTAAGTTCAGTGTGTCATACTCTGCTTTATTTAGTCTGTCTTGACTGCAGCCATGTTATGTTTATATTATTTATCAAGCCATAGTCTGCCTTGTTAAATTCTTAAGGTGCTATTCATTTAAGTTTTATTCAGAAGCAGACCCACTGAAATTAATGAACATGAATAAGTTAGGTTAATTAATTTTAATGGATTTATTATTGATAAAGGGTTGAATACCACCCCTTGTGTCTTGTGTATATGGCTTTTTCAGAAACACACTGCCAGTGTGCTACTTCTTGCACAAGCATTCACTGTTGCACGCAGTAGCAACTATAAAATGGGCATCAGTCGTATGAAAGTTGGCAGCAAAACCTCCACCATGACCCCCCCCATCACAAACAACGATTGCTCTTCCCCTTTTTAGTGCCAAGGCAGCTGCTGGAAGAGGTGGGCCGCAACTCCCAAGAAGACCCTTTCTTAATCTCAGACTACACACATGGTAAGTATCCCGCTTTTACCTTAATCACAAGTAAAGCTCTGCTTTAGAATCTGCTGGTAGAATCTTCTACCACTACAATCCATCTAAAGCAGGCAGGCAATCCCTTCTGAAGATAGTGGTCTCAGGTGGTGAATGCTGAGAGGACTGTATCCTAACTGGGGCCACAAAGAAAGAAGAGTGTGCTATCAGCATGATAAGCAGAACTGCGAGATTTGCAACTTATTAACCCCCCAAAAAAACTTTTCAATCCCCACTTTCCTAAACAACCCAATGGGTATTCCAAAATGTAGCCATGAAGTAGGTGGAAAAAATAAAAATGGAATGTGAGTGGTGGTTAAGTGTTCTGTTTGGAGGGAGTGATTGGTTGCAACCCTCAATAAAGCATTTTGTGCATGTCCCAATGGCTAATTAGATTCCCTATTGAACAAACTAAGGCCCTTCTGAGCCTGTTTTGTGTGCAGAACAGAAAGCATGAGGGACAAAGCATGTTCCTTTCCTTTCCATTAGCTAATTGCCTTGGCCTAATAGCCCCCAGAACATCCTTATTGGCTTCTCCCCCTAGTATTCACTGTATTAAAAGGACACAAGTCCAGTGTTTCCCAGGGGTCTTATCTGAACCTTGTTGAGCTGCATCTCCTTAATTACTGTATTGGCCTAAATATAAGCCGCACCCGAATAAAAGCTGCACCTTTAAAATTGGAGGGGGGCAGGGAGAAAAAAACAATACCCGAATATAAGCCACAGCGGACTGGCTGCACGCCTTTGCCCCGTGCTCCTGGTCTACTCTGCTTTGCCAGCGGCCCCCCTTCCCCTCTTCGATCCAATGGCTCAGGGTAGGCTTTGGAGTGGTGGGTGGCAGCGCTCCTGGGCTGCTTGCTGGGAGGGGGGGGGGGAGCCATGCTCCTTTGCCGGCAGTGTAAGGTCCTGAATATAAGTCACACTTTAACATTTCACAATTGGAATTGAGGGGGGAAAGTGAGGCATATAATCTAACCCCACTTGGAAGTTTATCTGGTTGTTATACAGTGGACCCTTGGGTAACATACCTTCGGGTAACATAACTTTCGGGTTGGGAACGCGGCAAACCCGGAATTGTATACTTCTGGGTTTCACCGTGCGTGCATGCACAGATGCGCTTTGCGCACCGCACATGTGTGCAGAAGTGGCGCCTCATGTTGTGGACTTTTCGGGGTATGTACGGACCCCTGGAACAAATTAAGTTCGTATCCGGAGTGTCTACTGTATTTGTTTAAATATTCGCTAAAGTATTCACACTCCTCTTTTATATCCAACTCATCTTGATTTCTTATCTTTGCAGTCAACATTGCTAACTCCGCATATTCTATTAGCTTATTCTGCCAGTTTACTTTTGTGGGACTATTTTCACCTTTGGACATAAAAATCCTTTCACCTTTGGGCATAAATTATTCTTGCTGTTGCTGTTGCTTAGAGGAAGAGACTAAGTACTTTCTTGTGTATTTCACCCTCTACTATACTCAATAAGAACATCTCTGGGTTATTTATTTATTTATTTATTTATTTATTTATAGAAATGAGAACCTTACCATCTTTTTAAAAGTTCTGAGTATATCATCTCCCAATAATCTTTGGCTTTCTTACAACCCCACCACATATGTCCCTTCAATCTCTTCACATTTCCAGCATAAATTGGTTCATTTTGCCCAATTCCATGCCCACCACTTTTCTCAGTTGTTATCAGTTCTGCCTTGAATGGGGGTTCCATTTCTCATCTTTGTTCTCCTGCAACTTTCCCTCACTGCTCAAGATCCCACCTGGGCTCACCTAATCTCCTCACGTTCAGAGGGAAATTCATTGCCCATGCTCATTCATGGGGGGCAAGAGACAAGCCATGTCTCCAAAGCAGAAACTGTGTCAGTGAGTCTATCCTGAGTGTTAACACTGTGAGATGAGCAACCATGGATGGAAGCAGCAGCTAGAAGCCACTTAAAGTATATTAAAGAAGCAATAGTGGTGATGGGGCCTTGCATCATCAGCTGTAGTTTTTGTTTAGGGAAGGAGAGTGAAGGCCAGCTGGCCATGAAAGAGAGGACCAGAGAGGACAGGAAGCACTGGATTAGGCCTAGCCCAGAACAGTCTGCCCCTTGAGGCAACAGGACAAGATAGTGCCTATTTTTCATCTCATGTGCAGAAGTGAACTGGTTGGCAGATAATTCTGACTGCAACACGGCTGATGTGG
This sequence comes from Podarcis tiliguerta, assembly GCF_965153285.1. Taxonomy (NCBI): domain Eukaryota; kingdom Metazoa; phylum Chordata; class Lepidosauria; order Squamata; family Lacertidae; genus Podarcis; species Podarcis tiliguerta. The sequence goes on from NC_139553.1 coordinate 31,760,782, forward strand.
CAATGCCCTCCATTGCATCAGTGGCAGCATGCTAGTTTAAAGGTGTGGCAAGACAGGTTGGGTGGTGTACACAGCTCTGTCCTCCAACAGAGGGGAGTAGTTGGGAGGTGTAGGAGCAACAGTTGTGGGGGGCAGCCACCTCTGCTCTCTGCCCCTGATGCCCGAAGTGTCCACCACCAGCCTTGCATAGGAAGTGGCCTTGAGTGTAAGGCCTTTGGTCCATCTCTCATGGTATCATCAACACTGATTGACTCCAGATTGCAGCCAGCCCTACCTTGCTGTAGATGATGGTTAAATATCTGGATGTCACATAACTTAACCACCTCATCCTCAGAATGCACACCTGTCACCTAGCAGAGCAGAGGACTCTGTGATTCATTCTTCACGTGAAAGCAAGGTGCAGTGTGGTGTACTGGTTAGAGCACTGGACTGGGACCAGAGAGACCAGACCCAGTCAGCCCTGAAACTCCCCGAGGGACCTTAGCCACTTTCAGGCTAGTCTACCTCAAAGGGCTGTTATGTGGATAAAAACAGGGTTGGGTGGGATAGAAATGGCTACACACGTAATAATAATATCCTGGTCCCTGAAACGTTTTTGGTTGGCAGACGTAAATAGGAAGCAGAGAAAGTGAGAGTGAGGCGAGGCCAAAGCTCACCAAAATGATGTGATGGTGACAGCCCCTACTAATCACCTGCTGTTACATGCTAACTGTCCCTGGACATGGAAGTTCTACTGAGCTCTCATGGTTAATAACCATGGGTAATAAATCTGTTCTTTCTTAAGTTGTCGTCACTACAACTTAAAAGCATAGGAAGTTGCCCTATCTCAAGTCAGACCATTGGTACATCTAGACCAGCATTGTTTATACTGATTGGCAGCACCTCTCCAGGGTTTCTGGCAGGGGATCTCTCCCAGTCCCACCTGGAGGTGCCAGGGATGAACCTGGGACCTTTTGCATGCAAAGCAGTTGCTTCACCACTGAGCCCTTTGTGATGGTGAGTTTCAAAGATTACATGATAAAGGAGATGCAGTTTAAGGCTGAACGTCTGTTAGGCAGGCTTCCCTTCTCTCCCGAAACCCTTGTCAGTAAGAACGTGCTATCCCCTTGTTTGCTGCAGGTGGCTGGTACACTGGGCCGAGGCTTTCCAGGCTCCAAGAAAATCTGATGATATTTACTAGCTCTCTGGAAACTTTTGCCCTTTTCTGGGGTATGTCTGACTTCCCTGGGTGTGCAAGACGGGCAGAGTTGGGATGCTGGGGGAAACCAGGCCAATCAGGGTCATGGCGAACATTATGAGGGCGGCAAAGCTGTGACTGGGTCTCCCGACCTTTGCGGTAAACGGGGGTGGCACGTAGTTACTGCCAGAACAGAGGAAATGTGCCACTCCCCAAAAGAGAGAAGGCAAAAGGTTTGCACATGCTAAATTATGTGTTATAGATTCTGATGTAGAAGTGACTGTTATAGCTGAAATAGAAATGCAACATGTCTTGCCATAGTGGTCTGTTCTGAAAACAGAGGACTGCTTTCTGTAAAGCAGGATAGCTTAACTGTTAAGCAGCTCTTTTAAGCCATTTTCATCAGTTCAGCAGTGTCAGGAGAAAGGTGCTTCGCCTATGTCTCCTACCCCAGCCTTTTCCAGAACTGAAGTATCTGTTAGTCTCACTGGAGAAATGCAGGGACAATACAGATCCCCATCTCATCACCACAGCAAGACTGTTAGCAGCTTTCAGATGGGGAGTGGGATTTAGAAAAAGGAAACAGCACTCCACCCACTCCAATAAAAACTGAAACCTTAAAGTAAAACTACAAGAAAAGGGTGAACCCTTCATGGATCTCACATATCACATTTGACCTTTGGGGATGCCTTTTCTGTGGGTGCAACCCCCACCCTCTTTAAAGACATCATTCTAGAGTTGCAGAAGGAAAGCCCACTGGAATGAATGGGCAGGGGTTGCATTTTGTCGTCCCCCCACCCCATTTAATACAGATTTGCCAGTTCTGCAGATATGCAGATATGCAGTAAGTAAAAACTTGGTGTGGAGGTGGTAAATTCCAATTAGGCAGGAAGAATAAATTTGGGGTGGCATTTTGATGACAACGGCATTGCATGAGACAGGGAAGGGGAACCTTTGGCCCTCTAATAGGTTGTTGGACTGCAACTCCCATCGTTCTTGACTATGAGTCATGCTGGCTGAGTCTGATTAGAGATGTAGTCCAGCAACATCTGGAGGGCCAAAGGCTCCTCATCCCTGGTGCAGGTGCTGTAAACTTGCATGCATGAGTCACACTGTGTGCAAAATAAATTGGATGTGTCCTCTCTGTTTATCAGTCCATCTCTCTTTTCCTCTCGTTAAACTGCAGACTTAGGTATATGAGGAGGAGAGGATGGCTGGAGCCGATGCCACATTCAGGAGGCTCTGACACCCCAAACCATGTCCTCTCTGCTATTGGCCCCTCCCTCTCAACACCCTATCTCTGCAAGGGCGGAGAATGTGGGTTGGCTCCCCCCCTGTTGAGTCTTACTTTTCTTTTTCTTTGCAGGCGTTCCTGAGAAGGTGGGCTTTTATTTCCTGTGCGGAGTCTCAGGAGGCCTGGTGTTCCTCCTCCTCCTCTTTGCACCCAAAGTGGCCTTCCTCCAGGATTTAAAGGAGGCTTTCAAAGCTGCAGAGCTGAGCGAAAGCTTAGAGCTGGAGACCACCAAGCTGCAGGATGAGCAGGATGACGAGAACCACGATGACAGCTCCTCCGACTCCTCCTTCCGCCGCCTCACTCGCACCTACCGCAACTCCAACAATATATTTGGGCCAGAGCTCACTGCGGCCCTGGAAGGAGCGGCAGACCATATGGGCCACGAGGGAGATGAGATCTGGATACCCAAGGAGTCCAGCCCATATGCCATCCACAAAATTAAGTCTGCTACCAAATGAGAAAGAAATTGCCGTTGGAACAAGGTCAGAGCTGTCTGTTGTAAGCTGAGGTGGACTGAGCTCAATGGCTTCATAGAATTATAGAATCATAGAATCACAGAGTTGAAAAGGATCCCCAAAAGTCATTTAGTCCAACCCCCTGCAATGCAGGAATCATATCTAAAGAATCCCTGGCAGATGACCATCCAACTTGTTTAAAAACCAATGAATTAAGAGTCCACCATCTTCCAAGGTAGTCCGTTCCACTGTTCAACAGCTCTTACTGTCTGAAAGTTCTTCCTAATGTTTAGTTGGACTCTCCTTTATTGTAACTTTAATCTGTTGGTTTGGGTCCTACCCTATGGAACAAGCAGAAAACTAGCTTGCTCCTCCTCTTTCCACATCACAGCCTTATAGATATTTGAAGATGGCTGTGGTATCACCCTTCAGTCTTCTCTTCTGTAGGCTGATCATACCCAACTCCGTCAACTCCTTACAATAAAGGAGATTCATAATGTCTCCAGGCCCTTTATCGCTGGGGCTTTGCAAAGTTGGTTTTGTTATAATCTTTTCCCATTCCAAAGTATTTGGGGCAAGGGATTAGAAATGTAAAATAAGTGAGTATATTATGAGTAGGTCCCCATTTGCATCTACATTTAAAGCGGTGTTATACCACTTTAAACTGTCATGGCTTCTCCCTTCCAGAGCTGCAATTCACAGAGTGGTTTAACAATCAATCCTTTTCCCCAGAGAACTTTGGGAGTTGCAGCGCTGTGAGGGGAATAGGGGGTCTCCTAACAACTCTCAGCACTTGTTAACTACAGTTTCCAGGATTCTTTCAATGCCTAGTGCAGATGGGACCTTAAGTTAGTTAGATCAGAGATAGGGAGCCTGTGGTGACCTCCAGATGTTGTTGTACTATAACTCCTACCATCCCTTCCCATTGGCCATGCTGGCTGGGGATGGTGGGAGTTGGAGCAAAGTGATGCCTTCCAGTTGTTGCTGCACTACAACTCCCATCATTCATGACCACCACTGGTTGGGGTTGATGGGAATTGTAGTCCAACAGAAGGGCATCGCTCTGCTCTTATCATATTTCTTTCATTTTCTGAATGCCAAACTAGACCAAGTTAGATATAGGAGGAAGAACTGCCGGGTCTGCCTGGTTTCAGTGGCCTTCAGCAACACTATCCAGAGAAACATCGATGTGGAAACCTGGTCTTTGTTGTTGTTGTTGTTTTAAAAAAATTCTCTAGCTCAGTATATGTAACACCTGGAAGCTGACTTGACATAAAACTATGTAATGTGAGTTTTGAAAATAGGGAGAGGCTGCTGTGTTTAACAGATTGATTTGCTCTTCCTACTGCATTTTTAACCTGATTTTTCAGATACGCTCATGAGCAAAATCCGGCAGCACCTGCATCCTTCTCTGGATGTGTTTAGCAGGCCTGAATGCCAAGAGCTGTAAATCTGAAAATAAAAATATTTTGCACAAAATTTAAAGTTTGGCCATAGTAGTATGTTGTTGTTGTTCTAAAAAAAAAGGTTGTGACTTATTTATTTATGGGTTCAATGTACATTATTGGTAAATACAACAATTGCAAATTAAGGTGAGTACAATTCACTGATTTGCTGGAGCAAGCCCCGTTGTAATCAGACTTATCTAGTCAAATCTTCTGCTGATGCAGGAAAAATCCTGGTTTGCCACCCCACTGTGGCTGGTGGCATTTCATGGTGGAAAGTCAGCAGAGTCACAGTTGGTGGGCTGGCACAGCTTGGGCTCCTACTGTCCAGAGGACCCAATCAGCAGGTTTAATGGGCTCAAGGGGGTTAGGGCATGTTCCAGGTACATAGGTGGCCATTCAGCTTCTGCTCAAAAATGTCTAAGGAGGAAGAGTCCCACAACTGCTGAGGAAGTCTGTTCTGCTGTAAAACAACTTCAGCCACCTGACTTTGGGCCCTATTATCTGGAGCAATAAAACCCCCAAACTTGATCTATGTGACAGCTCTTTAATGGGTATTAAATCAGCTCTTAATTGGCTCTTCTTCAGGCTACTCATCCCCAACATCTTCAACTGAATGGAAACTAAGATCACATTCACACCATACATTCGGCGTGCATGAATTCCCCCAAATAGTCCTGTAAATTGTAATTTAGCTCTAGCCAACCCTTAACAAAGTACAGTTTTATTTAATAATAAAAACTATAGCAAAATTTGGGGAAAGCCTTTTGTTTTAAATGTGGACAGTGCTGTTTTTCTAGAAAAGGAGGTGCTGGAACCCACTATGAACACATTCCTCATTCTCTTAGAATAGCAATGGGGCCCACCTGAGAGATGCCAGAACTGAGTTCCAGTGAGTTCTGGGTGGGGGGAAAAAGCCCTGGGTGTGGATATGACCTCTGCAGGAACACTCTGATGCTCCCTCAGGGAGCTCTTTTTCATTTCAATGGGGCTTGTGTAGATGAACACCCTATGTATTTGCGCCCTCTCTGTTCTTGAGTAATACCCCCTACCCCTGCAGCAACACCCGTGACTGGAAATAAAGGAGGGGAAATGGAATGTAAATTCAAATGTCTGCAAGCAAATAGGAAAAAATTCTTAATTCCACCAGTCTTTGAAGCCTAGGTTCCTTTAAACACACACACACACACACACACACACACACACACCCCTTTCTGTTCCTTGTCTCCAACAATGGTTCTGCTGATGGACATCTTTGTTTCTTCCAACAAAGGTGTTTGCTTGTACAGTCAGTATGTGAAAAGATAACGTAATTACACGCTCAGGCTTCTTGGATGTGTGTTATGTTAAAAGTGGCTGGAATGCCACTGCCAAAAAGAGAGAGAGACCTATTATGTACTTGGACCTCCTTATCACTTGTACTAATCTAGGGGTATCCAACTTTTTTAGGCCCTTGGGCACGTCTGGATTTTTGAGTGAATGCTTTGGTTGCCACCTCCTCTTGCCATGTCTCTCCCCGCTCTCCTACTTTTAGAAGGGTTCTTCTAGGAAAAGTCAGGTCCAGAAGCATTAACCTGAGTTGCTCTTCCAACTTCCCTCCTTCAGCTCTATGTACTTTTCAAGGAGAAAAAGGCAACCTCACTCACCAACTCAAAATGAAAAAACCAGCTTGCTGGGGTGTGAAGATTCACAGGCTTTGCATATTGTTTCGGAAACTGCGGTGTTGGCATGTTTGGATTACATTTTCAACCGTATCAATTTTCTCCCCCCTTCCTACATTTTTAGTCATACTTTTTCAATATGGCTAAAAGCAGTGAAGGCTGGGGAGAGAGGGAGAAGGCAATTTTAAAGCTGAAAATTAGCATGGAGGAAACCCAATGCCAGCCTTCTGCATTCAAGTGTGCCCATTGCAAGACATAGTGCATAATAGTTTAAAAGCAAGAAAAAGTATGCTTTCTTCAGAGGTTTTGCTGTACCCACTTGCATATCTGTGTAAATTCAGTTGCTTAATCAATCACTTAATCAACTCATTCATACAATGGATTCTTTAAACTAGTGGCAGCCCTAGAATTAAACAAGGGCAGAACCAATTACAGCAGAGTGCAGGAGGGCATTGTAGAAGGAAACCTGAGATGTGTCCTCAAGGTTATGCCTGAAATCTTCCAGCATGACTTCCACCCCCCTCCCTCTTTGCTCAGAGTGTAATTCACCCTCTGGGGCTTCTCTTCGCCCTCCCCATCACCTTTGCAACCCACAGGTTCAAGGAAATAACATCAGACTTACAAGACAATCATTATTGTTTTTTAGACATTTAGATAGTGTATTACCAAGCTTGCAAGGAGTTAAAAAGTACAACATTCAGAAATATAAAAAGTCTCTCTATGCATCTCCATATACTGTACAGTGGCAAGAATCTGAGTTCAAAAGAGGGTGTGAGCACCCCAAATGAATTTTTCATTGACACGCACAAAAGGAGTCAATAAACTGTTTCCGTCATTCTTGTGTGACCGGTTCACGATAAGACAGACCAATGCAAATATAGAGATAGCTAGATTAAAGTATAGGTAGGAGACTTAGGTTACCTAGGCTGTACAGAAATACCTCAGGAGTGGGGGTGAGGGGGAAGGTTTATCTAAATCCACTTAGGTGTAGAGCAAGGAAAATGGATTCCTAAGAGAAGCAGGCTTGAAAAAAGAATAATTACTCTCTAGGCATTTTTTTAAAAAAACTGTAACCCAGTTAAAGAAAAGACAAGCACAGGTATCCTCTAGCAAAATGAGGATTTGCGTGTTTTTTATGGGTGTAGTATCAGGATTAATGATTGTTTTCCTTTTTGAGGGCAACCCTAAACACGTTTACTTGGGAGGCAAACTCCACTGAGTTCAACAGGTCTTGCTGTCAAGTAAATATGCTTAGAACTGCAGTCCAAAGATGATTTTTTTTATTCTACAGAAAATCAAAAGGGAGGAGGGCAAGGTTCTGAGGCAGATATGAATGAAAACCAATGTGCAAATCTCTTGCTAGCAGGAATCCGGCAGCCTCAACATTATAATGCAATCAAGTAAAGGTTTAGCCACCACTGCTAATTTCTCCATTTCGCCTCCTTTTCAATGGTTTTTCTTTTCTTTTCCTGAGCAGTCCTATGTGACACTATACAAAGTTTAATGGCATTTCATTGCTTACCGGCCACACATTCAGGCAACAGTTTTTCTAGAAAGCATCCGGCACTTATCTTTGTAGATTCACCCTGTAATGTGGTGGTGCTTGACAATTAAAAACAAAAAAAGCAAAAAGCAAAGCAGACTGCTTCTCCTTGCACCTCTGGTGTGTGTTGTGTGGTCAAAATACATTCATGGGATGAATCTTCATTAGAAGTGAAAGTGCTTGTTTGAAGCCCTTTGTGGGGATTTTTCAAAAAATATATCTATATATCTCAAGGACACAAGACCAACCCCTCCCCTACGATCGGCGATGATTCATCTATGAGAAAGTACACTTGTCCTGGTCAACGGGTTTGTTATATTGGGAGAACATTCATCCTGTTGGCCCAGTAATGAGCTAAAATGGTACATTCATGTTTCTGCAGCAATTGCCAGCAGTTAGGGGTGGACTCTCTGTCCTGTGTCACTTACACTGACACTCAATCTTAGGTCAGTTCGGTCTTGTTTTGTGCAGTGCTTTTTTATTTTTAAGAATGCATGAAAATTTCGTAGTTGAATGGTTCACATGACTGCAGACATTTTTGTATGTATTCTCCCAAGACAAATGCCGCCCCCCCACCCCCAGTGCGTTCCCACCAAATATGCATTATAACTGTAAAATACATACTTCCATGCACACATTTTTAAATTATTATTTTTTTGTACTTGAAAACTGCATTACCGAATCCAGAGAGTTTTGTAATCTGATCAGGGGTTGTGCTCCTGCAAGCAAGTACAGGACCATTGGACTGGGCTGGTCTGCTTTGAAAAGTGGACCTAGCGAATTCCTTCCCTACCAACAATGCCACATCCCACACTGGCTTCTGCTGCTTGGTACTCCTACTGCTGATAGTCATACCACCACCACCATTCTATTTGCATGCTGCCTTTCCATAGTTAAAACCATGCTCAAGTGGGAGTTTTATGGGAGCACACATACACAAGGTCTGATTTCAACTACAGCAGGAAGTGGTTATGAGGAGGGTTGGTCGAGGCTGTGCCTTGACAGTCAGAAGCTGCCAGAAAGTTTGCAAAATAATAATGATAAATCCCCTGTCAAAGCTGTGATTGAAAGAACACACACATATATCTATGTAGGAAGATGGCTGCGAAGCAACGCAGTTATTTTACCCTGTTAAATTCAAATGGATTCGCTGGTAGGTGAAAAGGAATAATAACCCAGAACTACTCATGGCAAAAGGGGATCAATCCTAAATCTGGAAAAAAAAATGCACTCAATTTTATTTAATTTTTAAGAATCTGAATGGCAGGTTTTCCATTTTGAAAAAAAGAAGAAAATTCAGCATTTCAACGTTAAAAACAAAACCTGCAATTCTATAGAAGTGTACTCAGAAGTAGGTCCCGTTGAGTTCAACAGGACTTCTTCCTAGGTAAGCATGCATTGGATTGCAACCTGAGTCTATCTGATTGATTTTTAAGCCCATAATGTTAGATATTAACTTGGCAAACCCAAAACATTTAGAAGTCTCCCCACCCCTAAATCTAACAGGATCCAGACTTAGGAATTCGGGTATATACATCCATCCCCGACCCCACACCAAAGCAGATTCAAGACTGGAGAATTCCACCCACCCTACTCTATCGATTGCCCGCTTTGGAGAATGAAAACCTCAGAAGGCACCCAGCAGGCAAATGATTCTGCCACCAGGACTTGTCTGGGGAAGCAGAGGATATTGTATCTGCTCCTGGCCTTAGGACACCTGCTCTGAAAAAAATGTAAAGAATCCAGGTTGTTAGGGTTTACAATCATTGGTACTTCAGCACATTCCTGAGTTTTGCTTGAAGGACAAGGGTAGCCCCATAATCCCACTTTTCTGGGCCTGGGGACACATTTGAAAACCTAAGAAAAATGTTGAGATCACCATAAAATACCCATTTCACAGCGGAAAATCTGGTGATGCTCAGATCCCAATACCCTCCCTCCCATCAGCAGGCAAAACACACACATCCCCCAAACAAACAGAACGGGGGGGGGGGGGGAGAGAGGCAGGCAACACCCTTCTCCCAAAGACAACTTGTCACAGAACAAAAATACTCTATTAATATATATATATATATGTATATACACAAATAAAAACTGGGAGGGGTAGGATATCTGTGGACACCAAGGTGTGCATCTGAGGGTACCATGGTGATCACAAGCATCACATCAGGGACCTCAGAGCTCTGGGCAGAAACTTCTGAAACAACTACAAAGCTTTCCCCTTTCCTGCATTTCTCCCCTCTGGCACAAGTTCTATTTGCCTGGTTGTTAGATTTGGAAATCACGTGGACCTTGGAAATGAGCCACTTGTGGGTAGGAGGAGAAATAAAGAACTACATAACAGGATGGTGCCAGAGCCCCCAAAGGGCCCTTTTGGTTCTCTGGTTTGTTCCAGTCAAGCTCCAACCATGCTTGGGCAGGACTTGAAGGACACGAGCAACAGACAAAAGTTGTAAGCGGGATCGATGGTAGGGAGTGGCAATCTGTCATGGACTGGTTGGATGCAGAGGGGTAGTGGGAGGCACAAGCTGGAAAAAACCCAAGGGAAGAAAGCTCAGAGCTCGGGGACTGCTGGTGGGATGGCAATGCATGGTCAGAGGAAAAAGAGGGAGAAACCTGAGAGGAGGTGGTGTCGGAAGCTGAAGAGGTAACAGGCCTTATTGAGCAGGGAGAGTCTGTGGCAGAGAGAAGTCCAGAAGCAGAAGCAGAGGCAGAAGAGGAGATGGAGGGGAGGGTTTCACTCCTGTCCTCATTGGACAGCTTAAATGGCAGGTGCATGCAAAACTGATGCTTAATAAACTGGTTTGACCCTTTAGGGAGTCTACGAATCACACCCAACAAGTGCAACAAATAAGTCTGGGATACAGAAACAGAGGGCCCTGGGAAACTCTGTTTAAGAAAAAAGAAGAGGGCGTTGAAGGAATGGAGACCTGGTAGATTCTCCAAAATCTAGGGAGGGAGCTAAAGTCTAATTTGTTTGTGTCAAAAGGAGGGGGCCTTCCTGTGACTACAGAAGAAACAGAATCGAGTGTGTAAAATTAAGCAGCCATACAGCACTTGTGTGCTTTAAAGAAAGTATTGGGTTGCATGTAACATAGTGCTAAGTTAAAGTCACTTAGTGGTACGTTGTGCCAGCAAAACTTTGCTGTGCAAGATTTTGCACGTGCAGGCTACTCATAACTTTGACAAGCAGGATACTGTACAATCAGCTGCACAACAGATTCCCACTAATGCAAGTTGCATTTGATCCCTCTGTTGCACATTAAAACTTGCCCTTTGAACTAGCACAAGTTCTCTGTGATCGTGGATCGAGGATGTTGGATACATCCCTACATATTTAACCTGCTGTTATGTGAGACTCCCAGTGGACTGTATCTAAGAGACTGGTGGGGTCTGCACACTTTCATTACTTCTGCAGCAAAAGATGCTCTCAAGACCATTCAGTGGGTTAAGGTAGTGCACCTTTTACATCATTCAGATAGGAAGCTTGAGTCACCTTATATCATTTTCTTTTTCTAATAAGGAACACACACTGCCTTGTTCATAGCTTTTCATCCTTCTAACTACCATCTTCCTTAACCTCATTTCCTAAGCTAGAACCTCACCAGATCCCCTTTTATTGGAAAGGGGACTAATCTGCAGTGCTGCTACCTGGTGCTGACCCACTTTGCAGGTGAGGGGATGGATAACATTTAGCCATGTTGATGGGACCACCAAAGAGGACAGTCCCTCCTCTTCAACCACCACCACCATCACAATTTTGTATATTTCTAGCCTAACTGGAAAAGCAACAGCAAAAGCAGAACCAAAAAGAGCAGGGGGGAAAACCCTCACAATCAATGAAGCGTGGACATTTTTATGATATATTTTTCTTGAACGTCTGAGCTGGGAAGTTAATTACAGACCTAACTGTGCAAATCCATGGCAACAGATGGAGGAACATGTAATTAAAGCCAAACTAACAGTGGCAGCAACTGGAGCCAAGCACATTTTAAAGCAAATTCTGGTTCATCCAAGCAGAAGGGGCAGGTAACACCTCCTGGGAAACAAAAGAGTATTAATAGAAAGAAGATTTGCTGCTTCTTAGGATGACTGTTGCTGAAGCGCTTCATGCAGGAAGGAGAGAAACACTTTGCAGAGGGACAGAAGAAGCCTGAGCTTTGGTTTTGGGCTGTACAAAGGAAATGTCCAGGAACACATTACAAACACAGAAAAGGTTGGTCACTTCACTGGCCAGAATACATTAAAAAAACAAAGAAACCTGAAACATCTCTTGACACTACAGATGTAGATTCAGTTATAGGTCACTCATTAATCTTCCACGTCAAATGAAAACATTCAGTTATTAGTCATGTCAGGCCCGCTAGAGATTGAAGCTTTTTCCATGTTCTTTTTTTGGCTTACAGAGGCTAGAGACTGAATGCATTCAGGTCAGTAGGCCTTGGTGCTATTGGTCCAAGGAGTTGGCTAGGCAAATATCAGGAACGGAATGAGCAGTTGTCCACATGTGAGTCTATTGCTTGGCCTCTCACGACTGAATGCATTAACTGCTTTTGTGTGTGTCACTGGCTGCTTTTGCACATAACAACAAGCCAGATTTTCTGTCTTGTTGTGGTTTATTGTGAGCCTGATTGCTCACCCCTGGCGCAAACAGGATAAACAAACTAGGAAGCCTTAGCTTCTGGTCATATTGAACCAGTGATTATACTTTGTTTCTCCCTAGCAAGCCATAAGTATTAGCCTACCTTAAACCATGCTTTGTTTTTGATTTCGTGTTTGTGGCTTCTTGTTAGGGAGCAACAAACCATGACACACACACACACACCGGTTCAGATGTAACCAGAAGTCATGGCTTGTTACATTACTTTATTGTTCATGCCAGTAAAGGATTGAATCAGAAGCAACTGGGCCGGACAGACTAGCAATACCACTTGTTCACAGTAAAACACAAGAAGACAGAAAGTCTGGCTTGCTGTTATGTGTGAATGTGGCCAGTATATTTGAAGCCAATGGAAGCTTATACCTGTGATAGGTCCTTCATACATTCGAATGATCATTTAATGTTGCAACCATCAAGCAGTAGACATGTGTCATCAGGCTCTTCCTGAATAATGTGGACCCAGAAATCTGCAGAATAGCTGATATACAGTGATTATATAAGAAGAGGAGGAAAACCCAAGAAGACCCAGATAGGTTTGAATAGACTTCCAGACTTAGTATGGTGTTTGACAGCCATTAATTGAATTGTCAGACGGCATAGCTAAGCAAAATGATAAAGAATTGTCAACATGAGGCACTAACTGTGGACTCACTATGTGGGATAGCTTTCTTCAAGATCCACATGCCTGGTACAATTCAGAAAAAAATCAGCAATGATATTCCCCTGCAGCAAAAAGACAATGGTAATAATCAGCTGTGATGCTAAAAAGGCTTCTTTGTCTGCAGGGCATCACCTCTGAATGTGGCTGATGTGATAAAGAAAGTGAAGGAAGATATTCTTTTTAAAAGAAAAAATAAAAGAAAGAAAAAGCAATGTGCATTCCAGTTCATAGCATAATAAGGTTGTGCGGAATCCAACAGTTGTTTTGGCTTGAAGCTGCAAAACTACTTCCCAGGCTACTTCCCATTTCTGAATCACATTTAATTTCGGAATATGCATTCGGCTCATTGTCCTCTCTCGGCTGGGCTTTGCATCAGCCTGGCACATATCCAGCAGGGTTCTTGAGCACAGGTACCATGGAAGTGTGCTGACTCAACTCACAGATTAAAGCCTGGTCTTGAGATAATGAATATGGGCTCAAATAGCAAACATCAGGAGGGAGCTGTCTATAAGCTTGGCTTCCCGAACTGTTGGAAGAAGGAGGGCCCCAAATTGCCTTCTCACCTAGGGGGCAGCACAAAATCCAATATATATATTTAGACTCTTGCAAAAAAGAAAGAAAGAAAGGAGAAACAGACACAGAGAGAAAGATAAGAGGGAGAGATAGAGAAAGAAGAACGTTGCTAAGAGCCCTACCATTGCACTCCTCTGAAAATAAAGCATTTAGATCTCATCAACAACTGCTGACTGTTGTTTTTAAATGGGAGTCTAAAGTGTTGAAGAATTGCATGCTACACCAAAGACTGGAATGGCTCACAAGAGTGTGCATGCTTTTCTTCCAGCTCTTCGAGAGTACGAGAAACCAAATGTATTTGATGCAAGTTGGACCAATAAAAAGGAAGCCTTTCTTTGTGTATGAATGCCACACTTCAACTGAATGGCACTTATTTCCAGGTCAGCATGTTTAGGATTGCAGCCTAAGAGAACAATTTAAATGTACTGCTGTTCCTCCTGGACTGCCCTGCTTCAGACTGCTGATTGTGGAATAGCATGTTTCAAAGCTCCCCGGTGCAAAATTTCAAAACCTAATTTCCTTGCATATACTGTGGTACTTCTGGTGAAGAACTTAATCTGTTCTGGAGGTACGTTCTTAACCTGAAACTGTTCTTAACCTGAGGTACCACTTTAGCTAATGGGGCCTCCTCCTGCCGCTGCGCAATTTCTGTTCTCATCCTGAAGCAAAGTTCTTAACCCGAGGTACTATTTCTGGGTTAGCTGAGTCGGTAACCTGAAGAGTCTGTAACCCGAGGTACCACTGTACAAAGTTAGCAGATAAGGCTAAGCTAAAACCCTGTTTCTTTTTCAGAAATTTCATTTAAGTGTGCCTGCAAACCTTCATTTGCCGACTCAGGCAGCATTATGTACTTCTGCAGATTTTTTTTTTTTTTTAATGCTTTCAGTGTCATTATTTCTTAGGACCAATCACACTGTGTACAATTTTCTCATTAGGAGTTGACCACTTGAACAGCTGAGTTTCTGCCCAACTGTTGGGGAATAGGTCATCCTCCTCGGTTTCATAATGACTTGAGAGTACAAATACTTTCCAGCCAATTTCATGCTGGCTATGTCTTTATATAAGCAATATATGACCACTTATGTTACCATGACACCATTTCATTCCTACTCCCCAGCACGCACACAGAGATTAATGCATTAGTTAAATGATAAACACCAGGACTCCCAAGATGGCTAGAGCAGTGTCATAGCAAAGCAAAGAAATAATGCATACCCCCTCCACCCGATGATTTGAAAGACCAAAGTTCTGCAAGAGGAGACTGTCATTTGAGGATTAGCTGATTCTGGCAACTATACTTGATTTGACCAGCATTAATATCACACACACAGCCTCACACGAAGGCACACAGAGAAAGCTAAGTCCTGCTGCAACCCAACATTAGATTATTAATCCTGGGCAGCATATGTTTCATTTCATACAACTGTACTGTATAGGGTACCCTGGAAGTCATACAAAACTAAGCGCAGCATTTTAAAAACACCCTGTTTTCACTTTTTATGAAGTTGCAATTGGCTTACATTATCTACCTACTATCATTACTACCCTGTTCCATTAGGGGCACTTTTGGTAATCAGAAAATCAGAGATTCTCCAGTCCCTGCCAGCAAGGCAGTCAGGTACTGCATGGAAAACAAGTTTTGAAACACAGTATATACCTGGATTTGGATGTATGATTAAAACCAAGCATGGGGAACCTGTTCCAGCCTGAGGGGAGCATTCCCACATGGGGACCTTGCCCAAGACCTGAAAACCAGGGGTGGGAAGGGCCAGAGGCAAAAGTAGAAACTTCAAGGGATGTGACTGCTACATTCCAACTACATAAAAGATAAATGTTGTGACACCTATGCATTTCTCCATCTCCCATCCAGACAAGCAAGTAATTTTATTACAGTTAAAAGTTACATCTCAGCCAGAAAAAGCTCTCCATGTTCTGGCTGAAATCAGGGTTAAATTGAAATCAAGTTAAATTGGTGAGGTTTAAGATAATCACTGGAAGGAGCCATATGTTACTGGGGAAGGAGTTGGGTATTTTACTGATCCTTGCCATCTCTTTTTAAATGACCCACCTTCCATACTTTTCCATACCCACGGAAAAGAGGAGCCTAAAACTCGGGAGGAGATGTGTCAGGTGTAGCTGGCCAGATGCTACTGGCATTACACATCACGGAGCAGTACAGAAAGTGAGTAAAATAGCATCATTCGGTAGTAGCAATAGATCTGGGCATTTCTAATGATTCTCTTTTCACACACATCCCAACCCAACAGTTTTTCTTGCTTTTGTTTGCTCCTTGGCCCAGTCAGTAGGATCCCACACACTAGCTCTGTGATAGGGAAAAGCAAGAGCCAGATTGTGAAAATCAGGGAATGCAACTTTCTGCCTTGAGAGAGGAACCGCAGGGCAATGGGGAGGCAAGAGAGGGACTCTAATACAGTGTCTTTCCCTGACTATGGACATTCACTGCAAGGCCATTAAGTTGTGTGAGCATACCACAGGTTGCAAAGTACTAATCAGCTGAAAAAATGGTATACCGGGGTTGAGGGGGTGGGGAAAGAGATTCAAGATGCTGCCCCAGACAAAACCTTAAGTATCAGCGAAATGCCTTTCATTGAGACAGGTAGGAAACATGGAGAGGGAAGGGGCTTTTATATTGTGGTATGCCCTGCGGTGCGTGCATTCAATGCTTCTTTAGACACCCTACACGTGAAGATTATACACACACATACACACTGCACTGCATTAAGGGCTGGTTCACCCAGACTTAAGAGTGGAAGGTAGCGTTTGCCCACATGGCAAGCATTATTATTATTATTATGGGTCATCAATGTGGTTACTTTGTTTACTAGGTGTGGGGAACCTCTAGCCCTCCAGATGTTGCTGAACTAAAGCTCCCATCATTTCTGGCTATTGTTCTTCTTGCTGAAGTTGGTGAGATGTGTAGCTCGGCAACATCTGGAGAGCCAAGGGTTCCACATGTCACCTGTCCTCCGGGTGTTACACAACAACAGCTCCTATCACAGGCACAGACAAACTCGGCCCTCCAGATGTTTTGGGACTACAACTCCCACCATCCCTAGCTAACAGGACCAGTAGTCAGGGATGATTGTAAATTGTAAACCACAGATTGTAAATTCTGTGGCCAATTGCCCTCCACCATTTAAAGTATGCCCTTCCCTTTGCTCACATGTATCCCAGCTTAGGAAAACACCTAGTTGATCAGAATAAGCAGGCTCTAGTATATGAGAGCTTATGCCACAATTCATCTGCAAGTGCATACAGTGCTGCAAGATGCTTTTAATTCTTTTTTCATCTTCATGATGTAAAAAGAAGAATCCTACCAAGGACGGAAGTGAAGAATCCGACCAAGATAGCTGATGCAACCATTATTCAGCCCCAACGCTTTGCATTGATCCTTAAAACAATATTACCCCATCAGTACAGTTCAATCATACGCCCACTGTTCAAGATGGCACTGAACAACCAGCCCATTAGTCTAAGTCTGGTGTCTGCAAAGAGCCCCATGGTGTCCCAGCTGGACAGAGTCCATTGTGCGCAGGATTCGGCTCTAAAGACACAATTAGCTCAGGAACCCAGCAGCTACAAGACAATTTACTTTTGTTCCATTTAAGGCTGTGAAGAGAAGCAGGTCAACAGCATTAACGAGAGCTTCTGGTCAGATAATGGATTTCTGGTTCCAAGGATATAGAAGGGCTAGGAAAATCTTTCAGATTCCAAGCTGAATATTTGCATTTAAGGCAGTGGGGGAATCAATCCTGTATCGAAATGTTCTAGGTGCCAGCCCTCCCGAGAGCTGAACGAATATTTCAAAATTCTCAGGGGCCAGCATAGAAATATTAGGCTGAAGGGTGATGAGGCCAGATTGGGGGATTTTGCCCGCCCTGAGCAAAAGAACAGCAAGCAATATGTTAAGGACACTGGAGTCATAGGGCTCATCCTAAGAATCACAGAATTGTAGAGTTGGAAGGGAACACGAGGATCATCTAGTCTAACCCCGTACAATGCAGGGAGCTTTTTTGCTCAACGTGAGGCTTGAACTCACCACCCTGAGATTAAAAGCCTCATGATTGCTAGTCATGGGTCTGAGAGGCTTTAATTTTGTCCCACCGCTTTCCCCGGGAAAACCCACTGTTCACTGTTGAACTGAAACAAATCTCAGTCCACAGGAAACCTGACTGGCGTTTGTTCCAATTCAGGCGTAAGCAGCCAGTTGCGAAAGGGCAAAATAACTTCTCGGACTTGTGACTAGGAATCACAGAAGTGGGGCTGAGCCCTGATATGACCATCAGGCATCATCAATAAAAATAGGGATCTTTGCTCTTCTTCTGCTTGAACAACACCTGCCTCCTAAGTGACCACCTTTCCACCCTGCCACCACTACCTCAGGAGTTTCGCAGTCAAAACTAAAAATGATCAAGTCAGGTTCTTTGGGGTGGGGGGTGGAATTAAAAAGAAAAGAAGCCACAACAGCCATATATTGTATCCTACAAGCACTGAAAGTACCACATGCCAAAGAAACTCTGAACAGTTCCAAGCTAGCTTCACTGCAGAGAAGAAATCAGTACAGGGGGACTCCCCAACCCGCCAAATTTGTAGTCTTGGAATGCAGGAGGATCAGGATGAAAAAGAGAGGAGGTATCCCACTCCTCATGCAATTGAAGAAGGTGCCAGGCCTAGGTCTGATACCAATGCAGGATAGCCCTGTCTAGGAACACCCATGCTGCAGGTCCTTCTTCCAGGGTGGAAAAAGATATAAAAGTTTCCTCCCTTTAGGGCCAAGATGTGTGGCTGATTCCATTGGGGATGTGTGTGTGCTCTACATTTAAGACACTTTTTCTTGGGTCAGGAGTTCCCCCCTCCAGTAAAAAAAGAAACAGAAAAAAGTCTGGCACCACTGCCAACAAATCAACAAAGATGAAAAACAACAACACAACCCCACCCCCACCCCGGTAATGGAGTGGTAGGCTCACCCTGACCCTTAGCCAAGCAGATCTCCCCAAGGGTTGGATTAGGGCATTGCGCGAAATGACAAAGCTCTCTCTCTCGACATACTCATGGCTGGGTCTTAGGGCCCTGAATTGTCCCGTCCACAGCAAACTCGGTCATAACTCGCCGAGCCAGGGGGTTGGTGGTCTTCAGAAGTTCAGCCGCAGACGTACGGATGCCTGAAGCGCCCTTGCCACCTTTCTTTTGAAGGAGTGCCTTAAAATCTTCATTCCTGCTGGAGGTTCTTGTGACGCCCGTCGGAGCGCACTCGTTGCTCTTTGAATTTTGCCGGTTGCCAAAGGCTTCGCCGGATTCCTTCCAACCAAGCAACTTCCGTTTGGACCTGCAAATGCAAACACGCAAACACACACACACAGATCAGAAAGTCACTTGAGGTTAGGCAGAGCTGGCGCAGCCGTAACAGTCTAAAATGGTGTAATGGGACCCATCCAGAGGAAACAATGGGAGCTTTGTATGCAATGGTTCAATTTGCCATGGGTGTTTCCAGAGCAGCCTTCCCCAACCTAGCACTTGCCAGATGTTTTGGACTACAATTCCCATAATTCCTGGCTGGGGCCCAGGTTTGAGAAGGCAGCCCAAGGACTATCCAGCCGTTGCTCTCCTGTTGTAAGCTGCAAGCAGAATTGCAGCTGTCTTTTCTTAATGTGGGGGTAAGGTGCTTTTTTGACATGTGCTTGCTGCTACGTTCCATCTACACTAATGGGTAGGACACAGTTCCCTAGGTGGGGAAGTGACGATTCACTCAAGCAAAGTTTTAAAAATAAAATAAAATAAAAATCACTCTTCTGCCACTCATCTTCTACTTAAAATCAGTTATCTAATTAGTGCTGAAATGCTTATTTACCATAAGCACTGTTTCCCAATTACTTTCGACACTTGTGGAAACAAATGCTTTAAAAAAGTTAGAAAGCGTGTTAGGCCAAAAACTTGTTGATAGAATGTAGCATTTTAAAAATCCTTAAAAATAAATCTCCTTCATTTAAACACTACTGTGTGAATATGTTAAGATTTTTTTGGGAAAATTTTAGCTAAAAATATAGATGAAAAAGCACTCTATGGCTCATTAAAAGAGTTACTGGTAATACTGGAGATGTCCTGAGTGGCAACAGGTTCACCTCAATAGGCTCACTTACATTGCCCATCAAAGCTACATCTGCAGGAAAAGGTGGAAGAGTAGAGCTAAGAACCTACGGCACCTGTAGTGACTGCACTACTGTGCTTTAACTTTCGAAAAAGGCAGGTTTTCTGTGGTCTGAGGAATCACAGAATTGTAGAGTTGGAAGGGACCACAAGAGTCATTTGGTCCAACCCCCTGCGATGCTGGAATGTTTTGCCCAACATGGGGCTTGAACCCACAACTCTGAGATTAAGAGTCTTGTGCTCTACCGACTGAGCTATCTCTCAGAGGAACCACACGGAAAACACAAGGAGGATAATGATCGGATTATGACCTCCTGTGGGTGCT
This sequence comes from Podarcis tiliguerta, assembly GCF_965153285.1. Taxonomy (NCBI): domain Eukaryota; kingdom Metazoa; phylum Chordata; class Lepidosauria; order Squamata; family Lacertidae; genus Podarcis; species Podarcis tiliguerta. Next base: position 31,780,741 of record NC_139553.1, read on the forward strand.
GTGAAAAGTGAGTGAAGTAAGAAAGCACATATGGTGCCAAACTCTAGCTAGCTCTAGTTATCTTGAATGGAGGCAGAATGTGAGCTTTCTTTCATCAGTGGGCAAAAACACTGTGCCCTTTGCAGCACTGGTGGAGGGAACCTGTGGCCCTCTAGATGTTATTGAACTATAACTCCCATTTGCCCCAGCCAGTATAGCCAATGGTCAGGGGCAATGGGAACTGTAGTTCAGCAGTGTCTGGCAGGCTGCAAGTTCCATCTACCTGATGTACAGGGACTGGCTTTAAGTAGGATGCCGCAGTACAGTTAGGTCATTTTAGACCCTTGGCTTATTTATGTTACGGAGCCCTCTCTCTTTAGATATAGCTTCGCTTACTTCAAAATGTGGTAGGGCAGCCCTGATGCAGTGGGGGGACCCACCTCTGGCTAGTTCTGCTGAGTAGACCCCTAGAGCTCTGCCCCAAAGCTCTAACTGGGTGAATTCCTGGGTGAAATGGGTGACGGGAGTATCTGAGACATGGTGCAAGGATTCGATTTGAAAGTGCAAGCCTCTGGTCCTTATGATAAGCTGCAGAGATCAGCATGAAAACAAGCAAGCACTCATGAAAGTGGTGCAGGAGGTGCAGTTCAAAACAGCCCACCTGAAATAGAGTGGCTGGCCTGCAGTGGCTGTTAAACGAATGCCTAACTGGCACAGGAGCTTGGGCTTTGAGAATAGACCCAAACTGGTGATTGGCAACTATTATGAGGTCTCTGGAATTGAGTTGTGCAGATTCTGGAGGACATGAACAGGGGATGAAGTGAGGAAGGATTTTTGGGTGGGGTATGCATGAAGCTCACAAAGAGCAGGAAGGGTCTTTCCCCCCCAAGTTAAGGCTGGCGTACGGTGGGGCTAGAGTGGTGGGGTGAGCAAACCACCCCACACCCTCAGAGGAGCTACCAACTCCCAAAATGCAACACCTGGATGGGCCCCCACCTGTGGATGACAGTAAACAAATCCTCTGTGGTTCGGGATGTCACAAACACATCGTCGTCCTCCTCGGTTATCGACTCGGCGGTTTTGTCACTTACAAAGCTTTTCTCTTCGGCCCTTGAGCCCACTGAGCTCCCTGAGGAAAAGAAAGCAAGAGTCTTGGCCAAACAGGTCTCCTGCCAATGAGATCTGGGATGTTGGCGGTAAGCTGGTGGGGTGGGGTGGGGGTGGGAGAGAGGCACTTCAGAAACAGCCAACTGGAGAACAGGTATGCGGAACCTGGAGCCCTACAGGTGCTGTTGGAGGTCAACTCCCATCAGCCCCAGCCAGCGTGACCAATGGTCAAGGATGATGGGAACGGAAGTCCAACAACTCCTAAGGGGACACAGGTTCACCATCCCTGGGCAGAGGAGCCAGGTGTGGGGGTGTTTGAGAGACAGAGAGAGACAAAGACAGAGACAGAGAGACAGGGAGGACAGGCAATGCTCCTTTAATCTTCAATAACCAGATATAGCACATGAAGACATTGATTTGATATTTGCCACCACCTCTTTGTGCACCTGCAGAGGCCTTTCCTGATGCCCAGAGGATCCCATGTCCCTTTTGCTGAAACTAGGCTGGGAAGGAGGATTCTTCTGGAGGCAAGAAAAGAGTTTGTAGTGTGTACTTGGTTGTGCATTGTCCTTACTACATTTTTCCTGTTTGCAAATGGACCCACAGGCTCCAAAAAGGTGGGTGAACCCAGATATAACGGGAAAGCAGCGAGCAAAGGGGTGGCGGGATTAATATCAATTAATATCATCTCCTTCACCAGAGAGCTTCAAATACAAGTTTAATCTTTTCTTATTTAGGCTCCACTTTTCCTTCTACTTTCTCCACCTTGCCCATTCCTAAATCCCCCCCTGAAGTTGCACATCCCCCCCCCCCCATGAAGCTGCAGGGGTGAGGGGAGGGGAGAGGGGAAGGGCAGAGAAAGCAATTGTACCTTTCTTTCCAACTCCAACTCCTTTACTCTACCCCTTTCAGCTAAAAATAGCTTTTCAGGGGAGTTGAGAGAAAAATAGAGGAAAGAGTTAAAGCTCCATTTGCCAGAGCACAACTTTCTGGAACTTAGAAGTATGCCCAGTGGACATGCCCACACCATACATTTGAAGCACTCTTGTACTACTTTATCCTGGGAACTGTAGTTTCTTCAGGATTCTGGGAAGGGTGCAGCACCCTTTTAAGAAACTATATTTCCCAGAATTCTTGGGGGAAGACATAACAGGTGAAAGTGGTATGAGAGCGCTTTAAATGTATGGTATGGATGTGACATCAGACTAGGACAGCTCTACTTTCAGAACAGCAACCCTGAAACACCATTCCTTTTTATTCCCAGTGTTCAGGGGAAGATTGTCACTGGTTATCTAGCTGAAACAAAGCAAACTACAGGTACCTAGAAGCAGAAGCATAAACAGCAACAAGACTGTGAATCTAAGAAAGGCACCGTATTGTGCTCAATATATATATAACATAAACTACATTAAGAAAGATAAAATGAAACGAAGCTAAACAATGTTAATTAGAAAACATAAATAAGAAAACAGAGAACCAGCTGGGGAAAAAATATGGTAACTCACTTGGAACTGAAAAAGAAATTGCATCCCACCCCCAGCTATCGCTCCTTTGTTTTATTTATGTTTTCTGATTAAGAATGCTTTGCTGCATCTTTACTGATGCAGTTTAGGTTAGATACATTGAGTACAATATTATACCTTTATTGTATTCAAGGTCTTGTTACTGGTTATTAAGTAAACAAAATGACACCCACGCCTACGCACAAGGAGGAAGTATAAGCAACCCCAAGGAGGGAAACCCCAAATTGGCTTAGTCTGGGGAAAGAGCTAGGGAAGATGTGGGTACGATACCCTCTCCCAGAGCAGCACTTTGAAGGAGCTGCTGGTTATTATTTTCAAGCAAGAGATCCTAACCACAGTTTTCCTGTTATTGCATCCATTTTCAAGTGAACACAGAATTCAAAGGCATTCCCTTCCCTTGAACACCTGAAGATCTTCAGGTGTTCACAGGAGGTTTGTTTGCACGTTACAATGAACACAGGGACAAACTGGTCTCTCTACCATGTGCCAGGGTTTGTGTGAAAGAGCACACACTTCTTATTTGCACAGCTCAGCTGTTGCGTACACAGGAAAACAGACTGCAACCATCATTGGATGATGCACGAGGCTTGTTGACAAGTCACATTGAGCACAGGTACAAGCAGTCTCTACACATGTGGAACTGTGTGAAAGGGTGTACACTTGTTGAGCATTGCATGTTAACAATAGTACAAGTGTTTGTGGACGCAGATTATGCACTCGTTGAATGCGGTGTGCCAATAACTCTATGTAAATAACTGTACAAATGTACAGCTCAGCTATTTATTTATTTTTACTCAGATTGCACACTAGATGAATGCAGCATGTGAACACCCCCTAAGCTGATGGGGTTTGCCGTTAGGTGGAGCTGCGAGCTTGATCCAAGTAGGAGCAGCAGGCCTTCTATGTCCATGTACCAGAAGGGTACAGTATGAGGGGCAAACAAAGAGGAAAGGTGGGGAGGTTTGAGCTGACTGATGATCGTTGGAGAAGGAGCTGAAGAGAGATCAGAGGGAGAAAGAGATAGGGGGAATGAATAAAGCTAACAGACAATATGTTGGGAAGAATAGGAAGAATGGACATATAGAGGAACAAAAACCAACAGATCGAGAGAGAGAGAGAGAGAGAGAGAGAGAGAGCGGGGTCACATCTGCACTTTAAATTCAAAGCACTATCAAACCTCTTTAAATAGTCATGGCTTCCCCCAAAGAATCATGGGAATTGTAGTTTGTTAAGGGAGAGTAGTTAGGACACCCCTCGAAGAGACGATTCTCAGGGTAGTTTTACCATCAGTTCCTCTTCCCAGGGAAGTCTGGGGAATCTTAGCTCTGAGAGGGGAATAGGGCTCTAACATCTCTCAGCACCCTTAACAGATTACAGTTCCCAGGATTCTTTGGGAGAAGTTGTGGCTATTGAAAGTGGTGTGATCCTGCTTTAAATGTACAGTGCACATGGGGCGTGAGGGAAAGGCTGCTATCCAGCTGGTAACTTTAGATTGCCGTGCAATCAAAAGTTGCTCAAGATTAGGTTAATTTGTTTTGCTGTTGTTTGTGTATTTTTTAATTTATAGGTAGCATCCACTAACTATTTCAATCCATAGCATAAAGCAAGATTGTCCAAGCATCCGCCAGAGTATTAAAGATGTTTTGCTAATCTGCCTCTTCCCATTTATATTTGACTACTGGGCATTACACACCATATCATATCACATCAGAGCCAATTCAGAACAGTGGTTAGAAAGTTGGACTAGAACAGCGGAAGGTCAGGTTCTAATCCCCATTCACTTAGTGACTTTGGACTGGTCCTACCTTACAGGGTTGCTATGAGGATAAAGCTGGGACATAATGCAAAAGCAAGGACTAATTGCATTTTCCCAGCCTGTGTACGCTGAGCAAAAAACACAAGATCCTGAATGCAATCATCACATAAAGGAGCTACAGAGCATTGACAGAACACATGCCTTCCATGCAAAAGGTCCCAGGTTTCACCCTTAACATCTACAGCAAAAGAGGAATCAGTTTGGAGGTGACGTAATAAAAAACTCTGCCTAAAATCCCCAGGAGCTGCTGCCAACCTAAGCAGACAACACAGAGTTAAATGGTCACATAGTCAGATGTGGTATAAGGCATCTCCCTGTGTTCCAACATGTGTGTAGCTGCCTCATGCTGCCTTGTTTGCACATCACACGAAGCCAAATATTGGCTTGGTGTGAACGCATGATTGGGCAGACTCCCTGCCTGGACTTTTTGACGACTGCTGCACTGCACTGAGCTAAGCCAAGGTTTGGCTAAGCATTTTGCCTGGGCAGTTAAGCTCTTTCCAGACTAACTGCAAGGTGTATCCAAGAACAAACCTAAGCTACAGACTGCGGTTAGTCTTTGGAGGGAGCTTAACCACAAGCCAGGGTTGGGATGGCACTCGAACCCAAACGCTGGCTTAGCTCAGTGCAGCCCAGCTGCAAAGCAGGTGCAAGCTACTCTCTGGGAGACAGAACGCTTGCACCAATCCACACACAATGTGCAAAGCAGCCACCTATCCGAGGGTTGTCTACCGTAAGTGTCAGCACCTCTCCAGTGTCTTGAGGGCATCAATCTACCCCATCACATCCTTGATGCTTTTAAGTGGGTTTGAACCTGGGACCTCCAGCATTCAAAGCAGGTGCTCTGCTGCTGGACTACGCTCCCTTTTCAACCACCTTAGGGCAGAAGAGAACCCAGGAAGGACTCTTGAAAGGCAGAGCCACTTACCTGAAACGTTTCCCCAAGACAACCCTGCAGTCGTCGGACTGATGCTCACTGCGTTAGCCACAGGGGTCAATGCCTTGCATGGAGTCAGCTCGGAATAAGCACAGTCCTCGTCCAGCATGATGACAGGGCTGGCAGCCAACCTCGGATCCCCGACGCAGGCCCCTGGGTGGAGCGGGGAGCTCACCAGCGGCAGGTAAAGCACACTAGGCTTCTTGGGGACAGGGGGAGGGACTTTGGTTCTGTGGCTCTCCCCGCCAGGTGTTCTCTCCAGCGGCAGCCTTGGCTTCAGCTCCTCCTCCAAGCTGTCCTCGGAAAGCCGCCGGGCAGAGAAGAACGTCCCTGGGGGCCCTTGTGCTGGAGAGACGGCTGCCGCAGGGGGCTGCGGCTCCATAGGGCTCCAGGCATCTGCATCCCACTGGTGCTCAGGCCTCCTGGCCACTATGTAAACGTTCTCTACAGCGACCGAGCCCTGGGGTGTCAGTGGAGAGGTTGGGGAGCCCACGGGGGACTCTTCCTGGACTGGAGGGGTCTTGTGCAGGAGCATCGGGGGCCTCCTGGAAAGGGGCGGCTTCTCTGCCACCGGGGGCCGGACCTTCTTGCCAGGCTCCTCGACGGGCTCAAGGCTCTCTAGGTTGTCCTCTGTTTCGGAGCGGCTGATGGACCGCAGGCGGACGGAGCGCAGGTCCAGCTGTGTCACCATGGGCATGACGGGCTGCACGGGGCTGAGCTTCGGCCCCAGCTTGGCTCCAAAGGTGGAGTCGGAGTGGTGCCGGCTCACTTTGGGCTTGGCCTTGAGCGAGATCTTCAGCCCCGAGAGGTCCAGGTGCGACGGCGGCGCAAACGGCAGGTCAAAGGACAGCCGTGACTTGGGGCTTCTCTCCATGGGCGAGACCGGGGGCAGTGAGGATTTTCTCTCGGGCACAAGGGGTCTCGCGCGCCCACTCTGATGCGGGGTGTGGCCCAGAACGGCAGATGTTGGGATGGTCGGGGTCGGAGTTTCCGACTGGCTGGAGTAGCCACTAGAGGGAGACATCACCCCTGTCGGTCTTGCCGGGGAGGAGGTTTTCAAGTTGACCTCAGCAGAGAGCTGGGAAGGTGTGGTGGCCCGGGAGACGGAAGGGGAGGGGAGGGACTCAGAGCTACCCCGTGCCTTGGAGAGCTCGATCACGGTGGTCCCAGTGGCCGTGCTGGAGCCAGAGAGAGAGCAATAGGGGTCGGCAGGACTCCACTCTGGCATGTACCACTGCTGTGAGTACGGCACGCTTTCCAGATCTTTGGTTGTGTCCCCAGGGACTTGGCTCTGGGCCTGCGCGTCAGGCAGCAAGCACAGACTTTTTGGTCTCTGGTCCTGCGGCAGCGGCTCGTCACCAGCTTCTGCGATGCTTAGCTGCCCCTCCTTGATCAATGAGACGCTGCGGGTAGGCGGGCAGGGCTTCTTTTTGGCCTTCTTGAGAGAGATGCTCTTGGTGCGCGGCCGCCGTGACCGCACCTGAGCCTCCTGCTCCACCGCTAGCGAGACGTTGTCTGTGCTTGTGCTGCCCTCGGAGCTGGCGCTGGGATAGCTCAGGGCACAGGTCTCGCTGCCCCCGATATCCATGGAGCACAAGGAGGCTGTGTCTGTGGGGACGGAGAGAGACCTCTCACGGAACTTGCACATCACCCGCTGCCTCTCCGCTTGGGGGCACTCCTCTTCACTCGGGGTGGCGGGGACCAAACGAGCCTTGACCTCCGCTGCCCCACACCTCAAGCCTCCGTTGGCATCTACAGGGGACTCAGGAGAAGCGCAGAACGCCCCAGACCCGTTGCTCCCAACTGCGTTGTCTTTGCTGATGAAGAAAGAAGCAGGCCGGTCAGAGTCTGGGGTTCCCCTCTGGCTGCGGGGAGACTGGGCCCCGCTTTCCATCACCAGCTCACTCTGGCTCGCGGAAGGGCTCACGTAGCCAAAAGATGCTGCGCTCCAGGCAGGGGAGAATGTCAAGTCCTCCTTGGGGCCGTTGCACGATGGGCTGGCATACACTGCCCCAGGGTTGTCTGTGTGGCCAGCAGGCCCCTGGCAATACCGTCCTTGTAGAACTCCCCCAAGGTCACTGAAGGTCTTCCTCAGCTGTGGCCTTGGCTGAGGGGAGCGGGCCTGGTGGGTGGAGCTCCTCCCATTGGCCACCTCAGGGACAAAATTGCAAGAGGCGGACTCTGCGATGGTTGCTGGAGGGTTGAGAATGGGGCCGTTGCTGTTCCCTGCAGGGGAGCGCAGAAAAAGGCAGGAATTAAGCACAGCCTGGAAGATCTCCTGCTTGGGCCACTGAAAGGTCTTAGATCAGGGGTTGGGAGTTTCAGGCCAGGGGCTCAATGCAGCCCTCAATACCTCTCTATGTGGACTCCAGACCACACACCCCTGCATAGCCAGCCCCCTTCTCCCCAGGGCTAGTGAAATTTACATTCATCCCCATGCCCACTTTTCTCTCCAGCTATGTCCACTATTGGCATGTGGCCCCTGGAAGATTCTCAGAACAGAATGTGGCCCTCATGCTGGATAAGATTCCCCCCCCCCCAAATAGAAACTTCGCATTTTCACTGCCAGGGGGCAGCTGCCCCCATCAACACAAAGAAATCCAGGCCTGGCCATCCTCCTGCTTCGGGGAGGGAAGAGCTCAGCTGGCCTTGGACAGTGTGGTAAAGGTGGGGCCATTATTTACTTTTATCTGATCATGCAAAGAAAAGAAAAAACACATCCATGGGTGTTGCTTCACCCCGCAGGCAATAGCACCCCACTTCATAGTTTGAGAACCACTATGATAAAAGGTTTTTCCTTTCCTTTTTTAAATTTCTAAAGTTGCAAATCTTCAGATCTGCCCTAAAGAGCAAATTCTGCTAGTCAAGCTCTTACGTGGCTATTCTTACATATGTCACTATTCTCTGCCCCCCAAATATGTGTATTCCCTACTTAACATAGATGCATGGCAGTGTTTGGGGGTGGAGGAAGATATCCCAAGATACATTTATTCACAATTCAAAGAAGAGTCTTAGGGAGCCTGTTCCTAAGGGAAAAGGGGCTAGAACAAAATACTTTGGGGGGGGGGTGTTTCTCAAACAAAGTCTTCCCATTAAAAAATGTACCTACATCCCCACAAATGGAATACTTATGGATTCTGTTTGTTGGTACTGAAATCCAGCTAAGCTGCAACTTCATATTTTTCTAGCCAAATTAAGATGCTCTGATCCTGTAGCTCTGTGAATTGTTCTGCCTCTGTGCGTGTTGCAAACACTGGTTTTTAAATGAAAACCACCTTCAAACCTACTTCAAAAAAACAGCAAATAATATAATAGATCGCTCCCAGAATTGTAAAAATGATGCTTGAAAACGGTCCATAAAGTCAAATTCTGAAATTTGACAAATTTTGAGTGTACATGAAAATTTTACTTTCGCCCTGTAGCTATAACCCAGTATTTTGGAGGAGCCCTACAGATAATTCCTATAAAAAAGCCCATGGCAAACATCCCCTCTCACATTCTGTTCTTCACAACAGCCAGAGTCAGGGAAGTCTTGATTCTACAAGTGCTTCTAAGGGTCCCTCCAGACATCCTTTTTATTGTGCGTTCATGATGATTTGTGCTCATGATACTTATGGATTCTGTTTGTTGATACTGAAATCCGGCTAAGCTGCAGTAACACACCATGCTGCTTTCAATACTGTTTGCAGCTGCAAAAGTTTTAAGGGTGGACATTCTGCTTTGTTTCCAACTAGTGCATGTCCGCTCACTTGCTGCTGAAATCCTGTAAATTTTAGACCACAAACCTTATTTTTTTTGGTCCTGCTTTTTTTGTGCTGTTTTGCAAGACTGCCCCTCCAGCTGGTAATAATGTGGCAATGTTGGAAAACAACTAATACAGAAGAATGGTATGGTTCAGTATAATTCCACCACTAGTATAGCATAGCTTCAATGACATGTTGCAGAATATATCCACGGAAAACGCCAGTCTGGAGGGACCCTAAGCCATCAAGCTATTCCCACCCTCTAGTGGCAGAGGGTGGCAGCATTGCTTTTGTCACCTGGGTCCCGCAGGGCGAGGTGGGGGAAGCCAATGACCGTCCGTCTCCGGCGAAGCAAGGACTTGGGATTCATGGCTGTCTCTGTGTTGAAGAGGGAGTGGCGAGTACTTGCGTGCCGAGCGAACGGCTGTCCTGTACCCAAAACAAAGACACTCAGCCATCCAGGTGGACCGTGAGAAAACACAGAGGGTGATGTGAGATGTGGGAAGGAGGTTGAATTCAACATTATGATAAGATGGCAAATGGTGGCTTGGGGTCCTGCATGACTTCCTTCAGCCTGAGTTTATAAGTGAACCAAACTGATTTGGGCTGCATTCACACAGAAGTTTATTCTGTTATCCCAACATTTCCCAAGCTGTTAATTTCCACAATATATCTGAGCTTCTATACAACGTAAAAGCCACTTCTGGACATATGGGGGAACATGAGCAAGCTTAGTGTTTGTTTCTGTGTTATGTGCTTCCAGAAAAACATTCCGGCATGTTAGGTGACAGGGCGTATAAGACGACCCCCAACTTTTGCTGTTCAGTTTTAGGGTTATAGAGTTTGAGCACCGCCAGGGGCAGAGCATGTACCCCTCCACTGCCGCTGCAGCAGCAGCAGCAGCCCGAGGCGAGGCGTTTGGCGGGCGGGTGAGCGGCGCGCTCGGAAGGACTTTCCGTATCCCCTTCTGTGGGGAGGGAGGAGGAGCGACAGAAGAAGGGGCATCTCTGCTCACCGGTTCCCTCTCCTCCTTCCCAACGTGTATACCCGGCGTATAAGACGACCCCTGACTTTTGGGGTGATTTTCCAGGGATAAAAAGATGTCTTGTACATACGTAATTTGCAAACAGCAATGGAAATGAGTACTAAACTTGTACTATATTCCACTATATTTCTGGAAGTGGCTTTTTGTCAGCTTATGTAAATGTACCAAAGTTGTGTGGAGAAAATTATTGTTTTAGAATATACTCTCAAAAAATAATGTGAAAATTTCATGCGGTTAAAAAGAGTAAGTAAATCCACACATTGATGCAGAAAGAGCACAATATAGACTTATGAATGAACACATGGAAAACTGGCATGGACTTAGGAAACAATGACCCCTCCATCCCAACTGGAATGGAAGTGGGGTAAAAATAGTTTTAGAGCAGAGAAGAGATTTTTGAGTTGATGCTACTGGGAACATGGGGAAGGTAGAAGCCGGTAACGGTAGGAATGTAACAGGGCAGATGTCTTTACTTTATGTGTTCACTTTACCCCAACAGTAATGTTTGAAGAGGACTTTCAGCACCCCATCGAACCATTGCTTGTAAAGTGAAGCTTAAGAACCTCACACTGTATGTTCCAGATATCCAGCAGACAACCCATGGTTGAGAGCTCACCACTCAGTTTCCATAAGCTCACTCTTGTCTCCATGGTTCATCAACCTCTGAACAATGGCCTAAATGTGGTTTTTCAGTGGTTTGCGAATTCTGGCATTAATAGCAAGCCACAGTTATCACAAACTGTGGTTTGCTGTTATGCCTAAATCCACAAATTAATGACAAACCCCAGTTTGTTTGCAAACCAGCTTCAAACCATGGCAGATTATCCTGCTTTGGAAGTCCCTTGCAAGCCGTGGTTTGCAAACTGGCATGTTCAAACATCAACGCCAAATTATGGTTTGGCATTAGGACTGAGTGCAGTCAATGAATTGCTTTATCCTTGAGCTCTCTTCCTGCCAAAGCTTGGAAGCGAGATGGGCGGTACATGGGCAGCATGTACCGTAAGAACTAAAGTGACAAAGAGACAGACATACTGGTTAACCTTGGATGCATTAGATGCTGGTGAGACTTGAATAACATGAGCAGAATGCAGAAGGGGAGGGGGGCATAGCAAGGGGGGAAATGTCTCTGAGAAGACCTAGCCTGATGGGACACACTACAAATGCCAATTCATGTGAGTCCCAATGAAACCTCCTTCATCTCCTGTGCTTTTCAATCTTGCTGGGCATCTGACACATCATGCCTCACACCGGCCAGCATGGTGAACTAAAACCTTGTTTGACACAACCATCCTGTGTCATATGATAACTCTTTAACTCCTCTTCTCTACTACTACACACACACACACACACACACAGAGAGAGAGAGAGAGAGAGAGAGAGTCAACCCTACCAGAGACGTTGATGGGAACAATGTTGGCTTGGGTTGAACAGGGCTGGTGCAACCTCCTCTCTTCAACGGAGGGCAGAGGGCCAGTTCGGGTCCAGGTGGTGTGCTTGTCTGGCGTAGTGGGCAAGCTAATTGAAGGCTCTGGGGCCCTCACCCCCAGCGTGGTTGTCTCGTTCTCCTTCACTTGCTGGCTTGCAGGCTGTCAGAAAGCAGTGGAGAGGAAGGGGAATAAATTAATTCAAACACAAGCGCCCTACTCCACTAGGGCTACTATTCAGAAGAAGGGATTCAGAACGAAAGGGATTTCAGGCAGCTCTTGGATATCAGGTGATCTGCTGCATTCCTGCAGTTGATGATCAGAGGTTGTCCTCCAAGTACTTGCCACCTCTTAAGTCAGGAGTGAGCAGGTTCCAGGAGCCAAATGCAGGACTCTTTCGCCCTAGGAACCCTCCCCAGGCACACCTCTCTCCCCAGTCAACCCCCCCCCCCTTCATGGCCCTGTTTTGCACCCTTCTGGAATGCTTTTGCCTGGCTGGAATGCACCCTTGAACTCCGACAATGCCTTTTGCTTGCCTGGCCATCGGACAGAGAGGAATGTGCATGTATGTGTGTAAGAACCAAACTACTGCACACAAATGTTAAAAGTATACACCCACTGCTCTGCCTGCTTTGGTCTGTGGCCTCGCTTGCCACTGGTACTTGGCCCTCAGAAGGTGTCCCAGAAAGGAATGCGGCCCCTTGAGGCATGGGCTGGTAGAACTTTGGACCGAGGCACCGGGTAGGAATTGTATTGGGGAATATGCAATGCTGGGAAGCTTGCCAGACTCACCATGAACACAAACTCCAAGCGTTTGCTTGGTACTGGGGGCCGGGGGCTGCAGTCGAGGGGCCTGTCTGCAGAATGAGAACTGGCATAGCGGAAGGTCTGGCCACTGGCCCTGGCTTCTGAGTAAGGCTCCTCGTACTCTTCTGGAAGGAGGGAAAGAAAGAAATCAGCTCAGTCTGGTCATACCAACTGCCTCCCAACGATTTTGCACTTTTCTTAATGCTCCTAATTACAGAAGCAGCTGGATTTGGGGAGGGAGGGAGGGACCCAGCATGTGAATGTGCAATTTTGTGAACATTATTTGTGGGTGGGTGGGTGAGTTGAATGACAAAATTCTGCACAGTTTTTCAGTTCTAGTCTCCAAAAGGTGGCCTGTTAGAAACCCCAGAGATTTATGGTGTAGCCTGCACTTTCTCAGTCATAATATCTGTCCCTCCCAACATAATATGATTATACTACATATGAGTTTTATTCGCATGGGAATTTTTAAATGTTCCCCTGCTCAGAAAAGAAAGTTTGTTTGGTTTTTGGCATATAATCAAACGTGTTAGAAAGAGTGTAAACTTCTGTCTTTGCTTCTCCTTTTTCCCCTTTTGGGTAGACACATTGCCACCCAGTGACAGCTTCATTAAAATTCTCTATTTCTCAGTTGTTTTCTGTGTGACAACCAATTCTCTACTAGAAAATACCAAAAAAAGTGAGCACCCTTCAAAATGAAACAGGCAGTTTCGTTCCCCTGAACCTAAAGGAAAATATCCCGAGTAACACATTTACCACAGAAAACCCCAAAACAGCATTAAGATAAAAGCAGGAAGCTCTGTGATTTAGCAGGATTCACCCTTTTATAATATTTCAGGATTAGCATTTCTCAGTAAATAATGTTGTGTTCTTTTCATGTTGTTTTAAATCATCGTAGGTTTTCCACAAGTTGCGACATTTTTTGAATTTATTTTTTTGTAGCAAGCAATGAATAAAGATTTCTTTTCCTAAACGAAAGCTCAGAAACAGGCCTCCCTTTGCCCAGCAAAGAAGTACCACCTGCTCCTCCCTCGGCGACGCTGCTTATAGCCAGTCCAGAAGCTTCACTCTCATCGCCAATCACAAGGGTTGATATTGCTGCACATCCCCATTCTCTGCACCCATTGTGAGTCCTTGGCAGACCCCTTCTGCAGGATTATCCGCCGGCTCCTTCCCAAGCCCAGACACACCGACTACCTGGGGCTGAGACCTGCAAGTCGGAGAGACAAGCGGACCTTTCCTACTCCCTTCCACAGACCCTCACCCCCACGCACCTTGGAGCAAGCTCTGCAGATTGAGTTCAGCTTCATGGTGAAGCTCCTCCACCCCAACAGGACGAGCCAAGAAGATATTCACAGGCTGGTGCCATAGCAGCTTGGGAGGAGTGGGTTTCTTGACGTCCAGGTCTATGTTAGAAGTCGCTGGGGAGAAAAGATAGCCAGAGGGTGAATCACAGCCCCAGGCAGGGACTCTAGAAATACAAAGAGGTCTTAAGGCCTGTCCATGCTATACGTTCAAACCAGTTTCAAACCAGTTTCGCCACCACAGCTCCAATACCCTGCTTTCTGCAGCAATCCAGATCTGCCATAGGGAGCCTACCAGCAGACTCTCCAGCTGTTGCAAGTGGCATTCAGACGCTTGCTGCTTGCGATGCTGGCCATTGTATACAGTGGTACCTCTGGTTACGTACTTAATTCGTTCTGGAGGTCCGTTCTTAACCTGAAACTGTTCTTAACCTGAGACACCACTTTAGCTAATGGGGCCTCCCGCTGCCGGGGCACGATTTCTGTTCTCATCCTGAAGCAAAGTTCTTAACCCGAGGTACTATTTCTGGGATAGCGGAGTCTATAACCTGAAGCATCTGTAACCTGAAGCATCTGTAACCCGAGGTACCACTGTATAGCCATCATGACTAGCTGCTGTGGACAGCCTCATCCACCACCCATTTGCCTAACCCCCCTCCCCTTTCTGAAAATACTTACAACAATCAATCTCCGTATATCACCCCCTGCCCCAAACGTTCCATACATATACACAGGGGCAGCATGCCCCATTTCGCTGCTTGAGGTGAAACAGGAAGTGCTGCTTTGTTCCTGCTGCTGCTGCCACTGGCGGCAGGACATGCAGGGCACCTACAGGAATGCCGCCTGGGTGTGTGCATTTGTCTTTCTTCTGCCTGAAGCAGCAGCCTCACCTACCTCATGGTTGGGCCGGCTCTGCATATAAGATGCAAACGATACAGTAAAACATTAAGCTGGGTTGTATAATAGTTTATAGAGTTGATTCTATCCGCTAGCTGTCTTCTATTCTCTGTTTTAACAGATTTCCACAGAGTGGGCTGTGGGTGGACTGTCCTTTCCAGTGCACTGAATGAACGTGTACCATACAGTTCCAAAATAATTATTTGGTTTTTGTGTTTCTTAGTGCTCTAAGATGACTCCTTAGTTTCTCCATAAGTGGTATTTTCCACAGTCCTTCCTATCATGTCTCTAGAGTTGTTAGTAGCTGTTTTCCAGTATTGTGTTAATATATTTCTGCTGCAGGCATGAAAAGAGATTAGTAGTTCCTTAAACAGTAAAATTCTTAGAGTCATCTATAAACGGATTTAATACAGTTAGCCTCAGATTTGATTGTCCCACTTCTTCGTGATATATCATGTGGCAGTGAGTTCCATCAGTTCCCCTTTTGCTGCCTATCTGGAATCTTCTACCCTTTCATTTCACTGGATATCCCTGGCTTCTATTATTAACAGAGAGAGAGAGAGAGAAGAAGAAGCTTGGCTGCAGGGCCTGTTAAGCCTCACTCTGGCTTTCCTTCACATGAGAGCTAGAAAGCTGTGTTGACTGAAAGAAAATACCCATTCCTCATGTCATTTGCCAAACTTAACTGTTAGCATTAAGAATGAGCAAATGTTAATTTTCTCATTTTTCTAACCTTAAGTTCAGCTCACCATATTTCCATTATTAGTTTGAATATTTTTATTAAAAACAATAACAACTCATGAAAATCCATCAGCTTCCCAGTGCCAATTTCTCCTAATAGATATATGCAGTTTTCCCTAATGGACACATTTTTTAAAAAGCAATTTCCCCAAACGTGATGAAAGAATCAGAGTCGGAAGGGACTCTAGCAGTCATCTAGTCCAACCCCCTGCAATGCAGGAAATCTACCCACAGCCATCTCTAGGTGGGCTCAAACTACCCACCTTCTGAATGACACCCAGACACATTGGTTTTTCACTTAACAGATGCATTTATATGCACACTTTCGATGGTATGTGCATTTTTGAACACATTACTTGGCTGGAGAACTGCATTGCAAAATTCACAGAGCAGTGCTCCTTTCGAAAGATGGCTGAGCTTTCAGCCTGCACATTGTTAAGAAAAGCATGAATTAGATGAGTGTGCCTTTAAATGCAAGCTGAATCAAATTTCTCCCACATCCCTAGTTAGCATTGTATAATGTGCGAACAGAGCAGAATGGTCCTTCCTGCACCAAAATGTCCTTATGCCAACTGTCTGTTCCCTGTTCTCCAGGCACAAAAGGCACGCTTCCCTCCTCATCAACACTCTCCCAGGTTGATAGGTTTCTTTGTTGCTGAGCCCCGGAACCACCATGCAAACGGCATGATGAGTTGGAAATAATTGCACTATTTCGTGGTGGTAGGAGTGTGTTATTGTGCTTTCCTCTGAAGAGTTCCCGTGGGGGGGGGGGGAGAGAAGGGACCTATTTAGGGATGCAATGGGCAAATCCTCCCAGGGCACCCTGGCATAACCTGTGGACTGCCAGCATCATCGATAAGGGCAGAAGCTAATTGCTGGAGGTAAACCCCCTTCATTATACTGAACGCAAGGAAAGAACACATGGAGACAGAAACACAGAATAATGTCTAATGCAGTACTGAGTCACACCAGTGTTGTCAATAGTGGCTGGCAATAGCTCTCCAGGATTTCAGACGGGGGTCTTCTCCCAGCCCAGACTGGAGATGCTGGGGATTGAACCTGGGACCTTCTGGATGCAAAGCAGGTGCTCTGACACTGAGCCATGGCTGTTCTGCTGTGAAATGGCACCTGGTGGGCTGGAGGCCAAGTCATAAGGCTACTCTGCATGTGGTTAGGAGCACACACTTTCTCCATTCCAGATAGCATCACATCTGCAGGGAGGGTGTGTGTGTGTGTGTGTGTGTGTGTGTGTGTGTGTGTGTGAGCTCTCTCTTGCTACTTCAGCCAAAGCTTTTAATTTCACAGCCAGAATGCTTTGCAAGGCATTTCCTGCCCACATTTACCCACAGTAGCCAGCAGATGGTGTAATTAGCTGTCCAAAGGCCAATTTCCTTAACAGGCTGGCAGCTCCTCACTTAGTATGTGGTGCTCATCTCTGGTTCTGAGCCAGCCTGCTTCACAGGGAAGCTCTCAGACCCAGGAGCCGTTCCTTTTATTAGTTAAGTAATGGGAGGGTGGAGTTCTGTACATGCTCATTTTTTTTATTACTTTCCATTACGGACAGAACCCAATTTTTAAGAGCTCTTGGCCACTTAGGCTGAGAAAGAGTACAGGGACTCCACCATTAATACCTGTGGAGCTCCTGAACAACTATTAAATGTGCAGGAACCCTGAAACTCTTTTGTATCTAGTCACATTGCAGATATCTAATTTTACGTTTGGTGATGACTAAAAATAGTTGTTGGTGTTTTTGTTTTTGGTGGGAAGAGTGTTTTTGCTTTTATCTTTTAAGTGATGCACAATTGTGTTCTATGAAGGACATCCTCTCGTTTTAATGCCTGTTTTGTATTTTGGAAAGTGTATTTGCTAGCCAATGTCGATTGTTTTAAAACTTGTTTAAAAAACAAAGATTAAGAAGAAATAAGGTGTTGTTGCGTTTTATGATGAATTGCTTCCCTGTGTGTGCGGGGGGGGGGGGGGGGGGCTCTCCGAAGATGGAGTTTGCCATCTGCAGTTTTTGTAAGCTGCTATTTTTATCTGCTGATTTGAGATGTGTTTGTACTGCTGAAGGCTCCTCCCTGCTTCATTTCCTACAATCTTATCTGTTTGAAAAACAAATTGCAAAAGGTTCTTTTGAATAAAACGGAGGAGGGCGGGGGCATCTGGTCTGCAAGGCAAACATGGCCCACTAGGAGTTTGAGGCTGGTTTTCCCAAACCACACCCACCCATCTTATGTCAGGTGTGTGGGCAGGTAGTCACAGCTGCCAACAAACTATCATGATCCTTAATGTGCACAATTAAGTTTTGGCAAGGGAAAGCAGGCTTCAGTTCTGGCTCTACTGCCCATCATCTGTTGGAGCCAAAAAGCACTGGATCATATTCCCTGCAGAGACTTCAGGTGTACAACCCTCCTCCCTGGGTTTGCAAAATGACTTCAGGACTTCAAAGCACTCAATCACCTGGCGCCCCTGTGACACTGTGACTGACCCCTGGGCGCAGTCCCACCCACCTGTCTAATTTGGCCCACAAGGTGTACGATCAGGTAAGGCCCACAGGGCCATAAATATTCCCCACCTCTTAATAAGTATTAGTAATAAAGAATAAAAAGCACCCAGATTTTAAAAAATCTGTTGCTGAGTTAAATTGCACCAATTAGTCAATCCAAAGATTTTAAAGATTTTAATTGATTTAAGCCAGATTGTTTTCTAGTGCTGAGCTAGAATATAGGAAGATGCCTTTATACTAGGGTTAGCATATGTTAGCTACTTGATAGAGAACACACTCTTATATTTGAAGGCATGCCTGGTTCTGGTCTGGTTTAAAGATTAAAAAAAGAGACAGACAGACAGTCAAAGGAAGGAGTTTTGAAGCTGCTCAGCTGCTAGCATCGTATCAGACACCCAGGTCAAGTGCCCATAGTCTTCCTCAGCACGATGAGATGTACTGCAATTCTTTTTGGATAACAGTAAGGACTTCCATGTTTGCATCTACACACATAAATTATCACATGCAAACTGTATGCAAGCCTTTAGGCGGTGCATAAGTGGTCATTCTACTTCCTGCAGAGCCAAATAATGCTCTGTGCAGTCCAGTATAATCCACAACGGAGGTTGGGAACCATAGGATGCAGCCCCCAGGTCTGTTTTGTCACTGGGACTCTGCCCAAGTCATACACTCATATCCCAGGCCACATCCGTCTCCTCAAGCTACGCCTCTCATTCCCTCAGCTTCATGGTCAGGTCAGAGGGGGCCAAGCGGCAGTGGACCTGCACCATGCTAGACCGTCATGTGACGGTTGAGGAGGAGCACCAGCGAGAGGGAAGGAAGGAGGAGGCAAGTGAAGAGGAGGTCACTCCTTCCTCCTCCTCTCTATGCTTGCTCACACCCGGCTGGGCTCCTCATCAGCTGCACCAACAGTGACACAACCGCCATTTTGGTTCTGGCCAAGCTCAAATACAGTAATAAAGGTGTTGAGTTTGAAGTCCCAATGGGTCTGGGGACACTTTTGTCCCAAAACAGGGCAATCTCGTTTTTCTAGGGACTGGTGGCAACCCTATTCATGGCCTCTACAAGTGCTCTTGTCTAGCTGGAATACTGTGATAATGCCTCTTGCATGCCTGGATGGAGAGAGGTTTGTGTGGGTGTAGGAACATGTGGCTTTGGCATGGAATGTATCCTGCTGTAGAAATGTAAGAGGCCTATTTCTTGCTATGCCCACTTTTGGGCTCTGGCCTCACCCCTGGAAGTGTGGTTGAAACTAATAAGCTACCCTGGTCTACTGGCAGTAGCTCACCAGAGATAGGGCTTTTTCCAAATCCAACCTGGAGGTGCTGAGGATTAAAGCAGAGAGTTCCTGCATGCAGAACATGCTTTCCATCACTGAGCCACAACCCGTTCCAGAACAGCCTGGAGAAAATAATCCTTGCAAAACATTCTGTTTTTTCCTTGCACCCTTGTCTCCAGTGGCTTTGCAGCTAAAGCCCCAGTGGTTTGGCTTCAGAGAAACCACTGTGCAGGCAAAAAGAGGATTTCCTTTTGCTAACAGTTTCCTGCCTGTTTTTCATGAAGATATGGCCCAAGAATGGGGGAGTGGGGACTGACTCTACAGCTGGGCGATTCCTCTCTCTCTCTCTCTGGAGTTTCAGGAAAGGGGTCAGAGGTTTCAGCTCTCAGGAGACCCAGCTCCATTACCATGCTGCTGGTAGGATTTTTGTGGCCTTTGGTCAGAGAACCTATAGCAAAAAAAACCCCCATCATCTGTGCCCATTTGCAGAGAATATGCCAGCAGTTAAAAGAAAAGGGGGAAGTGATGGAGCTTTAAATGCCTTGTCATGCCCTGAAGTATCGCATCACAGTAGAACAAATGCTCTCTCTCACACACACACCCTTTCGCATTTCTAAGCAACTAATGTCCTGACACTGTTCCACGCACCAAGAGAGTGCCACAGCAGTGCATTTCCACGAAATCCATCCCATATATTTCCTGCACAATTCAAGGAGGGCAGTGGCTCTTGGTGGAGGAGGGTTACCCTCCATGCTGGAGGCGTTTTTGAAGCAGACTGGGTTCCATGGGCAGCAGCCTAATAAATTTTGGCACTTGGAAGTGGAAAACCTGATTCGCAGCCACCTTCACAATACTTGCCAAGTCCTCACCCAAATCTGGTGGTGCAGACCACCTGTCCCCATGTGGAAAAGTGCACCATCAAAGCAGCTTCTCCATCACCTTGGCACGCCAGCAGTTAGCTTTACCAACCAAATTGCATCCTGCGGTTGTACCAGGTTTCATGTAAGGCTGTGCACATCAGATCACTTTTTTAAAAAACAACAACCCTAGTTTTATTGTGTTTGTATAAATAAAACTCAAGTCATTGAGAACTTGCTAGCTCTTTAATGAATCACCTAATAATGAGTTGCTAGAGGCAACCACCACATGGTACATAGTGGAGCTGACCCTGCTTCCCATCCAGACAAGTAGAGTTGGATGCCATCATTTCATTTATTTTATTTCATGAATGTACATCCTAGTTTTTGATACTTTTTTTGCATTTCCTGGAATTTTATCCTGCTGAAGGAGGATGTTTCTCAGTTCACAAGGTAGTTTTGTGACTCATGCACAGCAAAATTAGATGGTAAAGGCCTGAGGTGGTAGAATGGATGGTACTGCTTCAGGGGACAAGTGAGTACCACATCATTTAATCTTATTTTTACTTTTTAAAAAGGAACAGAGTTTTAAATGCTCCTGTGGGGGGGGGTGTATATATAAAACAACCAACCAACCATCCTAAAAGCTCCTCTCAAGCAGAAAACTAGGACAGCAGGGAGATAGGATCTCTGATGTGTTAAGAAATAAAATATTGCAGGGGGTATTGTTCTCTCTTGCTCTCTGACATGGGGAAACATTGAAAAATGGCGCTCTCCAACTGCCGCCTGAAATATTATAGTCCACTCTACCATCTCATTCTGCTGTATCTACAGACAGGATGCATTCATTCCATACACTTAAAGCACATGCCTTCCACCCCCAGAATCCTGGGAATTGTAGCTTTGCCAGGGTAAAGTACAGTTCCTAGTTTTCTTTGATCATGTGCTCTAAGTGTATGGTGCGTAGGCATAAACTCCCTGTAAACACTGCATAAGCAAATCAGGATGAATGATCCACTAAACAGATTGCCCGTTCACTATATTGCACACCTTGTATTTAAAGCACATCCTCCCAAGAGAATCCTGGGAATTGTCATTTGTTAAGGGTGCTGGGAATTGGAGGCAAACTACAGTTCCCAGGATTCTTTGAAGCCATTTAATTTAAATGAATGGCATGTACTATTCAAGTCCTATGAAGGAGTTGGGTATGATTAACCTACAGCAGAGATAACTGAGGAGAGGGCATGATAACGCTCCTCAAACTCATTAAACACTGTCACATACAAGTGGGCAAAGACCTATTCTCTGTTGCCCTGGAGGGCAAGACTAGGCTCACAACCACATTTAAAGCATATGCTCCCTGACCAGAGAATCTTGGGAACTGTAGTTCACCCCTGCCAGAGCTTCAATTCCTACCACCCTTCACAATCTAGTTTCCAAGAGGTCACTGGAATGTAGTGGTTGATTGAGCCTCAGGAAATACTCCTTGGCAGCAGGTGAAGTTAAGACCAATTGCCTAGAGCAGTGGCTAGGCTTTCCCTCGCTGGAGGTCTTCAAGCAGAAGCTGGGCGGCCATCTTTTGGGGATGGCTCTTGCACTGAGCAGAGGTGAGGATAGAGTCAGAGAGTTGGAAGGGGCCGCAAAGATAATTAAGTCCAACCCCCTGCAATGCAGGACTCTTTTGGCCCAGCGTGGGGCTTGAACCCACAACCCTGAGATTAATAGGAGTCTCATGCTCTACCAGCTGAGCTATGGCCTTCGAAATCTCTCAAGCTCTATAATTCTATGACAATGTAAGAGAGCGGACACAGCCCCCCTCCCCTTGTGCTACTCTAGCACTGTCATGTCTGCAATACCCCCACATTTCCTGCAAAAATGTCTGGAAACCAAAGAAAGGGAAACAAAATCCCCCACAAAGGCTGGAAGAATTTGATCCAAGGTTGCCAACCTCCTTCCACAGCAGGGCTTTGCTGCCTTCGAAGGCTTGCACACCAAATTCGGACATTAGAACATGTTATATAAATTGGGCCGTGATCTCCCCAACTTCTCTTATAGCATCCATATGCACAGTAATATTATCACCCATTATCTCCGGTTCCACATCCCTTTGTTTCCATTATAGGAATGTACTGGGTGGGGGGTTACCTGCCCCCACACTGAAAGGCTACTGGAACAACGGGGTTTTCACCAACTTGCAGTCCAGAAGGAAATGTTCTGCCTCCTGCGCCCACTTGCCGTTTGAATTCAGGTTGCCATAGCAACCTGACATAATGGAAGACTTCCCCCCTTTTAAATAATTTGACTTGTTGCCATGCCAACAGAGGGAGGTACGCAGGAGCAGATTCGTCACTGAATACTCTTGCCTGCATCCCCCCCCCCCCAATACAGGAGGGTCCGAAAGGAGCCCAAGCCTCATGCACAAACAGAGCCCAAACCTGAACAGAAGATGAAAGTTCAGAGACAAAGATGCACCCACGGAACTTAAAGCCTGTGGGATTTAACACAATGGGGGTGGGGAAAAGGGTGGGGGTCTGAATCTCTGTGTTATGACTGTTCAAAATTCTGCAATATGAATACATTTTTCACCTGGGGTGTTAAAGTCCATCAGTGGTTGTGCTGCAAGAACGACTCCAAAGTCAGAAACTCTAACCTGTGCCCCTCTTGAAGTTAGTAGACTACAACGCCCATCATCAAACCCAGCTAGAATGGTCAAAGGTCCAGGATTACGGGAGCTGTAGTCCAGTAACATCAAGAGGACCACAGATTTCCCCATCCCTGCTGTACCCTAATGTTTTGTGAATCATTGAAAGCAGGAGTTTTCATTGTGGCATCCAAAACTTTCCAGGTATTGCGCCAAAAAAACAGCACCAGAAATGGCAAACAAATCTCCCCAGTGCATTGCTTGCTACATCGCCACCAACACTCTTTCGAAATGTGGAGCAAGGACTATAACCCAGTGGGAGAATGTAGGCTTTCCATGCAAAAGGTCCCACTTTTCAATTTCTGGAACCTGCAAAGGATTGGGCAGGCATGTGGAGAATATTCCTGCCTGAAATCCTGGAGGGCCACTGCTCGTCAGAAGTACAGTAGAAATACCCTGCTAAATAGGTAAGCTGCCCCTTTGCAACTGTTAAGGTTACTGTTAGATTCAAACAGCTGGACAACCAGTGAAAGGTCAAGCACCCCTCTCCCAAAGCATGCCCCTTGCTTATGCTAACAGACACCATCTGGAGGTTTGCTCAGCATATCCCAGAGCACCTTGCAGCAGATGCACTGTGCCTTGGCAAACAACTATATGAAATCTGTCAACTCAAGATGGATATTCCTGTTCTTGCTAGAAGAAGAGAACATTGCGGTATCCATGGATACAGAATGTCTTGTCCACACCAGGTTCTAAGAATCTCAGAATAATGAGACAAAAGCAACAGAGTCCAATCGAGAAGGGCACTTGGGGGAGGTCGGCATTGTCTATAGGGCTAAGTGGAGGAACGAAGCCTCAATTGAGATTGTTGAACAGGCAAAGGGACCGCAACCTGTTTTGAAGCATGGGGGTGTGTGTGCTACCTTCTTGATGGCAAAACATCCAGAACAGCTCTGTAACAGGCAGAAATCCAACATATGAAGCTGTCCCCATCACTGCAACCACATGCTAGGGGAAGCTCTCCTGCTCCTGCTTTCAGAAAGAACACTGGATAGCTCAGATGTTTGGAGCATGGTGCTGATAAAACCAAGGTCGCAGGTTCGATCCCTGTATGGGATAACTGCATATTCCTGAATTGCAGGCAGGTTGGACTAGATGATCCTCACGTGCCCTTCCCAACTCTACAATTCTATGATTTTTTAAAAATCCTGCAAAGACCCACCTAATCCAGTGTTCTGTTCTCATGGTGGCCAACAAGATGTCCAAGGGAAACCTGCAAAGCAAAACCAGAGCACAGCAGGACTCTCCTCACATGTGATTCCCAAGCAACTGATATTCAAAGGCATGCATCCACTGACAATGGAGGGGGAATAAATATTAGAAGCAATATGCCTCTGAATACCAGTTTCTGGCTTCTCAAGCAGGGAAGGTGCTCATGTCCTGGTTAGCAACTATTCCAGCCTGGGCATTGAATCTTACTTGGATAGCAGCCTCTACTTTTCCTGGGGGCAGCAGGCTAGCTAAGGAGCTACAGCATAGGCCAGCTTTGCCCATGTCCGAACCCTCAGCATTTGCTGCCTAAAGAAGCTTGCCTCACTCTGCCTCATGGTATAGCCGGCCCCTGCTCCAGCGGTTTAGCCACAGGCATATAACAAGCAAGCCCCATACCTAGATTTCAGAACCACCTCCAGTAATTATGGGACCATTTTCAATTTTTTTGAAGAGTGGGAGAAGGGGAAAAAACACACACAAAAAAAACACAGGGCTTTTATTCCCATGTCATCAAGAACTTTGGCTTGAGAACATTGGGTGCTAACACAAAAGAGAGGCAGGATGACTCATCGGATCTGCGCAACTCTTGAAGTGTTTGTGGTCTTGAGAGACTGCAGGGGTGGGAAAACCTTTTTGGCCTGGCAGACCAGATCTTTAACTCCCGACAGGATGTCATTATGATGGCAGTTGGCGACAGGTGGATGGTCCTGCTGCCTGTCAGAGTTGGCCCACAGGGATGGAGGCAGGACAGAACCCCCTGCCCGTCAGCTGATGCGCAGGGAGTTCAACCTTGTTATTATTATTTTTTTGCAGACATCAGTTGTGCGGGCAACAACTCAACCTGTCCCATCACACCTAGTGTTGAATATGATGTGAGGTATGCAGCAAGCAGGCAAGGTTTAGGGGAAACGGCCTGGTGGGCTAAATCCCCTAAGCAGGAGGTTCCCCACCTGAGATAGACTATGGGTCTATCTCCTTTGGGTGTGCATGATGACAGTAGGAGGGGCCAACACGAATAGTGGGCAGAGACATCCCTTTTCTCTCTCTCTCATTCACGCATCCATGCATCCTCTCTCCCACATGTAAAGGTAAAGGGACCCCTGACCATTAGGTCCAGTCATGACCGACTCTGGGGTTGCACTTTGACGTGCTTTTGAACTGCTAGGTTGGCAGGAGCAGGGACCAAGCAATGGGAGCTCACCCCGTCGCGGGGATTCGAACCACCAACTTCTGATCGGCAAGTCCTAGGCTCTGTGGTTTAACCCACAGCGCCACCCGCGTCCCCTCCCACATGTAGATATCCCCTAACTCATCATCCTCTCTTCCCTGGAGTAATAGGCAACTAGCAGCCTGATAATTCAATCCATCCTGCCCAGCAGTTTTGCTGGGGCTTGGCTCCCACCGTAGCATCTGGCCCCCAAGGAACTTGGTCCTTTTCTTCCTGCGTGTATACAATTGCTAGTCCACATTCCTATCAATGCAATAGTCATGCTTTGGATGGATGAAAGGCTGAAGGGGCCAGTAACACGGCTTTCCACACAATTACTCACTCCCACTTGACTGGAGATACAGCCAAGGGACTCTTTAACCACCTCCTCCGTTTCAAGAGCAACAGATGCTTTGACAGAACCTCCCGTTAGTTGCTCCGAGACACAGCCAAAGGGTCTTTTGAAACTTTTCCTCCGTGAATTGCACCAGAGGCTCTACCTGAGTAGCAGCTGGGATGGATCAGAGAAAGAAAGCTGCCCAGAGCCTCTTCTGGGAGCCCTTTGGCTGGATCTCTGCTCAAATGGGAGCAAGCAAATGTTTCTGCTGTTTAATCGCGCCTGTTTAAAACAACAACAACAACAGAGGGGGAAGCAGGTACCAAGCAGGCAACTGTCACTCTAGACATTGACTTATACAGATAGACCTGACAGTACAAATGCTTTCGGAGGCACTTGTGGAAGCATCAACTTTGACCATCACATCTGTGCATTATTGCTGCTTGGTTGCTGGGGGCATTCTGGATCTCGGTAATAATGAGGAATTGGGATTTGCCCCTTGCATGTACTTTAAGAGGACACCTGCTCAGTAGATCAGTTAGTGTGAGATTTAAAGCTAGCCCAGGAATAAGCCAGCCCTTCGTCATTCCACTACCAGAGGACAGAAAGTGGGATTTCTCTCCCTTTGGGCCTGAATTTCAGCGAGCTGCTACAGGCAGGAGGAGGCAGGAGGCAGGGACCCAAAGCTCAGAATAAAAATTAAAAGCCCATTTGCACAAATCAGGAACAGGGGAATCTGTGACCCTCCATATGTTATTGGACTGCAACTCCCATCAGCCACAGCTAGGCTGGGGAGGGATGGTGGGAACTGCAGTCCAACAATATCTGCATCTGGACAGCCACTGGCTCCTCGTCCGTGGCATATGGGATGCTTCAATTGCTGGGCTCTGGAATTTTAGGACTACATTTCCCAATAGCCCCTGCCATGGGCAGCATCTCTGACCTAAGGAGGGTTGTGTGGCTGGGAAAAGGAGGGGAAGCTGGGTGTGTGTAGAGGAACAGAGAAAGGGCTACAGGCTGGAAGAAGACCAGCAAAACACCAGCACCGAGTCAGTGGTGGAAAAGATGATTCCTGCTAGCAGTCAGGAGTGCAGGATAGCCCTGAACTTGTTTCCAGAGTCAGGTCACATCCACACCTTTCCATTTAAAGCACCCTTAAACCACTTTAACAGTCAGGTCTTCTCCAAAGAATCCTGGGAGCTGTAGTTCGTTAAGAAAAGTAATCATACAACTGTTATTCTCATCACCCTTAAAAACTACAGTTCCCGGGATTCTTCGTGGGAGGCTCTCTAGAGTTTCAGGGAGGCGAAATTCCTACCCAAACCAGGAGATGCTGGCGCTTGAACCAGGACCTTCTGCAGGCAAAGTAGGTGGTCTTCCCCACTGAGCTGTGGCCCTTCCCAAATATAGGCAAATCTTAAATAGCATTAGTAACCCATTCATCCACCCATCAAAACCCTCAGCATCATCCGACACCTACTATCTCAGCCAAAATGGACATAGAGTTGGAGACCTATGATTGCACTTCCTGCTTTTTTGCAGGAGGGTTGCTTATTTTGAAGCCGCTGCACGGGGAGCGTGGGTTCTGAATTTGATCGTGGAACTGGGAGCAAGGCGGTATTCCCTCTTGTGCTTGTGTCCTGATCTGAATTGCCTTTTGCTGGGTGGAGGGCAGAAGAAAGCAGTTATCTATATCAAGCCTGGATTCAGGCAACCCCCTGTGGTGCTAACAGCAGCTTACTGGGAGGTGAGGAAACAATGACAAAAGCATCGCAGGGAAAATTATTATACACACACTTTCCCCCAGCTGCCACTGCTCCAATCGAAATGCAATCCTCCTCGCCTTGCAGCAAGCTAAGGGAAATAAAAGCACTGGCAGATCTCACAAAGCAAGTAGGGTTTTCAGCTCTCAAGAGGTACCTGGTAACAATTAGTGCTTCCATGCAGATGGCCCTAGGATGAGCTCACAGAATCACAGAAATTGTAGCGTTGGAAGGGAATGTGAGGGTCATCTCATCCAACCCCCTGCAACATAGGACTCTTTTGCCCAACGTGGGGCTCGAACCCACAACCTTGAGATTAAGAGTCTCATGCTCTACCAACCGAGCTATCCTTAAGCATCTCCAGTTAAACGTGGACAAGGCTGCAGGTAATAGGGAAGACCCTCTGTCCAAGAAGCGGGAGTATTGTTGTCAGTCAGAGTGAGCAACACTTCGCTAGACAGCTAAATTAGTTTGGTCTAGCACATGACACCTTCCTACGTTCTCTACCCCCAACCCTAGCCATAGAACGGACCTTGGTGCAGAAGGAGTCCAGATCTCTGCAGTCCTCTGTCTTCCGTCCCTGTTCTTCTGACCACAAGCACTTACCGTCCAGCAGGATGGGATGGAAACAGACCCCAGTGCCCTAGAGCTTGCATGTCTGTCAGCTACAAGTTCCCTTCCAGAAGCTCTTCAGCTGGGGCTGCAGCTGGTAGAAGTGAACCCCACCCTCAGATAGACCATATGCCCTACATGAGCTAACCGCAATGTTACAAAAATAGCTTGTGAAATGGGAACTGTGGGGAGAAAGGGGCAATTCTGATAATACACAAGGGGAGAAGTGAGCTATGGTAGATTACCACTCTCCCCCCCCCCTTCTCTCTCTCTTTTTTAAAAGGACTTTGGTTCCACACTGAGTAGTCACAAAGCAAGCGGAAATCATCGGGTGAAAGTTTTATTGGCAGAGAGCTGCAAGGATGACAAATAATTCACCTGTTGATTTCTGCTCATTATAAAACCGTTTAAAAAACACGAAAACTTTTCCCATTAAGCAGAAGGGAGTAAACTCATCGTCTCTAGGATTTTAGCTGATCAAGCGCCTCTAGCTGCCCACATTTAATCCCATTCTGCTAGGAAAGCGCTGAGCTGCCTTGTTTTTGGTGTTTTAATTTGTTTAACTTAGTACATTCATCTCTCTTCCGTTATGGAGCTCAAGGCAGTGCAAGGGTTGACAAGACCCAGGACTTTCTCCGTCCAGGAAGGGTTGGCACACACAGAGCATGGCCCTCTGATAAGGACATTTCTTGGCCACTGCAGCCCAACAGCAAGGCCTGCCTAGGAAAGCTGTCAGCAATTAGCCTTAGAGCAGGAGTAGCCAATGTGGTGCCGTCCAGATGTTTTAGACTACAACTCCCATCAGCCCCAGCTTGTGCAATCCATGCAAATTTTATGCAAAGCAGTGCCTTCTCTTTTTGGCGACTGGTAAGTGACCACTCTCCTCCAGGAACTTGGGAGCTCTCTGGCATGGCATTCTCAGAGGGGACCCCTCACCTGGAAAAAGCAGGACGTAAACAGAATTACCCAAGGCTGCCATTGATGTGCTTGGATATTCTGTACAAGGGTGGTTTGGCTGTGGGCAGGATTCCTGCATTGCAGGGGGTTGGACGAGAGGACCTCTGGGGTCCCTTCCAACTCTACGATTCTATGATAGCACCCTTGGGGTGGCGAGCCCTCTGCTGGACTTGGGGCTCCTGGGAAAGGCCCAAGTTTTCCATCTTCTGGGGCCAGCCCGAAGTGGAAGCCCTGCAGGTTTCTATACTATTTGGAGTGAGTCTTCCACCACCTCCAGAGTCAACACTCTGCAGCAGCTGAGGAAAAGGGTGGCATGCCCCCCTTGCTCTCCCCTATAAAATCATGGCTTGGGACTGGTTTTAAGTGAGAAGGCAGGTAGGGAAAGGGAGGGGTCTGATGGAGGGAAGCCCACTTGTCCTTGGCAAACCCCACAAAGCAATTTACACAGGAATATTAAAAGAAAAAGCATAAGGTATATAATAAAACAGCCGATAGATGCTACAACGGGTGTGGGGAGATACCTATTGAAAACTAGATCTTCCTTGAGGGCAAGGTGATGCTTTGGTAGCCCCCACAGGTGGTGGCTGGGGGAGGAAGATCACACACACATGTACAGTTTGTTTATATAATCCAGCTGATCCGAGAGTACACATTCATCACGGACTGCTTCTTGTGTCATAATTTTTAATTATTAATAGTAATGAACATTCTTAACTCTTTCATTTGAGGAAATCTATATCCATCAACCAAAAAACAACCACCACCCCCATGTCTTTTAACAAGCCACTTTCCCTTATTTGCTTATATTTGCAGTTCTGGGAGTGTATGCCACTATTTTGGTCCAATGTACATAAAAACAAGCTGCTAAACTTGTTAAATGCCAATAAATTAGCAAGTAACTGAATCTGAGGCTCATCCCCTTTTGAGTTTGAGGTCCAGGACAAATGACTACCCCCCCCCCCCCGGTCTGATTGGCCCTGGAGCCATCCTGAATTTTCTGCTGCATAGTAAAAAGAGGTCACCTATTACCCACTTTCAATTTCTATGCCCTCTAACTTTGCCCCTCCTCCTCCTTAGGAACAGAGGAAGTGGCCTTATAAGAAGTAAAGCAAACAGTCCATCTAGCTCACTGGTGGTGAACCTTTCTTCAGCCCCAGAGTTAAAAGTGGTTAGAACGATGAATATAAATTTTGCATTTATAGACATGCTCTATGCTCCACCCAGACCAGTGAGAAGCAGAGCTCAAGGACACTTCACAGCTAAGGAAAACCACAAGGTCCTCCCTGGAGATGCCAGGGATTGAACCTGGGACCTTCAAAGGAGATGCTCTGACCACTGAGCTATACACCCTGCCTCCTGGCACTGCTTGCTTGCTCACCTGCCCTCTGTGAGTGAGCAGACAGTTGGAGGAGCAAGAAGATGGAGCATTAACCCTCTTCCACATCTCATTGGCTCCTTCTAAGAGTTGAAGTGAATCAGGCCCAGGAGGAGAGACAAGGGACTAGGTAAAGGGACCCCTGACCATTAGGTCCAGTCGTGACCGACTCTGGGGTTGCGGCGCTCATCTCGCTTTATTGGCCGAGGGAGCCGGCGTACAGCTTCCGGGTCATGTGGCCAGCATGACTAAGCCGCTTCTGGCGAACCAGAGCAGCGCACGGAAACGCCGTTTACCTTCCCGCATGAGCGGTACCTATTTATCTACTTGCATTTTGACGTGCTTTCGAACTGCTAGGTGGGCAGTCAGCAATAGCCAGTAGCTGGGAATCACAAGGGCTGAGACCAAGGTAGAGCATGAATACTCTTAACCTTAGGGTCACTGGTTCAAGCCCCACGCTGGGCAAAACATTCCTGCATTGTAGGGAGTTGGACTAGGTGAGCTATGACCCTTGTGTTCCCTCCCAAGTCTAAAATTCCAAGATTCTAAGCTGTTCTGCTTAGGTCCTGCTTTCAGGCTTCCCATGGGCATCTAGTTGGCCACCGTGAGAACAAGATGCTGGACTAGGTGGGCCATTTCATCTGATCCAGAAGGGCTTCTATGTTCTTAAGTGGCAGAAGAAAGAGGCCACAATCAGCAAGAGCCCGCTGAGATCAACTTGCCCAAGATTCCCCTCCAAAACAGAAAAACCCAGCACTAGGCTAATCCCAGAAGGTCAAAGCATCTGAAAAAGAACAGAATTTGATGCTGGTGGATAAAAGACAAGGGGAAGTGTGGTGGTGTGGCAGGAACCACCACATCAGCACTCTCAGAATAAACTGAACAAGAAATAACTGGAAAACAAAGGGAGGGGGAATCCCTTCTAAAGAACATTTCCTTTTAATGGACCTGGCTAAAGATCTTTCCACAGAAGCACAGGATGGAACAGTGCGCGCGCACACACACGGCCAGTTCACTAGCAGGAAGTGTGCGCTCCTGTGCATGTGTGCATATGTGTGCTGCCCTCACAGGCCTGCAGCCCAGCCCCACAGAGTGTGGGAGATGCACAGCATCATTTGAGCACACCATGTGCTGCTCCAGAGCTCAGCCAGGGCAGGCGGCCAAAGAGCTTGCTAATAGCCTGTCTGAGAGGCGCATAAGTTCCACCTGCTGGCTGTGGTGGCAAACCACAGCTCCGAGGGACGAGTGGAACGGCTGAGAGCGAGGCACCTAAAGGGACACGACAGGATGGCGCCGTGCCCAGGCACACAACCTGGAGGGGCACAGAGCACAGCTGTCGTGTGCCAGCCTGCCCTTGTGCCAGCCTGCCCCTGCAGAACAGACCTCCTGTGACACCCACAACAGGGTGAAGCTGCTCTGAAAGCAGGTTGCTAAGGAACCCATCCTCTTGCCCTCAGGATCATTGTTCAGCCAATGGCAACATGCTCCAATGACATCATGAGCCTTCAGCGTGTCATGAATGCCATGTGCCTGGCTTGATTTCTCCCTTCGCAACGTGAAAGAGGTGCTGCTCAGAATCAAGGCAATTGCCAGGCTCCTCCGCACCTCTTTTAAAAACCAGGAGTGCTGTGTTAACAGTCCCTTCTGCCCCATGCGCAAAATCATACCGCCTCCTCCCGGCTCCGTTTCATTTTGAGCAAAGCAAACCATTTCATTCTGAGCATTTTAAAACTTTCTGTTTGATTTGTGGTGTCTTTATTATCACTAACCTAGTGTCCTCTGGATGGTTTGGAACACAACTCCCATCCATCCCAGCCGGCTTGTGGGAGTTGTAGTCCAAAACACCAGGTTGGCAAAGGCCAGCATATAGCAATAGCAAGCTTGTTCTCTGGGTGCCAGTTCTTACATAGGCTGCAGAAACACCACATATTTAAAGCACATTCCTGCCCTCCTCAACACTTCCCCTAGTATATTTCTCCACCAGTGTCAAGCTCTGTTGTTTCTCAGATGCTTTGACCTTCTGGCATTAGTCTACTGCTGGTTCCAGGTTTGGGGGGGGGGGGGGGCTGAGCAAGATGTTCTCAGCTATGCCCCTCTCACTGCATGTGGCCACTTTCTTCTTACAGTTAAGAGGCCTGAGGAATCAGGAATCTAGCCCAGCATCCTGTTCTCACAGAGGCCCAAAGAATCCTGGGAACTGTAGTTTATTTAGGGTGCTGGGAACTACAGTTCGTACGGGTAAACTATAATTCCCAGAAGTCTTTCTGAGGGCATGCTGTAAATATATGGTGGGTACACAGCTTTAGTCAAAGCGGCACCACCCATGCTCAGTGTGTGTGTGTGTGTGTGCTTGTATGTAAGGGGGAAATCTTGACTAACCCAATGAGGATTGAGAATAGGTTCAGAATGCTGACTGGCTGCAGGAAGGGGTCAGTTAGGTGATGGAAATGGAATATCTCGGAAAGGGCACACATGGCTGCTGGGCACCCTGAACAAGAGCACTCCACACCCAAGTATTGTGTTTTCTGTCTCCTATCTGTAATCCATCTATTTGCAAGGGGGCTGATTGGGCAGGCAGCCGTGGGGCTGCAGAAGCAAGCAACACATGCCAGCAGTTCTAATTCCATAGCAACATCTAGCATTCCCCAGAGAGCTTCCAGCTAGTTGAAAACCTTTTATCAGTTTTGGCAATCTGGCTAGGCGGCTGCAATTTTCATTCAAGATAACCTGGAAAATAATGCAACAGTCCTCATGGAGCCTGCATCCAGGACGTTTATTCAGAACGCCTTTTCTGGCTGATCTGAGATCTCCACCCCTTTCCTTCTAGGTGAAAATGAAAAAGGAACCACTTCACCCCTCCCTCAACCCCCACCCAACCCCCAAGAAAAACCAAAGGCTTTGATCTGCATGCCTTATATTATAGGGATGAATAGCAACTGAATTGCACTGATTTCCCCCTATTTTCCCCCATCACAATGTATCCAGCACCTGCCCTACTGTTCTAGCATGCAGGCATCTGCCACAAGGCTTGCAAGCTATTCAGAGCTTTTTTCCTCTAAGAAAACAAGCAAGCTTCCAGCTTGCTTTATTCAGAGACGCCCTCCGAATCGCATGACTCCAAGACCTCAAGAACAGGGAGGGAAGAAAAAACCTCCAGATATATCACATGGCAAGGCTGCAGAAAGAAAAGAATTCTTAGGGAACAGCAAAGATTCTCTTAAGGAGCCAGCACTTTTCAAGAGGTTAGGGTAGATTGAGGGCTGGGGGAACCATTGCACTAGCAGGAACCATTATCTCACTGGTAGAGCATCTGAAGCCCTGGGTTTGATCCTCTGCATCTGCAGGTAGGGTTGATAAACCCTGGAGAGCCACTGCCAGTCAGTGTTGACAATACTGAGATAGATGGACCGATGGTATAGCACAGTTTCATACGTGGAGCTGGAGCATGAGGCTGGCCACATCTTTAGCCTAGCCATGATGATGATTTATTACATTTCCCAGTAGCCTTGGTCAAAAACAACCCAAGGTGACTTACAAGTTGACTCACTGGGCATCAGGTTGGCTGCTTCCTTCCTTCCAACACCACCCCTGTCCTCCGGCAACTCCTTTCTCCCTTGATGCAGATACCTTTGCAGTTGACCTCTACACACAATTCAAGGAAATTACCCACAAGCCAGAGTGGGAGTAAAGAGGCCCATGATACAGCCTGAGAGGTGAGATCAGACATAGAAAGACAACTTAATGGCATGGTGAAGCCTGCTGCCTGCCTAAATGACCTCATCGGTGTTGCTGGAATTACCAGGAATGCTGCCTTCTCCCTGTGATGCAAGGCTGGCTGGAAGCAAGCAGCAACCGCACTCCCAACATCTTCAGCCAGGGACAAGCAGGCAGGGAATCCCTACAAGGGAGAGGTCAGGGTAGGCTTCAGGAGAAAAAAAGGTGTCACTGTTCCCAGACAGACAGAATAGCAGCAGTCCTACAGGCAGTAGTAGTTGGGGGTCTATTGGGAAGCCAGAAGTAGGTGGAGCCAGAGCCAATGACAGGCAGAACCAAATGACCCTAGTTTTGTCCTCTTCCTCCTCCTTGATGAGTTCTATAAGGGCAAACTGAGACTACATAGGATGAAGCTGATATGCAGCACTACGCCCTGGAGTGATTTTAAGTAGGAAGTCAGGGCAAATGAGGTTGTTCTAGTATGGGTCCCTGAATGTCTCCTTTGCCAGCCTTGTGAGAGTGGAACCTAATTACAGCACAATGCAGAGTATGTTTACTCAGGAGGAAAGTCCAACCTATACACACATACGATGGCAGCCCTCGGGGAGGTTTGCTTGTGGGATGAGCTATTTATGATAACATCTGTTCTACACAGAAAAGAAGTGGAAAACAAGCATTTTGCATTGCAAAAAAAAAGCAAAAGCAAAGGAGGTTTTGCAAGGTAACAACTGAACAATTTGCATGGTAGCCATGGAATCACAGAATGGTAAAGATGGAAGGGACCCGAAGGGTCATCTGCCCCAACCCCCTGTAATGCAGGAATATCAAATAGAGCATCCATGACAGATGGCCACCCAACCTCTGCTTAAAAAAATCTCCAAGGAAGGAGAATCCCCATTCCACTGTCAAACAGTTATTACCATCAGAAAGTTCTTCCTGGTATTTAGTTGGAATCTACTTTCTTTTATCTTGAATCCATTGGTTTGGGTCTTAACCCCCCCCCCCAGAGCAGGAAAAAACCAAGCTTGCTCCATCTTCCATGTGCCAGCCCTTTAGATACTTGAAGATGGCTATCCTATATCCTCTCAGTCTCATCTTTTCCAGGCTAAGTACACCCAGCTCCCTCAACTGTTCCTCAAAAGGCTTGGTTTCCAGGCCTTTAATAATCTTGGTTGCCTTCCTCTGCACACATTCCAGCTTGTCAATATCCTTCTTAAGTTGTGGCACCCAGAACTGGGCACAGTATTCCAGGTGTGGTTTAACCAAGGCAGAATAGTGTTGCTATTATTTCCCTTGATCTGGACACTATACTTCTGTTGTTGCAACCTAGAACAGCATTAGCTTTTCTTTTCTTTTCTTTTCTTTTTGCTGCTGCATCACACTGTTGACTCATGTTAAGCTAGTGTTCTACTAAGACCCCTAGAATCTTTTCACAAGTACTACTCGCAAGCCAAGTGTGCCCCCTATCTTAGTTTTGTGCAGCTGGCTATTCCTGCTTAAGTGTAGAACCTTACATTTGTCCCTATTTGATTTCATATTGTTAGTTTTGGCCCAGTTCTCCAATATGTTAAGTTTCTATTGAATCCCGATTCTATCGTCTGTAGAATTTGCTAGCCCTCCCAATTTGGTTTCATCTGCAAATTTGATGAGCATCCCTTCAAATCCTTCACCCAAATCATTTATAAACACATTGAACAACAATGGGCCCAGGACAGAACCTCGCAGCACCCGGCTTGTCACCTTTTCCCAGGATGATGAGGAACCATTTGGGTTCAGTCAGTCAACCAGCTACAAATCCACCTAACAGTTACATTGTCCAGCCCACGTTTTACCAACTTCTCCACAATAATACTCTTGTATACTCCTCCTTCATGATTTTCCCTTTCTTCCTTTTCTTATCCATGCCCTTCTTAAATCTCAGCTCATCTGTAAGCTCCTTATGCAGGCACACTGATTTCTTTAGATACCACTCACTTTTCTTTCTTGTTGCATTTGTGCTTTCAATGGTTCACCTTTAAGAAACTCCCATCTACCTTGGACTCCTTTCTCTTTTGAGTACTTTTGACCATGGTGAAGGTCTCATGCATGGAAAGATCATGCATACTACAGGGCTGCAAAATCCTAGGCCTTCAGTCACACATATGTTCTTAAAATGCTGAAGGTGTCGCCAGGAACTTTAAAAAAACATCAGGCATTATGCTGTCCTGTGGTGCCAAGGAAAGAGACAGTCATAGCTGAGCCTTATGATGCAGACAGAGAACAAGCTGGTGAAGGATAAGTGGAGCGTTTCATTCTTCCTCTGCACATAGGGATGTGGGAGAAATGCATTTAAAGGGGAATCTACTGAATTCACACTACCTCAAGCAATTCAAGAAGCAAAATGCAGCTATTCTTTGGAATTTGCACTTATCGAAATAGATGCTTCTACCATTTTACAATACGTGAAGCTGTTAACCCAACCTGTTTATGTAACTGATTGGTTTTCTTAATCAATTAAAACTAGTTTTATTTTTGAAAACATTGTAAGATTCAAGTTCCTATAAAAACTGCAGTTGGAAAGCGTCCTCTTAAAAGAGAAATTATGACAGGAGGGAATGCATCTTCTAAGGTGATGCCTACTACAATCAACGCACATGTCCATCACATTATATCCACATTTGAACATGCTGCCTTAACATGCAATAGTTAAAAGGTGGGGATAAGGATAGGGGTGCACACACAAACACCCAAAAAAAATATATCTCTGTGCATGTCGGTTCCTGTGCACAGCAGCCCTGATTTTCACATGTAGAGCATAGAAAGTTTGTGTGGGCCCTTTAGCTGCATTCACTTGAATGCACATAGAATTCTTCGCACTTTGGCGGACTCAGGTGGATGCCAGTAAATGCCCCCTGCAGACCTGGCCGTCCCACTGAACATGGAAAGGCCAGGAGCTGATCAAGCTGCGCTGATGTGTATGGGATCATTGGAGGTGGGGCATGTGTGTGTGTGAGAGAGAGAGAGAGACCCCACCCACATTTTTAACTAGTTGATGTTTATGTGAAGGTCTGAACATGGCTGAAACAATTAATTGCTTTAATAGCTCATAGGTAAAGGGACCCCTGACTGTTAGGGTCCAGTCGTGGATGACTCTGGGGTTGCGGCTCTCATCTCGCTTTACTGGCCGAGGGAGCCGGCATTTGTCCGCAGACAGTTTTTCCGGGTCATGTGGCCAGCATGACTAAGCAGCTTCTGGCAAAACCAGAACAGCGCACGGAAACGCCATTTACCTTCCCGCCAGACTGGTACCTATTTATCTACCTGCACTGCATGCTTTCGAACTGCTAGGTTGGCAGGAGCAGGGACCAAGCAACGGGAGCTCACCCCGTCGCAGGGATTCGAACCACCAACCTTCTGATAGACAAGTTCTAGGCTCTGTGGTTTAACCCACAGTGCCACCCGCGTCCCTTTATTAGCTCATACCCATAACCAAACTGAGATTTCCTTAACCTGGCAACAGCCCTCAAAAAAAATTACCCGAGGGTGCACACCTGTACCTGCAAAACCGAGTCTGGGAGTAACAGGTTGAACAGTTTCTGAGGTTGGGCAAAGAGAAAGAAGCATTTCACATTTTGAGGAAATGGATGGGGAAAGCACTTGAGAGGGGTTGATGCTGTCTCCGCTGCATTTGAACATTATA
This sequence comes from Podarcis tiliguerta, assembly GCF_965153285.1. Lineage (NCBI taxonomy): Eukaryota > Metazoa > Chordata > Lepidosauria > Squamata > Lacertidae > Podarcis > Podarcis tiliguerta. The sequence goes on from NC_139553.1 coordinate 31,818,263, forward strand.
GTAGCAGTGTGTGTGCTTTGCATGAAGAAGATCCTAGGTTCAATCCCTAGCAGCTCTCCATTAAAAACAGGATCAGGTAGCAGGTGAAGAGCAGGGCTCCTGACAGACAGCCGAGAAAGCTGCTACCACAGCAGATGCCACTGGGCAAGATGGCCCAGCGGTGTCACTTAATAAACAAGGCAGCTTCATATGTGCCAGGTTACCCCACCACCACCAAACCTGTTCAACTTATATACTTGGAAAGATTCTTCAGAAATAACTATGCAATCCTGGGGGGGTACCCTTTTTAGCTTGAGGGTTGCATTGCTTCATGAGGGCATATGGCCATTTGCAAGGGTTGGGCAGGGCCAGAGGCAAAGTAGATATAACACTCAGGATGACTCTTACCTTTGGTTAGTAGGGTACATTGCAGCAACATAAGGCAGAGGTTTCTAAACCCTCCTCCCTACCCCAATACCTCTCCATCCTCCATCCAGACAAGTCAGAGGCATTAGTTCAAGGCTGGTTAGGCAAAAGCACTTAAAAGAAGCCTAAAGCATACTCTGGGGAGAATCCTGAGGGCAGGACAGAAAGGGGTATGTGGGGCACCATTTGGCCCCTGAGCCTGAGGTCCCCTACCCCGTTGAAAAAAGTTTCCACTGACCAGGAAAGCATGAAAACCCACCTCTCCTTTCTGAAATCCCCTTCAGCACTGATTAGCCTTGCAAACCCATAATCTCATCTTTCAAACAACCTGTCTTACTCTGTCCTCTTGCAGAAAAAGAGCAGAGATGTTGTCAGGGATTCAAGTCTATCAAATTGTTCCCACCCACCTTTCCTGTCCCTGCCCAAAACTGATAGATAACACAACAACTTATTTATTTATTTTTTCAAGAAAAACAAAGGCAGCTTTGTAGATCCCAGTTTGCTATTGCATGAGAAAAGATACAAAGCAGACAAGCTTGTGCATTTGTGCCACTGTGGATGTATTAGTACCAGATATGCATGCAAAAAGTTGCGTGCCTGGGGAAGACACAAATCTCTTGCCCCCTTCCCCCACCAAATAAGAGATTTGTACTAATAACATCCCATTAGTTTTCTCTCTCTACAGTATTAGCATGCAGTGTGTCTTATTTGCAGAGGACAGTCCTCTATTTTAAGGGCTATCCAGTCGAAGCTCAGTCTAAAAATAATGAGCCATAATAAGGGAGAGCAGTGACCTTACACTTGGATTACAGACTGAGCAAGAACACAGGTCAATTGGTTACCCACTCACGGAAGATGTACTGTATTTCTAGTTCAATTACAGTAATTTTTTCCTAAATTTGCACCTGCACCCACAAATTACCACATGTGCTTAATAAAAGAGAAGTACTATAGCTCAAATGTTAAAGCACCGGTTTCGCATGAAGGAAGTCTAAGGTTCAATTCCTGCCACCTCAAAGCAGGGGTGGGAAAAACTCTTGTCTGAAACTCCAGAGAGCTGCTGCCCGTCAGTGGAGACATTATTGAGCTAGATAGACCAATGGCCTGATGGGGTAGAAGCCAGCTTCCTTTGTACCCAATACACTGCTGTGCGTTGCAGTTGTCTCCAAAACAAAGCCTTGGAAGATTGCTATGTATCTTGTCATTTCACCTAGCCCCTCTTGCCCAACACACATCTGTGACCTAGTCCGGGAGCAGGGTCTAATTGTCATCTGGGCAGCCCAGGACCTCCAAACACACTGCCCAGGATTGCGCCCCAGAGAAGTCACTTTGGTACTGCTCTCGCAGTGGTTTGACTTCACCCTCGGAGGTACACTCCATTGTCTCTTGAGACAGAAGGATGCCAACGATAAAGGGGCTTCTATAGCTTCCTACTGGGTGCAAATTCATAGCGACTGTAGCGCAAAGCTAGCAACACCCTCGGCAGCAGTTGCTGCCATCCTTGCATTCAGTGAGGTAACAAGACTCAACACCTTGCTCCATGCACATCAAAGCTCCTTCCTGTTGACACCCCCTTCCACCCACTGGCGTTACTTACCTGCTCGGTGCAAGGACATAAGCAAGGATCCTGCCCTCTCCATGAGTGCTGGGGTCCCACACGCAGCACCAGCGGTGTCAAAGCACACACAGGGGCATCCACACCACACGCAGATGCCTTCACAGCACCCTGGTCTGTGCAACAGACACCCACCCACCCCTGCTGTCTTTCAGCCTAGTCCAGTTCTGAAATCGGCAGCAAGGTGAAATCTGCAAGGCGGCTGCTTCTTCAGGCGGATTGTCCTGCCATGCCAGGGCTGAAAATAGTTTAGGAAGCTGCCCCTTTTGTTCCTAGCGATCCGCCTGCCTCCAGTCCTCCTCGGCTGAACTTCCTTTTCCCACTTTCTCTGGCCCCCTCGGCAGGGAGAGGAAATCACCAGGAATTGGCTGTTTGAGTCAACTCCCGCTGGCCCATTGTCGCAGGCCTGTCCCTCCTTCCTTCCTATCGACAAGGCCCTGGGAAAAGAGAGAATGGGTCTGTGTTTGCACACAGACTTGTAGGCCAAGTGGGACCTTGTTTTCGAAATGCTTCCTTTACTCGACTTCACACACCTTTAGGAAAATGGCTCTAAGATCAGAAGGATAATCTCTTTAGGGCTTTCCCCTCCCCCTGGTGGTGGGCCTAGCTCCCCTCTCCTCTTGCAAAGGAGGCTTTCCTCAGCGGCTACTCCTTCCAAACACGCCTTAGGGCTGGAGGCCGAGGAACCAGGAGAATCTCTTTAGAAGGCAGATTTGGCTCGAGGGCTGCTGGTTGCAGATTATGAAGCAGGGGTTTATAATCTTTGGGCCTAGAGGGCCACATCAGGCTTCTTTATCTGGCCCTAGGCCGCACCCATCTCTGATATTGTTCTGCCTCCTCCTTGAGCAACTTTGCCTGGCTAAAAGGTTTCCTTGAATTCTGATCATGCCTATTCCTTGCCTGAATGAAGGATAGAGAGGAGAATGTAGAAACTGACCAACTAGGTAAAGTAAAAAAATAATTGTGTTCATTGCTGCACCCACTTTAGCTACCATCATCAACAGCATCACAGGGAGAAACAGAGATGCACTGTAACATATGGTTCCTTTCTGACAGTTCTGAAGGATATTCTGAGCTCTTCAGCACCAAAGGAAGACGTAGTTCGTGCTTTATTTTAAATCATCTTGTTAGATCTTTGGGCTGATCCTGCAAGTCTACAACTGAAAAGTGGCCAGCCAAGGAGCCAAGCCAAGTGCAGCTACAATCAATAAAGCCATCTCCTGTTGCTTCTTGCAAGCATCAGTGTTATAGGGTTGCCAAATGTGGGTTCTCCAGCTGTTTTTGGACTACAGTCCCCATCATCCCTGACCACTGGTCCTGCTGGCTAAGCATGATGGGAGTTGTAGTCTAAAAAAAACAGATGGATGCTGTTTGGGAAACCCTTATAGACTGGCTGGCATGTCAAGCCATCATCTCACTGTAGAACAATGAGATGAGAAGGGCCAAAGGCCCTTGCTGGTAGAGTCATTTAAATATTTCAGACAAAGTCCAGAGAGAAAAGAAAATGATAATACTGTATAACCTGAACAAGAACAGTATATAACTTCAGGTTTTGTCTGTTTTAAGTCAGGCTAGATATACAATTACAACACATAGAAGAAAACTATGTCAATATGCAAATGACATTCAGCTCTGTTTCTCCTTGCCACCTGGTGAAGTTTGTGTCTGGAGGCAATAATGAGATGGAGGAAGGCCAAAACACTGAAGCTACATAAATCCTAGATAAGTTAGAGATACTGCAGACTGGTAGTTCCTGGGCTGATGAAACAGAGAGAGAGAGAGCTTGTTCTAGAGAGGGTTGCATGCCCGCTGAAGGACCAGGTACATAGCCTGAGGGGTTCTCCTAGATTTTCCTCTGTAGCTAGGGCCCAGGTGGCTGTAATGGTATGAAGTGCCTTTTTCCAGCTCTGGCCTTTTCACCAGCTACAGCCACTCCTGGGAAGAGAATGCCTGGCCATAAAGATCGGTGCACAAATTACCTATAAGTTGGATTACTGCAATTCATTCCATGTGGGCTGGCCCTTGAGGACTTCTCATGGACATTGCAAAATGCAGCGGCCAAAGTATTAATGGGAATGTCTGCAGAAAGGCATATAACAACAGTTCTCATCAGGCCCAGTTCAGAGTCTTAGTTCCAACGCTAAATGGCTAAGGATCTGGATATCTAAAGGAATGCATCTCTCCAAATAGTACTGCCTGGGCCTTGAGGCTGCTCGTTCAGCACCAGCTGAAGACTTTGTTCTACAGTCCGGCCTTCTGAATTGGCTGTGTATGTGCGTGCTGTGTAAGGAGCGACATAGCCAAGATTCTTAATTGTATTTCACTTTTATTGCTTAGTGAATTTTAAACTGCTGATACTTTACCCGAGATCACTAGTGATGAGGGGTGGGACATACATTCTTTAAAATGAAAGAAAACAAGCATTGCTTCTAAAATGTGACGGTTCCATTTTTAGTATTAATTTCAAGCTCAAGGACGTCAGTTGCTGTGGAGTAGAAAGTTTGCATGCAGAAGGTCCCATGTTCAAGCCCTGGCATCTCCAGGTAAGGTTACATCCACTTCGAGTTCTCTTACACCACTACAACACCCATGGCTCCCTCCAAAAGAATTCTGGGAACTGTAGTTTGTTAAGACCTCACTGAGCTACAGTTCTCAGCATCCAAATGAATGATCCATGGTGTGGATTTGACTTAAGGGGATCTGATAGAGGGAAACAGGAAATACCTTCCTTTGTCCAAGACCCTGGAGACCTGCTAATTTAGGCTGCTTTCAGATATGTGGGTTACTGTGCTACGTTTGCTGGGTACAATGCTAGCTCTTCTGTCCCAGTTTTTAACATTCCTTTTATACTGCAGTACTTTGTTGCGTTATGGCACTCTGGATTTTTGATCAATACACCACCATGTCACACTAAATTCTGAACAGCAGGAAAGAACTGTATCCTGGGATACTGCCCTAAATTCTGTCACATGGAACTACAATGCAAAACTCCTGAGATTTGCCAAGTTAACAGGGTTGCAAATGGATTCCACTCGTCCCCCTTGGAAAAAAAATAAAGTGGGAACAAGCACTAAACTTCCACTTAAATTCCTCTAGATTTCCAGATGCGGCTTTTCTGTAGCATGAAAGTTAACAACAACAATGACAAAACAAACCACCACAACCCAGGTCCAACACTAACACTGAATAAAAAGCAGGAAGGGACTAAAGCCTGAGAGAACTACAGCGAGGGAAGAATAGATTACCTTTCTGTCTATTACTTCCCAACAGGTGCCGCTAGCTTACTGAAAACAGTGTTGCTTTACTCCCAATAATGGAAGATGGGGTTTGTAGTCTAATCGCACCTGGAGGGTCACAGGTTTCCCCAGCCAAGGAGTAAACCATACCTTGGCCAGGTAGACAATGGTCTGTCTTGGAATAAGGCAGCTTCCATCTTTCCTCACTCAAAACAACTTGCGAGCTAACAGCAGCAAGACCCTACTGCTTTTGCAAGAACCAAAGCCAGGATGTTTACAGTCAAGTGTGGTGTAGTGGTTTTAGAGTGGTGAACTAGGAGTTGAGAGACCAGGGTTCAAATCCACATTTGGCCATGTGGCTCCCTGGGTGACCATGAGCCAGTCACTGTCTCTCATTTTTTTATATATATATAATATTTTTATTAAGGTTTTTACATAAAAGGAAAAAACAAAAGAAAAATACAAAAATACAAAAAAACGACAATACAGAAAAAACAAATAAAAACAATTCCATTTTCATAATATTCCTTGCATTTACTTATTTCCCAGACTTCCCCACACCTCCCCTCACTGTATTCCAGTCCAAATATTTAATCAGCAAATCCCTTCCCTCTATCTTAACTTAAACTTTATCTTAATATCTTAATATATCTTAATCTTATCTTAATATCTTAATATGTTAAACCTTTTAATTTTACCCCTTTTAACCTTCAAATTTTCCATTCTCCTTCACCACTTTATTACTAATAACCTTTTACGTTCAATCCAATGTCATTCTAACATTCATTAATCTTATAATATTTCTGTAAATAGTCTTTAAATTTCTTCCAATCTTCTTCCACTGTCTCTCAGTCTACCCAAACCCTAAGGGGTGTTGTGAGGACACAAATGGGGAGCGGGAGAACCTATGTGTGCCAGCCTTGGACAAAAGCTGAGCTATAAATGCAATAATTAGCACTATCTGGCTTTTCCTTGCTAGATTCTGGTTGTTCAGCTGAATGGATCTGCCTGACCTGGGCTGCAGGTTGTTATTCGCCATGGCTGTGAGACTCAACTGCTCAGATTCCTTTATTGCAATAAAATTTAACTATTCCTGCAAGAGCCTGGCTGGAGTAATACCAGAATCATCATAGCTGTATAGATAACCATGCATGGCCCCCAGGGCTCTTTATCTGAGTTCCTACCACCACTATCAACCTTCCACTGCAGAGATGAGTTTTGATATAACAAGATGTATGTGCTCTAGGCTACAGATGCACAGCGAAGGACAACAATCTCCAGCGTTGAACATACACACAGGCATGGCTGTCTCTATTCTCTCATTCACCCCCCTCACCCCACCCATCAACTTCTCTCCCCACCCCTCACCCCATTTCCCTTTCCTGTGAAAGCCCTATCTCCCGACCACTGGAAATCCTGCTTGCTGCTACTCCCACCCTCGACTCTCAAGATTTCAGCAGGAATCGCTTGCACACTTGCAAGCTCATGTCTATAGCCATGAGGGTAAGAAACCTGTTTACTTGTTTGTTATAAATTGAGTAACAGATTAGATGTTTTAGGTGCTGAAAGCTGCACCCAGTAGCAAATTCAGAACTTAACTATTGCAGAATATGCCCAGCACTGATAACCAGGGCTGAACTGGATGTTTTCAGCTAAGTAATAGAAACTGGGTGAAGAGCAGCAATAGGGGCTGGTTTCAGGGAAATTTAATCACACCCTTATAAATAAACCCATGACAGTTAGTTGCCTGTCAAAAAACAAAAGGAGACTGAAGTCATATTCACGCCATATTCACACCATAAATTGAAAACACATGCCTCCTCTCTTCTGGAGAATCCTGGGAATTGTAGTTTGTTAATGGGTAGAGTAGTGGTTCTCAATCCCGCCCTCCCAGCCACACTTTCAAATTAAAAATTTGCTCGTGTCACACCAATTTTTGTGTGGATAAGAAATACATTGGAAAGCAACTCCTAGCAATGCCTGATTTATAACATAGAACACAACTACTTTCTAATATGATCCTGGGAGGTCCAGAAAGTATAAAAGAATGCAGCTACATAATAACATGAACATGAACCATTCCCAAAATATAACAGATTGTCTTCCTGCCATGTTTGCCATCCTCTCTTGCCACACCAGTGTGCAAGATTAGGACTTGGGAGTCCAGTTTAAATCTCCACTCAGCCATGAAACTCAGCAAGTGACCTTGGGCAAGCCACAATCTCTCAGCCTAATCTACCTGACAGGTTCTTGTGGGGATAAAATAGGTGGGGGGGGGGGGGGTTAGAAGAACTACATGTACCAACCTGAATGACTAAATGGTGGCCACTATCACTTTCTCTCCTTCCCTCACCCCCAGCGCTTCTAAAATGACACTATATAAAATTGTTCACACGTTACACTGAACGCAGGTATAAGCTGTCACTACAAATGCACAGGTGTTTGTGTGAGACAGTGTACATGCGTTGCTCAGCTATTGCGTATGCGGACTGTGCACACATTGAAGGTAACATGTGAATAACTATACGAGTGTATTTGTGTACATGGGTTTGGATGTTGAACCCTCGCTAAATGTAACATGCAAACACCCCAACGTTACAACATCACATCGTTCCAAGGGCTTGCAGGGTGCTAGCAAACCCAACTTTACTAAAGAAAGGGCCACTGTTAGTGCCACTCACTGAACTCTTCCCCTCAAACCGTGCAAATAATCCTTCTCCCCAAATCATCTGAAATGCTCTCTCCTATTTGCCACGATTGGAGGAGGCGGCATTCTTGCTCAGCCTTATGGCTTGGGGTGGAGGGGTGAGGAATGAAAAGGCCTTGGGACCAGAGCCCAGCTTTCAGGAGCCAACGTCAAAAAAATGCTAGGCTCTTGCCCAGAGCACGCAGAGATATTATCAAAATTCTTAGGCATCAGCACCAAACATTTAAAAGTCTACTGGTATTTTTCCAGCTTGAGTTGCCGAAGAGGATCGTTTCATGCCAAGAAAAGTACCTTGGAAGACTGTTGACTAACATGGGCTTCAAAGCTCTCTCTCATCCCAACCATCCCTATCGCCTTCACTGCAGTGGGTGGGGTGAAGCCATCAGCCTGCCTCTTTCACTTTGCAGTTGCTGCCTCTGCCCCCTGAATGGTGAGTTGAATAGTTCTCAAGGGAGCTTTAAAAAAACGCACCACCTGTCAGCTTCTTTTGAATAAACTGGGAAGAGGAAGACAGGTGGGTACAGGAACATAGCAAGCTGCCTTGTACTGAGACAACCAGTCCCTTTTGCTTAATATTGTCCACACTGACTGGTAGCAGCTCTCTCTAGGGTGTCAGGCAGGGGTCTCCCCTAGTGCTACCTGAAGATGCCTGGCTGCTGTGGGATGATGGGAGTTGGAGTCCAATAGCACTTAGAGCTATGAAAGTGCACAGACAACTCCCACCCCCTTTTTTCGGTGCTATTCTGTTTGTGTTATCTTCAACACTGCTTCATGACCAGTAAAGCAGGCGGGGGGGGGGGGCTGGTAGGAGTAGAACGCCGAGACATTTTTCAGAGGCGTGATATCATCATCACTGATGGACTACATGCACACATGTTGAACTTGTTTAAAAATAAATAATAGTAATTACAGGTTTTTGTATAACTAATTATAAAATAAAGTGAAATCACTAAAAGACTATATAGCACACACTAAACTTAGAGCAAGGGATGCGGGTGGCGCTGTGGGTTAAACCACAGAGCCTAGGACTTGCTGATCAGAAGGTCAGCAGTTCGAATCCCCGTGACCGGGTGAGCTCCCGTTGCTTGGTCCCTGCTCCTGCCAACCTAGCAGTTCGAAAGCATGTCAAAGTACAAGTAGATAAATAGGGACCGCTCCGGTGGGAAGGTAAACGGTGTTTCCGTGCGCTGCTCTGGTTCACCAGAAGCGGCTTAGTCATGCTGGCCACATGACCCGGAAGCTGTACGCTGGCGCTGGCTCTCTCGGCCAATAAAGCAAGATGAGCGCCGCAATCCCAGAGTCGGCCATGACTGGACCTAATGGTCAGGGGTACCTTTACCTTTACCTTAAACTTAGAGCAAACTCTAAGGGAGAAGGAGATACACTGACCTGCCTAGTAATAAGAAACAATCAGCAACACACAACCCATTCTGCACAGTGCATTTAATGCAGTATCATTCCTCTTAAAATGGTCATGGCTTCCCCCCAAATAATTCTGGAAGCTAGTTTGTTAGGGGTCCTGAGAATCATTCCTCTCACACAAGTGACAATTCCCAGTGATTTAGCAGCCAATCACTCATCCCAGGGAACTCTGGGAAATGTAGTTCCGAGGTTGTGGTGGGGGGGGTGTCTCCTAACAACTTGCAACAAACTACAATCCCCAGGATTCTTTGTGGCAGTTTAAATGTATAGCACAGATAAGGGTACAAACACCAGAACAGCAAGAGGAATGTGAAAAAGGAGGACTCTAATGGGTGTGAGGAGGAATTGGAATGACCCAACTCAGGGGGGGAAAGGCACAACAGATTCAAAAGGAGCAAAAGAACAGTGAGGATTTGGAAGCAGAGAATTGGAAGCTGGTAAGCAAAGGAAATTAATTAAGAAAAGCCTATGCGCCAGCAGAACTCTGCTAACGCTCCTTCCTACTCCTAAGAGACAAAATCTGCAAAAGAGCAAAGAAAACCACGTGAATCAAGGCTATATTTACTTCCATCAATTTCCCTCCCTCGGAGCACAGGGATTGGAGAGTCCTGGTAAAATCATTCCCTGTGATTGCAAACGAGACCTGTCAATCACACAGGACCTCTCCCGCCCTCCCCACACATTAGTTTCGCTTTTTAATAAATATAGTGCAGTGTTTTTTAAAAAATCTGAGTCCACCAAACATGGGGGCGGGTGAGGGGGGGCTTTCTGCTTCAACTCGGGGTGCTTTGTGCAAATCCCTCTTAACCTTGGAGAACCCCACAATCCTTTTAAGGCACCCCCCTTCAGAATTCAATATTTGTCCAAACCTAGGGCACAACCTAGACTTCTCTGCAAGGTTGTTTGCTTTTCTGACGGAAAGCTGAAGTTTGCTTTTCAGTTGGCTGAAGATCTTACGTTAAGGTTCACAGGCACTTGCAGAGCATCCTGACACGATAAGATAAGCAGGCAATACTGAAATTCCTCCTCCTCCTCCGTACAACCGTTAAAAAGATATTGTACTGCTGTCCTTTATTGCATCTAATCTGGAGGTATCCCTTTCATCCCACTTCTGCCCATTTCCCATCGACTCCAATTTTTTCCTGGGTAGTTAATAAACAGGGTTCTGCAAAAACAGCACAGGTTGCAAACACACAACACATTTAAAGACATTTAAGATGTTGCTTCCCCCCAAAGAAACCTGGAAACAGTAGTTACCTCACAGAGCAACAGCTCCTAGCACCCTTGGCAAACAGCAATTCCTAGAATTCTTTGAGCTGCAAAATGTGCTTTGTGCTACGAAGGACAGAGTCTTGTGGCACCTTAAAGACGATCCAATTTATTATGGCATAAGCTTCATGAACCACACTCAACTTCATTAGATGCATGAATGACATAATAAATTGGCAAGTTTACACACATACGTAACTCCCATAAGTAATCCAAAACATTTAAAGGATATCAGCATGGGGAAGGCTCAGGAGAGGATGTAAGGATGTGAGCAATGAAATGCCAAAACCAAAACCACCAACAACACCAGAATGCATTAATTTCAATGAGTCTACTCTAAGGAGAGCTAGCGTTAGATGCAACACAATCCCCACCAACCTCCCCCATGGATAATAGTGCAACACCCAGTTTATTAGGTTCAGGTGTCAATCCCAGAATATTGTACTGAGCTAGTAAAGAGAGATGGAACAGTTCGCATGTTCACAGCTGTTTGGGAAGACCAGGGTTGGTCCCTGATCAGCCATGCAATCAATTACTGCAATGGTCTGCATAGCTTTCTGGGAGTAAGCCAAGGTGAACTCAAATGGTGCTTGCTCCTGATTTCATAGGATGGACAATTGACTTACTCTGATACAAGGCAAGGTCTCCAGAATTAGCAGCAGCAGCACCGCACCCACATAACAGCAGCAGCAGCAAGAAAAATAAATATAAGGTATGGGTTAAATAGCACAGTTGTGCCCAGTATGCGCATTGCTAATACAGGATAAGAAAGGAAATGGTGCTCTTATGCTCCTATCTGCCCCAGCAAGCACGGTCAATGGCCAGGAATTACGAGAGTTGTCCTTCAGTAACTTCTGGAGGGCCAAAGGCTCCCCACACGTGACACAGACTGCTGCCGTAGTTCAGCCTTCCTTAACCAAATCTGCCAAACTGTTCTTCCATTTCAGTGACCTACAGTTTGATCCTGTGCAGCTTGCTTCTAGCCCAGGGTAGTCCAACTTTTCATACCAAGTGGGCTGCAAGAATGCTTCAACACGGAACCTGCGGGCTGCACATTGCCTTGTTGCGTTGTGGCGAGCGAGGTCAAAATTTGCTCTCACCCTGCCTCCCCTCCTGCTGCCTTCCCAAAGCCAGGTAATCTGGGAAAGCATTATGGTAACTAGATTTTAGGAGGCAGGGAGGGCTCTAGGACCCTATCAGTGCCCTCATGTTTCCTTCCCAAAGCGCTTACCCAGCTTTGGAAAGGCCGTGTGTGTGTGTGTGTGTGTGTGTGTGTGAAATGTTGCTGAGGGCAGGCAAAAAATGCCTCAAGGGCTGCATGCCTTGGACCACCCAGTTCTAGGGAATATTTGAAAAAGATGGCAGCCTTACAGAACAATCCTGTGCATATTTTTTCCCCAAAGTGAGCCCCACAGCCTGCAATAGGTATTACTCCCTTGTACTGATGTAGCGATTGTGGCAATCTTGGCAACGCTGGAAGAGGCTGAGGGAGGAGTTGGAATCTAACAACATCTGGCAGAATGCAAGGACAACGCTTTTTGGATCAGTTTGGTGGTAAAAAGTAATCTATACCTGCAAATAAAATAAATAAGCGAACGTTATAAAGAACCCTGTGGAATCAGACCAAAGGCCCATCTCACCCAGAAACCTGTTTTCACAGGTACCAACCAGATGCCTATGGGAAGCCTTCAAAGCAAGACATGAGAGAAACAGCACAATTCTCCCCACTTCTGCTTCCCAGCTACTGACACTCAGTGGTATACTTCCTCTGATACTGGAGGTACTGCACAGATATCCTAAGTAACAGCCATGGACAGCCTTACAAGTCTGCCCATCTCCCTTTTAAAATTATCCAAGCTGATGACCATCGCACGGTAGGAAAATCCCATCCTTACCTTCTTTTCTAAACAAAAAAGCCCCAAATGTTGTAACCTTTTCTCCATGCCTTTGATTACGTTGGTTGCCCTTTTCTGAACCTTTGCCAGTGCTACAATATCCTTTTTGAGGATGCAATAAAATTGAATACAATATTCCACGGGCAATTGCACCATAGATTCTCATAGCAGAATTCCATTATTGGCAGGTGTGTTTTTCCCTCCAACGGTCTCTCCTACTTACCCCTAACAGAGAATTCATCTTTTTTTTTGCAGCTGCCACATACTGGGTTGACATCATCCTTAAAGCTATCCATTACCATTCCAATATCTCTTTCCTGGTCAATCGCTGCCAGTTCAGACCCCTTTCTGATGTTTTGGACTACTTATGGGAGTTATAGTCCAAAACATCTGGAAGATACCTGGTTGGGTAAGGTTGTGGTATGTATGTATAAACTTGCCAATTTATACATACATCTATGTTCATGCATCTAATGCATCAAAATAAACAGCTAGTTCCTGCCAATCCTGATGCTGTCATTAGCATCAGGTTTCATTCATCACCTGCTACTTCCTCTGGAGAGAGGAATACTTTGGGGCTATTTTGATTAGGGATAAGGGGACAGTCTGGTGTGGCCAAGTGGCAGACCACCCAGGGAAGATAGAGCAAAGGGGGCAGTGAATGCAGGAAGCGGAGGACAAGAAAACTAACCATGGTATGTTTATTTATTGCATTTATGTTGCACCTTTTCCTCCAAGGAGCTCAAGGTGGCATGCATAGTTCTCTACCTCCTCATTTAATCCCTACAACAACCCTGTGAGGTAGGGTAGGCTACTAGTCATATTGGCTATGTTCTAGGTAAAGGTAAAGGTACGCCTGCCCTTACAGGCCAGTCGTGTCCGACTCTAGGGTTGTGCGCTCATCTCACTCAAGAGGCCGGGGGCCAGCGCTGTCCAAAGACACTTCCGGGTCATGTGGCCAGCGTGATGAAGCTGCTCTGGCGAGCCAGCACCAGTGCCGCACACGGAAACGCCGTTTACCTTCCCGCTATAAAGCGGTACCTATTTATCTACTTGCACTTAGGGGTGCTTTCGAACTGCTAGGTGGGCAGGAGCTGGGACCGAAAGACGGGAGCTCACCCCGCCACGGGGATTCGAACCGCCGACCATGCGATCGGCAAGCCCTAGGCACTGAGGTCTTACCCACAGCGCCACCCGCATCCCTGGCTATGTTCTACCCGCTGCTAATTCTGGTTGGCCACTATGAGAACAGGATGCTGGACGAACTGAGCCCTTGGCCTGATACAGCAGACTCTTATGTACGTAGGAGAAAGGAAGGGGGAAGAAGGGCATTTGTGCCAACTGCATTTTCTCAGAAGTAAATCCTACTATGCCCAATGCAGCTTGCTCCCAGGGAAGCTCACAAAGGGTTTTTTGCAACCCCTACAGCACAATCCTATGCATGTCTACTCAGAAGTCCAAATGAGTTCAATTACGACTTACCCTCCAGTACGTTTGTATAGGATCACAGCCTCTCTTCATTAGCTGTGCCCCTTCAGCTGGATTCTATGGACGTTTTACTCTGGAGGAAGTCCCATCCCATTGAATCAAATAGGATCTGAATTCTAGGTACCAGGATGCAGGATGGCAACCATCAGGGAAGCATTTGTACACACACATTGAAAGATGGCATGCATGCATGTGTGTGAGTAAAAGTGATTGGTCAGCACAGGCAAACAATCAGTAAACATAAGAACATCAATCACACACACACAGCCTCAATGCAGCCAGTTCACATGTTCAACTATAGGTCATGAGGCAGGGAGCACCTGTGTAAACCTGCCCTTAAATATGTGAAGAGGAAAAGGGAAATAGGGGTGGGGGGTGGGGAAAGAACCTGACACATGTCTTCCCAACACCTGAAGAACCTATGCCAGTCTAATCACAAACACAACATGATTAAAACAGAAGAGAGAGAGATCTTCTGAACACACCTTTTCTGACCTGCATGGACACAAACCCTTTGGATGTTTTCTCTGCTAGCCTTTTAAGATACAATAAAGGCACTCTGCAGCACTGCGTTCATATAGAATCACAGAACTATAGAACTGGAAGGGACACCAAGGGTCATCTAGTCCAACCCCCTTCAATGCAGGAATCTTTTGCCCAACGTGGGGCTCGAACTCACGACGCATGCTCTACCGACTGAGCTTCCTAGTAAGCAAGCTTAGAATTGCAGCCTGGAGCATCTCACCTGCCACCTGAGATTCAGACAGCTGCTTGGGTGAGAAAGGAAATCAGAGTGTCTGAAGGGTCTTTAAAGGTCATAAAGCCCAACCCACTCTGCCGGTGCAAGAAATTTTGCAACCCTGACAGGTAGCCTTCTTGGGGAAAATCTCCTGCAAGAGGAGGATGGTGATTTTTTTCTTTAGCATCTTGGCACTTCAGATTTCCCTCTTTCACAAGCACACACAGGTGCAACTATCTAATTTTAGGCTTTCGGCTTTATTTCCTTATTTTAAAAAAATCAGCCCTTTTTTTAGAGAGAGAGGAAGAGAGTAATGTGGATTATTACTTCACTTACTTCAGTGGCTAAGCCAGCTCTGCTACATTTGGGAGCCCTCCTGGCTCATTCAGCTGAGTGGAACCCTGACCCTCCCTCCCCAAAAGTCTGCCTGCCCCATCCTTGATGGCACCACACGTGCACAAGCTCAACGTGTTTCGAAAACCGAGCCCGTGCTGCCCAAGTGCACGTGTGAACCCCCTCCCGCTTCCCAGGAGCTCCTTGTCCTGTGAAGGGCTGTAGCTCCGGCCTCAAAACGCTCCCTGTGGCGCTGAGCTGTTACGGGGAGAGCAAGTTACTGGCGGTGGCCGGGTGGGGTGGCTCTGAAGCCATCCATCTATCCATCCATCTGCAAAGGTTCCAGGAAGAAGCAAAAACCTGATAGGCTGAAATCATCCGTAATCTCTGTCTCAACCCTACCTGTTGCCGGTTGCGCGACGGCGGTGGGGGCAGAGGATGAGGAAGGGGAGACGGCAGCGGTGCGCGGGGGTCGCTTGCTGCGGGGCGCTTTGCCGAGCATCACCGGCGGGGAGTTGCCCATCTCGGTGCGCTGCTGTTGTTGCTGCTGCTGCTGCAGGATTCTCCGGGGCGCAGGAGAGCATCGCTCAGGCTCCGGAGCTCGGCGGGAGGGAGGCTCGAGCACAGCCAGCCGCCGCTCCTGCGCGGCGATTCTGCCCGGGACTGGCGGCGGCTGTTCAGCTCATGCCCTTCTCTGGGTGCTCCGAGTCTCCGCCGCCGCCTTTGCATCAGCTGCAGGCGCCGCAGCAACAGCGTCGCCGCCACCACCTGCCCCCGCCCGCGGGCGGGCTGTGAAAGAAAGGAGGGGGGGAAGAACCACAAAAAAGGAAAGGGGGGGGAGAGAATAAAAT